>NC_083723.1:99328343-99953343 GCF_028564815.1 Eubalaena glacialis | reverse complement strand
TCTGTGTATTGCCTGTGTTAAATGTCTTGTTGGTTTAGTAATCCAGCTTATTGTCAGGGGTTCTCAGTGGTTGGGGGACGTGTGGGTGTGGGCGCACGTGTGGGGAAGAGTCACGCTTTGAGCAGTCTGCACCAGCAGCGAGTAATGAGCCACTGTTTCTGCTGGGAGTGGGTCTTGGATGTAATCATTGTTGAGTCAGAAAAAAAATGCATATTCTCTGCCAAATGGATAAATATGTCTCTCTTTCTTATCTAAGTTATATAGGACGGGGCTTATTAATGAATCCCGTGATAGGACGCTAGAAATACAACTCTGAATTGATATCAGATGACCCAGTAATTTTGGGGTCAAGTTGCTTCAGCAGCCGTCAATCTCTAAATGGATCATTACCATTCAGCTTATACTTCCCTGTTTTCTTTACAAGGATCTCATGATAGACTTAGGAACCAGCTGATTTATTTCTGATTAGTACAGTGCTGGAATATAGTGGTCTTTATTGAATTTTTCTTTAAAAATCCCTAACCTGCAAACAAGTAAACTAAACTTTAGAATTGCCATAGGATGTAGAAGAGAGATAGATGGGAAGACCCTAAAAGTAAACGTTTGCCTTTTTATTAGACTTTTAAAAAAAATTTAAAATCCTGATGGAAGAAATTTGTTTTAAAGAAAAAGTACAGAAATGGCTCTTCAGGAAATGTTTACTGTGAAGTTCAGAAGAGTTTGACAAGAAACTTAAATGAAAAGCATTCCTCACTTCCTTCTGATTCTCACTCTTGGGATTTTTGATGGTCCTTGGTGCTCTTCAAAGTGAGCCTTTGACTGCGGAGGCCCCTCCAGGCATGACTGTGTGGTCAGCACTGCCCGTTTCCTTCTGGGGCTTCAGCTATACATATAGATACCTTTCCATTTTCCCTCTCATACCAAGACATATGCAGAACCTCCCTACAAATAAACCCTGTGAATCATTAAGTTTAGCCGAAGACTCCTCTGAGCAAATTACTCACGACTCCACCAGAAGGTACATCACCAGCTCCCTTGTGCAGTGTTGTTTCGTGCAGCTTTTAGATGTGGTCAGAGATTGTTTCCAGTGGTGCAAGCAGGACAAAGTCTCGTTCCACCAGGGTTCTCAGCCCTGATTTCATTACTCCAGAATGTTTTCCGTGATCTCAAGGATGATCATCAACCTCACAAACTGAAAGAAAAATTTAGCCCTTTAATCAAAATTAATGTAAAAAAATGCTTCACTGTATTTTGATTGTGTATGATGGGGGGAGAGATGTAGGAACGAGGATTACTGAGAAATCAGAAGAGCTTGGGAATCGGTGACATACCTTCTCAGAGGCAGTAAGACCAGGAGGTAGCATTTTTTTTTGAGTTTCACTGTATGTTCATTGCATTGCCCTTCTTGTGAGAGGGCATCTCCCCCACTCCATTTCCCAACATGCACACGTTGGTTGACTAGTCCAGGCTGTGAGCGCTTTATTGTTGCTCTAGTGCAGCTCCTGGGTCTTGGTAGACATTGAGTAAAGGCTTGTTCAGTGAACAAAGGATTGCACGGAGGCAGGAGTTGAATTTTATTCATCACTGTCCTTATTCCCAGGTGTGATCCTGGCACACACATAGCAGATGGTCCGTAAATGCTAGCTGTGTGAATGGGTGTGCAAGACTGGTGCCTGATGTAGCTAGCATTCAAGAAGGGGGATGGGAGTGAAGAGAAAGAACAGAGTGAGAATATGGCCATTGCTGTTTGAGCACAGAAGCCACTTTGAGTGTCTGTTGCTTATAGCGTATTGTTTATTTGAAAACAAAACAAAACTCTAGTGAGACATAATCCAGTGCCATCTCATCCAGGGGCAAGGAAAAATCAGAAACAAGATCTGAGTAAAACACGAAATGCTTTAAGTCAGATTTTAAAGCTTGGGAGAACAATGGCCTTGTGAATTATGATATTAGTAGAACAGCTTGAATATGGGATGTTGATTAGTGTAGTTTCATAAAAAAATTTTTTTCAAATCCCCTATTGCTTTCTTATAAAACCTGGATTTCTTTCTTATGAGAATAATGCAGGTAAATCCAAAGAGGAATACACACTGTCTTAACCCCATGTGTGCCTTTTCCATGTTCCTCAGGTTGTGAATGTGGTAGGGGGTGTCTCCTTTCTGGATTCGGTTACTCCTATGGATTATTTCCCTGGATTAAATTTGGAAAGTTATCCTAACAGAGACAGTACCAAATATGCTGAGATTTATGGCATTCCGTTTGCTCACACTTTATTACGGGGGACACTGAGGTACAAGGTAAGTGGCTCTATTTGAGATGATCATGTTGCCTGTTTTGATATAAGTGATGTGAACACTTAATTTTTCTTCATAATTGAAATAATTAAGATGATAAACCAGACTGGCACCCCTATGCTTACTATTTACAATAACCAAGATAAGGAAGCAAGCTAAGTGCCCATCAATAGACAAATGGATAAAGAAGATGTGGTGTATACACACACACACACACCCCCACACACGCAGTGGAATATCACTCAGTTGTAAAAAAGAATGAACTCTTGTCATTTGGAACAACATGGATGGACCTGGAGGGTGTTATGCTAAATGAAATAAGTCAGAGAAAGACAAATACCATATGATTTCGCTTATATGTGGAATTTAAAAACAAAATAAATGAACAAATTAAAAAAAAAAAAAAAGTCACAGATACACAGAATAAACAGGTAGCTTCCAGAGGGAAGGGGAAATAAGTGAGGGCTATTAAGAGGTACAAATTTGCAGTTACAAAATGAATGAGTCACAAGTATGAAACGTAGTCAATAATAATGTAGTATCTTGTATGGTGACAGATGGTAATTGACTTATCATGGTGATCATTTTGTAATGTATAAAAAACAAAAAAAACAAACCAGATTGGCATCTGTTTTCTCAGGGCTCTTTTCTTTCTTTTTTTTACTCTATATGTAAATATTTTACTTAAAAATTGGTTTTTTTTTTTTAACATCTTTATTGGAGTATAATTGCTTTACAATGGTGTGTTAGTTTCTGTTGTATAACAAAGTGAATCAGCTATACATATACATACATCCCCATATCTCCTCCCTCTTGCGTCTCCCTCCCACCCTCCCTATCCCACTGCTCTAGGTGGTCACAAAGCGCTGAGCTGATCTCCCCTCAGGGCTCTTTTGATTGACTGTTTCAGGAGACAACTCAAAGTGGCTGGGGCAAAAAGGGAATTTTTGACTCATGAGAAGGGGGGGCAGGTGAAGGGTCAGCTTCAGGTGTACTGAGGTTTGAGGGTTGTGACCTCACTGGCACGTAGTAGTTTCTCTTCACCTCTTAGCTCTTCCTTCAAGCATTGGCTGCGTCCCCTGTTTCACAGGGATGGCAAGATGGTGGCAGCCTCTTAGGTTCAAATCCAGTGAGAAAGAAAAAGTACTTCTTCACAGCCAGAAGTAGAGTTTTTGTCTCATTAGCCCCTGAGGTCAGTGCAATAAAAGGTGCCAATCAGCTTTGGCCCCTGTTTTATGTCCCCAGTGCTGACGATGTAGTCAGCGTCACTTTCCCCAAAGTGAATCTGAAATGTTTTTACCACAAAATGGGGTGTAGCTACTAGGACCATAAATACGAATGTCCAGTACACATTTTTAAAAATTTTTTTATTTTTTATTTTTTAATGTAAGAAAACTTCTTTAATCACAAACCAGGTCATGTTTTGTAAAACAATGTCAGTCCCCTACATAATATTTGCTGGTGCCTTCAAATTTGGCATTAGAGAAATTAATGCCTCCTAAGCCATGTGTAAAGAAAACATTGGTATATTTTTTAAAGGCTATTTTTGAACAATATTACTTGTGTAAATGAAAATCTTTCATACTAGTTGATCTTGGTTCTAAATAAAATAAGTCCTTTATACTCCTGAACACCAGGGAACGGCAGTGAACATAATGTAAGATTTGCAGTGAGTGAATCTGATTAGTTCATAGGATAAATGAGTAGTATAATGGGGAATCTCCTTATATTCTCTTCTCCTCAAAAACTCATAGAAGTGCAGTTCCTTGTTCTTGTCACCAAGGAAAAGCATGAAAATTCTCTCCCCCGCCAACTCTTTTTGGTGCAAGAAGCACCAGAGAAGCAGGGGATGGATTTCTGCCAATGGGGTCTGGGGAGGAGGTATGCTTTTAACCACAAGAGGGGGATAGGTAGTAGGGAGATATAAAAGACCCCCTAAAATAGGGCTCCTGCTACTGTGGGAGCTCCATCATTCCAAGTGCAAAGTCCTTACATGGGTCAAGGAGAGGCTTGTTGAGAGAATTTCAGATCTGGAATGAAACTTAAGAGGTCCTCTGGTACAGTGATATCATTCTGCAGAAGAGGAAACTAGGGCTTAAGTGAAGTGACCTACATCAATTATTACTAAAGCAAATTGTCTTTAAGTTTCTCTTGTTGGTATCTTTTTTGTTTGAATGACAAAGTTTTTGGTTTTCAATTCTGTCATTTGGAGCATTTCTGCACTTTGGAAAATGTCATAGCTGTCCTTGAAGCCTGAGGGTTCAAAACATGCAACGCAACATTTCCAAGCCAAATACCATCACATGCTAACGATGAGCACTGTGAACATGGCAGCTCACCTCCCTGTTCCGGGCCTTTTCCAACCATCATTCAGGATTAAAGAACTAGGAAGGATAAATTACCACATAATCATAATCTATAAAAATACTGGCCTAGAGCACACTAAAAAACTCTCAATAAATAAATATTGGGCAGTTGCTTATGAAAGTCAGTAAAGACGTACTCTTTTTTTTTTTAATTTTTATTTATTTATTTATTTTTATATAGCAGGTTCCTATTAGTTATCTATTTTATACATATTAGTGTATATATGTCAATCTCAATCTCTCAGTTCATCCCCCCAACCCCCCGCTTTCCCCCCTTGGTGTCCATACGTTTGTTCTCTACATCTGTGTCTCGATTTCTGCCTTGCAAACCAGTTCATCTGTACCATTTTTCTAGATTCCACATATATGCGTTAATACACGATATTTGTTTTTCTCTTTCTGACTTACTTCACTCTGTATGACAGTCTCTAGGTCCATCCACATCTCTACAAATGACCCAATTTTGTTCCTTTTTATGGCTGAGTAATATTCCATTGTATATATGTACCACATCTTCTTTATCCATTTGTCTGTCAATGGGCATTTAGGTTGCTTCCATGACCTGGCTATTGTAAATAGTGCTGCAATAAACATTGGGGTGCATATGTCTTTTCTCTGGGTGTGTGCCCAGGAGTGGGATTGCTGGGTCATACGGTAATTCTATTTTTAGTTTTAGTAAAGATGTACTCTTCAGAAATCATGTCCATACTTTCAAGGCTGCTTTTTACAAACCACACAGAGTCCAACAGATGACAAAGGTTCAGGTTAGGACACAATTTGATAGAAAAATGACTCTTAACGTGATATTTCTACAAAGGAATACAACTAATGTTGAGTTGCTCATGTCTCAGTTTCAAAGGCAATACTTAAAGAGATCCAAAACGTTTTTAGCCATGGCAGCATCATTGAAATGAGTGTTCAGGTCCTAAGGTAACCCCTCTTGAAAGGGACAACACTCATTAGGGTGTATTAGTTCTGGAATTTTCCCCTTGTAAACCAACTGCACTGCTTTGTAGTCAGGCCTCAGAGGCATCTGTACATGGCACTTCTTGAGGAGTGAAGCTACCCTGCGACCAATTCTGTTCCTCTTCCATGTCTGGTGGTTCAGGAAGTTCAGGGGCCCAATGTCTGATACAGAGGGTACTTGGGATTTCAGTCTGGCCACACACCTTCCTCAGAACGCAGGTTTATTCTCAGGATGACTTCTAGCAAGCGATTCTGGTTTCCGGTCTGGTTGAAAAAAGTGAAAATTGAATGTCTGTGCCCAGTTCTTAAAGGCTCGTTTCCCTGTGATAAAGCGGTGATGACTACCCTTCCGTCCTCGCTCAGGGGAGAGGTACATTGCACATTCATCAGGTCTAAAAGGTTCGTAATAGTGATAAGGTACTGAAGGGTGATTGGGATCCCTGCAGGAGTCTTGGGGCTCCACGCCATAAACATTGGTCCTGTCGCAGAGCTCCAGGGCAATCGTCCTTGGGAACCAGCCAGTGCTGAGGCAAGTGTTGGAGATCTTCCTTGTCCGCCACGCCAAGGTATCCGTGCAGTGACCGCGGTCGCGCGGGGGCCTCGGGGCGCGGCAGGGGGCTGCTCTCTGCGGACCGCCGCGCGCTGCCGGTCGCCGCTGCCGCTGCCGCTGCGGGGGCCGCTCCTTCTGGCCGCCGAGGCTGCTGTACACGAGCGACAAGCTGGTGCACGTGCTGGTGAGCGCAAAACACACTGCCAGCCCCGGGCGCGCCAGGGTCTTCATTTTGGGCACCTCTTTTGTGCGGAATCCTCAGGCACACGCGTCTGGGACCACTTTTTCTTGGAGGATTTCCATCGTGCGTGATGGGGCGGAGGCGGCTCTGATTTTTGCCCGGCGGCCAGCCACGCCTGACTCACCAGGGAAGCCGCCGCGGGACCCAGGAGCGCCGCTGTTGCAGAGATTCCAGCACACGTTTTGTAATCACAAAAGAGTACTCACAAGTGTGACCAGATTAAGACAATCAGTGTAATTGTTTCCTAGGGTGGTTATAATAAATTACTACAAACTTAAAACAACAGAAATTTATCCTCTCACCATCCAGGAGGTCACAGTCTGAAATCAAAGTGTGGGCAGGGCAAGCCTTCTGGAGGCGTCGAGGGAGAAACTGTCCCTTGCCACTCTCGCCTCACTTCTGGTGGTTGCTGGCAATTGTTGATGTTCTTTAACTTGTAGACATACTGGTCCCATCTCTTTGTCTCCATCCTCATACCACCTTCTCTTGTTTATATCACTGTGTCCTCTCCTCTTCTTATCAGGACGCCAGTCACTGGATTTAGGACCCTAAATATAGGTCGCTTCATACTGAGATCCTTAACTAATTATATTTGCAAAGGTCCACATAAGGTCATACTCTGAGGTTCTGAGTGGCCATGAGTTATGAGGGATACACTACTCAACCCACTACAACCAGCGTACCTAAAATACATAGATCTCTAAAAATTAGAGACCTGATTTCAGATCTCGATGCCCTGTGAGATTCCGTGGTACCTGTGCTCTCATGAATGTGATGTCCTCATTGTCTAGGAATTAAATGAATTGTCAGTGATAACATCCTAAGGAGATCGAGGAACCATGGATGCTTCACAAGCCTTCAAGCACAGCAGAAATTCTAGTATGAGTTGCAGCCATACTGTCCCCAGATCTGGCAGATTCTTGATTCTGTTTTTTTTTTCCCCAGGGGTTTTAGGAGTTAGGATTTTCCAATAGATTTAGGCTCCTGCCAAACATATAGACCCAGAAATAGAAGATTTTAAGAGATTTAAGAATTAACTAAAGCTCTCAAGGATGTGCATGGATGAGAGCCATCCCCACAGAACCCCAGAGGATGGAAGATGTCACAGAGTTCATGTCCTGAGCAGTGTCAGCAACCCTTCAGTAACCTGAATATTCTTTCCAGCGTTAGAGATGAGACCCTGTCACCCAAGTATGACAGGGAGATCTTGACTTCTCTCCTGCACCTGCCTGTCACCTGAGTCCTTCCAGACCCAGCTTGTATCACCTTACAGGATCTTTCTTAATTCCTCTCCTTGACTCCCCTCCCCAACATCTACGTGAGTTCCCCTCCTCGTGCTCCCATAGCTCAGCGTTTACCTCTGTCGTAGCACCTATGATAGCCCAGTGTATCGTGGTCCTCAGTGGTCGTGGTTTTGCTCACTATGTGTCAGGCCTTATTTGTTGGACTTATCTGACCCTTCTCCTGGACTGTAGTTTCTTCATGGGTAGGGACTGCATTTTTCATCTCCATGGCCTCAGCCCCTAGCACAAGTCTCACACATGGCAGCAGTTTGCTAAGTACTTACTGATAAATGAGTACACATAATAAATTCATTTCTAGAGGTCGCCATAAAATTATTTCTGAGATGAAGAAATAGCTGAGAAATGTCTCAGTATTTGAGATGTTGGAAGAAGGGATCCCCAGCATTCATCACATCCTAGAAGCAGGCTCTGGGTATTGCTTTTTTGCTTCTCCTCTTTGAAGTATATTTACATTGGGTTAGAGCAAATGAATTTTAATTCTTTAATTAGTAACTTTGAACAGTTTGAATAATACAGCCGTTCAGACATGTGAGAATTCACACATTGAATTGTGAAATATCCAGTGGCAACAGGAACTATTTTATATTTTAATAATTTTACTGCTTCCTGAAATAATTTCCTGCCCTTCTTCTCTTCTTCTTCTTCTTCTTCTCCTCCCCCCACCTGCTGTCTCTCAATTGCAGTGGCTATAAAGCTCCTTATTTGGGCTTTCCCATTACCCCCTCCCTGCCTGCCCCCAACGTGATTTGCTCACAGGAGAACATATATTATGATCTTCCTTCACTTCATCTTCATTCAGAATCTATTCATCCAGTCATTTGTTCTCTTTCAGCATATTGGAATGATGGATAATGGGGTGAGGACATGGGGATGAAGGATACACATACACATACTTTCTATGCCTGCAGTTCAGCAGCTGAATAGACAATTAATTACAGTTTGTGTTAAGTGCCATCGTAGAGGTATGTACAAAATGCTACAGGAATACAGAGAAGAAGAGAGTGCCCACTCACCTAGGGGGCTCAGTGTGTGTGCTGAGCTGGGTCTTAAGAGAAAAGTAAACATTTCATAGATGAGAAAGAGGGGTTACCATGTTCCAAGCATGGGAGCAAAGTGTACCGAGCCCCAGGTCTCTGGAAGAGCACAGCAGCTTGTTTGGAGGATGGTGAGTGGTGGAGGAGATTAGTGAGTCAGGCTGGAGGGGTATATTGAGGTGGGTTCTACATAACGTGCCAAGAACCTCGGTCTGTCCTGTAGAGAATGAAGGACATGTGAGGAATTTTTATCAGAGTGATGGCATTTTAGAAATACCACTCTGATGCCTACCTTTTTCCCTTGCTCCTTATATACATTAGGATAATGGCTCTTAATCAGTAGAATGGATTATCTTCGTTGGGAGATATTCTTACAAGCTCCTTCTTCCATTATAAGAGAGAGAACAACTATTCTATTAAATACCATTCTGCTGACCTGAGCATGTAACACAAGATGAAATTTTCCCTTATGCTGTCAGAAAACACCACTCGCACGTTACCCAGAAACAAAAGTAAAGACCCAAGTTTTGCAAGGGCTCTTGTGTAAACCAGTGGAACTGTTGTGACACTACTGATTTTGGTTTGAACCCGAGGGTGGCTGCATCAATACTAGCCATACAAATGGCTATTTTCAGCCTCTTTTCTAAATGAATTACAAAAATAGATCCTTATTTTCAAAAAATTAAAAACATTTTTTTCTTTGAAGGCACATTTTTATATATTGCTTAATAACTCTTGTTACAGGGATATGCCAAAGCCTTGAATGGATTTGTAAAATTGGGTCTTATAAACAGAGATGCATTTCCTGCCCTTCGACCTGATGCCAATCCGCTCACCTGGGTGAGTGACTCCGGAATTATACATTGTCTGCTGCCCTTCAGAAATGCCTTCTGAAATGGTCAAGTTTGAACGTGGGTTTGGACCAGCAAAGAACCCATTCTGTGGCTTATGTGCAGGAAGTTAAGTCCTAGCCCCAAAGCCCCCCTTTCCAAACTTCATTGTTTGGGGAGGATGGAGAGGACATGGAGGCTGACTCTCGGGGCCTGTTTCCTGCAGCAACTTCTACCACTTGATTGCTCCCTCAGCCCTGAGCAGAGACGGGCTTGCTCTCTGCATTGTGCTCTGGGCTCGGCGCTTCTCTAAGTGGTGGCCCCATGACAGGAGTTAAGCTTGGGCCTCCTGAAACTGAGAAAGCAGGAGAGCTCCTGGTGGTATCGCAGAACTAGATTCCCAACGCCCGAATCCCATTAGTTCTTTTATTTGACCATTTGTAACCATGAGTAATCTGAGTTTTTAATTACTGAGTTTATGCCCATGTCTGTGTTGTATTAAAATCTAGAGCTTCCACTAACTGCCAGGAATTAACTTGTTACCAGCTGGTCATTCAACTTAAATTAATGTGCCCATATTCCAATAGAAATGCTAGAAATTTATCACAAAGAGAAAAGAATCAATACTGCTAATCCCATTAAGTGTCCCAAAGAAACTTGGGTATTCTGGTTAGCCAGTTGCTTTTAAATTCAGTTCTTTTGTGTATCTGAGAGTCTTTTCAATCTAAGTTTCAGATTTCATAAATTTACTTGTTGGACAGGAGTGAATAAATATCCATAGTGAATCTGATATTGAGGCAGTTTGATTGGGAAGGTTGGTGCAGGCATTCTTGGGGCTGGTCCCCTTGTCTTGGTAGCTACAGTCTAGAACAGGGGCTGGCAAACTTTTTTTTGGTAAAAGACCAGATTGTAAATTTTTTAGGCTTTTATGGGTCATGTGGTCTCTGTCAGGCTACTCAGTTCAGACTGCTCATAAACAAATGAGCATGGCTATGTTCCAATAAAACTTGTTATTTACAAAACCAGGTGGTGAGCTCAGTATGGCCTGTGAACTAGTTTGTTGATCCTTAATCTAGAGCATAACTTTTTCCTTGAGAGCCTGGAAAAAGTCTTGTTTAGAAATTAGAAAAAGCTATGACCACTGTTTAAGTGCTCTTCCTTCGAGATTTTATTATCTGCACAATCTTCCTCATTTCTTGAACCTACAAAAGAACTCTGGTTGCTACTAGCAACCACAGCAATAAGCCCCTTCCACTCTATCCTGGCCAAAATTGACTTCTGGATGGTGAGGGATAATGAGGGATAAGGTGATGGAGAGGACCTGCAAAGGTAGGCAATGTGATGGTAAATATGGTATCACCTTTTGGTATTGATTTGGTGTTATGACTCTTTTATTGCTGAAATATCATTCTGAAATACCATGCATTTATTGATGTGTGGGTGTGCAGATGTGTGTATGCACATGTGTGTGCCACAATTTACTATTTCTAATTATTTGTAATTTAAAATTTGAGGTTCTTTTGCGGTCCAATGTCTTAATAGGATAATTTCTCGACTCATTTTTTATTTTATTTGGAATTTAGAATTTGTATCTTTGTTTTTCTAACCAGAAAGAACTCCTCTGTGATCTAGTGGGAATTTCGTCCTCCTCCAAGTGTGATGTGCTTAAGGAAGCTGTCTTTAAGAAACTAGAAGGAGACAATACCCAGCTGGAGGCTGTTGAATGGTAGGTACCCACCAGTCAACCTAGAGCAAAATACTGGATCAATGATTACTTAGTGCTTTCTAGTCAAAGAAAAGTCAAGATAGAAGCAAACATTTTACACTGTTTTTGATTAATTTGCTGCTCTAACGTTGGCCTGTTGTAGAGAGATTACCACGTACCATGTTCATGTGGGGATAAAAAGTAGATAAAGCGAGAAATTCAATGGCAATTATAACTTGGGAAATACTTATTTTTGAGCAGCTTCACTACTCAGTTCCTGAGAAAGGTGGGATATTTTTTCTCTCCCGTAGGACATTCTCCCAGTCTTCCTTTAACTACTTTAAAACACTTATTCATGTGGCTGTGGCCCATTCTGCTGGTATCCTTCACGTGGGAGAACTAACCTGTAAATTAATCTCATGAAAAGCTTTGCAACAGTGTGTACTTACAATGCATCAGGTCTAGCTCCAGGCAACACTCCTGGGAGAGTCTGGGGATGATTCTAAAGGTTAAAACATTACTCTCATTATTATTGTTTTACAATAACTTGAGAGTCCTATAACGTGAACTGTCATCTTGTAATTCTGCCCTTTCAAGACAAAATCCAGTGAGCGTTCCCTTCTGCTTCCCAACTGAGCATATGTACAGGACTTGAACTAATGCAGCCGTCTCTCGTGCTTCTCAGGTTGGGCTTACTTGGGGATGAACAAGTCCCTCGGGCAGAGTCTCTCGTGGATGCACTCTCCAAGCATTTGGCCATGAAGCTTTCCTATGGTAGGCCGTGGGCTATTGGCTACACATCCCAGCAGAGGAATCATAAGAACCAGTGAATTAGACTGAAGGGCGGGAGCCACACAGTGGGAATGGGGAAAGAACACTTGGACTATTTTTCCAGAGGGGAGAATAAGAGAACTATTAAGTAAGAGTGAACTTGGGTAATATGGCAAAGGAAAAAATCATTAGTTTTACTTTTAATTTTTGACACATTAAGGAAATGCTGAAGGAGCGTTTTGGGAAGAAGCAGGGATGGCCTCTACAACAGCACCCTCGTGTCTGTAACCGGGTTATAGTGATTCCCACCTGGACAGAGGAACCTGGTTAGAGTTATCATTTCCTTGAATTTTTAATTTGGTCTTTGGGCTAAAAAGCAGTGTACATAATTGTTTAAGGATATACATAATGGGAAGGGAAACGACAGCAGAAGGGCAAGAGCAGGGGGATGAAGTACGATACTGGAGTTGTAATGATAGCGACATTTTAAACTGTATGTTTATTTATTTTAAGGCCCTGGAGAGAAAGATATGATTGTGATGAGAGACAACTTTGGAATCAGACATCCTTCTGGACATTTAGAAAATAAAACTATTGATCTTGTGGTTTACGGGGATGTCAATGGTTTTTCAGCCATGGCTAAAACTGTGGGGTTACCCACTGCTATGGCAGCCAAGATGTTACTTGATGGTAAGTTCTTTCATTGGGGGACCAAGTCTGTCTCCATATTATCTCCAAGTCATTCAGGGCCTGGATATCAAATAATTAGTCTCGAGTATGACACTGGCTTTCACTAAAAGTGAGCCAGTTCAGAAGATCTAAGGGCTGGCTGGGAGATTACCTTGTGATGAGTAAAA
This sequence comes from Eubalaena glacialis, assembly GCF_028564815.1. Taxonomy (NCBI): domain Eukaryota; kingdom Metazoa; phylum Chordata; class Mammalia; order Artiodactyla; family Balaenidae; genus Eubalaena; species Eubalaena glacialis. Next base: position 99,940,425 of record NC_083723.1, on the reverse strand, counting down.
AACCTTGGCTTTGGAGTTAGACCTGATTTCTGTCCCAGCTCAGTCGCAAGATGACTGAGTGATGGGGTGCAAGTTACTTAGCTTCTCTGAGTCAGAGTTCCTTCATCTTTAAAGTGGGGACTGTCATGACTAATTCATAGGGTTGTTGTGACACTGAAGTGAAATAATACATAAAGCTTCTACCACATAGAGGGGTCCCCAGGGAATGTTAACTGCCTTCTTTTCTTTCCTTATTTTTTTGTATTTTGGGGGTAACACTGAAATAGCAGAGGGTATTCATTTCCAGATCTTCAAAAATATAGGCCTCATTTTATTAATCCTCATGTCTCAACATATTATCAATACTAAATATATATCTTGAACTAAATGAATTCAAATTTCAACTCTCCACTCTCCCCTTAAGCTGATGTTTGCATTCAATAAGCATTATCTCTGAATATAACACCCCATTTGGCCCCTGTGAAGGTGTGAGGGGAGTAAAAAACACCAAAACATATAAATGGGAAATAATGGGAAAAAAACCTACAGTATCATATTAGCTAATATCAAATTAAACCACCTACTTAGTTATTGAGGAACCAGAGCGAAGAAGTGATGAGGGATGAGGGCATCATAGTCTTTAAGGAAAGTGCCCAGACTTACTCTTTCAGCCACCCTAACAGATGCCAGTGCCCAAATAACCAGACTGGTTTTAATTTCATTCTGTTGGTGTTATGCTTTTTAAAAAATGACATCAGCAAATAAAGCAGACCAGTTAGGTTGACTTTACTTTCTTACTAGACTTTATTCTCTGATTTGGTAGTTAATGCAGTTAAGTGTATAAATTCAGACTCTGTCCCTAAGTCCAGCTGTGCTTTCAGTTAACCGCTTTTTCTTACAGTGTTGATTAAGTAATAATTTTTAAAAAATATTTATTTATGTATTTATTTTGGCTGCGCCGGGTCTTAGTTGCGGCACATGGGATCTTCATTGCGGCATGTGGGCTTTTAGTTGTGGCATGTGGACTTCTTAGTTGCAGCATGCGAACTACTAGTTGCGGCATGCATGTGGGATCTACCTCCCTGACCAGGGATCGAACCCAGGTCCCCTGAATGGGGAACGCGGAGTCACCCACTGGACCACCAGGGAAGTCCCAAAGTAATAATTTAGTAGGGGACATTTAAGCTGCTATTTAAAAAAATCCCTAGGCCTCCAACAATTTGTTGACTCAAAGTTTACTACTGTATGGAGACTCTTGCTGTAGAAGTTAACCTTTCATACCACCTTTAAAATGGTAACTACAAATTAATTTTCTTCCAGGTGAAATTCAAGCTAAAGGCCTCATGGGGCCCTTTTCAAAGGAGATCTATGGACCAATATTAGAGCGAATTAAAGCAGAAGGCATTATGTATACTACACAGAGCACAATCAAACCATAATTGAGAATTATATTTTGTTTTTATCTTCCCAGCCAACACAACTCTGAACTTTTATGCAACAAACATGCTTGCTAATGTGATATTTTAAAACATAAAGCATGATATGTTTTGATTAAGTCAATACAATGGTGTTTTTGAAATATAAATCTCTATTTTAATATGAAAACATTTGGAACAAGAGATGCTGGTAATTACCAGGGAACTTTAATAATTCTGTCATGTATTTTTTCATGTGTATGTAAAAGTGATAATGATTGTACTACTTGTTAATTTATTATGCAACTTTTTTCTTACAAGAATATATTTTCTGATAATTAGCAGATGAAGTTTTATCTTTTTAGTAAGAAAAAAATTTCTTCATGCAGCTTTATTTTTCTTTTGCTTTTATTTTTCAAACTGATTCAGTTGGATGCTTTTAGATTACCAAAGCTTTGCAATAATGCTATTTTATGCCTTTTTGTAAAATTATGATTCATTTAGAAAGTGACATTTCTTATAGCTTTCTTTTAATGTTTGGAAAAGGAAATAGGTGAGACTAAGTCAAAATCCACATGATCACCTCATTAGGCACAGGAAAAGCATTTAACAAATCCAACATGCTTTTATGATAAAAACACTCAACAAACTAGGAATAGAAGGGAATTCTTCAACCTGATAAAGGGCATCTATGAAAAACTCATAGCTAGTATCATAGTTAATGATGAAAGACTGAAGGATTCCCCCCTAAAATCAGAAACAAGACAAGGATGTATACTCTTGCCATTTCTATTCACCTTGTACTGGAGGGTATAGCTGGGGCAATTAGGCAAGAAAATGAAATAAAAGACATCCAGATTAGAAAGGAAGATGTAAAACTATCTCTAATGTTATACAAAGAAAATTCAAAAGAATACTCTAAGAAAACGTTAGAACTAATACATGAGTTCAGCAAAGTTGCATGATACAGGATTAATATTCAAAAATTGATTGTATTTGTATACAATATCAATGAATGAAGCAAAAGTAATATTAAGAAAACAATTCTAAGAAAAAGTGTAAAATAGGAATAGATTGAGAGTCCAGAAATAACTCTTATATTTACAGTCAATTGACTTTTGAAAAAGGTGCTAGGACAATTCAATTGAGGAAAATAATCTTTTCATCAAATTGTGCTGAAACAACTGGATATCCACATACAAAAGAATAAAGTTGGACTCCCTACCTCACAGCACATATAAAAATTATCTCAAAATGGACCAAATACCTAAATATGAGAGCAAACACTATAAAACTTTTAGATGAAATCATAGGTGTAAATCTTTATGACCTTGGATTAGGCAGTGCTTTCTTAAATAAATGACACCACAAGAACAAGCAATGAAAGAAAAAAAATAGGTAAATTGGGTATCATCATGATTAAAAACTTCTGTGCTTCCAAGAATACCTCAAGAAGGCAAAAGACAACCCACAGAATGAGAGAAAATGTTTGCAAATCATATACCAAGTGAGAGAAGAACTTGTACTTAGAATAGGTAAAGAACTACTATATTCAAGAAAAAGTCAAAGAGCCCAATTACAAAAAACGGAAAAAGGATCGGAATTAACAGTTCTCCAAAGAAGGTATACAAGAGGCCAATAAGCACATGCTTATTGATGCTTAACATACATTAGCTATGAGGGAAATACAAATCAAACCTACAATGAGATACCACTTCAAAGTCACCAGGATAGCTATTGTGAAAAAATAATAACAAGTGCTGGTGAAGATGTGGAGAAGTTGGAACCCTCATAAACTGCAGGTGGAAATATAAAATGGTACAACTGCTTGGAAAAACAGTTTGGCAGTTCCTCAAATGGTTAAACATAGAGTTACCATATGATCTCCAGTCATTCCACTCTTTGGTATTAGAGAAATGAAAATATGTCCACACAACAACTTGTAAACAGATGTTCATAGCAGCATTATTCATAACAGCCAGAAATCAAAACAAGTCAACTGCCCATCAAATAATAAATGAATAAACAAAATGTGGCATATCCATACAATGGAATATTATTTGGCAATTAAAAAGAGATTAAGTACAGATACATGCTACAACATGGATAAACATTAAATGAAAGAAGCCAGGCATGAAAAGCCACATATTGTATGATTTCATTTGCTTGAAATGTCCAGAATAGTCAAATATCTATATGGAGAAAGTAGATTAGTGGTTGCCTAGGGCTGGGGGGTTTGAGGGCAAGTGGGAGTGACTGCTAATGAGTTTGGGGGTTTTTGGGGGGAGATGAAAATGTTGTAGAGTTGATTGTGGTAATGGAGGTGCAACTCTGTGAATATACTAAAAATCACTGAATTGTGCACTTTGTGTGAATTGCATGCTGTGTGAATTATGTATCAAGATGTACAAATAAAACTTTTTTCTCCTTGGAGGAAAGAAATGTTTCTCTTTAGGGATATAACTTAAAATTTCTGAGGGGCTGTGCTCATATTCTGGCATAGGAAACTAATTCTGCCATCGAAATAAGCAGGTATTATATGTGGGACATATGGCAGTTGAGAAAGCATCTATGCTATTGGAAAAGAATCAAAGTTGATTACGACCTGGTCCCACCTGCCAAAAATATCAATAATGGAGATCAATAATCTATTAACAAGTAAAGACATAACTGTTATGGCAGTTTTTTGTTTTTTGTTTTTAACCACAACATTGATTTTAACATAATCAATTAGGAAATAACACTTGTGTCGCATTGATTCCACCCCCAGTCTGGATGAGCACCCAGATGGCATGGGAACTAGGGAACCAGCACCTTGGGTGGGAGGAGGAACCCACTGAGATAATATAATAACTAGTTTGGGCTTTAACTGAGTGATAAAGGAGGTATGATTGAAGGAGGTGTGTCTAACGTTAGTGCTAGAAAAGGAAATGTCAGTAAGCTTGAGTAAAGATATATAGAGTGAAACACTGCATTGGCTCTCAGTAACAAGTTTTCTACCGGAAATTTCAATAGTAAAGGTGGTGGTGGTAGGATCTGGGTATGGATGGGTAGATTATACTGTACTTAGAAGCGTATGGCCCCTGAACCACAGTTTGTGAATCCCTGGTCTAACCATTTTGGTAGACTTAATGCTCACATCTTCCAGGTCTTTCTGCCTTTTTTGGCTTCCTCCGGATAATACTGATATTTATATTTCCAGCTTTCCTCATCCTAGACTCATGAGACACTTAGAAATTTCTCTGAGAAGCAGTGTGATTAGTTCTACAACATACTAGCTGTTTCCTTTTCCATAAACTGAGGACAACAGTAATTCACAGCATGGTTATAAAGTTTCTGAGAGAATGTAAGAGAAAAGCCTGAAACCTAGTAGATGTTCAAAAACACTAGTTTTTTATTCTGCAATAACTCTTTTGCAATAACATTTTTGTTTGCAGTTTATGTTAAAGATAATGCAATTTTACCTTTGAGGTTTTTTTCAATCTTTTGGATACACTTGGAAGACTCCTCAGGATCCATGCTTCTCAAACAAGCCATTGAGATATCTGCTCCATAAGGAGAATTGTAAAGTGATTGTAGAGAAGAAAGGGCCAAAATTATCATCTGGCCAGGCTTCTGACTTTACAGAAGAGAAAATATGCCTCACAAAGTTAAATGAAGTGAATAAGAAGTGTTCTGGTTACTCTCACTGTGGAACCAGCTACCTCAAAATGTAATGGCTTAAAACAACAGTTATCTATTTGTCCGTCAAGCTGCAATTTGGGCATGGCTCAGTGGGAACAGCTTGTCTGTGCCCCCCATGGTCTCACTTGGCTGGGAGATGGGGGATCCACTTAAAGACAGCTTGTTCCCATGCTTGCAAGTTGGTTCTAGCTCAGGTGGGGCAGTGGACCAGGACCTTGGTTTCCTTCCACATGTATCTTCCATGCATGGGTTTGTCAAAGGATAGTGGTGCTCTTCTAAAAGTAAACATCCAAGGGAATCAGGCAGATGCTGTGTTGCCTTTTATGACTTAACCTCAGAAATCACGTAGCATCACTTTCATTGTAGTCACAAGTCCATCCAGATTCAAGGCAAGGGACCATAGATCCACCTCTCACTGGGATAAGTTTCAACAAGTCACATGTGGGCTGAAAGCTGTTGTTGAGCTATTTTTGGAAAATACAATCTGCCACAGGAATGCACCCCAGAAGGAGAGTGGCATGTAGGTGGATTCTGTGAATATACAGTAAATGACCCCAGTTATCAATTTTTCCTCATTGGCCTTAGTTATTTTCTAACCATTTCATTTTTTTTCTCCAGGTGGTTCTTTGAACATTTTTATGTATCCTGTGAGATTAGAACTAGACATACTGTATAAACAAAATGTGGAATGTTTTTCATTTACTCTCTAAAACGCCCAAGAAATGTGCTTTTAACTTCCCGAGTCCTTTAAAACACTTACCTGAAGTAAAGGTGCTATAAGAGACTTCTCTAATAGTTTTCATTAGGAACCTTAATGCTATAGTTTTCAATACACACCTTCATTAAACAAGTTAGCAGCAAGGAAAAAATTACTTGCATCGGTTCATTTCTCCATGTGGATAATTCAGAACTAAAGCAACTCCCCCAGGATTGAAGCAAGAAAATAGGAATCTGAGAAGGTAATGTCCAAAGCTTCAGAGGAAAGGATTACAAATTAGCATATTCGGGAAGTTTTTCAAAGGTCAGGCTGTATGTCTTGAGCTGCTTAGAATGTGTCCCAGGTGACAGGCTGATTAGGAGTTTGTTATTGTGTACGTAACAAGAAGTGTCAATCTCACACACAGTTTTTCTTACTCCCACTTCCAAATCTTATTTTTTCTTTTTAAAAATGATTACCTTAAAAAACTTGTTAACTTTAATGCCAAGGATGTCCAGATTTTTTTTTAATATATAAGTTTATTTATTTATTTTTTTAATTTTTGGCTGCGTTGGGTCTTCGTTGCTGCACGCGGGCTTTCTCTAGTTGTGGAGAGTGGGGGCCACTCTTCGTTGCAGTGCCCGGGCTTCTCATTGTGGTGGCTTCTCTTGTTGCAGAGCACACGCTCTAGGCGCGCAGGCTCAGTAGTTGTAGCACGTGGGTTCAGTAGTTGTGGTCCACGGGCTTAGTTGCTTCGCGGCATGTGGGATCTTCCCGGACCAGGGCTCGAACCCGTGTCCCCTGTGTTGGCAGGTGGATTCTTAACCACTGCGCCACCAGGGAATTCCCGGATGTCCAGATTTTTAAAACCAGTGTAGTGTGTTTCATTTATATGCCTTAACATTAATACCACCTACTCTAACACACCAATATTGTACTAATGAGGAGGAAACCTCTAACATACAAGAATATTTTGCCATTAGCCAGTGAGTGGATGATAATCAATCATGATTTATAATAATAAAAGTGTTTTTGTTTATTTTGACAAATGTGTATATTTTTCCCACTTTCCCTAAAAAGTTCATTTTAATTCAATAAATACTTAGTATTTCTGATTCTATGTGCTATTTATGAATGGAATTCAATTCTAAGAAACTAAAATGTATCTGCTTATAAAGGGTTCTTATTTTCTAAGTGTTGTCTATTAAAGTCAGATGCTAACAAATTAGGGGTTTTCAGATGAGAAATGTGAAAATTAAGTAAGAGTCCTATGGTGTAATATTGAGTAGAACATGCACATATTAAATATTTGTATTAATTTGATATGAAGAAGCAGCTGCCATAAATTCTCAGGTAGTATCAGACTGAGAACTATGATGGACTATATATAGTTCCGGTGCATTTAGCTAAATAGATGGATCATGCTCGTCTTTAATACCTCTCTGCAGATTGCAAAACCGCTCTACGTGATTTAATAGTGGAGATAAAGTCTGTATAGAGCACCATTTTTCAATTGGGCTAATTTACAAAGGTGCTACAGAAAAAGAAAATGGGTCAAAATTGATACGTTTATTGTATGTTGAGGAACACTACCAATAGAGTGTCAGGTTTCCCAGGATCATTAAAGAGCTTTTTTGTCCTAGGTACAACAAAACAAAACAACCCCAATTCATTCATTAATTCACTCCTTATTCATTCATTTATCTAAAATGTAGTGAGTGTTTTTAATGTGCCCAGTCCTGTTCTAGGTGTGGAAATACAGAGGTTTACAAGAGCCAAAGTTCCTCTCCTCATGGAGCTTAGATACTAATGGGGTGGGGGTGGGGGGACAGACAACAAATATAAAATATGTCAGGAAGCAAAATGCGCTCCGGAGAAAAAGCAGGGTAAGGAGACGGGAGGGCCTGGGGTGAGGGGCTTGCGGAGAGGGGGCCCGACATTCAGCTGGCACACGCGGGACACTGAGCCAGCTCAAGTCCCTTCCAATGATCAGTGCTAAATATTTTGAAGATCTTCCTTAGGAGGAGGCGGATGCTGCTTCCTACAGGCCGACTGGGGAATGCTGCGCAAAGAGATGTTCGAGCAGAAGCCTGGACCCAGGAGTGGAGCCCTAAGACTCCAACACCTGAGCAGTGGGCGTGTAAACTGTACAACTCTTGGAAAGCCAAAGGGTATTAAGACACATAAAAATATTCAGTCTTCTCGCCAACTGGCACTTACAGGAATTGGTACTAAGGAGACATCCTAAATATGGTAAAAGACTTTTACATAAAGAAATGTTTATCATAGTTTTGTAGTTTAGGAAGAATTTGAGAAGAGCCTAAACAGCTGACATCACGAAAATGATCACAAGAGCCCCGGTACATCATGAGGGCAGGTTCCTCCACCCTGGTACTACCGACATGCTGTGCTGTACGATTCTTCGTTGCGAGGGCTGTCCTGTGTATTTCGGAATGTTTAGCAGCATTTCTAGCTTCTGCCCAGTAAGTGCCAGCAGCACATCCCCTTCGGATGCGAAAACCAAAAATGTCTCCAGACACTGCCAAATGTCCCCTGGGGCGCAATACTATCCCTGTTTGAAAACCACTATACAAGATAGAATATTATACAGTAACACTGATAGATTTATAAATTACGTGTAATAAAAATGCCTATGTAACAACATGAAAGGCAGCATAAAAATATATTCATAACAAGGCCACAATTATGTAATAAAACAATGTGTGGATAAAAGCTGTGAATGCAATAAAACTATATGAAACTTTGGTAAAGGATATAAATAATTGGGTAAGACTTATGAGGCTTACTTACGAGGCTTCATTTATTTTCACTTCTCATAATTGATTATTGTCTCAGAGTTAAGCTTCATAAGATGAGGAAAGATTGCTATATCTGACAGGATTGTCTTTTTTATTGGTTTCGGGGTATTTTTATTAGAATTTGTCTATAAAATACTTGATTATCATACCTGCACTTGCAACATTACTTTCTCTTGGAAGAGACTCTACAAGGCACCTCACTAATAAAAAAACCATGAAGGAAAAAAAAATTCTATATCCCTTCAAAGGCCATTTGTTCCTGGGACAAAGGCAAATGGAAAAATAGAAAAAATAATTGTGACATGGACTCATTGTTCAGATTAGACTTTGTGGGTTATGGGGAAACAAAACTGTAAAACAAGAGGACTAGGAGACAAGGCTAGAAAAGCAACCAAGGAATCAAAATTAACCTTCTGGCCTTCCTCCCTGGGAGGGTGAGAAAGAAGCATGTTAACTTTTTTATACCCTGTAGGTCAGTACTTATCAATATTTTGTGATTTGTGACACTATTTGTTGGAATTTTTTTCTATTTCATAACTCTTCATGACTATTGCTTTAAAAGGAAAGCTAAAAAAGTAGAAACTTATAAATTTTGATTCTATTTTAAGGATTCGGTGAAATTTTCCAGATATTGCTTGAGGAAACTGGAGGCTCTCTGAATTGTTGTTGCTAAGGACCAGTGGTTCTCAAACTTTAACTTGCATTAGATTGCTGAGTTCCAACCTCAGAGTTTCTGATATTTTAGATCTGGGATGGAAATCCAGGATTTGCATTTCTAACAAGTTCCTGGGTTTTTCTGATGCTGCTGGTCTGGGAACCATACTCTGAGAACCACTGGTTTCAACAAAACTTTTCTTGGCCTCCCGCTTTAGGCACTGCCCTGGGCATTCTTGGGGACTGGTGCCCCCTTTTCGGGTAGTGCTCTAAAACACTCCTGGCTGAGGCAGGGGACTGCTTCCAGTATCAGAGCAGGCTTGTTACTCATGATTCCCTGTTTTCCTGCTCTTCACCTCCACATAGCTCTTAAATCCTGACAATAGGATTGTCACCTAGGACATCTTACCTTCTTCCACTCTGGGAGTTAGGACCTCCTGGTCCTTGTCCATTCACCCACTTGGCTCCCAAACCAGCTTAGCTTCTCCCTGGCTGGCAAATCTGCCTGCTTCTAACTCCCAGCTTGGTTCTAAACCAGTTTCCCAACATTTCTTGGTACATCATGCCCTCAGCTTCTGAGTAACGTTTTCATAGCTCCCCTAAACCAAAGGAAATACATAATGGTTCTGTTTATTAAGTAGTTAGAGCCAAATAATTTAATAGTAGTAACTGTGCAGTGTCAGTACACATTGCTGTGTTGTCCTCAAAAATGTTCAGTTTTGTGAGTTTCCTGTGAGTCTTAAGGCACAGTTTGGGAATCAGCTCTATACACTGTCCCATCCCATCAACCTTCTTTCACGTCCATAATCTCAGAGGGAACATGTCCACAATTTTCTGCTACACATGCCTCAGCACTCCACAAGCAAACACAAATTGATGGCAATATTTATATTTATTTTTGCAATGTCTTGGATAAAAACCATTTAAACAATGTCGGGTAAGGTGTTATTCTCATAAAAACATCTTCTTTCAAAACAAATGTATTTTTATTTTCCATAAAAGTTAAAATCACATGCTAAAACAGAGTTAATCACAACACAAAACAATATCAGAAGACTCACAGAGTAAGACCAGATGATAAGTTGCAACATTAAACTAAACAATTACACAGAACTAGAAAACTGACTCAGTAGTAAAATATAAAAATCTACAATTATAAATATAAATTTGGTCCATGGAGATGCTAGAGCAGTATTTACAGTAAGTATCAGATTATTTCTACTTTAGGTGAATACTGTGGTTGTAAAATGTTGAATATCATAGGGAACAGAGTGTTTTATTTACAGTATACTATATTAAAAGTTATATTTCTAGCAAACCTGATGATTGCTACAAATACAGCTAAAAATTTGACACTAAAAACAAACATGTTTTCTGTAGTTGGGAATTCCTAATATCTATAAATTGAAATTCTCTGTTAAAATCAATATGAAAAAAAGATACCACAATTCCATTCTTAGAAATACGGTAGATTTCAATCATTTTAGTTTAAACACAGTAAGTGAATCACAAGAAGTTTTGCAAAAAGGCACACATTGTTAATGATGTAAACTTGGCAGCAGAATCCTATGTCATGATAGTTACTGTCAGGTGACGTGAAGTAAACAGATAACAGAAGAACTGGACTAATTTTCCTGTCTAATTTTAGAAAGAGGAAAGCAATGCCCAGATGTGGACTCTTCTCACCCTTTTCCATGTTAAACTAAAGACTCTAAGCTCTCGGCTATATTTCCATCAGGCAACGCTGCGCCATTACTGTCCAGAGAGGTGGACGGATTCTCTTCCTGCCTCGTGCTCACAAGGCTGAGGACTGCTTTGTAGAGAAATTGATACTGCTCCTGGAGAACAGAGAATGGGAGGTCAGAAACAGGAAGCTCACTGAAGACGTACGTTTGTAAAAAGAAGCAAGGTTTTTAGTCACCCTTTGCCACTGTCATAGAAAGGCATTGTGTTAAGGGCTCTGTTATAATCAGCAGAGGTACACCATCCATATTAATGTCTCTTTCTGATTAAATTTAAAGTGGCTCTATAATTAGCCAACATTCATTGACCTAGAACGCTGGCCCACTACATTTGCCAATGGTAAACACTCCATTCTTATTCATTTACTTCATGGAATCAGAAGGTGACGTGATAAGGTGCTGGTACTGATTTATCAACTTGTGTGTAAACCCTTTGGCACAAGGCTCCTGTAACCCACTACGTTACTCATTTTCCTTTCTCCTTTTGTGACAAAATCTGTTGGGTTTTTCTACTTATGAAGAGGTCTCAGGACTGCACTGTCAGCCCAGGAACTCATGAGGAATGCAGGCCTTTCACAAGACCCACTGTTTACCAAGTATGCTTCACACTCCACCAGCCCGACGGGTCTTATGTCCTGCCTGGTGAGAAGGAGAGTGTGTGCCTGTGTACCCTGCTGTGGTCTCACGGTAGAGACACACAGAAGAATAAAGTAGTTGTTCTCTTACAGATGCCAACTTGGGGATGGTGAGGTGGGGGAAGGTAGTTGCAAAGAACATGAGCAAGTGGCTGGCTCCACAGTAGAAAATCATTAGGATCACACGCCTCATTAAATGCATTTGTGAAACTTGGGTATAAGTTTAGTCCGCCGAAAGCAATTTCATACAAGACAAGCTTGATACAACTCAACTCTCCTGAATGAGACTTTCAATAAGGGCTCCTCTGAAGTGCATGTGCACAAGGGTTACCTTACTCTCTGGCCAGCTGGTCTGGGCTAGAGCTTTGAAGATGGACTCTTTATAAGGCCCTTACACATACCCAGACCAGGAAGCTGGAAGTGAGCCTATGACTTCTGCATCCACCTAAGCTTCTCCCACTGGGGCATTTGCACAAAGTTCCCTATTGCCTTTCTAGCCCTTGTTTCTATAATAAAAAAACTTCCAAATTATTCTCAGAGTTGAGACTTATCTTTCCAGATGTGCTATGCTCTTTCTTGATTGTACGAGTCTCTCTCTCTCTCTCTCTTTTTAAAACTACCCCCAGAATTAGCTACTTCTTAAGTTCAGAAAATGAATTTGGCTTGAGAAAAAGGTGAACAGCTGAAGTCTATCTTCTGACTCTTCTTTGAGGCTATGTAGAACCCTAACCCCGGGAAAATAACTATTTATTTTGTTGGATAAATCAGATTAGTTGGTGCTTCTACTGAGGATATTTTTCAGAATTACAATAAGTCTTGCAAAAAGGTACACAATGAAATTTAAAAATTTTGATCCATCAATTTTCTGGAAAATAAACTTTAAATGTTTATTGTTCCAGTTCTATGGATTGCAAACTGAACATAATTCAGCTTGAAAACTACATGCTAATATTATCAATGTGATCTTTTTTGATACAGGACAAAACGATTTTGGTAGCCTCTAGAAAGTAACTTGTGCTCTAATGAGAAAAGTTTGGTTCGCTGCTTTATTACTTACAATGTCAGCAAAGACTCCTGGCCTCATCAAATTGATCATCTTGGCTACCTGGTAAACATCCACTGAATTTTCTTTTTCTAGTTGGTGCATGAGGGTTGTCAGAGCACAGAAAGTTCCTGCTGTCACTCCTCCATGCCTGGAAACAAATGGAAGGGACAAAGACTCCATTCAGATGCATCAAATATTCACATTTGGAACTCACAGAGCACATGGCCTTGATAATTCTGCAGTAAGAACACTGAAATTTTTAATAAATTGTCTCATTACTTTATAGTGCATGGAACTGTGGTTTACTTCGAATCACTCGGGAGTGTTCATGATATTAGTAATGAGACACTTTATAGAAGTTCAATATTTGGTGATACATTTCTTATTTTTATACTATGGAAGGGGTTGGCAGTAAATCAAAATGATCTGACTGAGGTTATAATATATATTATGTAATATTATCATATGCATCATATATAATATGTATTGATACATAACATGATTCCAGCATATGCATTTTTTATTTGTTCACAACTGAAACTTGGAAAGATCTATTGGATAAAAATTCCTGTTTCTGGTAAATAAAAAATATATCAATTTTACTCCTATCCCAGGAAGCCAATGGCTGAGAGACGCTTCGCTCGTTAGCACCTGAAAATTCAGGTTCTAAAACACTGACTCATTCACACAAAGTGTTCTTAGTGTAGAATGCAACAGCAGATGCTTGTGATCATGCACACATTTTCTGCCTTCAACAGGAGCTCCCAGAGAAGCGGAAAAAAACCCCAAAACTATTCTGTGTTAATCCTGTCCATGAGAAGCAGATAATCCACCCTGGCTGAACAATTCACGATTGGTCCAAAGTATTAGGTTAGTACAAAGACAACAGAAATATACATACACACAGAGAATGTCAGGTGTGAATTGATTTAAAGTGTGGAACTTACTCGTCATGAACAATCATGGGTCCATCCCTGGTGGCAGCTTCTTCTTTGATAATACTTATAAGTTCAAAAGTTTTACTAATGGGGCTATCTGGATTTGGCCATTTGGGACACTGAAAATGCCGCACTTCAAGTACATAATCATCCTATAAGGAGAGATAAAAATTACTGTTTTAGAAAGTGTCATACTGGTTGGTGCGTAGAGGAATTGAGGTAAATCAGGAATTACAGGAAGGCAATGAAACCAAAAAACACGCTGTGTGAGCAGCGGTAGTTGCAGCCTGTCCTTCATCATGGAAGGAAGAAACTGCCGCGACACCACATTTGCCACGTACAGAGGTGATCTCTTTTTTATTCAGAAATAAACTTTGTTGGTGGGCTTATCTTGCCAATCAAATCATGAACAAAGATGTACCTGTGCCAATAAATTTAAACTTACAAAAAGAAATCTCCAGTTTTAAAATTCGTTTTAAAAATAGCATAGACTTCTTCCTTTAAAAATTGTGCATCACTATATCGTACACCTGTAACTTATATAATATTGTACATCAACTATACTTAAATTTAAAAAAAAGAAAAAAGAAAAAAATAGCATAGCCTTCTTCAAATACCAGCATTACTCAGGTTTAACTAAGGGAAGAATAAGATTGCTTGACACAGTGTGGGAAATGCTGGTACGGAGGATGGAGACATGGTTTCCACTGCAGTCCCAGTTCTGATCTTTGCTAATTAAGTGACCAAACCAGGTTGTGTGACTTTAAATCTCTTAAACCTCTGATCCCCAGTTTCCCAAAGTGGCTTATACATATATAGAAATTTGATTTATGACTGAACTGGTATTGTTGATCTATAAATGATGCTGGAACAATGGTTATTCACACAAAAATAATAAAATTGGACCCTTGACTCACAAAATATAAAACATCAGTTTCAGGCAGAACTATAAAACATTTAGAAAGCAATGTATTTGCATTATCAATTTTATACGTTTTGGTCAAATATTCTAGCGAATACTCAATCTTCTTATGTACCCTATATGTTTTACCAGTTTCAGAATTAGGGTAAAGTGAAACATTTAAACCATCTAAAACATGATTTATTTTTTTCCTGATTGAGAAAGTCCTCTGAATTTCACATGCTTTACTCATCATTATTAGCATCTTTCAGTCTTTCACAGGAGCTGTGCAATAATTTATGAACTGTGCTGTAATCATAGAAATAGTTATTGACAAAGAATTCAAATTGGTGCCTTGTAGATAATCAGGAGTCTAGTAAAACAACCCTAGTTCATTGCACTGCATGTTTTCAAAGCAGTTCTTCACTTAACAACCCTCTGTACATCAGTAGAGAGCAGTAAGCTTTTTTTGGTAGGTAATATTTTTCCCATTTTATTTAGGAGAATACAAGGTAAGGACTTGCCTTAAAACATGAGAATTAGGATTAATGAAATTATTTTTTTACTCTGTTTATTTTCAACTTAACTTCTATCAGCAACTGCTTTGGAGTAAAAGAGAAACCTTTGACTTCCTGTGTGTGTAGAAGTCAGGGATGGTGGAGTTTAGTGATGGCTAATTGTTTAATGATTCTATAAGATTTTGAATATGAAAATGACAAGTAAGGTAAAAGTTATTATTTGGGTAATCTGTCTCAATTTGTAAGAAATCAGATTCCTTCTTTTTATTTCTAGGAGAGATTCTTAAACTGGCATATATTTAACATGTGCTTAAGATGAAAAGTTTGTCATTTAAACTGTGTCCATACCTGGGTAGCTTCTAAGATAAAATCTTGCATTATAAGTTTTTCTTCGTTAGACAGACATTTGTGTTCTTCAGCCATAAGAGTGACCTTAAAACTCTCACAATTTATAGGCTCATCCTTATTTGGCCAGTAAACAAATTCATCTTCTGCCTGGAGGATTAAAATCCAAAGAAGATTCTAGATTTTAATAAAATGTTTAAGTCAGACTGTGAAACGAAGTTAACTGGTTGCCATAGACAATTCAACTCAAATTTTTCTTTGAATCTCAAAATTTACTCTTAAAATATCCTAACAAGTTTAATTTAAAAAAATGTGAATAGAAACATATGGACTGACTTCCTTCATGATTGCAATTCTAATTTCCTTAAGCAGCGTAATAAATACTTAAGTTAATTTCAACCTACTTTTATTTAAAACTGTCATTCAACAATTTCAGACCTGGGATATTGCATCCAAACCAGGTCCAATAATAGACAAGGTGCAACTTCAATATTAGTTTATTGGTTGAAAAAAAATACACTCTTTGTATGCTGGACTTCTGGTGGTTGTGTGTTGATACCTACCCTGTAAAGAACATGCCAAGAATGACCTGAGGGACTTACCATGTTTTGACCATCTGGAAGCATAACGACCAGCTGGGCATTATGGTCCCATATCATCCTCCAGAAATCCTTGATGGTATGGAGAAGGGGATGCTGGGTGATGATGAATTCACTGCTCTGATAATAACCCTACAAAACCAAAGAGAAGATAGAAAGAGCCTTGGCATATGACTTTAAACATTCAAAAAACATTTATAGGTTAATGGTTACTGTCTTTTTATTTGTAGATTGTGTCTATAAATATTAATGTGATTATTATAGCCAATGTTACAGACACCTCCTATATGCCAGGTATAGCACTAAACATTTTCTTCCTTTATTCCTCACAGTAGTACTATGAGAAAGGGAATGTGATCTTCATTTTATAGGCGATTAAACTGAAGCTTAAGAAATTAAGTGCTGTGCCCAAGCTTACCCAGCTATCACCTCTAGGAGGAGACAACAAAAATGGCTTCTGGACTATGTCTCTTCCACTAGATAGAACGGAAATCTAGAGATTTTATATTTCTTACTTTTCACAAGTCCCAATGGCAGAGTGCTAAATTTCACACCTACTGGCAACCGGATACCTTTACACCCTGGCTGCCTCTACAGGAGAGGAGCCGGGGTGGGGGGGGGGGCACCTGGCAAATGTTGCTGCAGAAACCTGAAAGCTGGTGCCATTGAATTAATCATGATTTCCATGTTACTGCTTACCAAAATCATGGCTCAGTTAGCCCTTTCGGCAATGGAATCTCTCAGATCGCATTCTTATCTCCCACGGGCTCATTTGAAGTGTGGAATATTTTCATTTTTTATTTTTTAAGCTTTATCTTCATTTATTCATCAAGAAGAATTCTACTCAATTGACTTTGTTTTGGTTACAATCTTGTTTGAGAAGCAGAAAACTTTTAAGTTCATATATTCGGATTTGAATGAACAGGTTGTACATAATTAAATGTTTTTCTGGTTAATTGCAGATTCTTTGGATGGGAAGAGACCTTGAAAAGACCTCTAGTTTATCCGGCAACTTCAGTCAATATCCCACTAAAGTCATTCCAGGTAGATAAAAATTCATCCTATTTTGTAAATCTTCAGACTTAATGTGGCAAGCTTTGTAGGTAATATTTTCCAGCATTTAATTATTTTCTTGACAAGAATAGTCTGTCTTCTATCTAACCAGCACACAATGCAATATTTATATTTGTTCTCTTAACCCATTCTCGATTTTTGAGTGAAAATATCTGCTTCCTATAGTATTAAGATGCCGCTATTTTAAGTGTGGCATGCTTTTAGATGCCACCTCCACACATCTCCTTGTTTCTTGCATGGATATACCTTGGTATTTTCTAGATAAACAGAACAGTGATTTTGGCACGGGAATTAGGACCCTTTCAGCTGAAGGCAAACTCTGTGATTGATTGACCTAAAATGGAAATGAAGGTCACACAACAGCTACTAAAGCACTCATCCCTCTGATAGTAGATCTAAATGCAGAAAGAAAGTATTGTATCTTTAGAAATCCAAGTCCCCAAATGAGCCCAGTTTGCAGGGTGAGAACCATGCTGCAAACCTGGAGTGGTAATGTGAACGAGACTGGACTTTGCTAAAGCTGGTGTATCCTGGGTCTGCAGGGAATCTGCTTTGGTGAATGAAATGGAGCTGCTTAGACGGGCGAGTGGATGTTTTGTATCTACTCATGGTGAGTTTGGTTCCCACATCTACTCATTGTCTTGATTAAGGGTTCTCCAGTCCCAGCACACATAAAAACATCAAGGAATGCTGTGATTCTATTGCTGTTGTGGGCTGTGAGCCTGCAGTCATCAGATACGACTCATGTCCACCTGTGGTGCCTCCCGTATCTGACAGTCACTGCTTTGGGCAGCCCACTCTGGTTTTGATTCTGATAACACAAGCTGCAGCAGTCTCCCCAGGGGCTCTCTGACTTACCATGATGTAGGAGGCATTGATGTAGTCTGTGCCTTCCCCACTCAGGGATGAAATGCCAACCCTGGATCTTTCCACTGGGAATACAGAACATTCATCATAAACAAGTAAGCTCTTAGCACTGTATCTCCTCCCCGCCCCTGCAAATGGCAAAACACAGCTGCATTTTGCAAGTTGAGTGTCTTTGACTTTTAAGCTAGTTTTTCTATGTATTTTGCACTTCTAGACAAAGACTTCAAGGTTTAAGAGTCCTTGTTAAGTTATATTATCTGGCATGATTAGAAAAATATGAGTGTATTGTTTTTGTTCCAAGATGTACAAATATTGTCAAATTATCTACAAGGCTTCTATTATTTAAAAAGTTGGGGTTTTTTTTCTTCCAAAATTCAACATAGCTTACCAGGGATGATGGAAGACGTTCTGTTCTTTTCTCTGTTGCATTGCTTTAGGGCTGTAGAATAGTCACTCTGCTGTATATTTGATTGACTCAGGAGCTGAGAAAGGGTGTCAAGGAAAAATACAGATTATTTCATTTAAGCCCCTCAAATAAACACACACACACACACACACACACACACACACACACTCAGATACACAGGAGACTCAACAAAGATAAGATACTGAATATAAATATATCTGACTTATTTTCCAAGAATTCCTTGAATTAAACTTGTTCTGGGGGACTCCCTGGTACATCTATGTTCTATATTCTATACCAGGAGGGTTGGAATAAGCAGAGAACACTTGATGTCTAGTTTGACTTTCAGCATTAGGAGCCTTCCTCTATGGTGTGGGCCCTCCATTTTCTCTACTTAAATCTCACACTGCAGCTGGGAGATAAATTGCATGTGAGTGTGTATGTATGTGTGTGTGTACATATATATGCATATAGTTGGATTTTATTCATTATTTTAGTACTCAGTCACACGAATTATCTACTTGCTATTTATCTATTCCCCAGTTAGTGAATGTTTGGGTTATTTCCAATGTTTTGCTATGTCAAACTTTGTAGCAATGAATATCCTTTGTATATTTCTTAATGTGCACACGTGAGGGTTTCTATAAAGAATTAGGAGTCACTGGTGTTTAATTTTTGACAGGCTAACAGATGAAAAAAGTATATCCCGGTTTTGATTTGCATTTCCTTACTTATTGTGAAACTGTTGATTTTAGTTACTTCTTCTTTGATGATTGCCTTTTCATATTTCTACTTCATTGCCATTTACTAATTTGTAGGGGGTTTTGACTATTAAATGTAAATCTACAGTCTGCTAAGAAAGTTGCAAATGTCTTTGTTCTCTTTAATCACACAGACATTTACAGCCAATTCAGTTTTTCCTTAAGATTTCTGTAATTTAACATTTTAATTTAAGAAGTCCTTCTCTACCCTGAAGTTCTCAAGAGATATTTTCCAATATTTTCTTATAATAGTTATAAAAATTTGTTTTCATCTTTAGATATTTAATCCATCTTGAATAATTTCAGTGTTTGAGGTGTGGTAGGGACCTAACAGTACTTGTTTCTACATGGAGATTGTCCTAATATCATTCATTGATTAATCCATCTTTCCTCACCAATTTGTAATGTCATATCTGTCATATAACAATTTCCATACGCACATGGTTCCTCTGGTTCATTTGTCTGTTTTTCAATATTAATTATTATATTTGCATAAAAATTATTATACTTGCATAAAAAGTCTTTCATATACAGTACAACAAATTTCTATTCTTTATTTTTCAGTATTGTTTTAGTGTTTTCAATTCTTTACTTTTTTTTTTAAATAAATTTTTATTTATTTATTTTTGGTTGCATTGGGTCTTCGTTCCGGTGCACGGGCTTCTCATTGTGGTGGCTTCTCTTGTTGCAGAGCATGGGCTCTAGGCGCATGGGCTTCAGTAGTTGTGGCACTTGGGCTCAGTAGTTGTGGCTCACGGGCTGTAGAGTGCAGGCTCAGTAGTTGTGGCCCACAGGCTTAGTTGCTCCGTGGCATGTGGGATCTTCCCGGACCAGGGCTCAAACCTGTGTCCCCTGCATTGGCAGGTGGATTCTTAACCACTGCGCCACCAGGAAAGTCCTGATTCTTTACTTTTCAATGTTGAGGTGGGTTTCTGATAAATATTTGTTGAATAAATAGACATGCAATTCATTTCAAGGACATTTTTCTATGGGTAAACGTGAATAAATACCTTTTCTTATAGGACAGTATATACACCCCCCTTCCAAATTTCCCTACTTAGGTTGTTAACAGGAAATAGAGTCAAATGTCTCTGTTTTTAATTAGATTCTGATCTCATAACTGATATTTCCATTTTGATCCTGAATTATCCAGTATAAGCGATATCAATTCTTTTATTAATTTAATTGTGTAGGGGGTAAATCATATTTAAATAAGAAAATGGGTAATAGATGTATATTTTTAACTTAGAAAAAAGCCATCCTAGCAACATCATGTTAATGCTTTATATTTATTATCTGTTTCTGGAAGCTGTACTGTGCACTTTTTCTTCCTTAAAGTGTTCCTTTATGACTCACATAAGCTTGGCTGAATAAAACATTTATGCTTTCCTGTCTGCAAGTTCTAAGTTCAGCTTCCACCCCTCATCTGTCTCTTACTCCTCCCAAAGCACAAAAGGTGCTGAACGAGAAGGTAAAAAGTCAGAGGGAACTCATGACTACATCTTCTGTGTTGTAAGCTGCAGAAAAGAAAGAGAAAAAACTTCAATCTGGAGGTTTGTTAACTCTCCTGGGTTTTTCCAGGGCCTTCTGAATTCTTCCTAGACATTCCTTCTTCAGAAATTGGCCCTGTTTCTCTAGCAACCCTGAGAAGTAAGAGGTTGGTATAGAAATAATGGGGAACAAAATAACATAGCCTTCATTCCTCTGGAAGATGACAGCTCTGCAAATCCCCCTATCTCCGCAGGCAGGTCTGGTAACAACTGCTTTCTGAATTCTTTGCTGACTGGTTTCTGGAAGTCAGAGAGCTAAGTTGTGAGAGGTAGAATATTGAACAAAGCATGCTCCCCTGTCTAGCTGACTGCCTCGTGACAGGGTGGGTGGGAGAAACTGGGGTTGAAGAAGCTATTCCTGTGGGGTGGCCTATTCTAGTCTGGGGGCTTCAAGTGAGACCGACTCTTCCAAAAAGCAGCGCGAACAGCCTAAGTCACAGCACTCGTGGTTATAAGTGGTCTGGTTTTCTCAAAGTGAGAAGAGCACTTACATCGTCTGTGTTAGAAGTTCTGCCTGTTCCTCCTGTTCTGTTCTGTGCCCTCCTTTCCTGGACCACGTCTGCATTTCTAGGGTTTCTGAGAACTTTCCCTCTCGCTACTCAAAATTAAGGTTCTTGAAATTTGCCAAGTGGCTTTGTTGCCTGTTGTAAAGGACACAACAAAGCCACTGGGCCAACAGAGCACTCAGCCTGTCCGCACGGCTTTGTCCACTCAAATGAGGAGATGCAGGAACATTCCAACCTGTGGTGACACCCAAGAGAGGGGCTTCCGAGAGAACTCACCTTGAATTGTTTGTCTAGCTTTGTTTTGCCTGTTGGTCCAGGAATGAGGAGCCCGTTAACATAGGCGTGGATGTGGCTGTCCGGGACCTCAGTTTCTTTACTAAGTATCGCCTCGACCAGCGCGTCATGAATGAAGACATACTGTTCCTGGCAAAGCAATGACAAACAGGGATATCACCTCAGGTTTTCCTTATATGTATTGAGGTATAAAAGTAGTATCTTCCACTGATGGACAGAAAGCGTTTTACAAAATGGAAGGGAGGACCCACAGAGATTGCTTACCAGCCCTGGCAGGAAGTCAGATGGAGGAAAAGGTGGTCATCCAGAAACAATACAACTCTTTCCATCCCTCACCTCTTTATTTCTTGTGCATTGGCATTTAGGGAAGATCGCTGGAAGATTTGGGGAGGCAAAGCAATGCCCTCTCTGCTCATCCTTCAAACCTGAGACCCTCTTCCACATTTTGCGCTGACTTCTCTACTTCTGATGGGTCTTCCCCTTCTGCCCATTCCAATTCTCCTTTTAGCCGGTCATATATAATTTACCACAATTATCTATACAGTTTTTAATAGTTATCTTCTATTTCATGTATGGGACTCTTCCCTCGTCTTATCTGACTAGAATGTCATTTCCTTGATGGAATGAAGTTTGGTTGGTTTGGTTTGGAAGCCCACTCAGTCATATGTTTCTTATTGCTTTCAAGCTGCCATACATAGTTTTCAATTTAAATCCATTTTTATTTAGAAATAGTGAAAATAAAAGACAGGTATGCAGAGTTTGTCCTGTGTCATATATGGGTAAATGATCTGGGCTTAAAAAAGGGAATAATTTGAGCATAATTCATACTATTTAAATATGAGAATGAATCCGTTCATTCATTACATGCAGGAAAAGCTAGAGGATTCTGCAAGAGGAGATGAGGGTTGACTGATCTACTTACTCTTTTTCTGAATCTTGCCTGTGACCAGTGTCATTTTAAAGATATTCCTCATTTGGTCATAAAATAGACAAAATTTAGCTGGTCCATCCATGACTTATGTGCAAGTACCTGGTGTTATAGTTTGAATTGTGCACGCCTCCCACCCCCGCAGAAGATATGCTGAAACCCTAACCTTCCAGTACCTCAGAATGGTGACCTTATTTGTAAATAGAGTCGATGCAGATGTAGTTAGTTAAGATGAGGTAGGGACTGGTGTCCTTATAAGAGAGAAATTTGGACACAGACACGGACACAGAGGGAAGACAGCCGTGTGAAGGAGGAGGCAGTTAGGCTGCCAAATCCAGGGAAATATGAGGCTATCAGAAGCTTGAAGAGACAGGGAAGGATCCTTCCCTAGAGGATTCGGAGGGAGCATGGCCCTGTCTACCCCTTGATTTTGGACTTCTATCCTCCAGAAGAAGGGGACAACACGTTTCTGTTGTTTTAAGCCACCCAGTTTGTAGCACTTTATTACAGGGAGCCCCATGGGACTAACGCACCTGGTAATACAAACTCTGGTCTATCCAGCATTTTAGGGACATTTCCAACCCTTAGATAAAGGAAATTATCCTTTTTATCATACCTCGGTTTGCACCAAGTAATTTCTTTGTGAACGAATGTGTTTTAAAAAGCCGAATATGTTGACGGTTCCTTCATGTTGAATTTGCTGCAGCATACTGTCTAGCACGATATATGTGCCTGTTCTTCCAACGCCAGCACTGAAGAGCACACAGAGAAAGAGATTTCAATGTCAACATAAAATACATTTGAGGATTGGTCACTCCCGGCTGTCTTGTAAACTAATATCCTTCTCCAAGCAAATGAGCCACTTAGTAAGTAATTCAGCAGTCCAAGACAGTAAGCAGCTTAGGAGTTAAGCATAATGCTTCAAATAACAAACAAAGTTTTCTTTTTTCTTTCTTGCTTACAGGTCAAACTCCAAAGCAATCTGATTATTCCTGCTGGAGATTTTTTATTTTCAATTACAGTTATTATTCATTATACATTATACAGTGGAAATATTATGTATCAGAGTATAGCAAATAGACATTTAATTTGAGAAGAATGAAAGCATCAGCCTCACCAGCCTCTGAAAAGACAAGGTCTCTGGGTCTGTATTGTCAGGTAAACATGTTTGTAAAGGTTTCCGCGTTAATGGAAAAAAAGAGTTTGCGAAGGCTTTCAGCTGAAAATATCATTTCAGTGAGATGGTGAGGAATAAAGAATAACTTCAGTCATTTCTAAAGGGCCATTATCTAACGACTTCTTCAAAGCCTCTACTGGAGGGACAGAATTCAGAGGCAGGGATTCTTTTCAAATGCTCTGACGAGTAGGAAGTACTACAGTGAAGAATTAGCATCCGCTCTGCACAAGGCTCTGGGCCTTTTCCATTCGCTAGGAAACAATCCCTGACCTTCACAACTATTTTTCCTGCATCTTCCTGTTTCCCTCAGCTTATCGTCAGGCTCACAGATAAAAAACTCAAGATAGGTCTCTCAAACTTTGAGGATAACTCCTGAGATAGGTAATTAGAATGTGTGAGATACTCTGCATATCAAAAGAAAACAGTTGTTTCTGTAAAAACACAGACACTGCTTTGACAAAAATACTCCACATAGAAATGAATTTGACTTTTGTGGTCATAAAGCTCGGCACAGAAGTCAGCACGCAGTAAACAGTAACTGCTATTTTTGTTTTAACTGAAAAATATTAAATTAAAGCCTCTAACACATTTTTCTCTTTCTCTGAAACATCATTATTTCTATTCACTCACCCAGTCTTGGAAATTAAAGTACCTGGGCAACGATGAATTGATTACACGTTCAATAGGATATATTAGACAGAACTCAGGAAAATGAGAACGGGGTTTTGACCCCAAACTGTTTAAAAACAACTTAAAATATTTTGCAAAATTCCCCATACTTTGTGCACTTTGGTTTTTCTAATGTAAACCTGGCGTATTAAGTCTACAGTAGACTATTAACTCCTAGGAACAGGGGTTGTGTCTTAAGCATTTTAATCCCACGACATTATGTTGTAATAAATGCTTGTTTAATGACAAAACGTTGTTCTGCCTGCTTCACACAGTTAATAAGCTGAAATCCAATTAACCAATCAAATAGAATATTATACATCATAGAAATACCTGGTGCTTTGAAATATTCAGCAATCCAATTCTGAGTCTGGCATACTCACTTCCCAGTAACCAACGTTTCATGCCCCTCAGCTTGTGAAATCATTCCCACTTTGGCAAAGCCTTTGTTCCACTGATTCCCTTTTTGTTAGCATAAGCAGTTCTACGGGTTTGGAAACCCGGCGCTGAGACTCACCTGCAGTGGACAACAACAGGCCCTACTGCGTGGCACTTGGCACGGGATGCCTTTCTCACAAACGTCAGTACGGGCAGCGAGTACTCTGGCACTCCCATGTCAGGCCACTGAGTGTAGTGGTACTGGGTGACCACGCGCCCACTGGGTCTTCCTTTCTGGGAACCCTGGAAGAGACCAGACAGCTAATCAGCTAATTATAGGAACACGCACACACGGCGTCCTTAAACATCCACTCAGGATTCATAGCTTGATGTTGGTGGTTCATAATGAAGCTAAAAAAGTACACCGTCATTTGTGATGGTTAATTTTATGTGTCAACTTGGCTAGGCTATGGTGGCCAGTAGTTTGGTCAAACACCTGTCACACCAGATGTTACTGTCAAGGTATTTTTTAGATGTGATTGACATTTAAATCAGTAAGACTTCCAGTAAGGTGGATTATGCTCCATAATGTCAGTTGAAGGCCTTAAGAGCAAAGACTGAGGTTTCCTGAAGAAGAAGGTATTCTCCTAAAGACTGCAATGTAGAAATCTTGCCTGAATTTCCAGCCTGGAGTCAATTATTAAAACACCCTCTCTCTCTCTTTAAATATATATATATATATATACACACATACATATATATCTACATACAGATATATGTTTTTCTAAGGAACCCTGACTTATAACTTGCTCTTTTTCTTTTCCTCCCCCTTTTCAGTCTCCACTATTTTCAGTTGGATGTGCAGTTATCACATGGGGCAGGGACTTTTGTTCCTGTATCACTGCCACCATTGGCACCATGACCAATGTGGTGCTAAAGCCACATCTGGCATTAAGAGACTTGGAAGAAACTTTTGGGACTGAGGTGTAGCTGTGATAAGAACTCTTAATGCCTTTAATTATTTGTATTTTTACCCTGTTTTGGTTATACCACCTGTTTTCTTAAAAAAGGATCGAGATGTATTACTCAATTGATGATAGCCATCATTTGTGGACTCACCTTTTTGATCTTTGTGTTTCTTACAGTAAAAGTCCTCACAGTGTAATATGCAAGCATTTGAACACTCTTTTGAGTGACCAGAAAGTTCCCATACTCTTCATTCCCATCAGCAGGCCAGTACTGGTCACATTTTCTCTGCAAAAGAGAAAGTCAAGATGCTCTTTTCATATTTCAAATGCTTAGTGTAAGTCAACCCTGAAATCATTAAAGATTTGATACCGTGACTCCCTTATTCTTCTAAACATGTTCTTTCCGTTCTAAGTGATTGCAGATTTGTTGTAGAGGAGAGCAGAGAGAGAATTACAGGGCTGAAAGAGACTTGAGATGATCAGATTCAAACAACTCCCCCCTTTCAGATGAGGAAAGTGAGGCCAGATGTACTGAGTCGCTATAAAGCCAGGACTAGAATCCAGCTCCCATGAATTAAAATCTACTTCACTCTGCATCGCTTTTCAATGAAACTCATTTGCTTTTTCTTACGGAATGAAGAATGCATTTAAATAGCAGGTAGCTTGAGTTACAGTGAAACTTTTTGACCTTTAACAGTTTCCCTTTAGCTGTCATACTTACTTGAAAGGAATCCTGATTAGCTTCCCTGACTTTTGCTGTTTCCTCATGCTGACTCTATCAAAAGCAACTTAAAGCATTTCTAATCACTATCTCGGGGATGGCATAATAGATGACCTTCATACCCTTCCTTTCTCCACCAGGTTTGTTATCATGACAATAACTTCCACATTATGCTCCCATATCATTCTCCAGAAATCCTCAGCTGTAGATTTCAGTGGGCCTTGGGCAGCAATGTAAGCTTTTGGTCTGTTGTAGCCCTGAAGAAACAAATGACAAATGTTTCTTACTAACAAATTTGTATGCCATTGTTAGCTGTTCAGTTTCTAAGATCAGGAGATTTTTGCTATAAAAGAAAAACATATAAAAAAAACTTTCAAAGCTAGAGAAACTTACTAGTACTAGCAAAGACAGCAACTCTTCTTTAGTTATAATTTTTGTAAAAAAAAGAGTTCTTTTTGCACTGACACAACCACTATTCTCTGCACCTCTAGTCTAAGTGCATTTAATCCAAGTCTGTTTACTATGCTTAACATCTGGTGCTTAATTGTGCTGCTTTGAAATATGTTTGAGGTATTAGGGCTCAGTTGTCTATAATAGTCAGGAAACCTTTGGTGTTTTCTCCTTACCCTCTCCTTGGTGGCACTGAGCAGTACTAATCATTAATAGCTATCCTTCACTTATTACCCACTGTTGGCCAAGATAGTTTACAAACATTAACCCTAATCCTTAATTTATATGCAAAATGGAAGCATCATCCCTGATTTGGAGATAGGAAACTGAAGCTCAGAGGAGTTAAGTGGCTTTCCAAGCTTTCACAGTTAGCCAATGGCAGAGCTGGGATTCAAAACCAGTTCTAACTCCAAAGCTCATATTCAATCTGACATACACACTTCCTGCTATCGAAGCCTGAGGTGGTTGCCTACAACAAACCTACTGTATACTTATATTTGGTACTCACTTCTTTGAATTAACTGTTCCAAACAGCATAAACCTGAAGGCAGCTAGACTGCAAAGTCAGTGTCAGGAAAATAACTGAGTTCCATTGGCATTCAACTGACCACAGGAAAAAAACTAGTAAGTTAGTCAGTGGTCTACAGTCCCTGGAGATCTCCAGTAAGTTTCACAAAGCTGGGTATCCTGAGAAGGGCCCAAGATTATAAAGGTTGGTAACTGGTTTAGAAATCATGTGTTTGCCTTTTAGCCAGTACTACCCTGAGAATTTTTCAGTCAAAATTTATCTATCAGCTGCTGTCTACATAGTAATGTGCTAGGAGCTATGGGACATTCCAAATAAGCACTGATCCTACCCCTCTTATTTAAGGAGCTATAAAACTATCAGAATATATACATCCTACCTTGAATGTAATTTCTCAGCCTGAATTCCTTCTCTCACCCAGGAGATAAACCAAGTACAATAGCTTGAATGCCATTCAATCTGAAAACCTTTAGCTACAGGATCTCTTACTACTAATTTGTATTTTTTATTATCTTTCATGTAATACTTATTACTATTCTATGTACAATACCATGGTATAATAAATTCATAGTTTAACATAATTTTCATAAAATTTCAGTTGAAACATGCTTACATCAACATAGTTGGCATTGATGTAATCAGTCAGTTTGCCATCCTTTTCAGCAAGTTGTGCAAGCTTAACCCTACTATGATCATCTGTAATAAAAAAAAGAAAATATTTCACTATAGCATGAACTGCTTTTCAGCATAAAGTTCATTTATATTTACATAATAATTTATCAAATACAATTAAAATCAGTGCAAACATCATTTACTTTAGTCAGCTTTTGGAGGATACAGAGATGACAAAAATAAAGATAAATACAACAAAATCCTCTTTCAAGGTTTCCAATGTGGAAGGTGAGAATGGACATATACACAGAGAGGAATGTTCCGGTGTCAAGAGAGAGGTGCAGAGTCCTAGAGGGACACGAAGACAGAAACTGTATTGGTTTGGGATGAAAATAAACCTTTTCATAGAGGTTGAATCCTGAAGTTGGCATCTTAGATGGGTTTCTAAAGGTGGATACTGGGGCTGTGAACACTGCAGAGCCAGTGAAGGGGAGAGAAGAGTGACGGGGGTGTCAGAAAGCTCAGGAAGGATGGCAGCATGCATGCTCTGAACAGGAGGCTGATGGCGGAAGAAGTAGAGAAGGAAGCAGAAGGGGTCTAGAAAATTTCCGTGAATGGTTAGAGCAAACAGCTCTTTCAAGGGAAGACCTCAAAGAGGAACTATTGCAAAGGGACGCAGGGCAACGACTGCCCAAGAACGGAAGACACGGATCCTGTACTGTCAGTGGAGAGGGGATGAAAACTGTGGTAACTTATACATGGTGCATGGTCATAATTAAATGTGTTGAAATGAGGCATTTGGGATTAAATTCAGTTCTACAGAGAAGCTATATTTGGAGGAACTGCATAATAAGAAAGGAAAGTGTCACTAGAAGGACACTTGGTGATTTCACTGGGCAGACTATTTTTTTTTTCAAGGATGAAGAAATGAATACAGACCAAACTATGACAAGTTAAAGAGACGTTCTGGGATAATAATACTTTGGTGACATTAGCAGCTCGCAAAGATGCAGGAAATGTAGGCAGAAATAGATGTGTGGCCATGGAAAGATGGGTTTGGATGCCAGGCTACTTTTGCATTTTGGTTTTCAGATTTTCAGAAGGGTATTACTGGGTAAGTTTTCTGGGTTGCTTTTCTTCGTCTCAAAGTAGGACTATTATTACCTCTATCTTGCCAGGTTATTTCAGGGATGGAATGAAATGACGAATTCACAGTGCCAGGCACACAGTAGGTGTTCAACAAATGTTAATCTCTATCTGCTTCTTAATTAGCTGGTGGGTATTTTCTATTTAGCTTGTAGAGAGAATGGTCTAACAACCACTTCACCCTGTCCAAGAAGCAACTGAGTTTTTATGTGCAGCAGGATACCTGCTTCTGTTGAGAAAGACAAACATGAAGCAGAACTTTCTATCAAAACGGAAAGACTGGTGTAGACCTTGTGGGAAAAAAAGACAGCATCCATGCAAACTACTTAGAACTGTGATCGTAAAAATTCCCATTCCAGAAACTAGAATGGAACCAGAATTTAAATAACCAAGCTGGCAATACCATGTTCACATGACTCTAGGAAGGCCCACTGAATATATAAGAAAGGATATAAGTTGAAGTTTTGGGGAAGAATGAAGATGAATTTCAAGAAATGGAGGGGGCTATAAAGGAAAATAAAAGGGAACAGATGTAAATAAGAGGTGCTGCAATAAGATGGAAGAAACATGCTAATTTCATACAAAAAAATAGGTAAACTTGTCCTAAAGAAAAGAGCCAGAAAGCTGCTCATGGAGGAGAAAAAGAGAGGTCAGCTAAGGTAGTAAAGGGAGAGAAGAAATAAAAAGAATGAATCCAATTAACCCTTTATCAGACCCCAGGGGAGAATGGCAAGAGAGGAGGGAAAAGGGTAGAAGGAAAAAATAGAGTCTAAAGAAAATCCCATTTCATTAGTAAATTCACATCAAGTCGGGGTATCTCAAGTGAAAATAGGACTATGGAATATAAATAATGACAGAAAACCATAAGAACAGATTTACAGGCCATGGGGTCTGAAGAAAGGACTGGATTAAAATATAAGTTTATTTTGTTCAAAAGAAACAGATGTCATTAATTGCAGAATGTATTTAAACTGGAGTGGTAAAACACTCCGTATTATCTAATGCAAGTCTCATCCCCTGATACAAAGGTCCTGAAACAGCTACACCGAGGTCTGCTGTCAGAGGACTTCAGGACATTGAACTAAAAGCACCGCAACGACAATGATAACAAATCAGAGTTGAGTGAAGGATATACTTACAGGCAACAATATTTATGTATCGGTTCTTGTGCTTATTGTCAGGGTGATTGGAGCTGTCTGCTGTGATACCTAAATCAACAGTACAGCTCTGCACCTCCTGTAAAGAAATTGTACGCATAATGTTTTAACACACATCCTTTCAAACAAAGTGCCTTAAAATATACTACAGAAGACAAAACAAACAAAACAATCTATCCAAAAATTTTTTTTTTATGTTACAACTATTTCTTGGCTAAAAGAAAATGCAGTGAAATAATGCCTTACCTGGTAAAACTCTTTCAGTGTCTAATGAGGGAATGAATGCCAAAAAAGTAAAGAAATCAAATTCCACAGCACACGACAAATGAGAAAAGAAAGTGTTCATATTAGGTTTACAATGGAAAACCATGATCATGCAATAAATACATTTGTCAAATACTAACAAAACAGAATGTTTCAAACAGTTGCATGCAAATCAAAACTTCTAACAGTTTGGAACCTTAACATTATGTAAAAGGAAAAAAATAACACTTTTAAAAGGGGACAGTGGTATAATAATATGATGAATTTTAAAAATGCTGATGAGAAAAACCACATACTTGATGACACATTTTAGCATACTAGTCAGATTTACTAATATTCAAATATAATTGTATTTGATCATGATAGAACTATTTAAAACTGAATTAGTAGTACATTTTTTTTGTTTGTTTATTTTGAGTAATTTTAAAGAGTAAACAGTTTCCTATTAGGTGGTCTGTAGAGCTGTCAAAACATTAGAAATCTCCTGAAATTTTTTTTTATCATATACACTATGTCTTTTGAAACAAAATTTAGATAGTACTACTTTCTACATATTTAATTAGTAGACCTCTTTTTAATTAAAATAAAACTTCAATGGGTAGAGAAAAATTATTTCTGCCATTTCTCTTTTAAAATGAATTAAACTCCTTCCCAGGGATGTCGTCTATCTAAATATATTAGTTTGGAATTTACAATTATTTAGTACATATTAAGATAATAACATGAAAGCTTTATAATTTTTGAGAAAGTATATAACTTAAATATAAATCTGATTCATCAGCAAAATGGCTCAGCCTTTCACTAAACAAGCTTTTAAGGCCTCTTCTGGAGCAAGTCATTCTGACTCTAGATTTAAAAACAATTTAATATATGAACCACTGAAAAGGTGTAGCATTATTAGTTATTAAGCTAATTACTAAGTTAATGAAAAGTTTTCTTCAATCAGACTGTGAGTTAAAAGCAATGGAATTAAGAAAATACTTTTTGAGTAAAAATGTGAGGTTATTTTATTAATTTAATCATTATGAACTGCTTAATAATATTCAAAATGATTTTATAGTTGTGAAAACTGTGAATCTGCCTTTGTATATATGCTTATCAGCAACTTTTACAATAAACTGTCTATTTTTCCTTATGGCTTTTAACATCTGGAAGATTAGACACACCCTTAGCATTTTCTCCCTTTTGCAACTATGATTTTGTTTGATGGATGCCTGATAGTTTCTACAAGTTAATACTGCACCACCCAGTAACCTCTATTATGGTAGGAAAAAATAATTTGATGTTTTAAAAATATAATTCTTCATATTATTCCACTTTACTTAGTAGTCACTTCACACTGCTTTCTTATTCAATGTAGCTATGACTTAGACTTCTTTTAAGATTAAATTAGTTGATTTCTACTGTTTTTAATTTAGTGAAAACATATATTTCATTTCTCTTTCCTTTGGTTTCTTAAAGCTTTCTGATCTCTGGCATTTTGCTTCCGTAAATACGTTCTTGTTGATCTGATTCGTGGGGAGCAGTTTCTGTGTATATTAGGGATGGTGGTATATCCTCTGATCAGGATCAGACCTCAAAGGGCTTCAAAGAGGGAGGTCAACTGAGCACTTGGGGCTGAGGTGAGGAGGCAAAAGCAATGTGATGCTTCCTGAAGGGGAGAGGCTGGGGAAGGGGTGGGGATCCCTCGATTTCTAGAATGGAAAGGACATGAGTGTTAGGTTTGAATCCCAACCCTGCTATTTATTAGTTGCTAATTAACTTCTGTGGAAGTTGATTTCATCAGCAATATGAATAGAAATAAAAGCAAATAACTTCCAGAGTTGGCTGAAGGTTGAATGTAGAAGCATCTAGTACAATGATCGGCATATTAGGGAGCGCTCAATAAGAGTAACTTTGTGTTTTGTGGTTATTATTGTTAACTGTTGGTTTCTGGCACCCTATTTTGAAAAAGCTCCTTAACTGACAGTTCAGTGGGCCATGATAAATTTGCAGTAAATTTCTCTGCCCTTACCATCTAAGAGTGTTTTACAGAATAATACTAGAAAAATTTTCACTGATTGTGAAGTTCAAATGTTTTTTAGAAATGCATATTTTCTTCAGAAGATGGGGTTTTACCTTGTATAATATTTATTACGTCTTGTATAAGAAGAGCTTCTGCATTTACACTGTTGTAATCTTTACAATTAAGAGCTTGTATGGACTTTGGCTGAAAATTATGAAATTTACTAGTTTACTATAATTTATATAATTTAGGAAATTAAAAGGAATCAGTGTTACCGATTAAGATTAAAAAAAGAATACTAGAGCTCTGATTTTATGGGAGAGAATTAACAATGTTTTTGCTTTTTCCACTATTACAACTTGAATTTTAAAATGGAAAACCAATTTTCTAAACTGTATGATAACCATAACACATATCCTAAACACATAATTGATTATGGAACTAATAATCTTGCTAGAAGTGAAAATGGTTTCAATGTCAAGAAATAGCCTATTGCTGAATTTTAAAAATTTACTATTTTCCATATTATTTAAAATAGACATATTAAAATCATACCTCAAATTCTTCAGTAAACCCACTACTTGCATGTAAGTCTGCAACATGCTTTGGAAAGTGCTTTACTGGAATTGCTCCAACATCATCTAAGTGAATAAAAAAAATCAGGTTGGAAAGGATAATTCAACAGAAATAAATGTGCCTCTCATTTATAGAGATTTATAAAGAGCCTTCTTCTAAAACAACTTCAAAGTTCACTTATTCCTATAATCCCGACTGAATCTATGTTCAAAGAAACATTCAGCAACAATTACCAATTTTCTCTATATTTACTTTCAATCATAACCTGCATTTTAGAATTCTGGTTTGATCAGGAATCTCTTTTCCTTTCATACTCTAAAGAGAAACTTAATTTTCAATGTTAAGTTATAAATAATACCACAGCCTCACTTCTTATCAACGGACTGCATCTCTTTATGGATAACTTTCTTTGACATGAGTGGGAGTTGCCTGCAAATTCTGGGAAAAAAATGCAGAAATAATATATTTTCAATTTTACCCTGGACTAAACATAATATATAGTGCAATTTCAGTTTTATAAAATTGTACAGTTTAATGCCTCTCTGTTAAATAGTCAGATGTTTACATTTGAAAACATTTTTTCCTTCTTTCTATAAATAATAGAAAACATTTATATGCAGACTATTCATTGAGGATAATGTCAAAAACCTTTGGGACTTTTAATCTGTAAAATTTCAAGAATTCTAACTTGAAAATATGCTATGTAAACAAAGTCATTGGATCTGTTAATTAATTGTGAAGGGGCCAAATTATTTTACCTGGTTCTGTTTTTTTCTTTTTTTTTCCTGGAAAGACTTTCTTAGATTAAACATATTACTAGTTCACAGTGTGCAATTTCACAACTTCCTTCTTCTGACAAGGAAACATCAAACACATTTCACTAGAACCAGTTATTTACATCAACAGATGTTCAGCATCTAGGCCATTTAATATTTTTAAGCTTCAGTTACCAAGAATTTGTTGATTTAAAAAAAATTAGACTCCATCTGTTCTCTTTTAGATGAGTATACCTGAATGCTAAAATTGAATTAGCGAGTTAACCTTAAGAAACACTAGACAAAGGTGTAATTCCACCTTCACACCTACAGAAGGATCTTGCCTAGAAGTAGCTTTTATAATTAGACAAGAAAACAGAAATAACTTGTCACATCTAAATCGTTAGTTCTCCTAGTAAAGCTTTGTCAAAACCACGGATATTATCCTGCACAGCTAACCTCTTTCCACAAGCAAACTGACTACTTCTCATTTGCCATCATGTCTTTTGGTAATTCTTTTACGAATTGGTCTGCAAGTAAAAGGAGGAGATGCCCTTGATCACCATTCTTCTAAGAAGTAGAACAGGGGATTCTGGATTTCCTGGACAACCTGATTTTGGATTATCTTATTTATTGTTAATAATAAACTGTGTTGGACTTTGGATAATGGTATAGTTAATTTGCATACCCACGCTGACAGGATATGTAGAAGAGGTATGTTTGAAAGTGAAGGGAACTAAACACAACAGATAACCAAGAGCAATTGGTCTCAAAATTCTAAATATGTTAATGAGAAATTGTGCTGTACTAAAAGAAATAGAAAGAATTTTAATATAAACTAGAAAAACAAAACAGTGGTGGTTAAAGACACAGAGTTGATAGAGTTGATGAAAGAGGTAAAAGAGCAAAACACTTCTTATTCCTATGCCTGTTGCAAATTACAAGGAAAATGCTTCTCTTCTTTATTTTTGTTTTTTAAATCATGAGACTTCAGAAGATAACTTCATGTAGAATTTGAGCCTCAAGCAATAACATATGGCATCTCAGACAATTTAAAAAGAGGCTTCTGTACAAAGATGTAGAGTGGAATGTTTCCATTTGCTTTCCCTGGTTTGGTGACTCTCCGCGTCCTTGTCTCGTCCTCTGTCCTCCAGTTCTGCTTCCTTAATTCGCACATTTCTAGAAAAGTTTTTTTTTTATTGTTACCACTTTTCATTCTGAAATGTTATAACATGTTAATTCAGTAAGTGTCTGTGACCTTAGTTACAGTGTGAACTCTAGGGTCAATAAGGGTCTTAAAATGACCCTGGTTAATTCTTGAATATTGTTAACTAGGTAAGTTCTGATAAAACAGTTGATGTTTTCCCAGGGATACAACTGACATTTTTACTTAAAGTATTTCCAGCAACCACATTGTTTGTGCTCATGTTTTTCTTCTACCCTCACCATTTTAAAATTTCTTTTTTTTCCCGTAATGTAGTTAAGAAACCTTTTCTCACATACACTCAGATAATCAGAAGGGAACTAAACTTTATCCTTATTTTTGTGGTTTTTGTCCTGTCCATCCTTACTGCACTGATTTAGTCTGACTTTTGTTGTTTAGGTTTCCATTAAAGGAATGCAAATGACTGAAAGTCAGCATTATTCCTTACTGATATTTTATTGCTATAAATATTTATGTTCCTTAACATATAACATCTGAACCACTATAAATTATTTTGCCACATCACCTGTATGGTTAAGACTGTTCAAAGCATTGTTTTTATTAATTACTTTAAAAAAATTAATTAACTAATTTATTTATCGGCTGCGTTGGGTCCTCGTTGCTGTGCACGGGCTTTCTCTAGTTGCGGTGAGCGGGGGCTACTCTTCATTGCGGTGCGCGGGCTTCTCATTGCGGTGGCTTCTCTTGTTGCAGATCACGGGCTCTAGGCGTGCGGGCTCTGTAGTTGTGGCGCACGGGCTTAGTCGCTCCGAGGCATGTAGGATCTTTCTGGACCAGGGCTCGAACCCGTGCCCCCTGCATTGGCAGGCGGATTCTTAACCATTGCGCCACCAGGGAAGTCCCAAGAGTGTTCAGAATTAACAAGAACAAGTTATAAACCTGAATGCCTGATACATAATATTTTGGGCAACACAAACATTTACTAATCTACATTATAGCCATTTGCAAAGCACTCCAATAAGAAAAAACCTTCCAACATCACGCTTTTCATTTAACATCTACCAGCTACTCAGGGTCACACTTTAAGCTATTACCTGAAATTGGAAAGATAGGTGTTGGAGGTGTGGATATTACCCGAGGGGATGTACTGTCCTCTAAGTAAAAGTGTGCAGTCTGGAAACATTTCCTGGAAAGAAAAGAAAGCAATTTATACTACTAGCTGGCATGGTCAGCAAGACAACTTCCGAGATGCTTAAAGATTATGACAGAAATCTCCAGGATCAAAACATAAGTGGAAATCATCTACTTATCACCTACTTTTACAAAACACAGTTATTAGAGAATTTTATAGCCTCCAAATTTATCTCAGCTTTACCTGTACCAGATGAAGCAGGCTGAGCAGATATCGGACATGGTATAAGCAGAGATGACACTTGAACTTGGCAGTTGGTGCCAAGGAGTAGGACACCCCCATGCCCTAGTTACTCTTCCACTGTTGCCGTATACCAGGATGTCCTGCCATCTTGGACAGGACCAGAGTGGAAAAGAAAGCCTATCCAAAGCTATTTTCACTCAATATTTAAGGGACCGTGCCGTTCTGAGGATATTCAGCTGCTAGTAAAAGGCAGCAAGCTGTGACCATGTAGAAATGAAATTCTACTGTGGTAACATTTTGATGAAAAAAGAAGGCAGCTTTATATTATAAGTATGATAATGCAGTAATAACAGAACGAAGTGAGGAAATAGTGAGCATATAACCAAAAACAGGGGTTTCTCTCCAACAGATGCTAGCCTTGATGAGAGTTTTGAGAATGAATATATTTGGAGTCAACGACAACCATGAGCTAAAATGTCACCTGAATCTATTTTCATTCAGATAATAAGAGTAACATCTCTCACTACAAACAATTGAGAAGAGCAAAGAACCAACTGCTGCTGTAAACTAATGCAAATTATCCTTAATTTAAAATTTTTTTAAATTAATACTGCTAATGACACTCTTTGATGTGGGTCATTTAATTTATTTGAAGCATTACTCATGAGTGGTTAAGTTTAAATGGAAAGATCTGTTTGAGTGAAAATGCCAATCTCATTTTCCATTTAAAAGACCCAAGCAACAGGATATTTATCCTAATGAGCTTTAACATAACATTTGTTCTTACATGACACACTTCAATTTGTGATATTTTTTTCAATAATCATTTTCCTGTATAGAATTCTTCAGTGGCTTCCCACTGGAATTAGAATGATATTCCATTATTTCAGCAAGGGCTGTAAGACCCTCTGCCACCTGGTCCCCTCGCATCCCAGGGGTTTCACCTCCTACAACTCCTTCCTGCACCCACTAGGCTCTAGCCCACCGGTCCTTTCTTTCTCCCTCTAAGAAACCCCGCCAGGATCATCTCAGGGCCCTGGTTCTTGATGTTCCCTCTGGCCACTTGCCTCCTTCCCATCATTTATGCATTGGCTAAAATGCCACATCCTCTGAGAGTCCTTCTCTGACCACCTGAGCTAAAAGTACCAGCCCTGCCAGCCAAGTCACTATTCTTCCCCCTTTTGTTTGCTTTGTGGCACTTATCACTATCTGAAATACTTTATTTATATATTTGTTTATTCATGTTTCATAATTTTAGTTGGTCCTCCCTCACCAGAATGTAAGCCCCCAAAGGGCAAGGTACTTTGTCTTAAGGCATTGTTAGTCCTCAGTGCTAAGAATAATGTCTGGCATGCTGTAGGTGCCCTGAAATATTTGCTCAATGAATTCACTGCTAGAATTATGAATAGTACAAAATTATATAATGTCACAAGCCAAAAAAAAAAAAATTCAAAGGCGACGATATGCATAGCAAAAAACTAGCCCTCTGCTGTGATGGTATAACCTTTAATAATCAAGCCTGTGAGACCATAGATAACTGACAGAACACAGGAATGTCTTCAACAGAGAAGAGGTGATGTAGGAGGAAGACGAGTGGAGGTAGAATCAACTGCAATGTGGGGTCAAAGGGACCCTGAGAGAGGTTCATATCCTGGAAAGGGGAAAGAGCATGGCAGACTAATGAGAAATGGGAAAGATGAGGGTCACAGGTCTCATGATAAAGAAACTATCCTACTGAAAGTCCACATTTGAGCAGAACTGACACCAGACTGGAGCAGGAACTACAGGGAAAGTGTGGCTTACCTGTGTAACCACAGATGTAGTATTTTCTGACACATTGATATGAAAACACTGGATTTGATACACCTGCTTTTAAGATCACTGAATTAAAACCTCCTTGATTCCTCTAAAATATGGTTACACAAGCCGGTTGAAAGGGTTTCTATTTATTTTTCAATGAATCTTAAAGTTGTAAAATACCTTAAGGGACCTAGTGCAATATCACAGCTGATACAAGAGTCCCTTCCCTAGCATCTCTGACATATTAAAAAGACCCAGTTTGAATACCTTCAGTGACAAGGAGCTTACTTCTTTATGAACCATCTTTAGTTACTAGACATTTCTTGTACTAACTCAAAACTCATTCCCTTGTAAGTATCTCCAAATGGTATCCAAAGAGGAGACCCTCCTGTTCCAATGTTACGCCTCCTACTGTTGATATTTTTTTTGTATTGAGCCCCAAATCTATCTCCCTGTTACTTTGACGTATTGGCTCTAGTTCTGTGCCTTACAGATTTTTAGATTATAGTACCCCAAATCTTTTAATACCTAAACCCTACCTATCTGTGGTCCAAACCTTTTTTGACTTTTCTCCTTGAAGTTTATATCCAATAACACAAACACGTTGTAGATCATTGAACATGTCTTTTCCTGCTCTAACTCAGTATTTCTCCTCCCTGCTTTAAACATGGTTCTCCTTCTGACCAAAATGCCTCAGTCACTAATGTGCCATGCAAACACTTCCTTTTTAAAGACAACTCAGTGGTTTCTTCTCTGTGAAACAGCCTCTCATTTCCTAAGCAGACTCTTGCACTCCAGTTTCTGTTTCTACTGTACCCAACGCAAATCTCCATTCACACTCACCTTAAGACTGCTTTGAAAAGTATGCTTAATTAATCCAAGGATGACCTTCACTTCCTGGACATTATTCTCCATTATTTTATTTTAAATATTTTAATTAATTGGTGGTTATAGTATTTTGCAGTATATTTGTTTTGTGCTTTTATCCTCATTATGTTTTTTTTTTTTAAAGATGGGGCCATATCTTTTGATTTATGTAGACTCAATTTTTAATACAATGCCAGAAGTACAATAGGTATTAAGTGTTGAATGATTAGATGGATTTCCAGTAGTAAGTAAATTCCACCAACCATAATGTATTCAGCTGCATCCTAGACTCTCTTGCCTACCTGAGCCTCAAATGAGATTAACCTAAAATTTCAAAACATTTGGGAGGGAGAGGTGGAATACATAGCTAGAGAAAAATGAATGGATAGACGGATGGATGGATGGATAGAGGATGTGTCTGAGAGAATGGGAAGAAGGTAGCATCTCTTAGAATAGGAAAAGGTAAATTAAAACATATTAGTATAGTGGTTTAACATGTTGCTAATATTCACCGTAGTATCTGGGTATATACCAGCTCTATACTTTTCAGCTATGTAATCAAACATTTGTTGGTTTTAGAAAATAAGTGGTCTTGTAATGTTACTTGCATTAATAAGTAACAAAAGAATCTTATAAATCATACCAATAATCTTAAAAGTGGGAAAAATTAAAATTAAAATAGTACAGGATAAATTCTGGATGAAGATCATCTGTACATGGCTTAGGTACACTTTATAGTACAGTCTTACCTAGGAAGTGACATTCTACTTAAAAGGCAGCATGGTACTGGGAGGCCTCCATTCTGGGTTGGTAGCTACTAGTGACCCACAAATTTAAATTTAAGATCAAGAGAGAATTCATATTGCTTCTCTTCCCACTCTCCCCAGCCAGAACAAGTGTGTCTATGGAGAGTTCTGTTCTATATAGCTTTTGATGGAGTGCTGTTTTGTTGAATATAGCCTTGGTATTTTTCAGATTCTAACTATTAAAAAAGCTCTCCAAAATTTACCCTTTGTTGTCTTTAAAAAGAACTTTTTGAAAATATTCCTTATGGAAGTAATTTTGCGTTTTAAAAGTTATGATTTGGCTCACATAAATTATACCTTAAAACATCTGGCAAATAATTTCAAGGCATATTATTTAATGTATGACAAGATTCAATATCTATGGTCCATCTGTTCTGTATCAGCAGTGAATGTCTTCACGTCTATGTGCTAAGTGTTGATAACTATGTCTCCTGCTAATTATCACTCAGCCATGAGGAAAAAAGTGATGACTGTTTTAAACTTATAGACATAGGTCCTATCAATCAATGTTAATCTGATTATTTAATTTACACCTTTTCATCACAGTATTTAGAATTAAAAGCTAGAAATCTGTAATTATGATTCCATTTTTTTGGATCCTTATACAAATATAAAACAACATTCATCATGCTGTATTCATCACAGAGACCCTAAAGAAAGTCTGACTGCAATCTTAAAGATGATCTTTCCCCCCAAATGGTAAAAAGAGGAAAGTTGCATTCCTAGATGGGTAAGTGACTTGCCCAAGGCCATATAGCAAATGTCAGGAAGAACTGGGAAAGGGATCCAGATTTATCACCTCTGATTTGTTCTGTCTTCCTGCTACGACACGCTTCTTCTCAAGGTTTACACAAAACATGAGAGACCGAGTTAGATAAATTAGACAAAAGAGAGGATTTATTATACCACTTTGCGATTATTTTTTTCTCCTAAAGAATTAGGTCAGAAAAGTGTTTTAATATATAAATTGGAAAAACGTATAAGGACCATACACCTATTAGGACTCTTGTTGGTATGCCATTAGATTTTTAAACCTTTCTACAGGCTGTAGTTTCCACAAAGGTCGAAAATGTTTCCATATTGGATAGTGAAATCATATTGCTCACAAATGCAGCTACACTGGAATTTGAATAATTCACACAAACCTTGAAGAATGCACTAACATTGTCATTTTGTAATTCAGCAAATAATACCCCTGGTGTATTCGTGTTACTGATCTAAAAAGTTGTATTTGGAAGTGAATCAACTTCAAATGGTTGTGAGTTGGACAGATGTATGAAATTTGTAAATGGGTAAGTAAGAGTAACAAATCTTATCACGACATTTGATAGTTAGATATAAAATATATACATAAAACCCTAAGAGTGCTCATATTTTAAACTAACACTCTGTCCTCAAGTTACATAAGACCCTGCCTGGAATGCCCTTCTCCTTTAGCTCGTCTTTCTGAATCCTATCCAGCTCAAGCCTGACATTTTACATTTACCCTGCCCATTCTGGCTTATCAAGATCCCTTTTTCTCTGACCTCTCTTAGCATTAGAGATTTCAGCTGCCATGCATACACTTTTGTGTAATTTTTTATAAATTTTGCATGGAAAATTCTTTCTCCTCAATAAGCATAAATTTCTTGACAGTGGTGATTCTCATTCATTCACTCATTCCTTCTTTTACACTTTCCCATAGTAGTTCACAGAGTACTAGGCCCATGGGAAACAGTCAATAAACATACTAAATATTTTTGAATAAACTGAGAGAATATATTTTGGAATAACACAAAGAGTGGTGATATGAACTTACAGACAGAGGTTGCTAAAAAAAAAAAAGAAATTGATTATAAATCTTCTGAACAAAATTCTCTTTTAAAACAAAAGTATAAAGTACTAAGCTATAGCCTTTCTTAGTTTACAGATATGATTCCTTATATCATCATAAAGTCCTTGTTTTCCAACAGACACAGTTATAACAGTTATACTGATTTACATTGTGTCCCTAGTAAACTTATTACTTTGCAGTGTGTTCTGCTTGCTGTAGGATGGGAAGCTTACAGTGGGTACAATTTTCCTTGTCCTTTAAAGGTTTCAATAGATTATTGATAAGAATGAAGCTGTATCTCATCCTCAAGGCAAATTATAATGAATTTAAAAATCCCATCCATCTTACTATAGTCATTTACTTTATTTTCAAATTATATTTATATGTTAATGCTTAATTTTTATTTTTGTGTATGGGTTATCATTTTTTGTATTAGTATGCAATCGATATGTATCTTGTACAAAATCCGCTGCTATAAAAGTATATTTCACTATATCAAAAACTATGTTTTCTAAAATAATAACTTTTAAAGTTATAACAGCTGGAGCATTTAACTGAGAAGCTTAGATTTATATTAAATGCTATGATAATGTTTGAATGCTAATTAGATTAATATGAAAGTGCAACTGTCAAAATACTATATTAAATATTAACTGAAGCCAAAGTTCCTCCATTTTGCCTTTAATTGTTTGACAGAAGTATGAAGAACAGTCAAATCTTTTATTATTATGTCTTTGGATTCACGAATTCACCTTACTCATAGTTACCTGGATAAATTAATGGGAGCTCTCAAGTAAAGGGAATTTTGCATATGCTTTGAAAAGCATTCAGGTAAAACACAGGCAAAATCTGAGCTTTATGAAATGCATATCCAAAACAAACACTCAACTTACCTCCAGTAGATGAGAATACCCACAAGAACCACTAGACAGATAAAAGTCAGGGCTGACACGATCACAAGGGGTATAACTGCCTTCTTCTCGGATTCCAACCCCTCAGCTAGACCAATACGAGACTCATGGCTACTATTACTGGCCTCTGTAGTCGGAGAAAATTGAGAAAGTTGATATTTAAGCTTAAGGAAAAGCACAACATTTTTCAACCGAATAACTGCAGTCTTCATTGCTGTTTGCTTACCTTTAAAATTTCGAC
This sequence comes from Eubalaena glacialis, assembly GCF_028564815.1. Lineage (NCBI taxonomy): Eukaryota > Metazoa > Chordata > Mammalia > Artiodactyla > Balaenidae > Eubalaena > Eubalaena glacialis. Next base: position 99,897,686 of record NC_083723.1, on the reverse strand, counting down.
TCTATGAGACAACCAATGTCTATGATCATAAGCTAATTTAAGTAACACAAAGCTTAAAAAGTAAGGCAGGCTATCCAGTCGCAAAATAAGTGAGTCATGGGAATGAAATATACAGTATGGGGAATTCCGTCAATAACTATGTAATATCTTTGTATGGTGACAGATCGTAAGTAGACTTATTGTGGTGATCAATTTGAAATGTACAGAAATATCAAATCACTATGTTGTGTAACAGGGACTAACATAATGTTATAGATCAATTATACTTCAAAAACAAACTAATAAACTCACAAAAAAAGAGAAAAATAAAGTAAGTCAGCCTATCAGAGGTGAAGAACTATAATATCCCAACAAAGATTGGCACCTGGAAGAGGTGTCATGGCAAGAAGTATAATATTGCCTTGAAAAGCTTATTAAAAGGGAAATGAAAATATTAAAATAAGAAAACTATTCAGTTTTTAAATAAAATGATCAGGAAAAACAGTGCTACTTACTGAATCACCACATATAATCTTGATTTCCCAAAATTAATTGTAATGGAAATATTTTTAATCCCACAGTTAGGTAAATAATTAGGAGCAACTAATAATTTCATGAAGAGAGAATCTTAGGATAACCCTCCTTACATTAGGATAACCCTTCAATCCAGCAAACTATTTAACATTTAAACATAGGTTGCTTTTAAGATGTTATTTTGAATGTCCTTCTTACCAACTGTTTTTCTTTATCAAAAATGAAAATACTATTGCATGTAAATTGAAGGAATGCACAGATCTAAGAAATTCTTTTTAAATATGCAAGTGTAAATTATGAAAAAGTCTAAATTCTGTCCTTTGGTTAATTTTAAAAGATGGCAAATAACTATTTTTGTGACCAATCAGGTACATTATTATTCTAGCATTTTCAAAATCACTGCAACTGAAGCTTCAGAACTGCAGGGTGTCAGTGGCCAGTCACAATTCTTCCCTTTTACTTTGAGGTGTGTGCAGTGTGAAACCAAGATGATTGAACATTAGAACCATTCTACCAGGATGATACGCTGACACTGCTACAAAGTAACAGCCCTTATCCTGTCTACCTGTAGAACTTCTGGAATAACTAAGTTTAAGCTCCTCATCAGAGTCTACATTGCCTCCTACACATTTGGTACGTTTGGTGCTTTTATACCAAGTATCTTACTCTTAGTGATATGAGACAACAGCAATCTATTTAATTGAAAATATTATCAATTTAGTTGAAAATATTTGAGAATAAATTTGAGAGTCACAAATTCATAAATATAGCATTGAAATATATCTAACTGGAGAGAACTTAAGAGTTAAAATGATAGCTTCCTTCTGTAAGGAGAGATGATGCAGAAAGGGTCAAGAATTTAATCCACTCATATAGGAAATGCATCTACAAGTGACAACCTAATGTCCCAAGATGTTTGTTTTTATAACTATGGAAGGATTTGCTAGAAAAAAGCAGAATTCAAAGTTGTGACTAGAAATAATAAAGCTGTATAAAAAGTGGGAATATTATAAGTCAACTGATCCCTGAGCTGTAGTTAACGTTCTTGTGAGAGAAGGCTGAACTTTACCTTTTATTATGTTAATCATATGCTCTGGTCATTACATATTGTAGGGAGACTCATCTAGAAGCCTAAATAATCTGACGGTGAATGTACCAGTATTTTTTTAAGAAATTTAGGAGAGCATCTTGCTTTATACACAACTGTCTTTACATTGTTTCTATTGTAATTATTGTTACCTAAGTAGAAAGTTTGTGGTTAACAAAGGAAATAAGCCACTTAGCAAAGTCCCTGGTACCTAGAAATTACAAATGGAGGTTAGTATTATTGTCTATTTCAGTCATACTTGAAGTGTGTCCCCCAGAATAGTGGCATCGGCATCACCTGGAACTTGTTAGAAATGCACATTTTCGGCCCCTCTCCAACCATCCCAAATCTACTGAATCAGAAACTCTGTGGGTAAGACCCAGCAATCTGTGTTTTAACAAGTCCTCTGGGTGATTCCGATCCACATTAAAGTTTGAGAACCAATGATGTACATTAACTTACATACAAAGTGAGGTTATATAATTATACTGGTCTTCAATGACCACAAATATTCACTGCAGTATGTATATAGGTGTATGTGTATATATCTAGATACATACATATCTCATTTATATAGATGTATGTGCATACATATATATGAGATATGTCTGATCAAATATGTGATACATATATAACATATAAAATATATAACAAATTACCACATATATATCATACACTCTATATACATGCACTATACACACACATGCACACACACAGAGTCCTGTATATAGACTTTTCTCATAAGTTCTCTGGGATGTCTGATTTTAAAACAAACCTTTTAATTAGGGAGTTAGAATGATAAATCCATGGTAATTACATATAATGAAACTTAGATATTTTATATAAGATCAGATACCACATGAAAGTAGACAATCCACTGGCTGCTTTGTATATACTATAATGAGGAACAACTAGTTATACTGATTTTTATATTCATTAGTTGACACTAAATATCTTTTTGGATATGGCTCCGTAGTGTATATGAGTTACCTAAATGATAAGACAAAAATGTGCTAATAGACAATGAGAAAAAAAGAACTAAGATTAATATTTTAAAATTCACTTTGAGAATAAAACAGTAGAATTTTGGTATTACAAATTAAGCATTATATATATTTTATTGTTCTCAATCATGAAAACGTAGTCCCTAAGAGACAGACACCAATGACACATGTTTCCAGTCTCAGTTTTTTATTAACTCCCTATGTGACCTAGATCAAGCAATCTAGTATCTTTGGGACTCAGTTTATGCATTCATAAATTGCAGATACTAATATCTGCCTTATCTATATTGTTTTGACGATTGTAAATTATTCTACATTCTAGAAGTAGGTAATAAAATGATAAGTTTCAGAATTAGTCTATATGCATTTGATAAAGAGGCATATTCAATTATTGGATAAGACTACATATGATTTTTTTACAGATATGTTTTAAAAATAGGCAAGAATTTTCCCCTAATTCTGTATGATCTTATTTACTTCATTAATTATGTTACTTGCTGCTGTTAGATGTTATATTTGTATTGTTTTCTCCTCATCAGTGGGAGAACATACTCAAATTAAATAAATCTAATTAGTGCATTGAAGAGAAATTGCTAAGTTTTAGTCAATAATTTAAGGTTTGGCATTTTACAGTATATATAGTCTTTCCATAACAGCATAATCTAGCAAGAACATACAGATGATGTCACTACCTAAAAAGATAGAAAAATGGATGGATTCCTGATGTTTTATTTCTAAATAAATCTAATAAAAATTAAAAAAACACTAGAACTATATTTGAAGCCAGATAACAATTCATATACATGGCAACACTAATGAAATATGGTGATTCATGAATTCCTTACTCATTTTCACATAACAGAATGTAAGTGTTTAAACTGGAACGAAGTGTTAAACAGGTATCAAGTCAGAATGTAGAAAAACTTCTCTATCAAAGTGTACAAACTTTTAATTGCTGCTGCACTGAAGGAAAAGTAGATAACTAATTCAAGGGATGGAAATAACAAAGAGGAAAACTATACTAATGAGATTGTTGTCTATGTTCTGGATTTTAAATACCTACTTTCATGCAATAAGAGTGCGAGATTTACTTTAGCCTATCTTTTGACCTACTGTTGAGATTTAAATATTTTCATTGTTGATTTAAAAAATGCCTTAAAATGTAATAAAAGCAAATTATAAAACTCTTATGATCAATGCAATGAAATTATCTAGTATTTCATATTCTTAATGGTTTTGAATTCCCCCTTTTCTCCCCCATTGGCATCTAAAGCAAACATCTGTATTTTATATGCTGCAAGTAATCTGCTAGAAGAAACAGCTGGCTGATAAATTAATTTGCATAAAATACATGAACAAATGAAATGCATTTCTACAGAAAATGTTCTAGTGTTGTACATCTTGTCATACAATACCTATACATACTATGCATATTAATGGCCATTATTTAACTTCTTAGAAAGGTGTATAACAGCAAGCATAAAGTAGAATGTATTTTGTTAGTTCACACTGCCCTCTTTAGGCAACATTAAGGTAATCAAAGACAATTTTTAAAAATTAAAATCTTAAAAAAAAAATCTTACCATTAACTCTCAAAACTTAGCAATAGAACTTTTTTTAGAGCCCCCAAGCCAATGTGGACGTGCAATTATCTAATTCCTTTCCACTGGGTGGGTCAGAGAGAGGTGGTACATATATCGTATTATTGTCAGAGTTTATAATTCGTTTTATAATTCAACAGAATTAGTTGACAACTTATTTTAGAATATGAGTAAACATTAAAATTAAAATCATCTAAAACACACTCCAATCTATCATTTAAAAAGCAGTGTACTGAAAATGTATTATGCACACAATAATTGCTCTCACATGTAATAGGTATCTTGCAGAATACGAAAAAATTGACAATAAATAAAATCACCTTATCTATTTTGGAGAGTGTTAACTTAAGGATCAAAACACGTTGAGTATGCATTTGAAATAATGAATAAAATCATACTTTAAAAACTGTAAGTTGATTTGTGAATATCTTGATTTTAAAAAATGATGGCCATTTTACCAAATTTCTCTTCCCGTGATTTTTCTATTTTTTGAGGCAGAAGGCCACCACACCTCAATCTATCCCTTGGATCCATAACTAACCTGCCTCTGAAATGTTGAATACTTCTGAGTGCCTGCTAGTAACAGGTGGTGTTGAGGACTGTGGGGATCCAGGAGTTATTTCTGAGTCACCTGCTTCCAGGACCCCATCACCATCTTTTTCATTAATATCTGGAAAACTGAAATCTGTGGAAGTCTCGTTATCATTAAGGCTATCTGAGGTACCTTGCCCTGATCCACTCTCTTCATCACTTGTAGGAATTGCCCAAGCTTTAGATTCTGGGCTGAAAGGAAGCAGGGCATTACCAGTCTGAATGTCATTTTCCTGTTTTCCATCATTGCACTTTTGGGGTGGCACATGTGTTGGTGGTGATTTATCAGGACTTCTGTCCATATCAGTCTGACTGTCTGATATTACACCTGTGACTTTATTTCCTTCTTCAGAATTCTCAGACAGTGAGTATGAGACTGGGTTATTCTGATCCACAAGACTGTTTTCCTGGGTGTCTGAATCATTCATTACCTTTTCCTGTGATTCTCTATAGGAGGAGCACGACATACACTTATTTATGGCTAAGCCATCTCTCTCTCTGCCATCATAATCATCATCATCGTAATCATCAGTATCACCACCGTCACCACCACCCACTAAATCAGCATCAGATCTGGCACTTTGAGTCAGCTCAGAAGTTGTTCTAGAAGGAAACAGCAACTTGGTTGTGGTTACAGAACCATCTTTGTTGGGAGAAATAACTGAAATGGAAACATACACGTTTCCTAAAGGGACAGAATGATCAGCAGTTACAACTGTATCAGAAACAACTGTTGGGATACCAGCCAATACCTCATCAGACATAGAACCCTTGGCAGAGGTGAAGACTTCATCAGAGTAAACAAGCTTATTTATAAGCGTATCTGGTGGTGCATCAACTGATAAAACAGGAGTAGCAAATGCATGCCTTCCTTCTGGGGGGGCGGCCTGGTTAAGCTCCAAATTGGCAGTTTGGAATGAGTCATCATTACTGTACAATGAAGGTACCGCTTGCTGGGAACTTTCGCTTTTAAGCAAAACTGGTTCAAAATATTTCTCACTTGCGTAAGAAATGGTTAAACCTTGAAGTGAAGCAGCGTGCATATTAGAAGTAGGCGATACATCAGAGACTGGTACAGATGTAGCGTGCAGCATGTTTTCCCTTGAAGTGGAATTTGATGCCATGAGATGCAATATTGTAGAACTAATGTGATCAACCTTGGGGGTTTCAACCAATATTGGATCACTAGGCACAGCTGGAAGAGCAGTTTTAAGCAACGTGTCAACATCAGAAGCCTGAAAGGAAGGTTGCAGCAATACTTCAGTATTAAAAGAAGCTGAGGGTTCATGAAATAAGAGCTGAGTTGAAGGAGATAACATTTCACTAGAAACAGGGTCAGAGGATGCTGGCTCTGAGTTTGCACTAAGCACAGGTTTAAGCGAAGTATCACCAAATGCTTGAGATACAGCAAGTGAAGACTGAACTGGAAAGTTATTTTCTGGAACTTGACTAATCTCATGATCAAAAACCTTAGTAGCAGTAAAAGCAAGAAGCCCTGGGAGGATGCCCTTTGTGCTAGAAGTGCAAACAGGGGATTCTTGTAAAGATGCGTTCAATTTATTTACATTATCATACAGGTCGGGCATGACTGTGCTTTCAGAAGGGTAAATCAGCTCACTGAAAGAAGAAATGTGTGGTTCCGTCTCATTTCCATTTATTATGTCACTTTTAGAAAGCAGCTTGTTATCATCCCCAAACATAGATGCTGGATATGTAAATTCAGCTACAGAAACAGGTGAAGACACGTTAAGGGCTGTCAGACCATCTGTGTCAGTTAAAAGAAATTCACTATCAGAGGAGGCTCCAGACCACTCCCCATCACCAGAGAGGCCATGAGTAGGCTGCAGCAACGGTGCGCTTGGAGTTACTAAGGGAGACTCAGGCATCGGTACGTGGTTAGGGCTGCTAAGTAAGGAACCCTGAACAGACTCATGCACAGGTACTGCAGAACTGTAAGAAACACTGAAGAGGTATTGGGAGCCCTCATCATTAGTTAAGGCATAAGAAGGTTCAGGCCCTGAAGAACGTGCATGCAGCATGACATCACTGCTGGACGGTTCAGCTTGAGAAAACATAAGCGTTTTATAAAGCACACCAGGTTCACTACCACCGAATTCCAAGGTCTCTGAGGCAGCATGAGTAGTGGTCTGATGTGACACCACATCAGAATATGGAGCAAGGCTGGGCTCTAATAGCAAATCACCCCCAGCCACTGGCAGAGAAGCATGCAGGGACACCTTATCACTCTCAAGAGCTGAAGTAACTTGTGGAAGGATTTGAGAAGCATGGTGAAACAATTCACTACCGAAGGAAGCAGAGGAAAATGGAAGCAAAGGCGCATCATCATAGGAAGACAGGATGGATTCAAATGACACACCGACACTGGGAAATACAGGCGTAGCATGCAAGGCCGAATCACTACTTGAAGCAGCAGGGGTAGTGTTGAGGATCTGATTGTCAAGCAACAAAGGGGTGACTAGAGGAAAGACTTCACTACTGTAGGAAGGTTGGAGAGGTGTCTCACCATTGTATACTGGTTGAGTTGTCTGCGGGTGTACCAGGTTGACGGTGGGGACCGAATCATGTTGTCCAGAGGATGGAGTAAAAGCATGAGGTGTTACCTCAGTTGGGAAGTACACAAAGGTAGAATAATGTGGCATTTCCACATCTGTGACCAAGGGACCCTGTGACACCAGTGGGCCTGGAGGAGAGGACTCAGTTGTCTTCTCAGATTCATCAGTATCCACCTTGGTGTAATTAGTCTGGAGAAAGCTCTCTCTACCTGATCCAGCATCGGGCAGTGTTGTCACATCTGTAGTACTAGGAAACCACACATTTCCGTCAATGGAAGGATTCTTTAGAGATTCTTCCGAACCTGAGGAGGCTGAATCTTCTGAAGCATTTCTCATAGATTCTGGTATAAGGACATCGTATGTGACTGCCTCTGGGATTTCTGAAGAAAACACATAGCCATGGGATATGCTCTCAGAAACGAATGGCACAGCGGAAGTTGCAGGACTGGAGCCTGAAGAATCATCGGCTTCCGTACTGAGCTTGAAATTGGTCAAAAAACTCTCTTCCCCACTGATATCAGTAGATACCTCTTGAGATTCTGTTACAGAAACTGTATTTGAATATTCCACAGTCCCAGACAAGTTCATCTGTGGAAATCTGAGAACAGTTTTAGAGCCATCACTTAAAGAGGCTGAAGTGCCTGCCAGAGTGAGAGATGGTAGCTGGGTCGCAGCCTGTGAAATCAAAGGAACATCTTTTTCTGGGTCTAATTCAGTGACTGGTTGGGAAGTGGAATCTAAGGATGTGTTGGGAATATCACCCTTTCCAGAGAATTCGCTTCCTCTTGCTGGGGACCGGTTAGTCTTGGCCTCATTGTATTTCGTCGCTACTTGGTTGTAGTTTGTTGTGGTAGGAATCTGGGGTTCCTTTCTCCTGATTTGGTTTGTGGTACCATCTCTACCAGGATTCACAACAGTGTCTTCTTCAGTGTTCTTTCCCACTTCTTCCTCCTTTGAAAAACAAATGAGATTTAATGCGACATAAGGAGATAAGAGAAAAATGAAATCTTAATAATATCTTATACTGCATTATGCTGTGAATTTTCACTTGTGGGATTTTGGGAACTTCTCATAAAGCACCACCCTGTAGAAGCCATGACTCTATCCTATAACCATTATTATCCACCCTTGAGGGAGAGTAACTAAACTTAATGAAAACATCTTATTTATGGCTACTTTATTTTATTTGATGAAAGGAAGTAAATTAATAAATACTACAACTTTGAAAAGAAGACACATTGTAGTGGTATTTACTTACTGAGAGTGTTATTTAACACAGTATTTATTTTCTTGTGTTTATATTTCTCTGTTCAGTTCATCTGGCAACAAGCTAAATAGCAATTAGCTTCTTGTATTGTGAAATGGCAATGAAACAACTTATTTCAAAGACAAAAGTAGCTGTATATTCAGAATATTTCATTGTATATATTAAGGATAAATCACAATTTTTAAGCCATCATAAGAGGAAGGTTTAGGACTGGAAGAGGTTTTTGGTTTTGTTTATTATTTTGTTTTAAATACTTTTCCCTGAGAATTTCATCTTAGACAGAGGCAGACATTTTAAAGACAACTTGTCAAAATATGGTTCTAGTACTGGTCATTAAATTTCATGTTTCCTTTAGAAACACTATTCAGGTGACCCAGTCTTTCATGAACACTTAATCACTATAATGGCCCAGGAGTTATCTGGCTAGAGGTCAACCAAAACCCATGCTTTCTTTTTTTTTAAACTGTGCATTTTATAAAACATCTAATCATATGTTTAGAAAACTAAATTGCCAAACGTATCAAGATATGACATTTTTTGTCCACATGGGACATGATTTTGTAAGTTTGTTAGCACTGCCATCTATTAGACCTCTTAAGGCCATGTGCCTTAAAAAAAGAAAAAAGCTACCGAGTACAAATTAGTCAGTGAGAACGTGACCAATATCAGTAGAAAGAATCTGAACCTTTAACCACGTGTGCTCATGAGCTTTTGTCTCATACACGCGGAAAGCGGCACTGTATGAAACACAAGCTTTCAAGCTTAATGTCTGCATCATTATCCAGGGCTTAATTATTTAGTTGGTTTTAAGTATTTTTTTTTATTTTAAGGCACATGTGACAACCCTGAGAAGTGAGTCATTAAAAATGGATATTCTCTTAGATTCCCCAGATACATTTCCTCACTAGTGGTATTTCTTGATAAAATTTTGCATTCTGTTTGATGCCTTGTTCACAAGGACAACCAGGGGATTTTACCAAATAATTTCCTGAATAAATATTCCCCTAATCTTCAAGCCCAAAAACTTCATGTAAAAGGAAATAAGAATAGTTTGCCTTGACTCTCTCTTGGTGAAAGATACTCTTCTTTCCTTAGAAGTTCTCACAAACATTTGTTTTATAATCTGATCCAGAGTTTCTCTGAGGATCAATGTTAAACTTAGCAATATGGAGTTTCTGAACTCTTCCTCATTTTTGCAAATCTGGATATTTACCTAGTTTTCTGGTATCACTCCACACTCTTACCCTTTATCAAGACATTCAAACTTTTTTTCTGCTCTATTCAAATCTCCATTTCCTTCTCTCCTCATTCTCAGCAGATGGCTTTCCTGGTTATAGAGAAGGTAGAAGCCACTAGACAAAAACACACCTCTTCCTAATGTTAAAACATCAAAAACCGGGACCAACAAAATCCACCCCTGCCCCTCTCATCCTGTTGTAACTGAAGAGATGTTCCCCTTCCTTTCTATTTCCTACATTTGTGTTCTAATCCATTCTCTATCATCTTCTCGGGAACTGAATACAACTATTTCCCTCTATTTTGTATTTTAAATTTTTTGCTTTCTTGAATGGATCATTCTCATCAGCTTAAACTCAGATCTCTATTTAAAAGGAACATAAAGAAAAATCTCTAATTCAACGTCTAGTATTCATTTTACCTCTCCCCTTCTCTTCACAGTAAAGTTCCCAAAACACGTCATCTATCTTCTCTATATGATCTGACAATTTCTATCAAATCCCACAATAACATTGTTTCTCTTCCTCTTTTCTTAGATTCCCACACAAACCTCCTTTATCATCCTCCTATCACAAGTTATGTAGATGTCTATAAAACTGTTCTTAAAACATAATGCCACTCACCTTTTCTTCTATTCAATCTTTTGGAAAAAAAACTATACACACATTAAACACACATATCCCTTTCATTGCTTTCTTTTCTAGCAGATTTTAGACTGTGAGGTTCAGATACCTCTTAGAATCTGATGAAAGTAATGGACCTTTCATTAATCCCACCCAACTAAGTCTTGTACATCTCTATGAGGTCATATTATCTCATGTCAACATTTCAAGAAGAATATATGATTCATGTTCTATGATTACTTTATACATATCTGAAACCACAAATATTTTAATGGACACTGTTTCCTATAACTTCTTATGGAGTTATTGTGAATCTCTCTTTCACTATGGTTTTGATCTGGATCACACCTGTTATCCTTCACAACTTCTATTAAAATTTTTTTCTTGTAAAGCCTTGATTGTGCTGGAGATACTTTGTCTTTCAAAGTCATGCATTCCTATTGGAAGAGAATTTGAGGAACATCTCCCAAACTATTCATTTCCATATTCAAGCTTAGAACCATCACCGATACATTCCAGATGTTTGCCAACCTCTATCATTCATTCCTGCATGAATCGATGAAAGTGAATCGTGTTATGAACTGTGTTTGTGTCCCCCCTAAATTCACATGTTGAAACCCTACACCCCAAAAGTGATGGTCTTAGAGGTGGGGCCTTTGGGAGGTCATTAGTATTAGATGAGGTCATAAGGTGGAACCCTCATGAATGGGATTAGTGCCCTTATATTAAGAGTCATGAAAGATTGCTTCTTCTGCTCTGTTCTCCACCATGTGAAGACACAACAAGAAGTCTGTAGTCAACAATCCAGAAGGGGCTCTCATCAGAACCCAGCAGTGCTGGTGCCCTGATCTCAGACTCCCAGGTTCCAGAACTGTGAGAAATAAATGTTTGCTGTTTATAAGCCACTTAGTTCATGGTATTTTGTTATAGCAGCCCAAACTGACTAAGACACAAACCAATGATTTGTAAAGATCATTTCTTTTTCTTGCCTTTGACTTGATTCTGGTAATCATTTCTAGGTATATTCATATCCACATGCATGTGCACACGTGCGTGCATGCAAACACACACAGACACACAGAGGTATCCTTAGCTGAGTTCTGTGAACTCTTGATGAAATGCGGACTGGTCATTTTGGTAAAATAGTCCTTTGTAAGACAGAACTGCCATAAGATAAATAAATTATTGAGGTAATTATATCTGTGAAAACACAACTTAGTTGCTATTTATTATGAGACAGTAGAATTAGTTTTCACAAGTTACCAGCTCATACACACATATGTACTTATGGACAAATTCATACTATCATTAACAATAGAACCTGGCTTTAACATATAGTCTCAGTTATAATGAATAGCACATTTGGGCTTAGGATGAAACATTGAATATAAGCACAAACAGTCATTTTCTCTCTATTTCAAAAATTAAGACAATGTTAAAATTTATAAATATCCTTAGATGCCCATTTACTTAAAGGACCTTGTGTTAACAACAGACATTTATAATATAAGTAGTCCAAACAAAATTTATAAATATCCTTAAGTGCCCATTTACTTCAAGGACCTTGTGCTAACAATAGACATTTATAATATAAGTAGTCCAAACAAAAATAATCAAATTAAATGGGCAAAAGAATATATACAATTTATACTTTGACTCATATTTATTATCAATCTGTCAATCATTGGTTAAGTTAGTTAAAAATAAGCTGTACCAATATTAAGGATTGCTTAAATATTATTTTAGTCTTTTAGAAACATTTGAACATGAAAAAATTCCAATTTGTGGCTATAGTTCATAGCTATCATTATTTTTAAAGTTCACTGTTTTTCTAATTATCAACAAACCTTTTCTATCTCTTTTTAAAAATTATACCAATTAAAGTGTCTTCCAACTTCTTCATAAAAAAATCATGTATATTAATTACATGTCTATCTACAAAGCTCAGCAACTAATCCCACAAACAATGAATAATGCAACATGAACTTTTTATTAATGCAACATCTGAAACCTAACCGGTAATTCAAACCAGACTTCTTAATTTTAAAGCACTTGAATAAAAAGTAGCTATGATACCTTAATTATTTCTTCAGTTCCAATTAATTCAGGAAAGAGGTCAAGTTCTACAAAATTAAAAACAAAATTATTAACATTTTCATTCAACTATTTCAGCCTTATGGGTCAACCGTTGGATGGAAAGAGGGAAAAGGGAAAAAAAAGACTGTTAGTTTGGAAAATACAGAATTGTCCAAAATAAAAATTTCGAATTTCAGTTTTCAAGACTACTGAATGTTACATAACACAATACTACATAAACATACAGGAAACTGCACTCAAAACCTTCATCTCTATCCTCCACTCCAACTCCCTTCCCTATTCTCACCCTAACTGTGATTGAAGCTAAGAAGGGAGAAGGGGACAGTGAGGCTGATATTACTGGGTGTAAAGAAACCCAAGTAATTTTTCATCAGTGTAGACTTACTTTCTTTCTTAGCATGGCTGATAAAAGCATAGTTGGGAAAATGCCAGGGGAGAATTGATGGATTTATTTTCTTATTCAACTACTTATTCCTCAAGGTCCACCTCTGACTGAAGATCAAGTAGGTCTTTTTTATTCTTCAGATATGGGCTCATACGTATTTGTACACAGGGTACTGCACCAGGTAAAAGGAAGAATGTTTTCCAGCAGGTCCAGCCTGGATTGGCAGCAGGAAGGACTGACCGGGGTTAGCCCCACACTTTCTTCCCAGGGATACTCAACTAATGCCATCTATGCGAGGAATATAATGACCAGGATCATTTAAGTCTGATTTTCCCAACTGGCTAGAATCAGCGTATTTCTAGTCCTTGGCTATCTCAATCCTAAAACAAGACCTGTCAGTAAATGTTAGGAAAGATAAGGAGCTGGTTCCCTCTCTCCAACAAGGAATGTAGCCCCACTGCCAAATTACTGAGGAGCTCGAGGACCACTTTTCCTCACTCTTCATCCAAGCTGCATCAGGAAGATGGGAGACAGGGTAACTGTGAGGGCTTGAGCATTATTACAAAGATGCCCTTCTTATGCCTATTATTTTAGAGAATCTCATTCCATCTCCAAAGTTTATGCTCTTCACTATCCTAAAGCTGCTTATATTCTATTTTTTATGCCTCTATAGATCCTCAAAGGAAATGCATAGTCTATAGAATTTTCAAAGGCATAACTGAACTAACATTAAATATTTATCAAATCCAGGCCTGTTTTACAATATAGACTTTCTTGAGTTTATTTTTATGATAAAATTTCTAGGTATTAAGAAACATAAAACTATAAAATATAGTTATGTGCCTGAATTCTATTTAGACGAGAACTCAAGTAAAACATAGAAGTAAGCCCAGGCCCCATGAAGATTTAGATAAAATTAATACTCTTGACTATTTAATTATTTTAAAGTTACTTACCCCGAATAATTTTCGATGCTATAAAAATGAAAATATTCATGGGAAACAATCATAGTCTTAAATCTTAACTCTCAATTATTTTTTTTTTCTTGTTAAAAGAAGGAATTTGAAAACTTTCATTTGGATCATTAGTGTTCTCCTTTTTCTATTTTTGTCTCTGTGAAACCCTTTCCCACCCTGTTTTTCATGCTCTTTATTCTTTATATTTTTAAATTAAAGTGATTTCAATAGTCTGAAACTGTGTCTCTATAACCTCCAAGGAAACCAATATATGTGAATTTTAAAATGGGTTGCAACTAAACTGTGAGAGAGAAATAAAAACAACCTTTACTATGATTTTCTAAAAACTACAATTAGAGAAGTTCATGCATGTAAAAATCTCCCATTTCAGCATGTGAACAATACATAATTTTATTGAAAATGTTTTTATATGGAGTCACTCCTTTTCATGTACTTTTAAATTCTTTAACATCAATAAGGGCAAATCATAATCAAATGCTTGTTAAGTGATATATATATTATACAGTAGATTTTTCTCTGTTAAGAGGCTACCGAAAAACATCTCAGTGAGAGCCCATTCTCTTCAACGTTCTTACAGAAGTGTTTTTAAAAACTGGTCTAACTTCACCTAACTTTATACTTTTAATGAGCAAAGGTAATTCTCTTATTTATTGTCAGGGTTGGGGTGGGGTGTATATAATTATTACATTGAGGACTGATTTTCTTTTCTTTCAGTACTCTCCGTGTGTATTGCATTTGATTAATTTTTATCGTTTGACCAGAGCATAACTTAACTGTATAGATTATGTTTCCTATTAAGTTAAACTACATAATTCTACTCAATCATATCCTCTAACGAGTATCAGGATCAGTGAGTTCTACTATAACTGTCTTTGCTGTTTACTGCAATAAGAAGCAAGAAGTTTCCTTTGGGCCTCTTCAGGCCCTAGGGGCAGAACCTATGGATCCAAGCAGCCCTTTGATCCTTCTTTATTTCATGGCACACTCATGGTGAATACCCCAAGTATGGGTGCCTTCGTGTTGGTACGTAAAAACCCACTTTGAAGGAGCTTCATTTTGGTTTCCTACTAGACTCAGATCATTTGAATTGACCGAAATTCTGGGGTTGCCCAGGAACACGTTAATAGCCCTGCCCAAAATAATCTAGAAGTCTTTTGCTGAGGCTCTTCAGAACAATTTTGAAATAAAATAATTTTGAAAGGTTGTTTCTATCTCCCTGGAGAATCCGAGCCATACTCCTGGGTCTGAGAGCTCATAGCACTCCAGGTCTAGCGCTGCTGATTGGCACAAGGTCTCAGAATGGGTACACTCTGGCCTGCTGTTTTCTTGCAAATAATAACTAATGTTTTAGTGGACACTGGTCTGACTCAGGCACATATATTAAACAGTTCAAAAATTATACTGGTTTACAGAATCTTCTCACTTCATCAAAAGAGACTCCATGAAGGATACAAAAAGTCCAATAGTGAAGATTGTCAATATATTTTTTTGACTGAACACTTAAAATTCACACTTATGTGATAATAGAACAAAACCTATTGGTTCGTTCTGGTTTTTTTCTGAGGCACATGCAATGTTAGATTTTCTAAAAGAGCATGTTAGTCACACATTAACATTCCATAACACACAAAAGCAACGCTGATGTAGGTTGGCAAGCAAGGCTTATTTAATTGTTTGAAGGTTTTAAGCCAAGTTTCACAGTGCAAAAAGGCAAAATCAATGTAAACTGCAATCTCTTTAAAGTGTGATTTTTAAATATCATTATATAATAACTCCTGTAGTATAGTATGGTACAGGCTGAATAAGGACAATATATAGTGATTTAACAAAGACAATTGTTATACAAATGAAAAGCACACAGAACAGGAAAATGTGTTGATCTAATTCACCATGCATTTAAATTTAACACATATAATTATCAAGGCCCTAAAACATGTACTTAAATAATGTCCTCTATAACTATATCATAATTAGATCTACATTATAGAAACGAGCATAATTATTTTAGTTACAACCAAAAAAAAACAAAAATTTCTAAAAAAGTTTTTAAAAAGAATATCCATTTTGTTTAACCTTAAAAAGGTTTCCTCGACAAATTTAAATTGTTTCTGACCATGAGTTTATGCATTTATCTTAAAATAGCGATTTATAATAAATTTAATGGACACTAATTTATGGTGATACTGTTGTACACAACAACAAATGTAATTAAAATGCACAAGTGATAAATTAATCAAATTAGCCAAAGTTAAATGCACAATTTGGAAGATTGAGTTTTCCTTCACAGATATTGATTAGAATATTTAAAATCTGTGACTGAAGGAATGAGGGCAATTATAAGTGATCTCCTTCATTCCTTTTAAACAAAAGCAACAAACAGTACAGTATTTAGGAAACAGCTTATCCAAAATAATAGAATAATTCAATAGGGTACATTACAATGTTACTAAGGTAATGAAACAACATGATTAACAGGATGAAATGGTACTAATAAAAACCATGAAATAAGCAGCAAACTCAAAAGCCACTTAACATCTATATTAGCCACATAAAACATAAAATTTACAAATCTTGTAGGTACTATCACACTAAACCACAGGATAGTACTGCTGTCAAGACTTTTACTGTGATATATTTACCATAGAAACAATCTTTAAGGTAATGTAATTTCAATAATGAACTGAAAATATATGGGCTGAAATGCCATTGTAGTCTTCACAATCAGAAAGAATGAGTTCTAAGAAAGAACTAATATTTTCTTTATAAAAATAGGAAGAGCCCAAACTTTGGGTAAATTGGTTTTTGACAAAGGACTTTTTGGTAGAAATAACTAAGGAATAAACTAAGTTTTTAACCCTTGGCTTTTAAGAGTAATATCATAGTAAAATATCAAATCAAATACCATCTTTTACCAAAACATGTACAAAATGCTCTAAGGGACTGGGATATCCATGGAGATTAAATGATGTGTCCAAGCTAGCACCTCATTAGTTCAATGGTGTCCCGATCCTTTGAACAAATAGAAATTAAGTTATAATATGTATTATTTTGTACAAATGGGGTAAGTGCTACAAATGATACAAGTACGTTATACTTTGTGCCAGTATAGATTCAGTCTAAAAGGATCACTCAGTAATCACTTCTGTGGAAAATAGACATTTGATCTGTTTTTCCATATGCAATAAGCTTCTCTCTCAAAAATTAAAAACAAAATAATTCAGAAAGTCTAAACTTTTAGCATAGTGGCTAGAGTAAGAAAGTGTACAACATAAATAGCCAAAATTATTTTTTGTAAACTCCTGGGAAATTGTTTTATGTTCAGAAATTAAAGTGGTATAATCAAACCAAGATAGTAAAGTTAAGTGAATGTATTCAATATAATTCATATCCTAAAATACACAATAGTATTAGAGGAGATTTTTATATACCACATTTAAACAATTCACATATGATATTGGCCAACATGGTCAATGGTGCACTGCTACAGATGTCATTTTGGGCGTGGATCAATATGGGGAACTTTGGTGAAGGATGACATTCAATGGAGGGGCATGATATGGTACAGTGAAACCACGGTCAGTTAATTTGATACTCACCTTTCAATAAGACTTAGAGCTCACATTCCATTTAAAAATAACCTGATTTTGAAAAATAATGCTAAATAAAAGCAATAGGAAAGATGGTTATACCCAGGACATGAGGCAGATCATAAGAAATATTATTAAATAATGATTTTGCCATCATGAAAGTAGTAATATTCATTAGCCATCAATGCTCTAACTTGGGAAATATCTTGGCAAGTTTTGTAGCCTGTGGTTTGGAAGGATCCATAATCTAACATCTAATGCTCTGACATATATTCTTTAAAAGTTCAACTAATGAGAACAACTATGATGAGGTAATCAATGAATGAGCTTGTAATAGATTAAAGCCCTGCTATGGCATATAGACCACAAAGGCAAATCAACAGACATCAGTTATCCTTCCATATGTAAAAGTGAAATATGCTACAATTAATATCACTTGTAACCATCGCCATTAAAAACTTGTGAAAATTTCAGTGAGTAGCCTCATGATAGGGATGACCAAAGAATATTTACATTTATGTATGTATGTATGTTTGCATATATTTATGAACATGCATGTGCATGATGTGTATGTGTATATATATATATGCATACACATATATGTACATATATAATTCCATTCTATCACTTTAAAAATGCTTATACTAACAAAAGGAAGGCTTTAATTTAGTTATGTAAATTTGTAAATTGTCAAATTATGATGGTCAGCACTTCATTCAATTATTGCATATGCCTTGAGATCAAAGATTTTCCTGTAATACTTAGAGAAGATGCATGCAAATGAAATACAATTAGAAACAACTTTTTTGTTTGCTTTTATGGAATAATACTGGCAAATCTAAGAGGAAAGCTCCCCCTCCCCCACCAAATTATAAAAAGTGGATTAAAATATCTAAGATAAACTTTTGAGATGCTTTGTATAGATATTTCAAAGTACCTCACATGATCGTTGAATCACGTATATACTTACTACAAAATGCTTTGGGGGCTGAAAGAGGAAATAAACACAAATGAAACCAACTCTTTATTTTCCAAAATCAAAGTCTTTATATTTACTTAGCTATTTTCATTTGGTGGCCAGTACAGACATTACCATAGGTTTTGTTGTTCTTATTTTACAAATAGAAAACTTCAATATTAAGAATAAATTTACTTATTGTGCTGCACCATATCTGCTGAATGAAAAATGAGTTCCATGCTTTACAAAATTACCTAATGATCCAGACTAAAAAGGAAATCATTTTGCCTTTTGGCCAAAAGAATATAAAGTCAGAGAGAAAGCACCAATGCATTCAGAAATTAAACTAGCCTCGTTTATTTAGATAAGGCATATCAGGGGGTCACTTACCAGGGTCATCGGAAGGCATGTCCACAATCAGCTGGTCGCTGTATTTTCCATATAAGCCATTAGTGCATATGGCTACTATTTGAAGAACATAACTCATATTGGGTAGTAAATTATTAAGAATAGCACCCTAAAAGAAAGGTGGCAGTAATTATACAAATGTATTATTCCCATAGGAGTACTAACATACTAGACATCGGTCTTTAGAAAAGATTTTCTCATTTGTCAATAGAAAAATTTATATTTTATTAACCTGAGAAAAAATTCTATGCAATGCTGTTAAGTTGAACTTGTGATATTTGTGAATTAGGGAGATACTGGAAAACTACACTTTTTTTTTCTTTTTACAAATCAGATCTAGTATTAGAAAATTTCGTATTTTAAATATTTATTTAAAATTTCTATGTAAATAGAATTATTATCTTCTTCACATCATTATGAAGTGAAAAATAGTATATTCTCATAAATTCCACAACTTTCTCAACTCATAGTGTCTTTGTTCTAGACATCTGAATTAAAAAGTTGTTACAAATCTCATTATTTTGTTTATATGATATTCAACACCAGCTTTTGTTTAAATGCAGCTTCCTAGGGCTTGAGTGACTCCCCAGTGAGTGTCTGTATTCAGAGTTCAATGTCTTGGACCTATACTGGGGGCTTTCTTGAGGGGTTTTCTCAGCTATACCCCAACACCTCCCTACCAGGGCAAAGTTTAATACTGAGATGTTCAGGTCACAGAAGGAATCTGTACTTTATTTTCTTTAATTCTTGTGCATGGGTGGGGAGCAAGAGGACATGGATCCTTTCCTAAGGATTACCTGCCTCATGTCCCAGAAGTTCTATCTCAATTGACTTCACATCTGTTACTTGGAAATTTGATGCAAAGAAAAGGACTTTCAAGACCCCTACTCTATTCCCTACTCTATTTCCCTTGTGCTGATTCAGTATGATGGGGAAACAACATACGACGGTATCAGAGCACTGACATTCCAGGCCCAATTCTTTCCCCAACGGTGAGAGCATAAAGTATTTAACTGTTCTTTGAGTCCTTTTCTTTGTAAAGAGAGGCTGCACTAGATGATCTCCAGTTCTAAGTCTTCCATAAGTGTCTACTCTACAATGTTGCTGTTGGCAAAGTTGTGGTCTCCATGTAATTCAAAACAGTAAGAACCTAGTGTCAACCACTGTAAGTTCTGACATAGTTAAATAGAGCTTCTGTGTCCCCTTCACCCCAGTAGAGAGCTTCATACAAAGTCTAAAGTCATGAAAGGCAACAATATACAATCATTTTAAGTTCTTACCCTAAAAATTAAACTACAATACACGAAACAATTGATCTTATAGTTACCAAGTCTTGATAGCCATCCGTCAAAAACTCATGCTTGGTTTGGTCTTCTCCCTCTAACTGCTGATACAGAACTGCGAACTTCTCAATCATGGTATCATAAACTACTCGAGGTCTCTCCCACGTAACAAGAAGGCTGGTATAATTCTCTGGGTCAGCTTGAACATTTTCTGGTTCTGAACTACAAACTTCAGAGAAAAAAAAGTACAGTCATAGATACAACTGTCACCCTCTAGGATGTCAACAAGTGAAACATATTCTATGAACATTTTTGTTGTATTTTAATAAAGGGTAAAAAGTTACACTTTCCCACTGTGGCACTTTTGTTCATGCCATTTCCTGTATCTGAGATACTTCTTCCTTCCCTCTGTGAATGAAAAATATTGCCTGCCGTATCAGTAAACAAAGGATGTTGCAGCCGTCAAGCCATCACATTACAGCTGCCCCAACAGTGCACCCTGAGGAAACTCAGGATGATAATGTACAGGAAACTGACCCCAGATAGCTGAGGTGCATATCAAAGGAATGATTTCAGTGAGCCCAGACTCGTGCATCTTCCGATACATAGAAAAATGCTAAATTCCTTAACTTGAGATATCTGGTTTTCTTTAATTAACGGTAGGTAATCTTTTGATGTTCTGACTACCTGGTCTTTGTTGCAAAAACTCCTGTATATCCTGGCTCCCCCTTTGCCTCTTCAGAGCAGTCCCTCAGAGTGATCTGAGAGTCCTGTCTCCTGGGCTTGAAGTGCTTAGAATGTCTGCCGAATAAAACATAACGCTCAACTTTTAGGCTGTGCATTTATTTTCAGTCGACACCTCCTCTCTCTATCTGTTGACGTCTGATCTTCCCACTCAGGAAATGTCTTGATCAAGCGCAACCTTCTCTGTTACGCACGCTTTGATCTCTGCTGAAGTGATCTCTGTCATTTTCAATTGTTTGTTTTGTTTTACCACTATTATTTCATTGCATGATTGCCTGTTCTATTATATATATTTTTTCCGAATGGGTCTTAACTCCTTTAGTAGATTATAAACGTAAGAACCAGAGCTTCATATTTCTGTATTGCCCAGAACACTGTCTTGAATATATCTGGCATACTGATTCATTTTCAAAAATAAAGGAACAAAGGATATCTTCAAGTTTATGGTGTCTTTATTACACTTGTTGGGTACCTGACAAATATGCTTAGCTCAGGATGAGGAGAATTTCGATGATAAAAGATGGTCTATTATCAGACGTTTTATTGTTTGAAAATCCTTAAAATAATTAAAAATTCCCTATCACAGAAAACCATAGAAGAACAACTAAAACTATTATTTCAATATTTTTCAGACCTGCTGACAAAAATCCCACTTTGGCATCATAAATAAATTAAGCAATTAATTTCAGGGAATTAGATTTGTTTGTCTCAGCTGAAAAAATATATTGAAACTCATTCAGGGACTTCTTAAAATGAATTGAAGCCCATGCTGGGAATCATGCCAAAAATGTAGTCCTATCAGAAAGAATACTCTGATACTTTCTGAAATACATTCATAATGTGATAATTTGGACTAACTGTGAGGATAAAAATTACAAAATTCATGATACTGTGTTAATAAAGCAAAGTGATGAATATAATCTCTTCATAGGCCAGATAGATTTGCAAAAGAGAGGGAGAGAAAGGTCTCTAAGGCCAAAGATTATGCTCACAGAGCATATTATGCTCACATATTATGCTCACAGAATCCAGGCTTTGCTTTAAACGGATACGAGAAGTTACACACCACTAGACGAGACCACGCGGTTTACTTAAGTCAACCAATCATCACTACTACCAAAACTATTTCCAGGACCCAACGAAAACATGCAAGCAGCAGCATCAGAATATGACCAAAAAGCCTTTTTGTCTCTATCAGTCTGTAGTTTTTCTTGTGAACACGGGAGGGCACCCAAAACTAACAATTGACCTTATAAATTGAAACAAATTTTATTACAGTACTTAATAATAGATATTTTGGCATATGTACGCTATGCTAGCAATGGTATATGAATGATTCAGAGAAACATAAATATATATAAACATAAACATAAATATATATACACATATACTCTTTAAATCAATATATGAATAACTTTATATGCGTTAGAGACAGAAGTTTTCACTGTTAAAACTATATACTATTTTTTGTTTATAGAGGATGTAGGGTGGGGTGTTCCTTTGGGAATAAGAGGACAATTCCGTTATCAAAAAACACGACTTCAGAATAAGAAAATGTATTCTAATTCAGGTCTAGACTACATCATCGTTACTCTATCTAGTGACAATTCTATTAGTGTCCGCCAGATGGCAGAAGACCACCAAGCATCTCAGAAGTGAGCTGCTAGCATAAACTATACAGGTGGAGGAACAAGATTGCCTCAGCCTAGATTCTGATGAATCCCAAGTCTGTTTTTAAAAGACGGAAAGTGATTCTGGACAATATCATTTGCAGATTTTGTTCAAAAATCACTCCCACTTTGTATAGAGTGAGAATGGTTTAAAGTGAACTATCTCTTCCTCAAAGATGAAACTATCTTAAAATGCATCAGAGTTTTATGCATGTACACAAAACATAAAACTCTGAGAAACTGAGAAAAACATAAAATTATTAGCTGCAAAATACCCAAAGGACTACTTCCTAAATAGTGCAAGCAATTTTGGTCAGACATCTATGTTTATCTTGCCTTAATAGTAGAAATCAGTGGGTACTTCAAATAGTAGAAATCAGTGGGTACTTCATCAGCATTAATATAAAGTAGGACTCTGAAAAGAAATTCACATTTCCTTGCCACCAGGCTTTTATTCCTTTGCTTTCTTCTTTATACTTCTGTAAAAGCTTATTAGTAATTTGTTTGTTTAAATTTACATTGTAATTAGAAATTTATTTTTAAAACACTCCTTTTGCTTATCAATAATCATAGCTTAGTAATATGTTATAAAGCTGCCACTGAATCTTATCTTTAGATGCTGAAATACAGAATTTTATGGAAAAAAAGATATATACTTTAGAATGTATTCAAGAGAAGGACCAGTACTTCTGTATATAGTCTATGACCTTGCCAAAGGATTGCCCTTCTATAAGGTAGGACGGGATCTTTTAAATAACAATCTAGTTAATTTTATATACACTACTTGGTGTTCAGACATAAAGCTGCGTAATGACTATGGAATAAGTTATTAATTGGCACTAAATTTTCTAAGTTTTCATTATATTTTGTATTGAAAATAGTTTATCTCATTAGAAGGACATACACTCCATAAAGCGCATTATCTGGATTGAAAATCAAGAAATGTCTTCCAGATCAACATATATTCAGACACCAAATACAAGCTACCAATAAATGTAATAAAATAGTAACAAAAATATAATTTCCTTGATTATGGGGAGTTCAGAACTACAATATGTTGAGGTCCCATTTCCTTCCTTAGGAATGAATCGCATGCGTTGGTTCCTTTCTACAAGCTACATGTGATCTGGATCACAGTGACTGATCCTTTAAGGAACACTGGCCAAGAAGGAGAATCGGGTTTCTGCAAGCTTGTGGCTATGAGCCAGGCTGTGACAAATCTGGAGTCCACGTCGAGTCACATAGAATACAAGTAAGCGCTTCAGTTCACATGCAAGGGGTCCTCACATATAAAGAATGAGGATGTGGTCTCCATTTTAAGGGATTGGTAAGTGTTCTTACTTAAAAACTTATCTTTATTTTATTTATTTTTAAATTTTATTTATTTATTTATTTATGGCTGTGTTGGGTCTTTGTTTCTGTGCGAGGGCTTTCTCTAGTTGCGGCAAGTGGGGGCCACTCTTCATCGCGGTGCGCGGGCCTCTCACTAGTGGCCTCTCGTTGCGGAGCACAGGCTCCAGACGCGCAGGCTCAGTAGTTGTGGCTCACAGGCCCAGTTGCTCTGCGGCATGTGGGATCTTCCCAGACCAGGGCTCGAACCCGTGTCCCCTGCATTGGCAGGCAGATTCTCGACCACTGTGCCACCAGGGAAGCCCCAAAAACTTATTTTTAACATTCACTTCTCATCTACTTGGTTCCAGGTACTCTTGGACATACAAATAAAGACGGTGCCATCCCTGCCTATAGGAAACTCATTCCTCTAATCCTTAAGTTTAGTAAGGTATTAAATGTAATGGGTGCTTTTAGTTTCCAAATCCTAGACTCCATTTACAGAGGAATGTAAAATAAACTTAAAAATTCTGCCATTTAGACCAAATTAAGTTGTGCTTTTCAAAAGTACACGTTTTTATCACTAAAAGTTGTAAAAGCTTCACAAATTTAGCTCACACGAAGTCCTTTACCTTCTCATCACTTAAATGAATGGATATGGAGAGTGAATACCTCCTACAAAGGAATGCGTATGCGTTGCAGAGCAAGTTGCAGAAGATTAATAGGCAAAGCGCTGAGTGTCATGAAGAAAAAGGAAAAAAAGTGGGAAAAGAAAAGGAAATAAATGAAGGAAAAGCACAAAGGAGGAGAACATGACAACTCTTTTCCCTATGACATGTCTCGTGATCATGAAAGTCAGTGCCGATGGTCGAGGGGAGGAGATAGGAGTTTCCTTCTGCCTTTGCTGTTCTATATGCCCACCCTGGGAGAAGGGACACATGCCCTAAGGGAGAAGGCCCAGTCTCACCTCCACGGATTATGACTAAAAATGTAGATGGAAGTGAAAAGACAGTGTGGCGATTCTTGGGGAGTGGCAGAGAAAATGTCACTAGGTTTTTACCCAGTATTTCCCATTGTTTGAGGTTTGGTACAGTTTAACACAGCCCATGGCAAAAGTACTTCTGTGAATGCACACTGATAAATCCACCACATCCTTGCTTGAGGTTTATGAGCCTCTTTTTAAAAAGTATTGAGACAGGTAGTTTGACGACTACCACGTGAGGAACTTGAAGACTGACAGACTCAGAAGACAATCAATATTAAGGTTGTGATTTCCCCTTACGGAGTAGCAGATCTTAATAAAACGAATGTAAAGATTGCCACAAATGTTAAAAATAACTAGAAATGATCTATCACTGCTCTGCACTTCTCAATGATTATATGCCATTCCCTTTAGATAAATAACCAAAAGAAATTTTTCGAATTCTACCTAATTCAATCAATCTTCTCTAGGAACACACAGCAACTTCGTCAACAGTTCAATTTGTAACATATAATCTTCCAAGAAGTAAATAATCTCCATGTCACTTTTCTGCAGATAGTTAGAGCACAGAGTTAATGTACATGTGACCTTAATGAATGCTATTTACAACTACTGACCTTCAAGAAGGTAGGTCTACTGATGCATAATGCATCATGACATTTTTCAGGAAATTACAGAAAATTTCTCATAGCTCAAATACAACATTAAGCTATGAAGACACTCTTTTCATGCTACCCTGCCTTGAAAAGCATTTTATATTTTATGGTTTTTTTAAAAAAAGTTTGCATTAAATAATATTACAATGCTAGCAAATGAGATTTAAAGTGCATTTATAATTCTACTTAACAAACAAAAGCCTTAAACATGGAAAACTTGAATAGCACGCCGTACTTGTGAGAGCTTGACCCCTTCTATATATACAAATATATAAATGCATACACACACATATATACATGAGTGTATACATACACACAAACACATACACTACAGTAATAGGAGCTATGGGTCTGGAGCGTATTATGTTCAAGCGAATGGACTGCTTTGCAAACTTTAGTTCATTGAAACCTCACAACAACCCTACAAGGTGGCCATTTTGAACTCACATTTTATAGGTGAAGAAACTGAGCTCAGAGAAATTAAATAACTTGACAATTTTTATATAACGAATAAGTATTTGCATTGCAGTTTGAAACCAGAGGTCGACTGGGTTTTGAAAGCCCCAGCTCTTTCCTACTGTGCTTCAGGAGGGCCCTGCTTCTAGGTGGAGAGCCTTGCTAGTGGGATAAGAGGGCAGCAGGGAGGTATCTGTTGCCTGGAAGGCAGGGGACAAAGCTGGACTTCACCTCCTCTTCACGCACGTGATGTTTGTATGGTTACTGACACATATTTCTCATTAACTAAGAGACAGCTTTTACTAACTCCTTCAAGATCAGATGGTTCCATTAAATTTTGTGATTCTTAGAAGAGTCACCGCCCATTCCATGAAGCCAAAAATAAATGCCTTTTAATAAATGGCAACGCTATGTAAAAATGCAAAAACAGAGGACTGAAGTTCTGGTAAAATATGGATTCACTCACAAACATTGAGTGCGTTTTCCTATGAATGCAAAAATGAATAAGGCTTGATTTCTACCCTCAAGAAGTTTGCATGGATGTGCAGACCTCTGATGGTTTTTGCAATTACTTGTAATGTATTTTTTGCAAAATGTTTTTCTACAATGCATTTACCAAGAGCAGAATTCTAACACTTTTCATGCCACCTCTTACTTTTCTCTTGGTCAAAATGAGGATGTTCGATATTTATAATAGCAAAATATATAAATATAATCTGAATGTCCCAAACTGAGAAACTGATTTAATAAGTTGCTATGACTATACAATGGAATAGTACATAAAATTAAGAATGTGATTAATGATATATTTACATCATTAAGTAAAGCAAAATCAATAAACAGATAAGTGTGGTACAGCCTGATTTTTGTGAGATATAATAATATAGTTTTAATTTAAGAGATAGACCTAGAAGGATATTCCTCAAAATCCTCATAGCAGTTATCTCTGGGTAATGACAGTATAAGGCTTTTTTATTTTCTTCTGTGTGCTTATCTATATTTTCTCCTTTTTTACAATGCTCATGTAATAAAAACATTTTCAGATTAAATTTAATAAAGATTAAATCCTGAAAATAAATGCAATCCTCAATTCTTATTTTCAAATTCAGTTCGAGAAAGCAGAAGGGCGATAGTGTATCCATTAAGGGAAAAAAAAATCACAGGAATATGCACATGGAAAATACGTGCTTGGTGAATGCAAATACTCATAATGGAAAATGCAAGAATTCAATTGTTCTAGTTTTTGAAAAGAGCCAATACTATTTTTAAAAAAGTTTCATGTCATTAAAGTCATCAGTTTTTATTATAAAATTATGTAAGCATAAATTATGTTCCCTTATAAAGCATAGTGGAGAGAGCTTCGAAAGTCTTTAGAATTAGGAAGACCTGGGTTCAAATACCGACTCCAGCCTTTTACAGTTCCATGAACTTGGGTGAGCCACTTAATATCAGCTTCCCAAACTATAAAATGAGGAAAATACGGCCAATGCTTGGTTGAACACACTGGTCTATTACTGTTTTTGTTATTATTATTTTTAGCCTTCATCACTTAACTGTGAAAAACAACAATGATCTACATTAAAACGGAACTACATAAGGGTTTACACGTTAAACGATGCAAGAGGCACCCATTGAGCATAGCCTGCCATATTTTTATTACATATGCAAATGGATTTTTTCAGTCATTTGGTGACTATTTGATGAATGAGAGCCCAGCAAAGGAGGTAAAGTGATAAAAGACTTAGTTACTTCTTTCTTGGAGCTCAGACGGTGGTGGGGGACAGATAAGTAAACAGACAATATCATACAATGGCAACTGCTAGGAAGTGTGGTTGCCCAGCGTATAGGAGCTCCTGGGCACATTGCACACCTCCAGACGAGCATCATTCATCTTGTACCCTATGGGCACGGCACCTTCACGAGGGCACAGTCCTGTGCCCCCGGGCCAGAGCCAGGCTTGGTAGGGGTGGAGGTAGAGTCAGAGTTGGCTCCCCAGTGGAGGCAATGGTCTACCTGAGTCTTGAAGAACAAGGAGGAGACCAGCAGGGAAGAACATGCAACCTGGGAGAGTGTGGTCTGCCCTCTTCAGGGACCTCACAGAGGTCAGGATGAGGGAAGGAAGCTGGCCAGGGAGGGGTAAGCACTAAGGCCAGTAAGTGCTGAATAGGACCTACCATGTAATGACAAACTGTTTGGATTTTATTCTAAAAGCAATGGGAGCCACTGAAGGGTTTTAATAAAATATAATTAATAAAAGTACATGACCAAAAAATCGTATTTATTTACTTTGTGATTTGGTCATTTGCATTTTGGTAAAGGAGATGGGTAAATCTGTTTCTTTTTTCTAATCAACTGTGTATTATTTACCAGACAGGAAGTTTTAGTATTTACTATTTTTGGTAGAAACATAATTAAATTTCCTCACTTTGGGGCAATTTAATTTGAAACAATGTCACATTAAATGCAGCTATTCATCACTGTTGTCTTGTGCTCTGTTGTTATTGTTGTTGTTAAAGGATAAACAATTCCCACAAATATCACATTGAAACAATAAAAGCATGCTGTTTTAATGCCCAACCTTCAAAAGCAGACGATTATTGAATTAATATTATACACGGCCAAAAATTCATTGCAGGACGGGGATCAAAGAAGACCATGTACTTGGAAAGGTTTTCAGTCCCCAAAGCAAAGGCCACTTCAACTCTTTCTTTCATGAACCAGTGCACCCTCAGCGTGAACTGAAAAGAACAAGTCAGTAGATGCAACTGATTGTGTCCTCTGGACACTTTCAAAGGCTTCTGACTGCTGTGTCAGCTTCAAAAGACTGCAGAGACTTTCCCTCCTCTCCATCGCCTGGGCTTGACAAGGACAAACTTCTTTTCTTTCAAAGAAAGAAACTGGGGGAAAGACTCCCTTTTTATTCATTAATAATTCAGTGCCTTTGGTTTCAATCCTTACTAGGTACTAGGCTTCTCTGGGAGCTGCCAACACAAGGATGAGTACTTATTTAAAACCCAAATCACACATCAAGACTCAGGTCAAATGTGGTTCTCCCACGGAGATTCCCTAGTCATCACAACCAGAAGTGATCTCCTCAAGCTCTGAACACCTCACGCCTTATTCATCCCTCTCTTATAGCTGTTAGCTCAGGCAAATGACACAAAGAATGTGGAGGTGTGTATGTGACTTTGCCACCTATTACTATGTATTTTAGAAAAATTACTTTCCTTACTGAATCTCAGTGTCTCTTGTCTGCAAAATGGGGTTATTCATGTTGGAAAGAACAGATATTTTTAATTGCCATTTTATAAAAATGGCAACTGAGATTCAGAGAAGTTAAAGTGCTTACCTAAAGCTACAAGGCTATAAGCAAAATATTTCCAAAAATCAAAGCCTTGTATATTTTCCACTATACCACAATTACCTCCTACAAAATTATATTTCAATACACACCTGCTTCATGAATCTCTTCCTTTCCAGTATATGAGGAAAACACCTGCCTGGAGAACTTGTACTGTTGTTCTCGAAAATTATTTTGTAAGTAGTCCATCAGCATGACATAACCAGACTGTTGCATTGTAAGAACTTCACAAAAAACAGCCAGCTGGAAAGAAGATAATTTAACATATAATAACACATAATTTAACGGTGTATCTGCTTCAAAGGCATATCGGCAAATGCTTTAAAACAGATATTCTATAGTAAAGCTTAGAAAATAATTCTTTCAAAATTGCTTCAAATTACTTCATTTGTTTGAATTTCCAAGGTTACCTGGCTTTCAGAGATGCTAACTGTATCTTTAAAAACAACCCAATCAACGGTGTCTGTGCAGGGAGGAGATGTCAGGGAGCCATTGTAAGTGTAATACTTGTCAGTTGAGTTTGGCAGAAGGTTCAGCAATGTGAACGGATCCAACACAGCCTGTTTCCCTACAAAGGAATCACACACATCTCAGCTGAAATCCCAACAGTGGAACTTAGCTGCTCAAAGCCCCTGTGAAACAAAGACATACGCTTTGGTATGTATTTAATCAGAACTGAAATTTTAAGAACATTTTAGATTTATTTCAAAAATGGTGATAAAACTGGCATACTCTAAATTTTCTTGCATATATCCCTACATAGTGCTAGGTGCTTTATCATTACATGGGCAAGATGCTGGAGAGATTATTTTTACATACGAAAGATATTCAGAAATCATATGGCCATCTGAATAGATACAGTAAAACCGTTTGACAGGATTTAATACCAATTTGTGGAAAAGAAAAACAAAACCTTATTCTGATGAAGATTATCTTCAAAAATCTATAATAAACATCATATTTAAAAATGACTTATTGAAAGTTTTTCCCTTAGTGATAAAGAATGAGACAAGGAATCCTTCTACAATACCACCATTTTAATCTAACATTGAACTGGAGGACTGGGACCATTTATTTACTTTATTTATTTACAATAATGTAAGAAAAAGAAAAAAGGAGTCATGAAGATTGGGCAGGAAAAATGATGTCATCATAATTTTCAAATAACCCAATTGAGCATGTGAGATATTGAAAATAATTTACAAACTATTAGAACTAATAAGTGTGTTTAGCAAAGTCACTGCATGCAACACCAATATATAAAACTTAATTGTACTTCTATTTACTGGTAACAAACAATAGAAAATGAAATTTCAAACAATATAACATGATAGCAACAAATATCAAATACAAGTAAATCTAACAAGTGATGTGTAAAACATCTACACTGAAAATTTAAAAACTTTGAGAGAATCAGATAAAACCTTAAACTGGTGGGAAATATCACGTTAATGGGAAGATTCAGTATTGTGAAGATGTTAATTTTCCCCAAGTTGTTTTATGGAGTCAATGACATCTTAATCAAAATTCCAGATGGGTT
This sequence comes from Eubalaena glacialis, assembly GCF_028564815.1. Classification (NCBI taxonomy): domain Eukaryota; kingdom Metazoa; phylum Chordata; class Mammalia; order Artiodactyla; family Balaenidae; genus Eubalaena; species Eubalaena glacialis. Next base: position 99,866,758 of record NC_083723.1, on the reverse strand, counting down.
GGTGCTGGGGGGGGGTGTGCGTGTGTTTGTGTGTGTATTAATTGACATTCTGTTTTTAAAATTTAAATGGAACCGCAAAAAAAGTTAAGACAATCTTGAGCAATAACAAAGGTAGGGATACCAAGTAGGAAGACCTACTATATAAGGCCATAGAAATCATGATAGAGAGATATTTATGCAAAGATGGAGAACTATGGAAGAAAATAAAGAGTCCAGACACACACATATATGGTTACTTGATTTATGACAGAAAAATTACTATGTAATGAATGATTAACCTTTTCAATATGCACTGCTGTGTCAATTGGATATCCTTATGGAAAAACATGAATCTTTATTCCCTACTTCACACCACAAGCACAAATCAGTTCTAAATAGAGTGTGGATCTAGATGTGAACAGACTAATAAGGCTTTTAGAGGAAAACATAGAAAATTATCTCCATAACGTTAGGGTAGGTTGAGATTTCTCAAATAGCATGCAAAAAGTGTTATTCACAAAGGGAAAAATGATGTACATGATACTCAAGATCTATTTATCAATAGTCACCATTAAGAGAGTAAAAAGGCAGGACAAAGAGTAGAAAATATATTTCAGATTTTATATATATAATAAAAATATTGATTTATTCCTGCTATATGTACAAAGATATATAACTTGTATCAAGAATACAGAATTCCTACAAAAAATTGGTAGACCTTTCCTAAGTGTTCCATCTAGCCTTAGAACCTTGAAACAACCCAGCTAAATCTGTCTCCTTGAAGAGTCCCATTTTTGATCTTGCATCTTTCCAACAGCACTTACCAATGGCACTGCCTTGGCCATTTTGTTCTTTGTGTACCAGTCCTCACTCATATGGGCAGCAATCTGCTTACCAGTGAGATCTGTGTTTAACTTATTTTAACTTATCTGTATTTAACTACCCAGTCCAGTACATGTCCTTTGCTCTGTCTTGTAGATTTAGGTCATTAAGAAATAGTCCCTGATGCCTATTTAATCTAGCCTAAGTGAGATGGTACAGTACAGAGTAGCAGTATATGAATTATCTGGGGAGCACTAAAAAAAAAATCAGCGTCCCAGACCCCACCCTAAGCTGTTTTAATTTAAATCTCTAGTAGTGGGACCTGAGCATCTATATTTATTTTTAGGCTATAATTTTAGGTGCATCTACATTTTTAAAAAAACCATCCCCAGGTGATTCAAACATGCAGCCAGAGTTGAAAACCTTAAGTAGAGTAAAGCCTTTGCAAGATTTTAGTCTTCTTGAACCCCATATTCCTCATTACAAAATGAAATAACTGGACTGGATGGTTTTTTTTTTTTAACATCTTTACTGGAGTATAATTGCTTTACAATGTTGTGTTAGTTTCTGCTGTATAACAAAGTGCATCAGCTATACATATACATATATCCCCATATCCCCTCCCTCTTGCGTCTCCCTCCCACCCTCCCTATCCCACCCCTCTAGGTGGTCACAAAGCACGGAGCTGATCTCCCTGTGCTATGCGGCTGCTTCCCACTAGCTATCTATTTTACATTTTGGACCAGATGATCTTAATAGTGTATTATAGCTCTAAATGAAATGAAGATTGGACATATCTAGAAAGCCTCAAGGAAAAAAATTATTTCCATTTAAAAGTTAGTTATTGAATGTTACTTTTTTCTGCAATACAGAAACTTCTTCAGGAAGAAAGAAGCCTGCTAATAAAGTTATAGATAACTGCTTCCTGTCTGCATTTAAGACTAAATCTTAGAAGTAAAAACCTATTGACAGAATTGATAGTGTCATGTAGATACAACCTAAATCGTTTTAATCCATTAGAAAATTCAAGTTACATTAGGTTTAATGGGTTAATTAGTAACTTCTAAAAGTATGTCTTCCTCTCCTCCAATGTCAAGACAATTCAGACTCAGATTCAAGTTCTCAGAAACTATTTTGAATATGTGAATATTTTTCCATTTTCAGATTTATGTTTTTGATATCTAGAAAACCTGTGATTAAATAACCTCTTTTTTAATCACCAATGGACTACAATTCTTCCTTTTTCTGATGAAAAAACTTATCTTACAAATGTTCCGTGGGAATGTGGACATAGAGAATACTAATTAAGTAAGGAGCCAGAAATTGACTCACTGCTAAATTAGGTGGGAAATTAAACGACACCAGGAGACCTAGAAGCCAGAAAAGGAAAAACAGAAGATTTGAATAGGGATGGTGAAATAGATAATTTTCGTGAAATTGGAGAAGAAATTAAAGGGGAAATAATTAAGAGCAAGGGAAAGAATCAGAAGAAAGTTTTCAATTCCTCCTTCCCTCATCCCAGTATAGAATCCATTCTTCCTGACTCTGCACTTCAATACCACTTATCTAGTCTCTGTTATGGACACGTTAACTATTTTGTACCTTATTTTTTTTTGTTATGTACGTACATGTCCTAAGTTTCTTTCTGATATCACAAGACTTTACAATTACAGTAGTATTTTCCAATTGCACCATCATCTTATGAGAAAACTGGACTAAGGTGGGTTTTTTAGTGGCTGGCAATAGCATGCACCTCATCTGAATAACCTCACTATTGCTAACACAAGAGAGAATCACACCTGAGCCAACACTGCTCTATTTGTGATCAGTCATTCACTCAGTGATCCTCTTCCTTTGAACATGAATTAACGGTTCACAAACCAATCAGATCCTCCTTCGTGGGAGGCTGATAGTAGGAGGTGGAAAGATGAGGAGGGTGAGAGACAAGGAGATAAAGACAAAGACCATGGTCAGGCCCAATGCAAGGAAAGAACCATTAAATACTTAAAACCAACTCTTATCACTTAGGACAATGAGACTTAGGATGGGGCCACATCAACACTGCCATATATACAACGGAATATTACTCAGCCATAAAAAGAAACGAAATTGAGTTATTTGTAATGAGGTGGATGGAATTAGAGTCTGTCATACAGAGTGAAGTAAGTCAGAAAGAGAAAAACAAATACAGTATGCTAACACATATATATGGAATCTAAGGAAAAAAAAAAAAAAGGTCATGAAGAACCTAGTGGCAAGATGGGAATAAAGACACAGACCTACTAGAGAATGGACTTGAGGATATGGGGAGGGGGAAGGGTAAGCTGGGACAAAGTTAGAGAGTGGCATGGACATATATACACTACCAAATGTAAAATAGATAGCTAGTGGAAAGCAACCGCATAGCACAGGGAGATCAGCTCGGTGCTTTGTGACCACCTGGAGGGGTGGGATGGGGAGGGTGGGAGGGGGGGAGATGCAAGAGGGAAGAGATATGGGAACATATGTATATGTATAACTGATTCACTTTGTTATAAAGCAGAAACTAACACACCATTGTAAAGCAATTATACTCCAATAAAGATGTTAAAAAAAAAAAAAGAGCTTTACAGCAAAAAAAAAAAAAAAGGATTTTTCAATATACAAATTCCTGGCCTGCATTTGTGATTAGGAAAGCACCACAAATCATTCTGATGAGAACTCCCATTTGAGAATCACTGATGATTTACCTGGGGTGTGTCTCCTTCTTGCAACTTGAAGGATTTCGACTAACAGTTTTTCCTTTTGTGGGCTCTGCCTGGGGAATATTAATGCATTATCCCTGATTGCTGCAACCGCACCCCCTCTCTCACCACTCCACGTGAGAGCAAGGTCTAACATAGAGTAGGTGTGATGGAAGGAAGGAAAAGAAAAAAAGGTAAGAAAGAGGGAAGGAAAGAGAAATGGGTTTGTCTCTTAGAGAGAAATATAGGAAATGAGCGACCAGCCCACACTGTAACAAGGTAGACTTTATAATCTGAATGATGGTTGAACAGTGTTGATTTTTTGTGTCACTCACATTATATGGAGAATATGTGGCAGGATTTTAGCTGCATATTCTCCATATAATGTGAGTTTAGCTGCAGTTCCTGAGTCACTGTCTAAAGACGAGCACTGCCTTCAAGTTCCCAGCAGCAACGGCTGGCAGCCAATGTTGGGAAGCCTATCATTTATGGGGCACCAGGGGATTTTTCTAGACTCTGAAATAGGACTAAATTTAATCCAAGAACTCTCAAACATTTAACTTTGGAAGGACTTAACTTATTTAGTTTGGACAGATCATATCTCACAACCATTCAAATCAAATTGACAGGTGTTTCATATGTGCTCTGAAACATGTAACTAATATGAATCTCTACAATATATTAGAACAAACTTTTTGGACAGACAGGTTCTAAATCCTGGCTCTACCACTTACCAACTGTATGGGCTTAGGTGTCCTTGCTGAGTACATGGAAATATTAAGTATCTAGTAGATGGGCTGATAGGCATGGAGGATTTTATTTTTTGGTAAAAGAGGAGAGAAGTTGGTGCATGGCTAGTGAGAGAGAGAAGATAGATAGAGGGCAGACTAGTCTGTGTTTCCAGCCCGCCCAGGAGACCATTTGTTCTGCTTCTGAATTAAGAGCCAGGACAGAGGCAGAATGCTGTAGGGAACCCATATTCCCAGGGAGGGTACTATGTGACAGCAGGCTCTGATGAAGCATCCCCCTCAATGGCTTATAGACAGTAGATATTAAAAAGAAACTTTAGTCCAAGAACATGAGCAAATTGGTTCTTAAGCTCAGACTACACCCTCCTAGAGACCCCCAGAAACAACTGAAGAGGCCTCAAGAGAGTGGCCAAAGTGCCACAGTTGCACAAATCAGGACTAACAACCAGTGTTAGTATCACTTTTGTGGTCCCCACAGGCTGGTGCAAGGCCTGGGAACATTCAAGTTCATATTTTACATCATTTTAAGTTCAGGAATTCAAACTAGCTGCCTTCTTGCAGTCTGCATAGGCTCCACTTTCTGACTAAACGAGGGAAAAATTAAGTGTGGCTTGTGGCATTCAATGTTGAATTCTGCAATCTAGGTGGATGGAGGGAGATAACTAACAGCTTTATGCCGTTTGATTGCACATTTCAAAAAAGAAAAAAAAAAAAAAAGAAAGCTGCACTGCAGGAGCTCACATATGCCTGACTTCTGAAAAGTTTGGTCAATTCAAGTTCTCACATATAATTGACAAAGATGAATCAACCCTAGGCCAGATTTCTGCTTTCAAGAAAAGGATCTATGTGAGTTGTGTTTCTGATTTCAAATTTGCAGCTTCCCGGAGAGGAATAATCCTCCTTTATTGATAACTCAGGACAACATTAATACTCTGATTAATAAAAGTAAAACAACGATAACAACAGGTTTGCTGTCTCTTGCCAATGTCAAAAGCATTTGCTGTGACAAATTACAAGATCCGTGAGATAGCAGGCAGAACAATATAAAAGTATAGTGAACCTTGTTCTATGTAAGCATTCACCTTCCAAAAATCTTATCTCATCATATTGGTAAAGCAAAGGACTTATCAAGGAAACCACCAGGGAACACATTTGAACTTGAGTAACAATTCCCTTTTCACTTTAAAGTATAATTTTTATAAAATTAACTGGTTTCAGATTATAGTCTTTTACAGACGTACAATGCAGAGACAGAATAAAAATACGTTTAAATGCATAATGTGATTAGATTACTTTCAATAAAAGAATTAGAAAACTTCCAACTTCCTACTTACATTAACGTTTTATGATTTTATGTGACAAAAATTTCGGATAAATTGTTCTTTAGTGAGAAATGTATAAATTGTCAAGTGTAAGATGTGAGAGATTGCTCCTCTTTACAAATGTCTGCCCTTCTTCCTTGGAACAAGTGATTTTTATAACATTGTAAAAATTCATATGCATCCAAAGTAAATCTGGAAGAAAGAGATTTCTCCAAATAGCTTACCGAAACGACTAACACTCTCAACTCCATCAATAATTGCTTTGTAATCCAAATTTTCTTCTATTCCAACCTGTGAAAGAAGAATGATGTTCTAAAAATTGCATAAAATATTTGACTAATTATTCAATAAAATGTAAAGATTAGTAAATTCTATTTTAAGTATTCAAAGGTGATGTCCTAAATGCACACTTTTTTTTTCACAGAAAGTTAAGAATAAACCAAACAAAAACCAGATAATTTTCAAATTTTCCATTAAGAAAAGGACATTTTAAAATGTTACGATTCACAGTTACTGCTGTATCATGCTGATGCTTTGCAAATAAGCAAATCTTGTAGTGTACGAGTGCACAGATTTGCTCCAGCTGGAAGTGACATATCCAATTGACAAATACAAGAGTCCCCTTTTAAACATACCAGCCAAGAGGTTGTTCTCTTTGAAAATGATCACCAGTTATCATTCCACTTATGAGCCCTTCTATTTGTTAAAAAGTGTGTTTTGATATTCCCCATGACTGAAAAGTTAGTGCTAAATCTCTGTATAATGATTACCTCAAATAAAATGGATAAAGCTCTTAACTTCCCTTTTCCTTTAACGGCTTCCTCAAAACTTGAAAATCGGTCCGCATCAAAGCAGTAGATTTGCATCTATAAATGTAACAAAGATGGCTTTATTACATACAAAGACTTCACAAAAAAGTCAGCAAAAAGACAATAAAATAATTTATCAGTTCATGAAATTCTATTTGAAAAATTCTATAAACTATATAATTCTATATTTTGTGAATTTTCAAAATATTTTATCAATTACATGTATACACAACTATCACTTGTCCTTCAATGAAGAAAGAAATACAAAGTTGGACAGATCTAGCTCTGAAATTACCACTTTGTGATTACCAGGGGACACTGAATAATTTACTAGAGCAATTATCAAATGTAATAAATTATCAAATGTTATTTTCACTATTTTGATGGAATTCTTTCAAATATGGTTTCATTCTTTCCTGAATGGACATGCCTCTCTTGATGGCCTGAGCTACCAGTTTTGGACATTATTGTATTGTGCTCTACTAATAGTGAAACTCTCAAGAACTCTCTGCTTCTACCTCAAAAATACCAAAGGAGTCATAAATTCCGTATTTTAAGTCTATCCCCCCTGGTGCGAGGCTATCCCTTGTTCATTTCTGCTTCAGTCCACACATCTATCTATAACAGCCTCCACTCTCACTTATAAGCTGGTGCTCCTAGTGTCGTGGGCTTGGAAATTTGATAACTCAGGTAGTTTAGACATATAATTAAGGGAAGAGCAGAAAGTCTGAAAAGATTAATGTGTGGCTAGGGCTATGGATCAGAGAAATAGCAGGTGTGAAGCAGAGGAAGGCAGTGGCTCCTGCCTTGGGTGGTCACCAAAACCTTTTCAGAGAGAGGATTTCCAAGTTGATCCCTGAAGCATGAGTGGCTTTAAAGCTGACAGATGAAAAAGCAGAAGAGATGAATGTGTGTTCAGGTCAGAGGGACCGGCTAGGAAAAGGCCTACAGGCAAGAAAGTATGAGAAGTGTGGGAAATAGAAAGTAGTTTGTTAGAAGTTCAGTTGAGCACACGTGAGAGGAGAAGAGAGATATGAGGCTGGAGAGGTGGGCAGGGGCCACGCAGGCAGTCCCAGCAGTTTGGGCTGGAGGGCAATAGAAGTCCTTGATGGGAAGCGGGCAGGGCTGGGGAGAAGCGGGGAGAGCAGAAGGGATTAAGACTGGAGAGAAACTAGCTGCAGGAACTTAGATACTACAGTAAGAGACAAAGGTGGTTTGAACCTTTTTCTGACCTCCCACATCATTTAGGGGCAGAACTAAGGAGCCGATTATAGGATGTGAGAGGCCAGAAAGAAAGAGCAGGTCAAGCATACCCCCCAGTTTCCCTGCTTGCACAATTACGTGAAGAGTGTTTTGAAAAACAAACAAGATGGAATTCCCTGGCGGTCCAATGGTTAGGATTCCGGGCTTTCACTGCCGTGGGCCCAGGTTCAATCCCTGGTCAGGGAACCAAGATCCCGCTAAGCCACGTGGCGCAGCCAAAAATAAAAGTAAATAAAATAAAAACCATGAATGTTTTAAAAAAATAAAATAAAAAGCAAACAACAAACAAATGACATCTCTGAGAGACAACTTGAGGGGCTTTTAAATAAGAAAAATACATGAGGTTTAGTACACAGATTCTGTATAATTTATTTTGCTGAATCACAGCTTTTGTTATTGTTAGAGTTTTTCTTGATTTTCACCTTTGTTCTAAGTAGTACTGTGAGAGAGCTAAACTCTCAGAAGTGAGAATGTTATGTGTTTAATGAGTTGACTTTCGTATTTTTAACAAACCAAATTTGATAAATATGCTTTTCTTTAAGGATATTTAAAAAATTATAAGTCATAAACCTGAATGTGCTTATCCACATTAAAATATTTTTAATCCTTTATGAAATAATTAATTTATCTTATGTTTATTATCAATAACTATTTTGGATTATAAAAGTAATACAGATTTATTACAGGTAATATTGAAAATATGGCAACTTTAAAGGAGAAAAGAAAAGGCACCTATAATGCCATCACCCAAAGAAAATCACTATTAATGTTTTCTTGGTTTCCTCCAATTATTTTTACAATAGCAATAATTCAATCTTTCATTTAATCCTCATAATAACTTTACAGAGATGTGCTACTACTATTATGTCAATTTCACGGACCAGAAACAGAAGCTTAGGGAAATTAAATAATTTTTACAATGTCATGTCATATAGCTACTAACTAGATGGTGAAGCCAGTATTCAAGCCTCGTCCATTTGACTCAGACTGTACTCTCAGCCACTAATTAGTTTCATGTTTTACAAAATTTGGAATAATAATACTGTGTATACGGGTTCAAGCCCTGGTCGGGGAAGATCCCACATGCCACGGAGCTACTAAGCCCGTGCGCCACAATTACTGAGCCTGCGCTCTAGAGCCCGCCGAGCCACAACTACTGAAGCCCTCGTGCCTAGAGCCCATGCTCCACAATAAAAGAAGCCACCGCAATGAGAAGCCCGTGCACCACAACTAAGAGTAGCCCCCGCTCGCCGCAACTAGAGAAAGCCCGCGCGCAGCAAGACCCAACGCAGCCAAAAATAAATAAATAATTAAGTAAGTAAAAAAAAATACTGTGTATACTATTGTACATTCCACTTTTTAAAAGCACTTATGATGAACTTTTTTTGTGTAAATCGTTGAAAAACATGATTTTTACAAGATCTATAATAATCTATCATAATGTATTTAATCATTTCCTTTTGTTTCAATTTTTATTATTATAAATAAGTCTTTGCACATAAATTTTTGAGTATGTCCTTAATTATTCTTCAGACTAAATTGCTACAAATTGAAATGTGAATATTGAGAATAAAACATTTAAAGTTCATGATAAAAACAAGTGAACTGCTTCCCAGAAAGTCTACCAATTTATACTTTCTCCAGACATGTATGAAAGTGTTTACATATTTCACTGCACACACACTATTTATTATAATTATATTTATTTTGCCAATTTTAAATCTGAAAAATTTTCTCATTTTAATTTGAAGCTTTTTGATTCTCCAGTATGTTGATAAAATTTTCCCCTTTTATTCCTACTGGGCTGTGGAAAGAACTTCATTCATTCACTCATCAGTATTTATTGATCGTCTATAATGTGACACTCCGCATTACCAGGACGTGGGAAATCAAATATGGGTGGGTCTTATTGAGCTTAGGCTAGTGAGGAAGGCAGATATTAACCAAGTAAACAAAATATAGCTGTATAAATTATGAAGTTGATTGCAAATGAATCCAATTATATGCTAAATAAAATCCCAATGATTTAGAAAATGAAATAGTAACTAGTGGAACTATTGACTTACCTCCAGTGGAAATTTTTGTCCTTCTAAACTATGTTCTGATCCATCAGATGACATATTGCATTTTCCCCAGTGAAAAGTTATCTTGCTTGCTTTGAACACCGTTTCTGAAACTCCTCCACTGAGACGGTAGTCATTAGTGAGATTAATTTCCACTTAAAAAAAACAATAAAATTGCATCTAAGTTTCTGAGAATCAAAATTGCAAATTTAACTAAATTTTCATCTATTAAAGTACATTAACAAAATCATTTATTTGATAAATTTAAAAAAAGTTACCATTTTGGAAGCTGAACTTTGTAACTCCGCATAGTATACTTAATGTATCCTATTGCCACAAATGTAAAATAAACCTAAGACCTTAACTGCTATACAGCACTAAAAGCAGGAGACAGGCAGTCCACCTGCCCTGTCTGTTTGGTGTTCCAAGATTTGTTTGTTTGGTGTCCAAAGCCCTGCTTCCTTAACGCATCAGATGGTAGTGAGGGGACAGTTAAAGGGAGAAGGAACAGAGGAGTGGAAGGAGGAAGTCTTTTCCTGGGGGTACCCCCAACCTTCTAAAGGTCAGCCTGTTTCTACTCTTTAACAGGCTGCTGCTTTTGTCCCATCTCCTTATGCCTCCAAGCATCACTCCAGGCTTCATCAAGCTTCAGAACTTCTGTCCTAGACTGTGGCAAGGAAGGCAGGAGACCCATTCCTATTGAAGGGGTTTAAGCCATCTCAGGTTTGAACCCTCGGTTGCAAGTCTCAGAATCTTAAACTCTCCTATTTCAGTTCCGTAGCAGATACTATCTGACTGTACTTTAGGAGTCATCTGGAGATTAATGATTCTCTAGAGACCCTAATGCAAGATTTCAATGTCTCTCAATCAGATTTAAATAGTCTTTGTTCTATCATGCAGAAACCACTGTTGGCATTAGGAACAGAATCCAACACATTGGCCAGTATAAAGTCTGCCAAATAAAACATAATTCTTAACTTTTAGGTTGAGCTTTTTTTTTCAGTGGACACCAACCAGCTAGAGATATAAACTTTCATGAATAATAACAATAGCAACAAACACAATAACAATAATGGTCAACATTTATCACTTACGACATGCCATGCATTACACTACTTTACATGTATTAAATATTTGACCCTCACACAACCCTAGGAAGAAGATACCATTACAATCCCTATTTAACAGATAAAGAAATTGAGTCACAGAGAGGTTAAGTAACTTGCTCAAGGTTCCACACTGTGCTTTAAATGGCCAGTAGTGAACCTAAAAAGTGTGGCTCTAAAGATCAAGTGCTTTACCACATTCTCCTAAGAAAAATAAAGCAGAGATTACATGCTTCACTGCTTTGTAACATCCTTTAAAACTGGTAATTAAAATGTCAAGATTTGGGATGATATACTATTATGTATTAAATTAATAATATATTATAATATGTAATAATTTTTCAAATTATTCATTCAGCAAATACTTACTGAGTGCTTATTATTTATCAGGCACTGATGTTGAAAATTCCTACCCTCACGGGACTTAAAATTACCACATTCAAATAATTATATTACCAAAATATGGAAAATAGAGAAAAATACCACTAATGATAAAACTGCCCCATCATAGCTACTATTATAGTGAATATTTTTTCTAATCTTTTTCCTATATTTGTTTTTACATAACTTCCTGATATATGTATGATTTCATTTTACATATAAGATCAGAATAACAATACTGTTCACTTTTATAAGCTATTTTGTCTATCTGTTGTTTACTGGAATTTTTTATGGTATTATATTTTGCATACTAAGAAAAAAAACTCAGAGAGTGCTTCCTAAGGATGGTATACAATTTTAAACTTTCTAATAGAAGGGCTAGTAATTTCTTAAAATCCAGTTATAGTAGATTGCTTTTTTCACATCCAAATATTGACTATAGCACAAGGCTGAGCAGACAAGATCAAATAAAATGCCCAAGAAAAAGAAATCCTGATTGACTAAGTGATTAAGCAGTGATGGAGTTATTAAATTACAATAGCTATATATTATGTTATCTTTATCAGCTCTTCCAGTGGAGGCATCTTTATTGTTATATTACTGGAAAACATGATATTATGACTTTGGTCATTTAATTTTTTGTACACATTTTCAGAAGGTCTAAACTTCCAATTTTCTATTTGACTTCTTCTACTTATAGTTTCTATCCAGTTCAGAATACATCATTCAAAGGAAAATAAAAGGAAAATAACCTAAACATACTCTAGGTCTGATAAACATATTAACGTCAGAAACAAAAGGCAAATATTTTACCTGTTTTCCCAGTGTTATGAATGAATGTGTTTTCCAAAGATGTTTTATCCCAACCTTGAAATTTAAGTTTCTTAAGATTCACATTTACTTGTGTAAGATCTTCATCAATATTGATAGGAGATTGTTTGGGGTTATTACATGTTGGATATTTCTTTCCCCAATTTTTTTGATTCAGTGCTCCTAGGGGGAAAAAAAGGTAAGAAGTTAGTTTTTTAAATTACCATGCAAGAGCTAAATTTTATATTTATAAAGTAGTTAATATGTTACATAAAAATAGACACAATAGTAGGGAAAATTGGGACATCTTTAAACCAATTCTTAAAATAATTACAGTTGGCCCTCTGTATTCACAAGTTTCACGTCTGCATATTCAACCAATCTCAGAGCAAAAACATTTGGGAAAAATAATTCCAGAATGTTCCATAAAGGAAACTTGAATTTGCCAAGCGCTGGCAACTATTTACATAGCATTTACGTTGTATATACAACTATTTACATAGCATTTACACTGTATTAGGTATTACAAATAATCTAGAGATAATTTGAAGAATACGCGGAGGATGTATGTAGGTTATATGCAAATACTACACCATTTTATATAAAGGACGTGAGCATCACAGGTTTTGGTATCCGAGAGAATCCTGGAACCAATCCTTCTCCAATACTGAGAAACAACTGTATGCCTAGATTTAGATTCTGGGTTTTAATATGATACATTATAAGAAGATGCTTATAGAACAAGTGCAGGGTTCAACAATGGCCTTGTTTAGCCATCACGCTCTTCCAAATCAACAGAAAACCTACTTGTCCTATCAGATAGTTAGTCCTAGGTCAGGGTTCCAGATTGAAGCATGTCCAGATGAGAGGAGTTAAGTTCTGACTTCCTTAGTACTCTCCATGGGGATGGGGTTGGGGGGAGGCCCCTTTAGGCTTTCTCTTATCCCTGCGTTGAACGATTTGGTTTAATTTCCATCTGCTCAGGGCTTATTTATAAAAATGTAATCACCAGGCTCTCCTTGAAATATCTCCTTCCTTCCCCTCTCCCCCTTTTTTCCCCTGGTTATAAAGCCTAACAGATTTTATGGTTTAACAATAGAAAAAATAAAACAGGGCTTTCTCTAAAGATTTTTGCTTACAGTGAAGTGAATTTTCATCTGTTCCACAGAATGAATAGTCCTCTAAACCCAAATTGCCCTATGTTGCCTTTATTTCACCACTACCTGAAACCACAAACCATCTCTCATAACCTATTTCACTGGACATTAACTTAGCTAAGCACCCAAGCAGTGCTAAGAATGGGTATGTTTTATTTAACGTTCATCTATTAAAATATATGCAATGTTGTGGGTCCAAGTCTCAACATTTTCTCTGGCTAAACTCTAGCATTTCTGCCGCCATTCCATGAAAGAGCAGGTAGCCGCACCGTTTTCAGCTTCTATCCTTTCAAATGCTTTCCTTTCAGAACATGAGTATGGGTAAGGCCAAGATTTCACATGGTTGATGTTCAGAGAAATTATAAGAAAACATACACTCTGTACAACTCTAGTCTATGCCATCTTCTTTTTGTGATAAGGGAATCAGTGAGGATCGACTTACATGCAAGCTCTCATAATGTGATAAAGCTAATTTTGCATAATTGAACCCAGGAAAGAAATAATCATTAGTCGCACCATGAAACTGCCTATATAGCCAGGGAAAATTTGGTAATTCATCTCCTAGTGAGGCATCCACCAGAATCAATAATAGGTGCTGAAAACTTATTTTAAAATCTAGCTCTCTTTTTAGAGAGCGCTTGAATACAATATGCTTGAAATATGCACAGGGATGCACATTTTGGCTTCTGGGAACAGCTTTAACAATTTGAGTAATAATACGTTAATTTCACTGTAAAGAACACTGGCGTGGGGACAAGAAAACACTGCTTGTTTTACTAGTGTCAGTGCAAGAGAAGCAGAGAAAGAAATTGCAGTACGAATCAATAAAGCTCTTTTTATTGCTTACATTTTTTCAAACAGTACAATAAATTCTGAGCACACTTAGGAAGAGTCTCATAGTTGTGGTGCATAGAAACACAAAGTTTTAAGTCTCTAGAGCACTGAATATGATTTATAACCTGTTTCGTCCACAGCATTTAGTGCTCATCTCTACTTGGATTCTAACTTAGCATATCCACAACTGAACACTGGATTTCAGCCCTACAAGTGCCTCCTATAATCACTGCCATCCCCTAAACACAGAAGTCATCCTGGTGCCTCTGTTTCCTCCTCAGCAAGCCCTTTTGCGTCTACCTTCAAAATATGTCCTTAATCAGATCATTTCTCATCTCCACTGTTAGCACCCTTAGCCCAAGCCACCATCATCGCTGGCCTGTAAGTCTTGCTGTTCCACATGCAGCAACACCATCACCTAGGAGATTGTCAGGAGAGTCAGGCCTCCACTGTAGCCTTACCAAGTCAGAATCTACAATTTAACCCAATCCCCAGGAGATTCACACACATGTTAAATTTTGAGAAGCAATGGCTTAGACATCTCCAGTGCCTTCTAATTAGTCTCCAGCTTCTTCTCTTGCCCCTTTCACAATTTTGTTCCCCACTTACCTGGTAGGCAGGATTCCAAGATGACCCCCCAAATCCCCACACCCAGTTGTACACACCCTGTACAATCTCCTCCACTTGAGGGTGGGCAGGACCTCTGAATATGATGGGATAGTCATTTCCTTGATTAGGTGACACTGGACAACAAAGGTGATGGGGGTGATTATGTCATGCTATAGAAAGCTCTGTCTCGGCAAATTGGAAAAAGAGAGAGAGAGATTCAAAGTGTGAGAGATTCTCCTGCTGGCTTTGAAGAAGTAAGCTGCCAGGCTGTGCGAGGGATGCACGGCTAGGAACTGAGAGTGGCCCCTAGCATCTGAGAGGGCTCCCCCAGCCCCACCCCGGCAGGCTGATGGCCAGCAAAATCAAAGAATAAACCAATCACAAAAAGGCAAATACTGTATGATTCCATTTAGATGAGTTAGCTGAAGTAGTCAAATGCATAGGGAAAGAGAGAGCAGAATGGTGGTTGCCGGGAGATGAGGGAGGAGGGAAAGGGGAGTTGGTTCATGGGTATAGGATTTCTGATTTGCAAGATGAGAAATTTCTGGAGATCTGTTTCACAACGATGTGAGTATACTTAACACTACTGAACTGTACACGTAAAAAGGGTTAAGATGATAAATTTTATGTGATGAGGTTTTTTTTTACCACAATAGAAAAAATGGTTAAGGTGCTAAAAACAAACAAACAAACAAAAAACTGGGGACCTGGACCTCAATCTTGGAACCACAAGGAAGTGAATTCTGCCAACAACCTGCACAAGCTTGGAACGGGACCCTGGGCTGCAAATGAGAACACAGCTCAGTTGGCACCTTGATGTTAGATGTGTGAGACCCTGAGCAGAGAATCTGGCTAAGTAGGCCCTCCTCTCTGACTCATGACCCATGTCGAATGTGAGATAAGAAATATGGGTTGTTTTAAGCCACTAAATCTGTAGTAATTTGTTGTGTGGCATAAGAAAACGAATGTAATCTGTACTTAAAGTCATCTTTTAAAGCACCTATCAGATTGCATGTAACCCCTTGGCTCAGGTCCTTCCAATACCGTTTCATCTTAGAATAAAATATAGACTATTTCTCAGGGCTGACAGATCCTATATGATGTCACCACTCACATCCACTCTGATCTCACTTCCTACCACTCTGTGGTGATCACTCTAGTCTAGCCACACTGGCTTCTTTTCTGTTCCTTAAGCATGCAAAGCCTTGAAGCTTACCACTTCCACTTGCTGCTACTCTTTCTGGAATCTTCTGCCTCAATTGTCTGCAAGGCTTGCTCCAATCAGGTCTCTGCTTAAATGCATCTGTATAAAATACACGTCCCTCCCTCAGTCATTCTCAATCACCTCTCCTGACTTTATTTTTCTCCTCCTAAGATACTACTTATGTTTATTTATTTATTGTTTCCACACTCTAGTGTCTAGAAAAAAAGCCTGGCACATAATAGGTATTCAATAAACATTTGTTGAATGACTGAAACAGACAAAAAATGATCATGTCTTTCATTTTGTGAGTCTGAGCTCACAGGGGTCTAACATAGGATGAAAACAAGAAAAAAGAAAGAAGGAAAACTGACTGACTAAAGAAACATTTCTAAACTCAACTGCAGATCACATCTGACTGTTTGTTATATGGCAATTTTGTTGAGTAGTCCCCACTAAACTCCTGAAGGATATAAAGAAAGATCTCGTGTCCAAATTGTATGTTGTCTGACCTTGTACAACACAATGATCCTGAGTCACTGCATCTCTGAAGTGTATGAGTGTAGACTCAGTTTAAAATACCTACTAGATCATGATGTCAAGTACGGTATAGGTTCAGGAAGCCTCCTTAACTTCTGTGATTAACAGACAAAATAGAAGAACCAGAATAGGCAAAAGGAAATTTTTTTAGTGAAAAGGCTGTAAAACAGAAAAAGTCCAAAAAAATAAGACCTTGATGTTCTTTTTGCAGTGAACTCTGCAAACAGGATGTTTCAAATCATCATAAGTAGAGACCCAGGGAAAGTAAGTTAATAAAGTGTTAAGATTGCACACAAGGATGAAACATAAATCAAAGAAGCATTAAATATACTTTAGCTGTTTTTAATAATGAACCATTAGGTTAACCTTATGCTTAAACATTATTTTTAAAATTCCCACATTAATGTTTTTAATTTTGCAGTTGGAGACCTCAGTCCATGTCGTAATAAAAACCAGGATGACATACCCAAGAAAGCAGGTGTACAGAATTCATTAGAACTATATTGTATCACTTGAGTCTTATTAACAAATGTTGTGAAGGAAGAAATTAGGATATGCATTGTAGTTGCAGCAGAAGATTATCAGGGTGATTTACCCATCAGGAGGACTGCAGAGTACTAAATGTCAGCTCTAGAGAATTAAAATAAATTATTCATTCACGTATTCATCCATTCTTTCATCCATTTATTGACTCACCTGAACTAGTACCACTCCTATAAATTTCCTGTGCTCACCTGTATTGGAGCACTTCACAGACTGTATGCTGTTTGTCAGCTTAGCTATCACATCTGTATCTTATTGCCAAACTCCGAGTCTGGCACATAGTAGAAACAAATTAAATGCTTGGAAAATAGGCTTTGAACACCAAGTGAATGTATTCAATATTTACATCCTGTGCACTCTTGATTCCAAGCAGAATGGAAAGTGATTGTAGGCTCTGTAGGAGATGTGCATGAGTTCAAGTTTGTTTGCTTGCTTGTTTATTCTTGCATCCCAGAAGGTTGGGGGCACGTTCAAGAAAAAGTAGACAAATGCCTAAAGGAGTACATGGGATGAAAGAAGGTAAACGTGGATATGAAAGCACACAATGCAGGCCTTGAGGGATGGGTAGAATCTTGACAGGCAGAGGGGAACTGAGAGCATGTCTGGTTGAGCGATGAGCCTGAGCAAACTCATGGCGGCAGAAAAGCGCGGGCAGTGCTCAGAGAGAAGCGAGCAGTCCAGCTCGGCCCTGTGAGCGGAGCGTGAATGCCGAGGACTTCTACAGAGGGAGACGGAAAGGCAGACTGTGATCAGACATACCTGGGGAGGCCAGTGGGAGGCACTGAGGCTTTGGAAGGCTAAGGAGCTTACTGCTGCCTTATCAGAGAGGTTGAGCTGGCAGGAATGCAGGATGAGCAGGGAGAGGGAGGCTGCATAATTAGTGGACATTTCCCTTGGCATCTTCTATTTGTCTTCATCTGATTTGTACATAATCCCTGTGCAATGGACTGAATGTTTATGTCCCTCCAAAATTCGTATGTTAGAATCCTAATCCCCAATGTGATGCCATTTGGTGGTGGGGCCTTTAGGAGGTGATTAGGTCATAAGGGCTCTGACTAACACAAAGGATTAATGCCTTTATGAAAGAGATGCCAGAGAGATCCCTCGCCCCTTCTGAAATGTGAGGTTACAGTGAAAAAATAATGGTCTAGGAAGCAGCCCTCACTAGATACAAAATCTGCTGGTGCCTTGATCTTGGACTTCCAGTCTTCAGAACTGTGAGAAATAAACTTCTGTTGTTTATAAGCCACCAGTCTATGGTATTTTGTTATAGCAGCCTGAATGGCTAAGGTACCTTGTATTTATTTGAACTACAATGTGTCTGTTTCTTATTTGTATCGTAATTCCAGAACCTTTCTTAGAACCTGGCACTTAAGGATTAAATAAACATTTCCTGAATGAATAAATACTTCAATAAAATATCTACAGTTACCTACACTTCAATATCTTTGTACTACACACCTTCTAAATAGGAACACATTCTAAAAAACATTCTGTGTAGGGAAGTATTTATTACTCCACCAGTCTCTAACATAAAGATATCAACTGAGGAAAACTAAAGTTTAAAATAAAGAAGGAATGCGTAAAAAAAAAATACCAATGAAGATTTTTAATATTTGAAGAAAAAAGTGAGAAAATGATGAAAATGAAAGTCAAAGAAAAAAATCATTCTTCCTCTCTCTTCTTTGCATGATTCCTGTTGAGTCTTACCTTCCAATATCAGAAAAATGGATAAAATAATTATAATACAGTGTAAGGTATTCAGCAGACATCCACTGAAAATTCATTTAAATATGATTTTAAAATCCCAATATTTATTTCTTTTCAAGGTTATCATAAGTTACTGATATCTAACAAGCTTTGAATAACAGTAGACTTAGAACTGATTCTTTAAAGACCAAGATATCATTAAGAAAAATACATACTGCTTTTAATCTTAATGAATTTCTTGTCTAGTCCAGGTTTTGATGTAAGAAAATGTTTGTGTCTCTACACATTTACATATAAAAATATTATTATTATTAAGAGGCAAAAATAAATGTAATACTGGAATGTAGACTGTAGTAATGATTGTGGCATTAATTGCAAGTAATTGCTTTGAATAAACTCTGCTCAAGATTCCATATACCATAAATCAAAGCTTTATAAATTACTCTGGACTTGCTTTATATGTGCTAACAAATATACCAAAAGCCAAAATTTATAAGTCACTGAAATAGCCTAAAGCTATCAGCAGTGACATGTCTTGGATTCAAATTTCAGTTTATTCAAATACAAAAATGAAACAAATCAGTGTTATTTTCAATAAAAGTATAGCATATAACTTAGTACTCCAGCAAACTGTATATATATACTTAAGTATACACTTTTCAGATAAGGCAATCAGCTGCTTGAGAAAGGGAGCTCCCTCAAAGATTAGAAAATAAACCCCTGAAGTACTGAATAACAGTCATTGAGTGATTTTATGTCACACCAGTAAGTGTCATCACATAATGTGAAAGCAAAGGAAGACAGATGTCTGAGGTAACTTTCTAGGTTGAGAACAAGAATGAGGACGTATTTTTACACGCACAAATCAGTGTGCCTGCTTATGGTTTTGGTTAAACAGAGGTTTTAGGAGCTAGAGAGAGCAAAGCAGTTGGCGAATATAGATAATGGCTGCTATTAAAACTGCGCTGAAAGTACATCAAATGCAAACAATTTCAGCACGAGAAGCTGTTTAGTCAAGACTGCATTTTCCTTTATTATCTGTCCTAATGGGACACTCACATCAGGGCAGCAGAAAATCTTTGCAAGCCTGGCAGATATATCCAATTGACAGAGGGTTACAAATGTCAGGGAATCAATTGATTCAGGAAAATACTAGCACAGAACTTCCTTAAGTGCTATGATATTGAAGAACATTATTAATTGAAGTTCAGTATAAATAGAGAGAGCGATCAGAAACTTACTTCAAAGTTCCTGTTTAAAATTTTATGACTTGGGGCTTCCCTGGTGGCACAGTAGTTGGGAGTCCGCCTGCCAGTGTAGGGGACGTGGGTTCGAGCCCTGGTCCAGGAAGATCCCACATGCCGCGGAGCAACTGGGCCCGTGCGCCACAACTACTGAGCCTGCGCTCTAGAGCCCGCGAGCCACAACTGCTGAAGCCGGCTCGCCTGGAGCCTGTGCTCCACAGCAAGGGGGGCCGCCGCGATGAGAGGCCCACGCACCACAGCAGGGAGTGGCCCCCCACTCGCTGCAGCTGGAGAGGGCCTGCGTGCAGCGGCGAAGACCCAACACAGCCAAAAAAAATAAATAAATTAAATACATTAAAAAAAAAAATTATGACTTTTTCAAGTTGGAAAAATCCGAGGTAAACAAATAAAAACCTTAAAAAAAAATAACAATAAAAGTTACTGCTCTATAATGCAATAAACAACTTAAGTTTTTACAGACCACGGGGAAAACAAAAATAAAAACACAAGATGAAGAAGATCTAAGGACACCGACATAGTAAAAAACTATTACTCTGAAGATAAGTAATTACAACCTGATAATATGCGGTGGGTACAAATGAAATCAATAAGCAGAACAAGTAGACTGGTATTCCTAATGGTTCACAATTAACCAGTGCTTTAATCAGAAAATGAAATGAATCCTATAGAGAAGTAAAGAAGAATTGAATCAAGGCAGGGAATTTTGGGGGTACAAACTAACACAATAGAATTGAAGACTAAAAGTAGGATGTCATTTCAAAGGATTTAGGAATGTTCAAATGATTTTTATTTGAAAGTGAGAAAGGGATATAGGCAAAGGATGACTCCCAAGATCCTGACTGGAGCATACCTGGGAGTATCATGGTACCCGTTATGTTGATAGAGAGAATGGATAGAAAGAAAGACTTTGCATCTGGCTTTGAACCTACAGACTGAGATTTCCATGGAGGTTCAATTTGCAGTGCAACAGAGAACAGTGACAGTGGTGGTGACAGTGACACCACCATCATATCTGCACTCAAAGCTTACAGCCCACATTCTTATTATCAGTATGAGGCATAACAGAGGCTCTGTTTCCTACCTTTGCTGGGAGCACCAGAGATTCAGAGTTGAAGACTGAGACACAGATATAACTGAGATCTTTCTATTGGTAATAGGACTTCTGATAATTTTCCTACAGTGTTGTTTATTGTTTCGGTTAAAGAACACGCTGCCTATAAGACCAAAGTTTCTGGTTTAATTCCTAAATAGAACTATCAGTTCCTCCTTTCTTGATACACTTATCACAAAATACTGTAAAATCAGATCACCTAGATGCATTCTACTGGTCACATGCAAGGACTAACAAGGAAGCTGTGAGTGAGTATCACAAATCCATTGCTGCAGCTAAGAATACTAAGTTTTTATATTATCTTCAGATCTCATCAAAACTTAATTCCATTAAATACAGCTTTTACGTGTTCATTTATTCATTCCTTCATCAAATATTTATGGAGTGCCTAGTGTGAAACAGAATAAAAGTCTAGTACAAAAGGACCTAGAGACTGTCATACAGAGTGAAGTAAGTCAGAAAGAGAAAAACAAATACCGTATGCTAACACATATATATGGAATCTAAAAAAAAAAAAAAGGTTCTGAAGAACCTAGGGGCAAGATGAGAATAAAGATGCATACCTACTAGAGAATGGACTTGAGGATACGGGGAGGGGGAAGGGTAAGCTGGGACAAAGTGAAAGAGTGGCATGGACATATATACACTACCAAATGTAAAATAGATAGCTAGTGGGAAGCAGCCACATAGCACAGGGAGATCAGCTCGGGGCTTTGTGACCACCTAGAGGGGTGGGATAGGGAGGGTGGGAGGGAGGGAGATGCAAGAGGAAAGAGATATGGGGACATATGTATATGTATAACTGATTCACTTTGTTATAAAGCAGAAACTAACACACCATTGTAAAGCAATTATACTCCAATAAAGATGTTAAAAAAAAAAAAAAAAGATTCAAAGACAAATAAAACAGCATCCCTCATCAAGGAAGTCAGGTTCTAGTGAGGACCCCAAGACATAGCAACTGTTAATTATAATACAGTCTACTAAGGATAAAAGCAGAGATATGCATGGAATATTTCAGGAACATAAAAGAGTTGTATCTAACCCAGATGGGACAAGAGATAAAGAAGGCTTCCTGAATGACAAGATGCCTGAGATAAGTCTGCAATGATGGGCAAGTATTACCAAATTAAAGGTGGGGAAGATATCTAGGGCTGAAGGTACCCAAGAAGAGAGAAAGGCATGAGCACAGAAGAGAGAAAGAATGGTTATCTGAGAAGAACAGCCGGAAGTCTTATGTGCTGATACATAAAAGGCAAGGCAGAGAGGAGAGAGGAATGGGTAGGGGTGAGCGGACGCTGAGGCTCTGAATGCCACGACAAAGGGTTTGAACTTTTCTGGGAGGCTATTGAAGGGATTTAAGTTGCAGGTGGCAGAGTCATATTTAAGTTTCATGCAGGTAACTATGGTTACTGAGTTGAGGAGGACAAAACTGATTTTAGGTCAGTTAAAAGTTTGAGCAACAGTTTAGCTGAAGAATAGTAAGGATCGAAACTAGGGGAGAGAGAAGCAGGGAGAAAGAGGGAGAGAGGGATTTGAGAAAAAGGAAAAAACTCAGGGCCAGGGAGTTGATTAGCAGTAGGAGTTAGCAAGGAGGGGTAGTGAACGGTTGCTTTAATGACTCTGGCTTGGGTGGCTGAGGATGGCAGTGCTAGCAATCAAGAGGCAAGAGTTTCTATTCCCCCAGGGGACTGCTTGCCAAGTCATTCTCTCCCATGGCATCCGCCATGGCCACTGTGTAACCAGGCATTAGTTTCAGGGGAGGGAGAGCCACGGTTTTCTATGGTCTACACTACAGACTTGATAATCCCGGGGAATAGCATGAAGATGGCCTAACTGAACTCTTCTGTGGGTCAGAGCTCTGCCATGGATGTCACTAAAGTGACACCATTGATTCCAGGCCCTCACAGAGCATGGTGGCTGGTTTCAGGGAACTAAAATCACATAAAAATTTTAGACTGGGCTTCCCTGGTGGCGCAGTGGTTGGGAATCCACCTGCCAATGCAGGGGACATGGGTTTGAGCCCTGGTCCGGGAAGATCCCACATGCCGTGGAGCACCTAGGCCCATGAGCCACAACTACTGAGCCCACATGCCACAACTGCTGAGCCTGCACGCCTAGAGCTGGTGCTCTACAACAAGAGAAGCCACCGCAATGAGAAGCCCGTGCACTGCAACGAAGAGTAGCCCCCGCTCGCTGCAACTAGAGAAAGCCCGCGCAAAGCAACGAAGACCCAACTCAGCAAAAAAAAAAAAAAAATTTTAGACTGATGATTCCATACATGAGAAATTTATCTTCACCTTGCTCCCTTTGTTTGCAAAGTGCCAATAAAACATTGGTCTCACCAAGAGCAACATAAAGAATAATTTAATGGTAGCAGATTCCTTAAACATGTATATTGCTGAATAATAATAAACATTATGTGACATCAGTGATCATTCTGATTGCTCTTTATAACAAAATACAACCAGAAATGTTTCTTAAAATAATAGAAAGGGTTAGAATTGAAAAAAATCCCCCAAAGGATTGAAGGTCAGTTTGCCTTTTGCATAAATCTACCTTTGCTCAGTCTTGCTGTTATATCACGGTCCTTCCAAACAAGGTAAATGTTCTATAGACAGACACTCATATGGCTATTACTTGAGGGAAATAATGATAACGAAAATTTATTTTTTCACGAAGAATTTGAAATAAACTGTCCAATGAAAACTAACAGAACTACTACTCACACTACTCTTTTTCTTGTCTCAGTCTCTTTGCACTTACTGTGCCCTTGCTTGAAAAGCTGACCCGCCTCCTCTTCACTGGCTGTCTTCTCTTCCTTCATATCTCAGCTGAAATGTCCCCCTCTTGGAAAGGCCCTCCCACTTCTGCTAAACTATTGCCTATCACATCACTCTGTTTATTCTTTTGACAATACTTCTCACACTCTGCCATTATCTTGCTTAGTTATTTGTTTTTCTTTCCCTAATAGAATGGAAGCTTAATCAGAGCAAGTACCTTATCTGGTCTGTCAACTGTTATATTTACAGAGACTAGTAGTGAATAAATAAATTGATGAGTATCACCTACAATTATTCTTGTTATTGTATTTATTAGCATTTATCATTTCTCTTAGTTCTCATGAGTGCTCTCTGAAGCAGGCAGGTCAATGAATTCTCATTTTTGGAATAACTAAAATGTATAGCAATATGTATTTCATAAATGTAAGGGGAAACAGGGACACTAAAATTAATAAATCCACTAAAACTCTCCAAACATTTCTAAGCAGCTGCAGAGAATTCAGTTCAGTGGAGCATGAAACTCCATTTCATGTGCCCCAGTTTGTCATATTAGGAAATTTCAATATGTGTATTAAAAGGAAAGACTTATTTAGGACCCAGAATGGTAATGTTACCATGACAGATCTATTTAGTTTAGTCTGGATTTGGCCTCGCAAACAAAATTCTAATAGAGGCTAAGTAACAGAATCTTAAAGAGTTACAAAACAAATTTTCATGCAACATCCTACTTTCATTTATTTCAGTTAGAATTCCTGGCAGACTTGAACAAAGGGACGCTCACATGAAATGATGTATTTCTGAGGTCCCTGTATTATTTTCTAACCCAAATTATTTCTATACAAAAATCGTTAAACTCGATGTAGAATTACCAATTGAATTTTCAGTTAAAACTAGAGGTAATTCAGTAGTTGAAACTAGTGTAATCACATTTCTGCTCTGGTAGGCGTATATGTGTGGGCTGTGTGATATTATCTTTCCCTCTTTTTCTATTAAACAATTAAAATTTGCATGTATTCTCAATGTAAAGAGCAACACATACAACTATAGAGTAAAATAGTAAAAGACTCCATATTAACCTTCTTCACCTTTTATTCCTCTTTTAAAAAGTTAAGTCTTGTTAACTAGTTGGTGTATACAGTTATCCCCCAGTATCCATGGGGGATTGATTCCAGGACCCCCTGGAATACTGAAACTGATGGATGCTTAAGTCCCTTACATAAAATGATGTAATATTTGCATATAACCAATGCACATCCTCCCATACATTTAAAATCGTATCTAGATTACTCATGATACTGAATACAATGTAAATGTCATGTAAACAGTTGTTAGTACAATGTAAATGCTATGTAAATAGTTGCCAGCACCTGGGCAAATCCAAGTTTTGCTTTTTGGAACTTTCTGGAATTTGTTTTCTGAATATTTTCAATCTACGGTTGGTTGAATCCAACATTCATATGTGACATTCTCCTTGTATCAATAGGTCTCTGATTCCCTGTGCCAGGCCATCATCTGAGTGGATGCCCTCTTCATCTCACTTAACAACTGACACTCTGCCTTGGTAAGTCCACCTTTGGTTGACCATTCCACTGGCACAAACATTTATTTTGCTTGGCTTCTCCTAATGGCTTTAAGACTGAAACATTCAGGAAGAAATGAAATGAAAGGGAAATGAAGGGAAGAGGAAGAAGAGAGGAAGCGCTCCAGTTCTTTGTCTATGCATTTGCATTTGTACGCATGTGCATATATCTGGAATCATTTTTCTTCTTATCTTTCTACATAAATGAGAATCATGTTACACATGTCGATATGACTTTCTTGTTGTCTCTAAACAATAATGTCTTGGAGGTCATTCAATATCAGTGTATCTAATTCTGCCACATTTTAAAAAGTGGCTGGATGATATTCTACAGCATGGATGTACTGTAACTTATTTACACACACACATACTTGCATGCACACACACACACACACACACACACGTATAGTTATTCACTCTCCTATTCCTGGACAATAAGGTTGATTCCAATTTTCTTTATTACAACCAAAGCTTCAATTAACATATTTGTACACCTATGTTTTTAATCTCACTATAGAAATCTCATCCTATTAAAACAGAGTGACAAATTTTAGAGAAACTATAATGCAGTCATAACTTCTTTGATTTATGGCTTCTAGAAAGCTGTTAAAGCATGAAATAACAAGCAAAATGTTCTTTTCTAATGAAAATGAAAGTATTCTTTTATCTGTTATGATTTGAAGGACATAAAAAGGCTTGCTGACCAAAATTATCTCCCTTACAAACTGACACAGTGCCTGCAGTTCTCATGAAATTATTCTTTTGAGGATACAACCTATAAAGGCAGTGTGATAGGTAAACATGGTCCCTGAGAGGGCTCCTGTGAACTCATTTATTCCTATTACTGTCTCGGAGTGCAATTCATTAGATCAGGAAAACAATATTTGAGAACAAGTACTTAGAGATGAAGTTGTCAAGGACAGACAGCTACACATTAGACTTCAGATGAAAGGTTGATAAATAGAAGAGCAAATGACTGGAAAATTCCTAAGAATGGGGCGCTACCTGAAAGGCAGGTCCTGTTGAGAAAAACAAAGATGGCGTTCAGGGTAGTGGCTGGAGTTACGTGAGTGATGGCTGAGAACCAGGGCTGCTTGGGAGAAATGATGCCCAAGGAGCAGTTTCAGGGACCCACTGTGAGTCAAAGCACACCTGCTCCACAGCCTCTTAGGGAATGGAGAAAAATCACAAGTTTGAAATTTTATTTATTTATTTGAGAATGAGAAATACATGAAAAAAAATTTTTATTGGAGTATAGTTGCTTTATAATATTGTGTTAGTTTCT
This sequence comes from Eubalaena glacialis, assembly GCF_028564815.1. Lineage (NCBI taxonomy): Eukaryota > Metazoa > Chordata > Mammalia > Artiodactyla > Balaenidae > Eubalaena > Eubalaena glacialis. Next base: position 99,840,114 of record NC_083723.1, on the reverse strand, counting down.
GCTGCACAGCAAAGCGAATCAGTTATACATATACAAAAGTTGCACTTTGCTTTCATTGGTTAACCGTAACTGGTTTATTTTTTAAATGATCATTCTTCTATTTTAACAGCTTTGTTATATAAAAATAAGAAATTATGAAATCAAAGAGAATAAATATAGTTGATTAACCATGGATAAAATATAATTATAACCTGGTATTCTTCAGTAATGTTACTTGAATGAAAACTTCACATTATCAGTTTTGTTAGTGCAGTGCAGTCATAAGTCATTTTAGAAACATTAGGGTGTTAATCCCAATATAATATATAAGAATATGTCATACATCATATCACATATATTATATAATATACAAGCAGATGTCATACATCATATCATATATATTATATGATATATAAGCAGTTGTGTTAAGTAATATTTAATGAGTGCTGTGATATCATTCTGTTGAGATCTGAAAGTAATACAAGATTTTTAATTAGATGAAATTATGCCCTTGGCAAGGCAATTCTGTTAAGTAACTCTAAATATGTTTAAAAGTAGAGACATCTCCATTCTTGAAAAATAATTTTACTTAAATTTTATCTCTTCTTTTTACAAGAAAAATTGTATAGAAAAATATTAATCATTATGTGCTCTTATAAAATCCAACACCCTTTAAGAATGACTTAACCAAGGCAACCAGGCTATCACATTTGTAGGGCAAAAATAAAAGCATCGTTTTACTCTAAATTCCATCAGCTAATGAGGGGTGGGGTGAGAATCAGTAAGTAACAAAGTTAGCAAGACACAGGCAGGTAAGAGGCAAGAAAGAAACTGACCTGTGTGTCAGATTATAGGGATTGAGGCAGACATACAAGGAGACTAGGGTTAGCAATGATGAACATCTAAAAAACGGACTGAGGTTTAAGCAGGTTAGACTAGGCTCTTCACAATCAAAGTAAGGGAATCATGTTTCCTTGGCAGGCTGGCAACAGACTCTTAAAGGAGTAGAAGGCCAAGCCAGTATATGTATCCAGAGGGCTGGTAAGTGGTAAGTGACGTATGCAAGATGGGCCTGGCTGTGCTGATGCTGAGGGCTGAGACTGCAGGCTGAAGATTTGGAAACCCTTCAAGAATAATGCCATCTGTCCCACTAGGCCCCTTTAGCCTTTCAGTGGCCCCTCATCCCCCAAAGTTGATTTGGCTTGTAAAGATAAACCTGATTCTCCCATTTCTCAGAGGTCCTAGGAGTTCTATATGGTCTATATGGGAAATGCTGAGTTATCTACTAGGACTTGGGGACTCTTTTGTCTTGGAGAACCTGAGTCCTACAGACTACCACTCAGGGTTAATCCCCATTTTACTCTGCTGGGTTAAGGTGGTCTTTCAGTGTGTAACCATTTTACTATATCCCAACTCTACGAAGAGAATACCCTTAAATCTTGGGGACAGCACCATCTCTAAAGGAGACTCTGTGGAACTTTTCTGTACCTTGTTATGTCCAGTCTCTTTTCCAAGAAATGATTGTGAGCCATGGCAACTGATTTTAGGATTAGTGTAGAACACTAATTAGTGTAGAAACAGCTCCTACATTCCACAGGCTCCCAGGAGGGAGGCTTTGAATTCCCTGTCAGACTCATATTCTCTCTCATCGTGTCCTTTGGGGTACAGGCCTTAGAGTCCAGAAGAAGTTCCATTAGAACTACTATGAGAGGGGCCATCACTACACACAGGAATATGGGGGTTGGGGATTGAAAACATCCTCACATTGCTGAACAGTGGCTCTATACTGTTGAATAGTTCCTTGGGTTTTTGTAGGTAGACGCTAGGTCCTTTCCCCATTTCTGTGACTTGGATGAAAAGTCTTATTTCAAATTCAGGACCTTCAACAATCACTGCCCACTCATAATCAGACTGGAGTCCGAGTGTTCCTCAGGCTTCTCTGTCACTAATGACCTAGATTCCTGATCAACATCTAATAGTACATGCACGGTGGGTGGGATGCAGAACTTTTAATGAGTGAAGGAGATGTCATAATCAGGGCATGGTCCCTACTGAAGTCTATTCTGAAGGTACTTGACTAGGTTTAATGATAAGAATTTGACCAAAATGACAAGCTGCTTCTTCCAAACTTTTGAGAAAATGACCCTGTCACTAAGTCTAACATTCTTCTCAGGGTTCTGGAGAAGAAGGTGTCTTTAACCTCGGAGGGACATTCCATGGCTAACAAGGGAGAGAGAATTTCTTCTCCCTGCAATGGACATGGATTGAGATGTTATGCTTGACACACTGCCACCAGGGTGTGGATGAAGGGAGGTCCAGAACGCAAAGGAGGAGTAGATATGGCTGGTTGTAGATATCAGTAAGAACTAGGTTGTGTTCAGTAGTTTTTCAGGAGTTCCCAACATTGACCATGTCGTTACTAGGCAGGGCTTAATTGGGACTTTTCATATCACCTGGAGGTATACTGTGACTCCTCCCAAGCCAAAGGGCAAAACTGAGTCAAAAGGAAATTAAAAAAAATTTTCCCCGAACTTTCAATTTAAAAACTTTATCAAAAATTAATATTTACTTAAAATAAGACAATGTCTTGGCCTTACAAATTTTGTAGTTATTTATTTACTTGAATAAATGTAATCCCTATAATTTTGGAAAGTCTCCAGAGGATAATAAACTAAAATGACTGTACTCAGTGTTCATGACCATACTTATGCAGCATAACTTAACAGGTCACTAGGAGTCATTTCCTTTACCTACAGATGTTTGTTTTCTGCTGCCAGATAAGAAGTGCTCAATTAAAAGGTGTTGAATGAATGAATAAGTGAATGAAGTGATTATCCAACAAGTTCAGGCTCTATCATCCACTGTAAGATTTTCAAATAAGTTTTCTACTAGAATAATGAGATCTGACAGATGCATTTTTTCTCAATTTCTGCATACAGCTATTAAAACTTTCAAAAATATCCCCCAGGGTGAGAGACTAAATTCCAAGCAAAATGCAGCCCAGTGATGGAAAATATGATTTGTATGTGTAGTAGTAAAATAATTTATCCTGTGGAGTTGACATTAGTGACTTGAAAAGTGACAAATACATGAGTTACTTAACTCCAAACAGCTACTGAAGAAAGGAATGAAAAACAAAGTTTACTTAAAAAAAAAAGATCTGGAAAAATTTCAATCCTATTTTTCAACTTGTGAAGGTAGCACTAAATTACATTACCAACAGCCAAAAAATTTAGGAGGAAGTTGTTATTAACAGTAATAGTTTAGGAGAACTGCAAGACTGGAATTTGGAAACTAAAAAGAAAAGAAAAAAGAATCAAGGAACTAATAATACCATTTGGATAGCATTAGAACCCAGGCTCTTTTGGAACCAGGTCAATAAAAAATGATTCTTGAAAGTTTATGAAAAAGGACTTTCCTTGGCAATTGCTAGAGATAAATGTGTCTAGAGTAATTCAAGGTAAAGATAGCCTGCAGCCAGACTCACTAGTGAGGGATTCCCACTGGACTCACCCAGGCCAAGAACTTCCTGATGTAGGTAATGATGCCCTACCTAAATCAACAAATCAATGGAAGTTGTGTTAACAACTGTTCAAAAGTTTACATTCTCTCTTTACTGATGCAGATAGCAGGTTTTGAAAATAACATTTACAATGTTATTATATGTTAAATAGAAGCAATAATAATATTTTTTCATGTCAATATATTACATCCAGAGAACTAAAGCACTTCCATGTGGGTAAATGTATTCACACATATGCTTTCTCTTCTTTACTCTATCATTCATTCATTCCCCAAATTAAGGCAATGTAAGTAGAGACTGATCTAGATTCTGGACACTGCAAGATGAGGTTCCCCAGACTAACAGCAGCAGAATCACCTGAAAAGTGTTAGGTATTAAATTTACGGCCTCCACCTCAGATTTACTGAATCAGAAATTCTGGAAGTCGGACCCAGCAATCCTACTTTAGTAAGATTTATTTAGTAATATTTAGGTAATTCTGATGCATGCTAAAGTTTAGGAAAACTGATTTAGATTATAAGCTCTCTAATTAATGCTCTTGTTAAGCTTTATCATTATAATTGCTCCTTTGGCAAATTCATTTTCAAATAAGGAGCAAAATGTAAAAGCTTAGGAAAAATCCAATTAAGAAAATGGAATTCCATACTAATCCAGTATTTCATTATTTTTTAATGTTATTTAAATGTAAAGGAATTTCATATAGTCACAAAAGTTATTTTTAGTTGATGGATCATCACATACTGTGAGCAAAAATACACTAATCAACTGTGATAATTTAGCATGAACCTTAACATTATTAAACATATAATAAATAATTTTTCAGTGATAACCTATAACATACAACCCTCCCAAGATGTGTGAATTTCAACATCTTGTAATCTATTCTAACATAGTCCAAATATGGTGAAAAACTTGTGTGTGTGTATATATATATGTATACACACACACACACACACAAGTATTATATATATATAATTGACAAACTTTAATAGTTATCTGACCAATAGCTGCTTGCTGTTGAATTGCTTAACATTAGGAAATTGGAAGGTGACGAGACTATTTAATGCCAAATATTAATTAGCATCAGATAAATATAGTTCCTTAGATCTCTGTGGTATCTAATCTATATAAACATCTTGCAGTGATAACTCATAAATGATTAAACAAAGGTCAGACACATTAGAGGAATTTGCATCATAAGTCCGAACTTAATTTTCTACTCAATTTACTTTTAAAAATGTTGATGGGATAAAAACATGTCAGTAAGACTTGGACTTTAAATCAAACCTCCTTCCTTGTGCTGAAGAAGCATAAAAAAGCAATCTCAATCACCATAAATGAAAGGCATAGAACAGTTATTATAATTTACCAAAACACGTACTTTGGGGGGTAAAGGATCATAATTAAAAGTCACAGAATCTTCTCCCCAAATCTACTCTGAAGCCACATAAACATATCCCGAACTGGCTTTCCTCACTATCTCCACAGAAATTAAAGATGTAACTATTCTGCTAAAAGGAAACAATAGACGCTGCACTCTGAAGATGAACTGTTCTCCTTTCAAAAGAGAATGAACTCTTTCATGTCAGTAGAGGCTCACTTAGAAAATGGGGAATTGGAATGGGGGATCCTTTGATCTACAGGTCAGCAACACTGTCGATCAATGTGCAAAAGAATGTGAGCTCCAGGAGGGTGACTGCTCTAAAGCACATTCTGAGAGCATATCAAGGCTACAGGTTACCTGCATAATTGTTCTGACTTCTTAAAAAAACTATACTTTCTGGTAAATGATGTAGAAAATGTGACTGAGCTGGCAGTGATTCAGACAGTCAACTATGGGAAATTGATTCTCACTGAGCTAGGATAACGATCCCGATTGTGAAACGAATGCAGAGTGAATATACTGCACTACAAGAGAGAAGAAAATCAAGTTGTGAGACTTTAAGTGCGCTCAATGGAATCCCGGCTAGATCAAGTCTGGGTGAAATGCAAGTGTATAATGATATGGCCATCTTTCTAAGAGAACAGTATCCATTTCCACACTAATTACAATCTATTACCTACTCTTTAAGGATATAGATGACTACTATAGTATTTTCAACTTTATTGATCAGTAAAGAAGTTCACCTGCTACAGCCAAGTAGAAAGAGACCCAGATACAAGGCCCTCAGATACATAAACCATTAGATCATTATATGAAGTGAGGAAATACGCAGAAGCAGAAGACTTTCTGTGACGCAAAACAACTTGTTAATCACACATAGAATAAAAATTAATTTAAATAAATTTATATTATATTAAATAGACGTTTAAGACCCGTTTGGTTATAAAACAAATATATATCTAGTGTAGACAAGCTAGAAGATATGGACAAGCAGAGATGAAAATAAAAGGCACCCACAATTCCACTTTTCAATAAAAAGACACATGCATAAAGCAAAAAGACCATACCAAACATGATGGCTTTGGAACCAGCATTTTTTATATCTACATGATAATTAAAAAATCTAACAGCTTTGTGTTGTAACCCACATCACTGAAACAAATGACTTAGATGTGGCCATAAGGAGTCTCAGGAAGAGCCCTGGGAGTCAAGACCCAGGTTCAAGTTTCCAGTCTGTTGCTCAGCTTGTGACTCTGGGCAAGTGACTTCATCTCTCTTTCTCCATTTGTAAAATGAAAACACTATCATGTCTCAGCTTTATTCATTCATGGCATAAATACTTGCAGGGTACATACCATGTGCCACACTATGCGAAAGGAAAGATGATTAAAACACGGGACCTGCCATGTCCTTGTGTTATGTGCAACAAAGAGGAGGGCACAGGGACGCGGGAGGAATGTGAGGGATCTGCACTGGCCTGAGGGCAGCAGGAATCAGGAAGGCCTCACTTCTTAAAGGAGGCGCAGAGGTTTGGAATTCTGGCAAAACAGTGAAGAATGATTAGAATCAGAGAGACCTGCTTTGTGAAAATGCTGGCACAGCAGAAGGCAGGGGGAAAGATAATTATGGGGGGCGGAACAGGATAGGTGGGCTGAAACGAATCACGGAAGTCACTCTATGGCACACTAAAGAGTCCATTTTTCATTTTGTAAGTGATGGGGAGCAACCGAAGGGATTCAAACAGAATAATATAATCACACCTGTACTTTAGAAGGAGAACAGTGTGATGGATATTAACCTGGTACAAAACAAGTCCTGAGTATTACGGAAAATGGATCTGACTTTAATACCTTTATTGAGCACTTTATATGTACTGGGCACTGTTCTAAGTGCTATGAATAGACTGACTCATTTAATCATTGCTGCACCCTTTGAGGTAGGTACCATTATTAGCTCTTTTGACAGATGAGGAAATAAAAGAGGCAGACCCTATGGAGCCCACGCTGAAGCTAAGCAGTTAGATAGTCTGACCCCAGACCCCGTTACTTATCAGACAAAATAGCAAAGGAAACCCCACTAAAACCTGCTTCCTTAGACTATGACGAGGTTCATCATCTTTATCTCAGCTTGCACTCCCTGTGAAGTCATGTGACATGGTTAGTCCCGTCTCCTTGAAACCCTCTCTCATTTGGGTTCTGTAAAACCCTCTCCCTCCCCCTGCCTTCCTAACATCCCCCTCTTTTGGTCTCTTTCACTAGTTCCAGTTCCCTTAGTTTACTAACTAAAACAGTGATGAAAAATCATGCCTAACATCCCTTGGTACAAATAGGTCAATAACTAAAAATTTAAGTAATTGCCCATCAAAGTATGCTATAAATTTTATTATCTAGAATTTTGGATAGGATAGCAGTTAAACCAGAATTAATTCATGGGGCCCTAAGAATGTTCTCATCACATTCCTAGTTTTCTGTCCAGAGAGGAAGAGTACTAGAGAGGCTGGGGCATAGCGATTTCGATTTCTCTCTCACCCACAGCTTAGCACGGCCACTCTCTTTGCCTGGAACAATATTTCACCCTTGTTGGCTCAGTTAGCTCCTACTTATGCTTTATCTCAATTTAAAGTCCCTTTCTCTCGCTCTCGGGAGCCTCCCCTGAACCCCTTAAGCTATGTAGGGGCCACAGACCTGTGTCACCACAGTCTACTTACTACTGGGGCATTTGTCACACTTTGTAATCTGTCGTTGGCATGTGATTGCTTCTGCATCCCCGGAACCTGGGAAAGTGTCTGGCTCATGTTATACATCCAGTAAGTACTGGTTCATTAAACTAATGATCTCAAAACTTTAAATTTCGCTTTGTCGAGGAGTATATAGTAACATCCAGGTAGAAGGCAAGTCAAGAAGTGATAAGAAGTCAACTCCTTCACATTCTAACACAGATTAACTGAACCTCAGAATCTCCTCAAGGATATATGGGGCGCTATAGGCATGGGTGCAACTTTGGGGGTTTTAGAAAAGAAAACTCTATGTTATTTATGAAAAAAGCGCCGCAAGCAGCTCTTACTTCATAGAGATACTCATGAAATATGAAAGGAAACACACATGTAAAAAAGCTAGATTAGCTGTTAGTAGTTTAGAGATAATCCAGTTCGGCAAGTGCCAACTTTTGAACGTGCTTTGATGCTGATTCTGGGGGGCTCTGCTATTGTTTCAATTTCCAGGTGGCAAAGGGCTATAAAATACAGCTTTTCTTGTTTTCCAATTCTTTAAGATTTATAGCTATTTTTTATAAATTCCAGCTATCATATACATTTCTATATAAATTTATTTAAATTTTATATATATATTTAAGATATTTACATAAATATATTTATAGGTATTTATAAATACATTTATATTATATTTATATTGTGCTTATACATATATTCATAAACATCAATACATTTATATATTTATACATAAATAAATCTGCACTTACATATAAATCATATATATATATGATTTTTCTTAAATGAACGTGTGTTATTTTTATAGTGAGAAATAAGTGATTTTCATTTTGGGGGAAAACATATACCAGATTGTTACTCTTGATACTCATCAAGATAATGGCTCATTGACTTTGTCACTGGGAGAAATGACAGGAGCAGAGAAATGATCAGAAAGGCATCTACAGTCATCACACTCGGTCTCCTCAGCCCGGGTACGGTCTCCTCTTTCTCAAAAAGGTGTCATCAAAAATTAATCTGGGGCTTCCCTCGTGGCTCAGTGGTTGAGAATCTGCCTGCCAATGCAGGGGACACGGGTTCGAGCCCTGGTCTGGGAAGATCCCACATGCCGCGGATCAACTAAACCCATGCGCCACAACTACTGAGCCTGCGCGTCTGGAGCCTGTGCTCCGCAACGAGAGGCCGCGATAGTGAAGAGGCCCGCGCACCGCGATGAAGAGTGGCCCCCGCTTGCCGCAACTAGAGAAAGCCCTCACACAGAAACGGAGAACCAACACAGCCAAAAATAAAAAAAAATTAAAAAAAAAATTAATCTGTTAAATTAGAGCTGGATAGCATCTTCTAAGGGACTAAAGTTTAGCCTAGGTAGACAAGAATCTGATTTTAAGTTCAAGGTTGCTGCTCCTTCCTAGAGACCGTCAATCACCTCCCCGGCTATGGGCAGCTGCTGGATGGGACTGGATGCCTGCACTTTGGCTGGCTTGCCTTTGAGTCTGCCTGGGGACTCCCAGGGTGGTCTTCTCATTTCGGGCTCTTTGAGAAGGAGCCCACAGTGGAGTTGCTTGAGCTCTTTGTTTCCAGGACAGTGCATACAGGCATTTAAGAGTGAGGGGGCCTCTGGGTGGGGAGCAGCCCCGCAAACAGCCGGGATCATCACAGGGAACCTGGAAGCTGGTCCCACTGATGCCAGGCTCCACTCTGCACTCAACCTCTGCTGCCAGGTTTCTTCCTCAGTCACGATAATTATTTCTCAGGGGCTCCCGACTGCCTCTCTCAGACCTGGCTTCCTTCAAGCCCACCTCCCTAGGTTATTAGATACTACTCTGAATCTACCTCTAAATAGGGTTCAAGTTCGCTTCCCTCCCCATGGAACCCTAGGCATATACAGTTTGAGGAATGAATCTGGGCAGCTGTTAAGTGTCCCAGAATATTCTGTGATAGTTAAGATGGTCCCTGCACAGTCTATAACAGTTTGGAGGCTGGTTTGCCAGAAGCCACAAAGAACCTCTAAGAAAGATGCTCTGCATTCCAGCCAAGAAAAGTCCTAGCTCTGGCCCAAAGCATCTCTTACCTGAACAAAACATACTACATGGTTAAAACAGAGACCTGTATTCATAGGTAGCAGGATAGAGAGATAGCCATATAGATACATATATACATTCAATGGATAAAGGGGAAGAAAATCTGTCCTAAACTTATCTGAATATATTTCAAAATAATTTTTTGTATCAATAATTCTCTGCTTCAGTTAATAAGAAATCTTTCTGAATAGAAGAAATGAGTCATTTACATATTCTTCATCTTTTTGCTCTTTGAAAATCCTCGGTTTAAAGAGTCAGAGTTACCACACAGAAAACAGGAAACTAGGTAAATAAGCCTTGCACTCAGCCTTTACTGATTCATAAAATAAGAAGGTGACATAGGTCAACTTAAAATAATTGCAATGGTATTTTGCCTAAATGTTGAAAATATTTAAATGAATTCTGTGTGATTACACAAACTGTGGTCTGATCTTAGATTTTTTTTTTTTAATTAATCATGTAATATTCTCTCTCTCAGTGTTTTTTTTGTTTGTTTGTTTTGCTGAAAGATGAATTTTATGAACCAGGGCACTTCAGAGTAAACACAGAAAGTGAGATAAAGGAGGTCCAGAAAAGGGAGGGAGAACAGTACACCCAGCCACTAAGCCCAGACATTTGAGCACAGACAGGAGAAACAGCCAGATGTTCTCATCTTGAGCTGCTAAGGGACTTGTCCAATCCATTCAAGACTACCAAGTATAGTCAGCAGGGGTGGTTATGAGGCTGGCCTAGAGAATCTGTGCAATTTTAACTTTACTCACAGGGGAATACTACTGGCATATTGTTTTACTCTTAGATACACTCAGCAATGATTATTTAATTGTAATGCTAATCTGTAGCCACACCTTTATTTTTTCAGTTCTATACTAAAGTGACAGTTGCAGAAAAATAAATTCTAAGTTTTAGATTATTTAACTGAACCTATTCAGCCTTTACAATGAGGCATGCTCTACTCATCACATTTAGCATAGGGAAAGTTTGCTCAGTCATACATCTTAGCTAAACTTTTAAAAATGTACAATGATAGGAAATACCTGTCTATCATATGCATTTAAACAATCCCTTCTAATCCTCTTATGAGATTATCAGATACACCCCGACTTGTTTAATCTGTTTGGGCTCAAGTTAAGACACTGTCATAATAATCACTTGGATTTGTAGCATAACTGCTCAAAGAGATTTCCTACAACAATGTGAAACACTGATTTGATTCATGCACAATCAGGTAGGGCATTGTTAAAAACTATTTACTGAAAGAAAACTGAAATACAGAGCAGTTAAACAGCCTGGTCAGTCTGAATGTTAGTGATGACCAGACAGCCTGACTCTACATGTCCTCGTGCTCTGATTAGATGTCTGTGGCATCCTCTCACTCAGCTTAGCAGGGACCCTGTGTTCTGACTGGTGAAAATGCAAAGCTGTGGTCCTTATCCAACTACCTTGCCCTTCTTAGCTAAAACTAAGAGAAGCAAGTTGAAAACCTTTTGTTTCAATATAGGTGTTTAAACAATTAGCGAAATACGAATAGCATACAATAAGATGTGATAGTCTCCTGCCTCCTATGGACCTCCATAGTCCCGTTCTTCAGGGGTAACCACTGCCAACAGGGTGGTGTGTATCTTTCCAGGCCTCTCTTCTATGCCCATATAAACATATAATATTTTACAAAAATGAGGTAATTCTAAACATGGAGTTCTAGAACTTGCCTTTTCACTCAAGTTGGAAATGAGAAATGAACAGTCTGTTTAAGATAAGGAGTGATGATTCAGAGGAAAACATATGTTAAAAATGTTTTCAGATTCTAGATGTAAAGAGAGGGCTGGATGAGCCAGAAATCAGTCATTATTCAAGGTAGATTCAAATTTTCTTTCTGAGTTACCTTTGGCCTACTTTCTCCTAGGTTAAGAGAAGTAAAATTACTAAACCTAACTATGGTCCAAAAATAAATGCCAAACATCAAACCAGACAATACACAACCTTATATTATGGTTCTTTTGTTTTCCATAAGTAGCATCTTCTAGTCTATATATGTGTTGGAAATACTGTTTAGACAGGATACTCTATTTAAGGAAGCAGAAATCAATTCAGCGTTCAGAGACTTCCTCCTTCCGAGGTATTCAGTCAAGTGTCTAATTGTGACTCCTGTGTGGCCTTTCCAACTTGTACCCAATGCAACCCTTTAACTAAAACTTTAAAGGTGTCTGGGTTTAAGAACACTTGAGAATATATCAATACAAAATTTTCAATTTCAAGTTGTCTTAAGGTATGGTGAAAAAGAACCAACAGAATATTTTTTTTTAATTTCCAGGAAATAAAGACTACATTTCAATAGTGACTACTTCTGAGAATGGAGCAGTGAAAGTCCATTCATTTCTGATGATCTTATCACTGCTTGAAGGTGAAAAGGTCTAACAACTCAAACAGAAGGAAGATCTTATCTCATGTGATCACTATGGGCTATGTGTTCATGATATTAAAAAAAAAAAAGACCAAATGACTTAGTTTTTCTTTTTTTTCATTGAATTGTCTTTGTTCAGGCATTGTTATAGAAAATTTAAGGTTAACAGAAAGAAACCTTATGTGAAACCTTCAGAAGAAACCTTTATGAAACCCTTACATGAAATGAAGTTACTAAGGAAAGAACTGGATTTTAGTGCTGACATTCCCAGATTTACAATTCATTCTTTAATTGCAGAGTGACAAATGAACTTTGCTCACCTTCTTGTAATAACTTTAAAAATGGGACTGGTGACTGTATTTACCAACCCTGCCATTTCTCAACATAATTATAGAATATATCCTGAAAAGAAAAGTTGTTTATGACCTATGTTAAAAAAAACACAGCTGAAAGAGTAATACCTTCTCCTCCCCTTCCACCCTCTATTTCTCCATCCATTTGGTAGCCAGCAGGGATTTTTATTGTTTCTTCACATATTACAATTGTGTAATCTTTCTTAAACAACCTTAGCTTAAATGATTCCATTTAAATCATGTTTGATGTGCCATATGATATTTTTAAATGGCTTATGGTAAAGCAATGAGCTCTCTTACAGACAGATGTTATGATGTTCTTAGTAATTTTTATGAATAGAATTCTATATATACAAACATTCAAGGGTGGGTCTTTTCTTCTGAGATTGCAGCTAATCTGACAAGTAGCTCAACAAGATAAGCTGCTGTGAACAAAACTAGGACTATGTGTGGTCCAAACCAATTTACTTCAGCCATTCATCAATTACTTAAATTTAAGAATCTTAAAATTAATTTATCCTGAAATTTTACACAGTTAGCACATATAGTTTTTCATTTTCCAGGTGGAATAATAATCATAGAAATTGAAAAGACTACGAACCTTTATCTACATTTGTACTAAAAATAAAAAGAGATAATATACTTAATAGTGAATAATCCACATTTAAAATGCTTGGCTTTGGTGTGATTTGCTTGGGAGAGATATGTTTTTTTAGATAAAGGCTTTAGTTTGTTTTCTTTTTGATGCTCTAGGAATTCAGACAAAATAATCAATAGACACTCAGCTTGCGCTAAGCAGCTATAAAATGTCCTCAGCTGAAACTCTTTCTAATCTCTTCCTAGGATCCTCTGGTAAGCTTCCACCCTCACCTCAACTCTGGAACATTCCCTTTTGAGACCTACCACCCCTCCTCCCATAGCAAATGACACTTTTTAATGAATCTATCCCTTTGATCACCAGACTGTCTCTTAAAGGAGCTAAAGCCAATAGGCCTTAAGTTATGAACAAGATGATGCAACTGGATTATAAAGCAAAGAACTGTGCATTGTTTATGCATAGATCCATCCATGAAAGCCTGGCCACTCTTCAGGTGCCATGTCTACATGCAATTAGCCCATTAAAAGAAAGAGCTCTGTGGCTGCCTCCTAAGATAACAATATATGCACGGTGGTATTTGCCAGAAGCTACTGGTAAAACTGCCATCTTCTTGTCTTCTCCTGCCCTGAGGAGGCACCTTCAGGAACCTCAAGGACCTCAGGCTGCTGGAAACAGGCAGCATTGCCCCTCATACACCTGCCCTTGCTTGGGGTGATGAGAACTGTAACCCTCTCTCTCCCTAGGCTACATGTCCTCCATTTTCTGATTCTAGGTTTAGGGAGAATGAAGGATGCATTAAAGCTTGTTTTTCATTTGTAAATATATGAGTTCTCTGTTTAAAAGTTCATCAGTTAAAGTTAAATAACCTGCTTTTAGTTCCACCTCAAACTAGGAAGGTAGATGTTAACAAAACTAAACCAGCTGATTTTTATTCTATGAACATCTTTATGTATCAAGTTTTCTACAACAGTTATATATTATTTCTTTGTTCTTGTTTAAGGATTGTTTTATTGTTAATATTATTTATAGCTCTAGTGTTATTTTAATAAGGTCAGACTAAAGGAAAGTATTTTTTCTCTTATGTTTAAATCCTTAAATACTTAAAAAAAACCTTAAACATAATATAAAGATACTTAAAAGATACCTTTTACTCAAAATAACTTAGTTTAAAATCCTTACGTTGTATGAGTTATGTATATAATAGAGAAAAATTGGTCCAGAACCTGGAATTAAATACAGAGAAACTAAGACACAAATTTATTCAAGTAGAATGTAACACACACTTTTACTGAAAACAAAAGTGAAATTGTTTAGGGTAAATAAATGGATTGTTCATTTTTTTATAGTACTTACTCAGGTGTACCATTCTTATTCACTTAACCATTACTTCAGGTAGTATTTATTTACCATATGTCCTCCCAAAATCCTAACCTAAACCCTGTTATTTGGGGTAATTTAAGAAATTAAGTAATTAGATAAAAGCAAATTAAAAATGGGATTTTACTTTTTGTCAAACAAGTTGATCAGATTTTTTAAATTAGTGTGAGTAAAAATGTGGGGAAATGGATAAATTAACACAATTTTCTAAAATTTGACCATACTTATTTGACCATATATATTAATATTAAAAACAGTAGGCACCTTGATCCAACAACTCTCTTTTTGTTAAAGTCCATTTTTTTCTGAAAAAAAATTGCTCAAGTAAATAGAATTTGAGGATGTTCATTACATTAAGTACATAAGACCAAAACATAAACAAAATTTTTAAAAAAGAATAATTACTTTAAATAATTAAAAATGGCCTAGAGTTATGGCGAATCTTTGCTTTTATATATTTCTCAAGATTAAAAAAATTAAAAATAATAAGGCAGAATTCGTTAGATATATAGGTCATAATTATAAATGGGTAAATTAAGAGCAAGTCTTTCTGTACAGTATCATACAGAACAACCACATGCCCATCTGGACAGTAATCCACAGGCTAGATATGCCTTAATTTGTTCAATTTTTCCTGCTTTGATGGATATCTTGATTATTTTCCATGTTCTAATTTAACTTATTTCATAGAAAAGGTGATACAAATGATTAGTAAAAATTAAAATCCTGACTTCAACAGTAATCAAACAGAACAAATTAAAACAAAATGTCATTTTTTCAACATGTCAAATTGGTGAAGATTTTCAAAATGACAGTCATTAAATCCTGGTTTATTCAGCGGGGTAGTCACTTACTTATACTATATGTAAGCATATATATGTTCTCTAGAAAGCAATTAGGTCATGCGTATCAAGAATTTTGAAAGCATTTATTTTCTTTGACTCAATAATGGTATATCAAGGATTCTCTAATAAAAAATGATAAAAATATAGACATATCTATTCATCTATTTGCCACCATTTCTTTAAACAGTGAATAGCTTGAATTGGATGATTAAAAATGAAACATTTATTCAATGGACTATTAAGTACCAGGATCAACAGGAATTGTCACTGCTCAAAACTAATTTCCAGAATAAATTGGATGCAAAACTGTATGTAAAAAATATATAAACATAATATAATAAAAACTGGCCTGAAAAGAATATACCAAATTTTCTAGTGGATGTACCTGGTGGGAGTAAAAAGTGATTTTTATGTTCTTCTTTGTGTTTGAATTTTTTTTTTTTTAAGTTTCTACTTTTAAAGTAAGAATAAAAAAAGAAAGAAAATGCACGCCTTGCTACAAAATTCATCATGCTTCTGCCTTTCATCTATAAAATAAAGTCCAAACTGGCTAGGCTCTTGTTGAAGCCCTTTTAATTTGATCCCGACTTATCAACCCAATCTTATTTCTAATGAGTACCCAACTCTACTACTCGGCTTTATCTCAGATGGTCATGAGGCATGTCATGTTCCCTCTAGGTTCCATCCAGGCTCATCTGATCAGGCCTAGAGCTTCTCTTCTTTCCTAAGGTTTCTGATCAGGATTTCTGGATGTAACTATTTTAAGCCAACTTCAGCTACACATGATGCTCAAAGCCACGTCTGGTAACATACAAAATCACGTTAGACCCTGATTCCAATTAACTCAGCACAGTAATTCAAAAGGAAACCCCTTTTGAAAGCAAGATTCCCGTCAATATTTGTTAATATTGATCATAACAACAACTGTGATCATAACATTTATTGAGAATTTTCTATTTACAAGGAGGCTCTGTGCCAACTCCATTTATCTCATTTAATGCTCAGAAAAACCCTCCATTTCACAGATGAAAAAACTGAACCTCAATTAGGTTACGCATTTTTCCCAAGGAGACATAGCTAGTGTGGATCTGAGATTCAAATCTAGCTCTGTCTGAGATCAATATACTCTACACTACCAACTTGCTAATGGAAAATCACTAGAAATCATTTTGCATATGATATATTTTTAGTGATTAATTGCATACCCATGTAGCTTAGTTAAAATGATGTGTGGAGCTACAAAGTTTTCTTTTACATATAAAAACAGATACAAAAACAATAAAAATTTCCATTGAATTTCATTATATTCTAATATATTTACCTGTATAGGACCAGCCAATCTCTTCAACAAGTTTTCTCTGTTGTCTGTAGTATCCATAAGCCCAATCTACAACCAAGAAAAACCAATTGATCAATGCATAGAAAAATATATGAGTGCAAATTTAAAAAAATATAAGATGCCCAAAGCATCATTCATACCATAAATGGTCCTTGATTACTCTTTTCTATGTCACCTTCCCAATGTCTCCTCCCAATTCCAACTGCCACCATTATAGACTCCACTGTCCATGCTCTGGTAATTAGTGTGAGTTTTAGCAGGGCACATTTAAAAACTGCTGAAGTTCAGACAGAGACAAAGAAAATATTCTGTGAAAAGCAGGAGCAACCCAGAGGGTTTCATCCCAAAGTGAGACCGGGGTCAGAAAGGACAGCTTGTCCTATCTTCAGACTTTTCTTACCATTCCCTAAGTTGAAGACTTGAAATCCTATAGATTAGAGATACTTTTAAGGTTACAACCCAAGTTTTATCTGTAAATGCTTCTAGGAGATCCAGAGTTACCACGTTTTCAAAATTTACTTCCCTACAATGCAAAACAAAATTAGCTGCCTTGAAGAAATGGAAATTTAAATGTGTGTGTGTATGTTGGCTGGGGAAAAGGTTGTGTTAGACGGTGTAGGTGAATTTGTGTCTTGGGGGAACAGAGATGCCTGATGAGGTAATACGGTGGGAAGCTTGGAGTACCATGAAAGTAGTGGATGCCTCATGACCTAGAGATAGAGGCTCTACATCTTGAACATGGGACAAGGGGTACAGAAAAGAAAATGGATGGAAGTCAAAGTCTCACTCCACACAATTCAAAATTTTGCCTGGAGTCATTCCTGTACCCAAGAAACAGGGATGTTATGATTCATCCTCCTCCTTCCTGTGCCATTGTGCTATTGTCCCCTTTATCCCAGCCTGTGTTAACCCTAGTACTCCATTTCAGCTACACTGTGGGCAAAATAAATCTTTGTGAACTAGGTTTGGAACTTGATCAGTGTTGACAAAACTATTTCTGTAGAAAAGGCTACAGGAGTTCCCTGGTGGCCTAGTGGTTAGAAATCCCGGCTTTCACTGCTGTGGCCCGAGTTCAGTCCCTGCTTGGGAACTGAGATCCTGCAAGCTGCATGACGTGGCCAAAAAAAAGAAAAAAGAAAGAGAAGAAAAGGCTACAAATAGCTAGTTTACAAATGAACGTGTGGAACATTACTTATTCATAAATTGGGGTTCTGTCAATATAGCTCTCATTTGAATGTGAGGATTTATTTATACCATACCATACCATATACATTTATACATATTATATAGATAGATAGATAGATAGATCTTTCTCATCAGCTGGGAAGACAGACTCTATTTCCTCTTATTCTCTCTACACAGGTGTGTTTTTCTTTATTGACAGCTCCCAATTTCAAGGAGGCAAATATCTCAAGGACATTTCAGAAATTATTTTTCTCTCCCATGTTATATACAATCTGATTAGAACATGGTAATACATACTAAAATATTTTATAAAAACTTAAAAGCAGGCCAGCTTCCAGAAATACACATTCTGAATCCACAGATTATTCAAAACCAAAACCTAGCTTGGAGAAAACAAAAAAAATTGTTTTAAAAATTTCATTACCCATAAATATAGGTAAATATTCTACTGGTCGTGGAGCACATTTCAACAAATATTTGTTTTTATAACAGCTTTACTGAAATGTGATTTACACATCTTACAATTCACCCATGAAATTTAATGGCATTTAGTATATTCACAGAGTTGTGCAATCATCACTACAAACAATTTTAGAACATCTTCATTATCCCAAAAAGAAACCCCATACCCTTTAGCTGCCACCCCCTACCTCATCTCTACCTTCACTAAACTACTTTATAGATTTGGATATTCTAGATATTTCTAAAAACAGGATCACACAATACATGGCCTTTTGTGACTGGCTTCTTTAACTTTGCATAATTAACGTTTCCAAGGTTTATCCATGTTGTAGGATATATCAGTACTTCATTCCTTTTTATTGTCTAATAGTACTCTATTGTACGGTGACCAAGATGGCCTTAAAGTTCCCCTCAGCTTGACTAAACTTTAGACAGACTACTTCCTAGCTCTATGCTCTTGACCTCCCTTTTCTTCCAGCATTCAGTTGAGAAAACTTATAAATTTTCTCTCTATTCCTTTAAGATGTAAATCTTTTTTATTAGCCACATGCCAAGTTTACAACTAGGACTGTACTTCTCAAGAATATGGGAATTGTCTCTCTGAAATGCAACCATTGAAGGAAATAAGCACCCTTATCTCCCATTTTCTGTGGAAGGGTAGGAGCCTAACTTCCAGTGAGGTGTCTTGCTCCAAGTTGCAAAAACTACCTCCTGTCATAATGATATGAGCTTATTTTTCCTTTGAATAGAGACAATTAGCAAATGCAGATGGCCTATGACTTCCTCTCATGTCCTGCATTACTTTTACACTGGGGCTCAACCTAGCTCGTAAAAAACCTTACCCCCTCTGCCTCATCAGAGTTGAGCTCAGACTTGATTCTGCCTTCTCTCCCCTACTGCAATAGCCATGAAGAAAGTTCTCCTTGCCTGTTTAATTTTGTATGCTGTAATTTTTGTTTTGACGCTGGCTATGCCACATTTCTTTTATCCATTCATCAACTGAGGGATACTTGGGTTGTATCCTCTTTGGGGCTATCATGAATAATGCTGCTTTGAATATTCATGCATATATTTGCTTTTCTACTTAAAAAATAATCATTAGGTTCATAATTTATTTTTTAAATAGAGTTGTACCATAAAATGGTAGTCATTCATAATTTATTTTTTAAATAGAGTTGTACCATAAAATGGTAGTCATTTAAGGTTAAATTCTGGGGACAAGTGTTTTTTCATGATCAAGGAATACATACAATTAGGGCCTCAAAGGTCATTTGATCCAGACTTTAACAGACTACAAAAAAATAATTCTTGTTTTAGAGATAAGGTAATTTTTCCCAAGGAAATGTAAGTGGTTTGTACAGGCAGAAAGTGACAAAAACGGAAACAATAATCCATGGCTTCTGCCTCATACTCACTAAAGTCTTCCACAATATCAAGGATTCCTAACAATCCTGAGCTATTGGTTACTCTCTTAAGTGCTCTGCCTGAGTAGCAACCTCTTCCAGAGAAACAAAATAAAACAAAACAATACACTGGGGTTGAACTTTACCAGCAGGAATTACTTAGACAAATAAATTATATGGCACATATATACAATGGAATATTACTCAGCCATAAAAAGAAATGAAATGGAGGTATTTGTAATGAGGTGGATGGAGTTAGAGTCTGTCATACAGAGTGAAGTAAGTCAGAAAGAGAAAAACAAATACAGTATGCTAACACATATATATGGAATCTAAGGAAAAAAAAAAAAGACCATGAAGAACCTAGTGGCAAGACGGGAATAAAGACACAGACCTACTAGAGAATGGACTTGAGGATATGGGGAGGGGGAAGGGTGAGATGTGACAGGGTGAGAGAGTGTCATGGACATATATACACTATCAGATGTACAATAGATAGCTAGTGGGAAGCAGCCGCATAGCACAGAGATCAGCTCGGTGCTTTGTGACCACCTAGAGGGGTGGGATGGGGAGGGTGGGAGGGAGGGAGATGCAAGAGGGAAGAGATATGGGAACATATGTATATGTATAACTGATTCACTTTGTTATAAAGCAGAAACTAACACACCATTGTAAAGCAATTATACTTCAATAAAGATGTTTAAAATAAACAAATAAATAAATAAATTATAGAGAACTGGGACTTCCCTGGGGTCTAGTGATTAATATTTCGCCTTCCAATGCAGGGGGTGAGGGTTCGATCTCTGGTTGGGGAGCTAAGATCCCGCATGCCATGGGGCCAAAAAACCAAAACAAAAGAAAAACGGAAGCAATAGTGTAACAAATTCAACACAGATTTTAAAAATGGTCCACATCAAAAAAAAAAAAAAAATTATAGAGAATTGACTGTATACCTAATCTGACCTGACCATCAGTTGGAATTTTCCTCTGAAACTTTGCACTGACCACAGGGAAAAGATTTTTTGTCATCTTTTATGTTTTGAATATAAATATTTTTAAAATGTAAAGACATTTTTGTCACATAAGTGCATTTTGATGATTTCAGAAGATCAAATACCACACAAAACCTACATTGAACAAGTATTCTGTTGAAACATAAAACAGTAAGCTCTTGTTTTAATGATTCAGGCTAAAGGATGACAGCAAAATATCAGCAGATTTAGCTCTCCTTGTAGGGCTTTATTGTTACACAATCAGCATTTGTGCTTGGTTTTTAATTACTTACGTTAAGAAAGCTTTTTTCAATACAAGATTCCCAGGTGTTGGTAGCTCTCTTCAGTTTCTTTTTGTATTGTTCCCTTAATTATTACTTCAAATAATCCGTTACACATTCATATGCTAATTTCATAGTCCTTGGGCGTGAGAGAGTACCCCACTTTTAAAATTCTACTTAGAGATCTGATAGATGAGATGTGATAGCTCCAATGAACAAGAAAAAAAGAATCTAGGTTCACTTTTTTTGTTGCATTATATACTTTGAAAACCAGTAAATCCTATATAAAGTAGAAGCTATCAAAGTGCTTACACATTTTAAAATCAATTAAAATAATGAAATATAGAATTTTTTTGTTTCTGTGGATTTTAGTTTCTTTAGTTTTTATATTTTGTTTCTCTCTGTTCAAAAGTATTTTCCAGGTCTGCTTCGGTGTGAGTGTTTTGTAGGGATAAAACTAAGAAATAAACTTCAGGAATGAATTGTACACATGATACACAGTAAGAACATATACATCAGTATACCTTTTTAAAAGGTAACTCTAAAATTTGTCCTGAAAAATTATTCTTCATGAAGTGGCTACCAAAGTTGAGCGAAATTTGGTTTATACTATTTTAGGTAACCTTAAATGTCTCTGTTTCAATCTATTCCATCCTGTACTTACCTTGAGCACCTACTTATTTGCAAACATGTATATGCCACATATTCCTTTATTTTTCTTTACACTCAAATGGAAACCAAAGTTTTGATAACCGTCACATGGATGATGTAGATAAATTTAGCATTTTTTGCTCATGCTTTTTAAACCAAAAAAAAAAAAAAATGTTGCTCATTTTCTACTAAAAATATCATTATAAATATTTTGAATTATACAAATGCCTCTGATTTTGCCCTAAATGCCTAAAGAAAGTCTCTGCTTTATGTTGATCAACAATTCATCACCTGTATTCTACCATATAATTTAGCAGCAGTGCTCTGACAAAATACACACACACACACACACACACACACACACATACACACACATATTTTAATGCTGTTAAGAGGCCAAATATATGACAGAGAAGAAATAGAGTGGTCCTCAGAAAAAGAAACTTCAGGTAGAAAATAGCCACAGTTATAAATTTGAAGACTGGGATCCTAAAGCTAGATTTCTCAAAGTAGACTTTTCCAAGATAAATGATACTTGCATATTTCACATCCTTTAAAAATATCACTAAGGAACTTCAGAGGAGGGGAAAAGGAAGTCAGGTGATGGAAAGGCAGAGAAGAAGGAATAGAATTATAGATGAATCTTTAAAGCCTTTGAGTATAGACTTTGATTGAGGGAAGACTTGGGGAGAAGGTCTAAAATGTCTCAGGTAGAGGAAGGGCATTGGGCAAATCATGGAACCAAAGAATTGGGAAGCCAGCTGGGCTCTCCTATAGGGTCTGTGTAGGTCACTAGGGATTTACTAGGGACTTGGTTATGGCTCTCCATGATACAAGGGTCACATCAATTTTCACTTTTTGTTTTCATCCTATTCTCTCCTCTTATCTAGATTTCTTTTAAAAGCGGGAAAGAGATAGTCTGCTGAGCTGACTTAAAAAGTGTTGAATACATTTTGTATACTGAGCATATTTTAAAGAAAAATAGTAAATAAATAAACCCACAAACAAACAAATATTTCTAATTGAAGTGAAAGAGGTGGCAGGGAGTGGGAGAAGAAAGGTAAGTGGCTGGTGACCACTTAGAGAAGAACCTGGAAAACCCTGGAAACAGACTAGTATTATCAGAGTGATTATTACCATCCCCTAAATCATTTGATAGTCAGACATGCATAAGGCTGAAGTGGCAGTGATAAAAAAGGTTGATGGTTACAGTAGTCATAACTATCAATTACTGAAAACAAAATAATAGCAGTCCCCTCTCAGAGAAAAATAAAATAAAATCAGAAATGAGTTCCTTTAAGGAGAGAATCAGCTTTTGATTAATGAACACCTGTGAACACATCATCTGGCTACAAAAGTCCTTTATTTCTTCAGATACTCTATTGTAAATATCTTTGTTTGATAAGAAAGCTGAGTTTATGACCCAAGTGATCTAAACCAAAACCTTGATTAGCCAACTGAGGCAAACTTTCCAAGTAAAATGAAATCTGCCCATGAGTATAGTATAGAGTCTATAATATCATAATATCATACATGGCAGGTTTTATCTGTGCATTTTCCTGTCATTCAGTGTTTGCTGTCAAATTGTGTTAGCACATACCCCATCTTTACCTATCTGGAATATAAACTTGTATCCAGTATATATGCAAAGACATTTGTGAAACATAATTTAGTTAATTATGGTAATTCAGATAATAGGCTTGTTTAGGATATATTTATAGTTCAAGCAC
The DNA here is from genome assembly GCF_028564815.1 of Eubalaena glacialis. Taxonomy (NCBI): domain Eukaryota; kingdom Metazoa; phylum Chordata; class Mammalia; order Artiodactyla; family Balaenidae; genus Eubalaena; species Eubalaena glacialis. The sequence continues at coordinate 99,816,808 of NC_083723.1, read as the reverse complement.
TGTACTTACTCTTAATCACTTCAGATGTAACTTTAAAAAACACACATATATTATTTTCCCCCAAACCATTTGTCTTCCAATTTCAACTGCTTTCCAGGGTTAGAAAAAAAGAATACCATTAGTTTTCTCCCCTCTGCAGAGGTTTAAAAATACAAGTACTTTTTACAATTTCAAAACTTAAATTGCAACTTATCACCAAATAGGAGGGCACATGAATTCGTACAGTTAAAGATAGGAATTCTGGAAAATTGAGTTATTAGAGTACAGGTGACCTCTTTATTTAATGATAAGGTTAAAGAGATGAAAAAGTAGATCCTTGAGGCACTATACTAAAAAAAATCGAATGGTAAAACTGTAAAAGGAGATGGAAAGATTGAACATAATGGATAAGGTAAAGAACAGAGGGAGCCATTTCTTCCATATGCTTGCTTTGGTGTCAGACATCCAATGAAATACATATTTCTCATAGGACTTAGGGAAGAGTTTGGAGGTGAACAATTAGAGCATATTGTTCCTTAGACACTGAGGACTGTGTATGCTTTCCCAGAGAGAGTTTGTACCTTGGCAATATGTCTACCAAACCTATTCAATGAAAGCTCAAAATATTCACAGGCTTGTCTTGGAAAGTCGCCAGAGTATTTTCTTACACTTAGATAAACGTGTTTAATCTAATGTGATTTATCTACATTTATAAAGTTGAGGTATTTACTGTTGAAAACATGTTCATAATTTTATCTTTACCACATAAGTGATAATACCTGTTTCAGATAGCTTAAAAAAATAAAGATAAGCAAAAATAATTTTAAAAATCACCTATAATCCCATCTCCTACAGAAACTAGTATTTACAATTTCGTGCATGTATATGTTTTTCTAGGCATTATACTATGCAGTATAATAATTTTATACTCTACATTAATTGAATTACACTATTTCATTATTTGGTGACTTGCTTTTTCTACATAATAATAAATCACTTCCCAGGTAATAAATATGGTTTTATAGCACCATAATAGTTCACCTGAAGCATTCTTCTACTTTTTGGATATTAAAATAAAAAGTTGTTTTAGCTTTGGAAAATTTATTCCTTGGGCTTAAATGACATGAGTGATGAAACTAAGCTACTTTGAACTTTCTGTATAAAATAAAATCTGTAGGAAATTAACTGCCACTTTTTTTCCCCTGTCAATCTTCTTCTACAACACCAAGAAGACACTAAAATGGAAGAAACTCATTGTTATTGTACAGTGCTACAAACATTATAGCTACCTTGTTTCCATAACTAACAGTGAATTTATTCTGCCTTAAGAGAAAAACTCAATTGTTGATGGAACAGTGATAATGGGAGCAGAGATAGAAATAACATGTGTAAAAATAACTAATAGAAGAAGCTAAAAATAATATTAAAAGTGGGAAAAGAACCAAATCTGTATAAGAAAAGCATATGAAAGTGGGAAGAAAGCATGGAATTCATCAAATTACAAAATATAATGTTATTATACTTGTGTTATGTATTATTATATTATTATGCCATTATATACTTTCATATTATTATCTGTACAATAATAATGTGTTATTATTCAACAATCTAAATAATGGTTCTGTTGTGAAGTCTTATGCCCATGCGCTCTTACTGAAATCAGGTGTAGAGCAAGAACGCCTGCTATGTTGCCTTAGGATTAGGATTGGTCGGGAAATTCTGGACAATTGACATCTTAAAATAGCCAAGTAGAGAATACAATGGGATTCCATTCACATCTACCATGAAAAGCATAAAACACCAAAAATTGCATAAAGAGATGAACTATTATTAATATAAAAAATGTGAATAAATTAAGAGACCTACTACATTGTTAAATGCGAACATTGAATTTGGGTAAATTATCAGCTGTTTCCATATTAATACACAGTTCAGGTCTCAATGGGGTATTTTTAACTGACAAATTATTCTAAAGTTCATTTAGAAATATAAAGGGAAAATAATAATTGATAAGAAAAAGGGAGAAATAATGGGGGCTTGGTTAACCAGTTACTAAAAGATAAATTGACAGGCTGATCAATAGAACAAAGCATATGGCACTAAAATTGGACTCAGTATAGATACAAGTTTAATTCATGATAAAGAAACATCAGATAAGAAAAGTATGAAAGTTCAACCCATATTGGGAACACTGGCTTTTTGGAAAAAGAAGTTAAATCACACTTCACACATAGACCAAAATACATTTCAAGTGGATTAAAGAATGATTAAAAAAGGTTATATAAAAACTATAAAAAAAAGTAAGTGAATATTTAATTTATTATAAGATGGGGAAGGCCTTTCTATGCAGGAAAAAATAAATCATAAAGAAATAGTCACAGCTTTGATTATATAACATTCAAAACTTGTACAGAAAAATGTTTAGCGAAATGCAAATTACAAATATTAAGCTATTGGTAACTGCTAAAACACATTGAACAAATATAATGATATATTTCAAACATACAGAATTCTTACAAATCAATAAAGGCAAATATATGAACAGAGAAGTTTTTAAAATGCAAAAATAATAAAGCTATAAAGAACTATTAGACTTCAGTAGGTATAAAAGAAACAGAAATTAAAATAACACCGAGATATCATTTTTCCAGCTATAAAATTTTCAAAGGTATATTATTTTAATTTTTTAAATATTCAATGATGCCCAAAATATCTTAAGATGTTCTTTTATGTACAGGTGGAAGTATGAACTAGTATAAACTTTATGGAAAGTAAGCTGGCAAGCGTTAACAAGATTCTTAAAATACTTCATATTCTTTGCAACAGTAATTCCATTCCAAGGAATATATTTTAAAAGATTAACAGAGATGAGAACAAAGTGCCATGTACCAAGATGTTTACAGCACTGAAACTAACAGTGAACAATTGGAAAATATGTTAATGTTCAAAAAGTGGGGGAAATTTAAATGTTCATAATGTGAAATGATGTGAATCCATTAAAATTAAGTTTCAAAAAAATTTATTGATGTGAAGAAATGTACATGGTATAAAACATTATCAAGTTATGATGCAATTTTGAGAATATCACATAATATTCAGAAATGTAAATTTCCTCATGCATTGTCATTGGGAGTGATTTTTACTTTTTTATATGTTCTTATGCTTTCCATGTATTTTATGAGTTTGTATGAGTGAGTATTTTAAAAATTTAAAGTGTATATGCACTTCTGAAACAGTATCTCTGATTCTACAGCCAAATAGGTTAGAGACAAATATATAACTATGCTTTGAAGACTGGGTAAAAAAAAGCTTGAAACCCATTTTTCACTGCTTATTTTGGATTTTACAATAAAATCTTCTCCTTACTCACAGGAGCCTGCATGCATTAGCTAGCGTTAACCGCATGTTTAAGTTAAGTTTAGGAAATCATAGCCAAATCTACACATGGCAAGCAATCTGAGCACTTCAGCTACCAAGAAAACTAAAAACAAGAGCCATAGCAAAATAGCAATGCAGTAACTCACAGATCATCTTATTGGCCATAATGATCACGTTGACTGGATCATTTATTTTTGGGTAGACCTTGAAACAGCCTTATTTTAATTTGTGTCTTACTTCTAATAATACCTTTCGCTTAGATAAAGTTATGTCCAAACATAAGAATCTATCCATTAAGTGGGAAAATCTGGCAACTTGGAGATGGCAACCTCTTCAGAAATAGGTGTGGATCATATGTTAAAACTGCTGCCAGTGTGTTGACTGATTCGCCATGTAGTTATGTCTGGGCAAGGCAGAAAGATTTTCTTGACTTCTTTCCAGAATATTGACTAAAAATTCATTTTTGTCATGTTTTTCATTTTTTACTTTTTTCTAGAAAAATGGAAAGCTTTTATTCATAAGAAGCATATTCATTATAATAAAAGACAAATATTTTCAATGGATTTTTAATGATTTAAAATATTTTTGATATTTAAAATATTTTTGATATTATAATGATTTAAAATATTTTTGTCAATATATTTTATAAACTTAGTAAGCCACATTAAGTCTGCTTAGGCTTGGGCAATATTTCAAAAAGAAACCACAGTGAGCACACTGTAGACCTACCTAATTTAAACTATAAACATATATCAATATTTTGTGCCTCTTTTCACTAATTCTTAGGGTTAGAAATATAGACTTTCCCTTTGAGTCCTGACCTTGGAAGAGTCACATGTCTTTGCTTGTATTTCTACAATTGTAAAATAGAAAAAGGTATCTCCTGTTTAGTAACAAGGATGCTACAACAAAAGATATGGCATATATTAAACCATTTTGAGTTCTTTGTAAAAAATGTGTTTTCAACTCACATCATTTCCTGAATTTATTTTTCAAGTATTTAGTTTTTCCTTTCAATAGTGAAGCAAAAAAAAAAAAAAAAGGGGATATATCATGAGCACAGCATGATAGCATGTGCTTGTTCAGTCACAAAATTATTCATTTGTTTACTGTTGTTGTTTGATTTTTAGCCTAAAGTATTCTATAGTCTTAAAGATAAGTATGGACACAGTGCAGATGGAAAATACAAAACCCTGTATTCAAATGTTGAACTGAGTCTCACAAGAACAATGTGAACACTGAAAAACATAATATTTAATTTTAATTAAACTTAAAGGGGCTATCCTTATCTAATTTCCTAGCTATATTCCAAAATGAATATATTTTAAAAAGCAGGATTTTTAGAACATTCATGCTTTCTTTGTTTCAGAAGGACTTAAGGGGGTTTAAGATCATTATTTATTTAAAAGTTCCCATTGTTTACATTTCAAAGAAGTTCCTCATTTTAGAGCCACTTTCCCCACTAGCAATTTTAAAGAATTAAATGCTTTGATGACATCCTTAATTAGTTGGCTTTCAATTGTTAACAAGCACCTACCAATATTAGTCACTGATTTTGCTCTTAATTGTATAAAAATGATTACATCTACTGCTTTATTGGTAGAGACGTTTCATTGCCACCGGACTACCAAGAGATAATTATTATTCATCATCTTATCTTGCTCTGTTATAAAATGTATTTGACGTAAGTGGAAACTGCTCAAACCTTACTGGCTCAATTGATTGGTACAGTACAGAGATGCTCCATCTGGCTAGCAGAATCGTTTTATTTGATTTCTTCTGCCTGATACTTTTATGCATCCCGCCTCCCCAGCTCTATTCCCCCCTACAATGCCTCTACTCTTTGCAAAGCACCCCAGTTGTACTCTCTTATCTTTCTACTGTAGATGTATACATTCTCCATGGAACTTGGTGGCTCCATAATGCTCATTCTGTGAACCAACATCAGTTCAATCATCAATCACAACACACTTATCTTCAAGTCTTGCATTGGTGTCTGATCCTGACCAAAGACAGCAGTGGGTCTTACTGGCCCACTGTTGCAAAAGTTTTTCCTAACTTCTGCCTGAAACTTGAAAGCTCTCTGCAGTGGCAGATGCTCAAAGATGCTCATTAGGTTGCCTAGATAATCCAGGTTTATTGCACTCAGAGGAAGAGTACCTAAAAAGCATTCCTGTTCAGTACATAATTAATAGCCTTAGAGAATAGTGCTCATTAGTTACTTTTTACACACAATCACAAACGGTTGGCCAGGGGTTGGATATATTTATTTTGGAATAGTTAACTCAGTTGGAACAAATATGTTTTCTCTCCAGGTTTATCGTTCTGTTTGCAAGGATGTCAAGAGACTGAACAAGTTAATGCAGTGTTTTCAACCTGGACTGCAACCAGGATTCTGCTGGCATTTTCCCCTCGAGTTACTGGGCCACTGGGACACCTCAAGATAGTTAACATATTCCTGCAGTGTCTAATATGACAGTGGTGATGGTTAAATGAAAAAGAGCACCTTACAGCAGACCAAGGGTAGCATCTTTGAAACTCAAGGGAAAAGAAAATGTGTTTTTTTATGAAAGGATTTAGGCCTTGCGATTTATATATGATATATCATGAAGACATAAGATATTGAGATAGAACTTATGTTTTCTTTAATATCTTTTTAAACGTCTAAGTGACTTCACACTTTTCTGAAGTTTATGCTTTTCCCACTGATTTCATTAATGGCAAATATTTTTGGTGGAAAATGTTTAACTGATAATCTATCATATGTCTAGCCAAAACCATGTTGATTTAACCTTGGAAATAAAATCTCATAATACCCATTTGGTGCTCAAATAAATGCTATTTTATTGATGTTATGAGTTCTACAATAAAAGAACAAAGGAGTGACTGAACACATCTATGATTAAAAGAAATGCTAAAATCAGCCCTCCAAGTATACTCTTAAATATAAAAATAGTGAACTTTAGATTAAAAATAATGCTCTTCTCTTTTCCCATATTTATTCTTTAAATGGTCATACTGACTGAACAGAGATTATAGGACGAAAAGACAAGGGCTAAATGCTTAGAGATGTTATGTCTTTATATTTAGCACTAAGATCTCACTAAAAGAGTGCATATTCATGTTATATGGTTTACAGCTACTTGCCTCCTACAGTGGCTCAACTTCTCCAGTCAAGGATGCTGCTCACTAAAAAAGGAAAGCTAATTTTGATTTGTGATACTTTGAAAGGCTGTGTATCATAATGGGAAGAGACTGGAACTAGAGACGGAGACGACGGAGACAGAAGAGCTAGGAATGTAAATCCTGGCTTTTAAACTTCCAGTTGTAGACCTTTAGGAGACTCCTTTGCCCCCTCAGAGCCTCAGTTCCTCTATTTGAAAAATAAGTCCCTCCTATACTGGTGAGGGGGTTTGGGGTCCAATGAATTAATTCATTTGAATGTGTTTATAAACACAAGCAATTATGCTTTCATCTGGGAAGAAAACTGAAGCTGATTTACACATTATTTTATAGAATGAACAGTGGTTATTTAATGCATTGTGTAGGACAGGAACTTTCTCTATCCATTCTGTTATGTTCCATGTGAGACATTACCCAATTAATATTGCTTAAAATGCCTGTTGGATTGCTTACTAGCTCTCTGGGCGAGTCAATGTTTCTTTCTAAGTTTCAATTCCCATATCTACAGAGTGGGTATAACAATCACTATCAACACATGCTTAGGATAAAGCACACATAGCTATTAGTCTATAAATATATATATCACATTTAGAGTTTCATCCTGCTATTGTTTTTTTTCAAACTTCAGCAATTTCACTGATTCTTTATCTTCTTTGCAAAAAAACAAACTTAATTTGCCAACAAATGGGGAGTGGCAAGTCATTTTACATGAAGATATTTTCAGAAATACATCCACTGAATTTCAATACAAGGAGAAGTACACATTTTCTACCTATATTTTATAGTCAGTTTTACTCAATAACATACTTAATCTAATTGAAAAGATCCAGAAGAGAACTAGGCTATCAATAATATTCAAATTTTAATTTAACTGAAATTGATTCATTTAAAAAGCTGAATAGCTACAGAAATAGCTTCAAAGCCAATGAGTACACAGAATTCCCTTATATTACATTAGCAATATCCAAAGTTCAGATTTTGGCATCTTCAACATATACGAAACTATCATGAATCCAGATGAAAGTAAGTCACAAAAACTATGTCACAGTAATGGACCTAATATAGACAACTGGGTCTAATGTAAAGAAGAAAATCTGAGGCCAGAAATTCAAATACCATCAAAAAGTTTCAGTAGATAGTTGAGGAAGTTGACCAAACCACCGTTAAAAATCAGAAAGACAACCTCAAAAATAGTAATGAACTATTAATGATGTGAAAAATGGCTCTCATTCTTCAATAGTGTTTTAAAAAATTATTTCAGATAAGAATACTGATAGAACATTTAAAAAGCTAAATTATATGAAAAATATTTTCAATGAGGTAGAAAAACCCATTTATATTTTTTAGATTTCATCAAAATACTGGGGAGATTTTAAAATAAATAATTTGTGCTTCAAAGGATGTATTTTAGTTACTTAAAAAATTCAGTTCTGCGGAATGCCCTTGCATCACAATGGTGCCAAATGGAATGTTCAAGTAGAATTCATTTAACAGTCAGTGGCTTCACATTAAACTCCATGCACTAGGGATGCACAATGTAAAACAGGGCCTCTTCAAGGAGGTCACAAACTAGAAGCATAATGCCTCAAGTGCTTTAACATGTCATTCAAGGTCACTGGCAAGCTAAGAAAATACTAACTACTGAAGTACACATTATTTGAAACTACCTTTTTTTTAACCCCATGAAAAATATCTTACAGAAACTGACAACCCTTTTAATTTTAACTGATATCTATGTACCTCCAACTAACTGAGATGTTTTGCTTCATGTAATCTTTAAATGAAAGAAATGTTTCTTGTGAGGGTAGAATTCCCAGAATCCTCTCTGGTGTCATAGAGTGAGGAGCATTGCTAGGCTTTTCCCAAGAAGATCCCAGCTAGAACCTTAAGGCTCTGCACTCACTTTCTACCTGAACACCCCTAGGCAGTACAGTAGCTGAGGGACGCACTGTTCCCCCCTGAGCAGGGAGAGCCTGCTGATTTGGGGTGGTGTTCCATGCCCGGGGAGTAGGTGGTAATGCCATGCCCTGCCATGGCTTTCCCATCTCACACACAGCCCCTGTCAGTCAGCAAGAGCATGTGTGCAGTATATTGAGATGCCCTAGTGAGGCTTGCTTATCTATCGCTCCTCAGAGGGAGAAAGCCCACCCCCATTTCCCTGGCACGTCCAACAAGAATTAATGTAGTTTAGTCAGCCTCTTGTACAATGCTGTCCTTAATTCCCAGTCCACCAAATTATTTATGGGAAACCTAGCAGTGCTTTTGGATATAACCAGAAAACCCTGGGATGTTTTCATCTGTAAAACCAGCCTGGCACATAAGTGAATAAATGAATGAAGGATATAAACCTCATACTGTGTTCCGCTCCATACTCAGGAGAGGTATACCAAGTATCCACTAAAAACTCTTCAAGAAGAAAAAGCACTGAGGATTTTATTCCACGGTCGTCAACAATCTTTTATGTTCTGATTTTAATCGTATTTTTCATTTTGTTCTTTAAAATACCAGTGACCACTAAGGACATGTCAGAAAAAAAGATTAATAGATGATTTACGATTTTAATGAACTTGATTCTTTGCATTCAAGGCACATCTTGAGGATTTTTCACAAAAACAATTGATCCTTTTCATGGCTTAATGCCACTGTAACTTCCTGCACACAGCCAGCAGATTGCCATGGACACACACTTGATGCCTTTCACACTCTCTAGTCGCCAGGAGTTTACATTTGGGTACAAAAAGAGCGAGCAGTGGGGTCTTTTCTATGCATGAAGCTTACTTAGGACCTGAAACAATATGCACTTCTTATGTACGTGATGATACAAATCACTACCAGAAATTTATAGTATGCTAAAAAATTTTCTACACAAATAAAAAAAGTCATGCTTTAAAAATTCAGATAACATCAAGCAACCACAAACCGATGATTTAAGACAGTGGTAAACACACAGGCTTTCACAGAGGTGTAACAAACCACAGCTAAGAAAAGCAATGCCAGGTTTTTGCTTCTCTGTAAATAGGTGCCATATATAGAGGTAAAGAGGATAAGTATGCAATTTAAAAAATATAGTCAGTGGAGTTGGATAATTCCAGGCAACAGTTCCAGTTTTCCCCAGAAACTAAGTTGGATTATTTTTGCCTGAACTTTATGATTTCCTGAATTGTTTATTTAATCTGTCGGTGTAAGTACATTAGGAATTCTTTTGGTTGAATATTAAATAATTTGAAATGCCTCTCAATCTTATTCTATTGTACTGACAGTACTCAATTAAAAAGAAATTGAATGTGTTTCTCCCATATCAGTCGTCTAAGATAAAAGAATCGTCCCAATCTCTTTGTAAGCAACCCCAAGGTAAACTTTCATTTTACACACTATCGGTTGGTTGGTTTATGATATTTATAAAATTAGCACAGGTTAAATGTAGCATCATTTTATCAAATACATACTTGCTAAATAAATGAATTAATTCAAAGATTGTAAACATGAAATGTAAAAACACCTAGAGATATGCCAAATTAGGGGTACCACATAAGAGCTGAACAGATGAATATTGGACACACCTGTCACCCACTAGAGGCACCACAGCACAAAGGGTGGGAAGCCCCACCCTGCCACACCCTGCCACACCCTGCCACCCTCCAGCAACTCCCTCCCCAGAGCCTTTGCTCAGCATTTCCCTGCCTGGATATCTCTCCTCATTCCTTTCTCTGCCTCCTTACCACGCTCAGTCCTTCTCATCCTTCATGTGATATCCTAACACCACTTCTTCAAAGAAGTCCTTTCCATTATGACTCTTACATATTCTTTCTCACCATTATAACTGAGTATTAAGTTGTGTAATAGTTTTTTGATATTTGTTTACTACGCGAGGCTCCGAACTCCTTGAGAATTGGAAACGTGTCTATCTTGTTCTGCTGTGTACTCAGCACTAACCTAGGCACACAGTAGGTATTCTATGAATATTCACTGAGTGAATAAACTACAAATTTAGGATTTAAAATCTCAGAGGACTCTTCCCTGCCACGTTCAATTTATTTACCCTTCTCTGGTAATCAACATTTTCCAGACCGGTGATGGTGCTAAATCTCTGCATTTATTGTTAGGAGCTGACTCAACATTCTGCCACAGCCAAGAAAACAGAAGCCACTGCACAGGAAGATCTGCAAGTCCTCTCTGCTCCACCTTTTAATCACCTTTCTATCTTCACTCATAGACCTCTTTCAACCCTTGCGTCTCATATAGAAAGTGTTTCCACATGTTCCACTCCTCTGACCTCCTCCAGGATTTCTTGGGGTTCAATTTCTCTCTCTACATTGGATTGTGTTCTTAGGCTCTTGTAACTCACTCAAGCCTGCTAACCTAAAACTTCCCCTTTCTTTGACCCATCTTTACCAAATGCACTAAGCATTTGTGCATCCGTACATTCTTCTATGTATGGCAGCTGTCATTCTCCTTCAGTGAATATAGGCTTGTCTGACTCCCTTCTGTCCGGGGTTCATTTTATCTTCATTTTTATTTTTTATTCTTTTTGAACATCTTTATTGGAGTGTAATTCCTTTACAGTGGTGTGTTAGTTTCTGCTTTATAACAAAGTCAATCAGCTATACATATACATATATCTCCATATCTCCTCCCTCTTGCGTCTCCCTCCCACCCCTCTAGGTGGTCACAAAGCACCAAGCTGCTCTCCCTGTGCTATGTGGCTGCTTCCCACTAGCTATCTATTTTACATTTGGTAGTGTATATATGTCCATGCCACTCTCTCACTTCGTACCAGCTTACCCTTCCCCCTCCCCGTGTCCTCAAGTCCATTCTCTATGTCTGCGTCTTTGTTCCTGCCCTGCCCCTAGGTTCTTCAGAACCATTTTTTTTTTTCCTTAGATTCCATATATATGTGTTAGCATACGGTATTTGTTTTTCTCTTTCTGACTTACTTCACTCTGTATGACAGTCTCTAGGTCCATCCACCTCAGTACAAATAACTCAAATTCGTTTCTTTTTATGGCTGAGTAATATTCCATTGTATATATGCGCCACCTCTTCTTTATCCATTCATCTGTTGATGGACACTTAGGTTGCTTCCATGTCCTGGCTATTGTAAATAGAGCTGCAATGAACACTGTGGTACACGACTCTTTTTGAATTATGGTTTTCTCAGGGTATATGCCCAGTAGTGGGATTGCTGGGTCGTATGGTAGTTCTATTTTTCGTTTTTTAAGGAACCTCCATACTGTTCTCCATAGTGGCTGTATCAATTTACATTCCCACCAACAGTGCAAGAGGGTTCCCTTTTCTCCACACCCTCTCCAGCATTTACTGTTTGTAGATTTTTTGATGATGGCCATTCTGACCGGTGTGAGGTGATACCTCATTGTAGTTTTGATTTGCATTTTTCTAATGATTAGTGATGTTGAGCATCCTTTCATGTGTTTGTTGGCAATCTGTATATCTTCTTTGGAGAACTGTCTATTTAGGTCTTCTGCCCATTTTTGGATTGGGTTGTTTGTTTCTTTGATATTGAGCTGCATGAGCTGCTTGTAAATTTTGGAGATTAATCCTTTGTCAGTTGCTTCATTTGCAAATATTTTCTCCCATTCTGAGGGTTGTCTTCTCATCTTGTTTATGGTTTCCTTTGCTGTGCAAAAGTTTTTAAGTTTCATTAGGTCCAATTTGTTTATCTTTGTTTTTATTTCCATTTCTCTAGGAGGTGGGTCAAAAAGGATCTTGCTGTGATTTATGTCATAGAGTGTTCTGCCTATGTTTTCTTCTAAGAGTTTTATAGTGTTTGGCCTTACATTTAGGTCTTTAATCCATTTTGAGTTTATTTTTGTGTATGGTGTTAGGGAGTATTCTAATTTCATTCTTTTACATGTAGCTGTCCCAGGGTTCATTTTAAGAGCAGAAACCAGTAAATCCTTAGATCCTCTCTAGTACAAGGCACAGAATAAGTGCTCAATACATATTTAACACAAAAATGAATAAAAAGGGTCAATAAATACAGGGTGATACAAGACAGTGCTAAACACATTATCAACTTTATAAAAATCTCTTGTTTTGGTTTTCCATACTTGACTGCTCTAAAACAACAGTGGATAAGGAAACAATATTGATAATGAAATGCAAACTTTGCCTTGTCATTATTTTCATATAAGATGGATACAGCTAAAAATAAATACATGAAATATATTTCAAACTCTCTCCTGAATGGCTTTTTAAAAAATCTAATACTTCTATCAATTACTAGATTTTTAATCATACATTAGCCCTTTATGGGTAAAAGAATCTGAGTTTTCATACTACTGGAAAATATTTCATCATAATTTTCTATTTTGAATACAACATGGAAGCTGATGTTTCCTTTTTCATAACAACTCAACTTTTATGAACAACTCCTGAATAGAACTTTAATGAATTTAAATTAAATTCTTAATTCTTAAATTAGAATATTTCATAGACAAGACAGTGATGGTTTGAGTCTGGGTGGAGACAAGGTAAGTGGAGAGAAATGCCATTTTAAAAGAATCTTGTTTTCATGTTATGAATGCAAAATCTTCTATTATCTCTCTAAATATATTAATTACATATTTTATAAAATTTCACTCAACTTTCTGCTTTGTCTCAGTTTCTTCCGAGTTTCTTTTTTATGCTTATTTATTTGTTTGTTTTGATCACTGTCATGCTGGAGACTTTGCTTTAATATCTGGTCATCCTCAACTGACCCTTATTTATGAGTAACACACAAAAATACAGAGCAGATGTACTTAGTGAGTGGAGTTTGTCAAATGATGTGTTTCACTATAGGGTGATAATAAGATAAATTTTTCATTGTAGAGTTCCAAATACTCAGATCTGTTTTCTACATGCTTTTGGCATTCTGGGACCAGGACACAGGAATGCACCTGAAGGCCTCCCATCTGACACTCAGACTATCAGTTAATTCCCCTATTTTTACCCCCACGATTCATCCTTATCTCTGCTATGCCTGGGTCTCTAAGGCAAGATGTAAAGGACAAGATGAAAGTTTAATTTGAAAATAGAAGAGCAAGCAAATTGATTCAAAAATAACCTTAGCACACATACACGATATATACATAGAACAATCAGATACGTCACAACAATACTAAAGCCTAAACATGTCTGCAGATATCCAGCAAATCCTAAATAAATTTCCATGAAATCCTCAGGCACTGATGAATATTCTATGAAAAATTTAACACTACAGATTTTTTTTTTCCACGTACAAAAGTAATTCGCTCTGTATTTGCAGTTTGCCAATTCTTATCCAAGATATCTGACATTTATTTCAAAAAGATTAGTAGCGCTACCACTGCAGTGTCATACATGATGTTATTCTAGCCTGAAAACTGCTTACTGGGAACATTTTTAGGTTCTAAATGGTTATTTGGTGACCTATTTTAAAACTGCAATTCATTCAAGTTTCTAATTTTTAAGAGGAGGATACCTAAAATGTGGTTACTTGTAATTAAAGGAGAGTAGGGATACAGAGAAAATCATTACAGAAGTATAAGATCCATTCCAGAGCACAGGAGCTGTAAGACTGGAGAGTACCAACATCTGAAGCCCCACAGGAAGGCTGGGTAAAAAATAAATATGATGCAGAAACTAAAATACAACACAGACAAAAAGAAACATAAATGTTGGATGCATCAGCATTCTTAAAAGGAAGATAAAAAACGAATACTAACTAAGAAATACAGATGTTGTGCAGTTGATACTCTTTTCTAACACAACTGAAGCACACATTTGATAAAATTTGCTATTTCTGATGCACAAATTCAGCTGTTGAAGTAGTTGAACTAGATAGACATGCAGTTGAATACCAGGGGGCTAAACATATAAGGTTGTGATTACATTGTCAGATAATAACTAGCTAACCAACAATACATTTCACCAAAACGCTGAAGAGAAATTACTCATAATTGTTTTATAGGCAAATGATTAACCATTCCTAATTTAAAACGTGGTGTCTGTCCTCTTCCTCTACACTTATTTGACAACAGTTGACACATTTGGTTAGAGCTTGACGTGACCAAGAGCAAAGTCATTGGTTCAATTCTCACATCAGCTATTAATGTCTCCCTGTTCTATACTTGAAGATTGAATATCTAAATTTGATTATCATTTTGTGATTGGGCAGACACATGAGTAGATGAATCCATTTAAACTAAGAACATATAATCTTCAAATGATGACTCAGTTTTACTTCATTGCATATTTCAAAAAGAAAGGTACATGACATTTAATTACCTTTAATCTTGTGAAGTTTATAGGTTGAAAAGTTAATATATTTGAGATAAATTAGATTGTGACAATGTGCTAATTGATAAATTTTTAAAACAGCTTGACCTCAGGCCTTTCCACAGATTTTAATGTATAAACACTCAAAATCATGACAGAATTGAGGCTATGCTCTAATCACTTAAATACTCTCTTAAACCTATGATTAAAAAAAAAAAAAAAGCACGTGAAAAGTTAGACAGATACTGAGATCCCTCTTTAATGTATGGTCCTGGTCCATCACCAACAAAATGTAAAAACATGCAGCATCTACATGCCTCCTAATAAAATTATGGGAGACTTCAAGTTTTCATTCATAAAGTATCTGTTCTTAGTTGTCCAGCCAGATATAATGATGGAAAATAAATGCCTTGGAGATATTTTCCACATTTAATTCATTTTGAACACATGTAAGCTGTTTCTTATGATGTGTAGTTCTTTAGTACAACTAACAAGATTTTTAAGAAACGTGCCACTCTGTTTAAAAATTATTTTTAGACCTGTCACTGTACATTTAATAATGGCAAAATAGTATCATTCCAGTTTTTATTGATGTGATATTTGTAAATAAATTGTATAACCTGTTTTATTCTTACTTTCATCCTTTTATTGAATAGTCACATTATTAATTATCAGTGAAATTGAACCCCTGTGAATAGTGTTTATTTAGGTAATATTTAGATAAAATATTCACAAATAAGAGACTTATTTAAGTTTTAAGTTCTAATATCTGCACTACAGCATTAAAATTGGGAAATCATTAATAGAAATAGAGTCACAGTTGTAGAAAACAAACTTATGGTTACCAAGGGGGAAGGGGGGGAGGGATAAATTGGAAGATTGGGATTGACATATAACACTACTATATATAAAATAGATAACTAATAAGAACCTACTGTATAGCACAGGGAACTCTACTCAATACTCTGTAATGACCTATAGGGGAAAAGAATCTAAAAAAGAGTGGATATACGTATATGTATAACTGATTCACTTTGCTGTGCAGCAGAAACTAATGCAACATTGTAAATCAACTATACTCCAATAAAAATTAATTTTAAAAGACAAATAAAATAAAATTGGGAAATCATTTTTGGGAAAATCTCTCTGCAAACATAATACAGAAGTATGCCATTACATCAAATTGTCATCTTAAAAATGTGGAAACAATATTCTCTATGCATACTGAATATAACTCAAGTTTAACTTCCCAAAGTATGGATCATATACTTCATTTTTTAATAGTGAGTAAAACCTGCAAATTTGCTACTTTTATTGATATCAGGAAATGCAGAAAATGCAAGCTACTCTCTCAATGATGTCCAGCCAGTGAATGTCTTTGATGTGCTTTGACAAGTGTAGTCAAAACCCTCTGCTACTTCCCATGCCCCACCCAACACCTCCCCTTGAAATGGAGGGAAAAAGCCAACCACCTAAAACACCTTCAAACCAAACTCATTTTTTGAAAACTCGATACTAGGTCAGGCATCCAACAAACAATAACAATGTTCAACTGAATTATAATTCTTTGTAAGCCAAGAAGCTTAATTTGAACTATGGAAGCCCACCTCATGACACTGTACCTAAAATATTGAACTAAATTTCAGACTGCTGAGATAGAGACTGGATTGAACAAAACTGACAACAGTTTAATAAAAAAATAAAATTCCTTTTATTTAACCTCCAGTGCATTAGTAAGAAGACAATCCACTTAATTTTATAAGTAAACTGCTATTAAGTATAAAAATAACCATGTTGTACATCAGGGAATGATTAATACTCATCCACATGCTGCCTTAAATCTGAAATTTATGTTTTGAATCCAAAGGTTCACAAGACAGAAAACATTCCAGATGTAATCTTTCAAGCTCTGATATAGTATTTAGTCAATCACAGACCCTGTGCTTTTAGAATAACTGCTTCCTTTAAATAGAGGAAGAGCCCTTTTTAAACTGCTATTACCAGGCTAACTTCTAAGACCAGAGATTCATCAATAGATGTTTCCTAAAAAAAAGTACCACTGAAACATTACAGTGAGGATAAGAGTATTATCATATAGACAGAGAACCATAACTTTTTTTTGTAGTGTCTTATGTAGCCAAGGTCCTTGTGCCTTTTGTGTAGCAGAGGCAATTGAAATAGGAAGGAAACCACTTACACTATGATCAGCACCTCTTGTAAATCTGGCTAAAAATCTAGGAGAGGGATAGATACAACAGGGTGATGGAAAAAGAATAAAAGGGAGAGGTAGTGATAAAATAATTAGGAGAACTACCAGAAAAATAATGCAGATTTACTTGTGGTAGGACCACATAGAAAAGGTAATGTATTTTCAAAACAGGTCTTAATGTGAATTCATATCACAGATCCTTGTTTTTCTTCACACTTTGTGTGTGTGTGTGTGTGTGTGTGTGTATAAAGACTAGAACAAAGAAATCACCGCATACATTGAATATATTTATTTGCAACTCTCAGCAAAACCTTAGATTTAAATCTTATGGCTGTCAATTTTCACTTCTTTTTTTTTAAAAATTTTATTTATTTTTGTCTGCATTGGGTCTTTGTTGCTGCGTGCACGCTTTCCCTAGTTGCAGCGAGCGGGGGCTACTCTTTGTTGCGGTGCGCAGGCTTCTCATTGCGGTGGCTTCTCTTGTTGCAGATCACGGGCTCTAGGTGCGCGGGCTTCAGTAGTTGTGGCACACAGGCTCAGTAGTTGTGGCTCTCCAGCTCTAGAACGCAGGCTCAGTAGTTGTGGCGCACAGGCTTAGTTGCTCCGCGGCATGTGGGATCTTCCTGAACCAGGGCTCGAACCCGTGTCCCCTGCATTGGCAGGCGGATTCTTAAGCACTGCACCACCAGGGAAGTCCAATTTCCACTTCTTGCAGAAAGCCCAGAACTTCCTGAATGATTATCATGGCTTAATCCCATATTTACATGACTTTGTTGTAGGCTTAAGTCAGGGAGTGGGGAGAAGCACCCTTACCATAGGGCACTGTATGGGGCAGATGTCCTTGATAAGTCACCCTACGTCTTGTCTCTCTCGTCCAGGACTCTCCTCACAAAGGCTAGGAAGTACTGTGAGGGATGCCGGGGTGATGGCTGACTGTGGTAGGATTTGTTCTCTTCGCAAGTCCTGGGGAGGGTGCTGCCTCCAACTGTCGGAGGTTTTCCATAGAACATGGAACTCTTAGGTACTTTGGTTTTCATCCCAAGACAAATATCAGCAATTCCAAGGCAAGAGGAAAAGTCCTCCTCAACATCATATTGCAGAATTAAATTATCTATAGTTTCTTTGGTTAAATTAACACAAAAAGCATATCCTGAGGTTCAAATCAGTAAAAGAACATTAAGAGTTTTAAAGGTAGAGATAGATCTACATAAATATAGTTCATTAAAAATCTTTAAATACACTGAATAACTTTAGTAAATAGCAAAAATGAACTTGTTTTGAATCTGTCAAAGTCAAAGTAAGAAATCACCTATAATTATTAGGTCCATATAAAAACTGAACTATGATAGATTATGTATGTAGTTACTTTTCCAGGTCATTGAGCAAAATTGTGCTTGCATTTATTAAAGTATCACTGACATAAAAGTTATATTTCTATCCAGAGTCAAGTTCTCATTATTTTTAGAAACCAAACCATAAATTCTGGAAACTACAGAAGTTATTCTTTCAAATTCTAGAAACTCTGGAAACTATCCTTTCAAACTTATTGTACAAAATTATCTGAGTATCTTCTGATTATAGGCCCATTCAAATTTTATTAATAAAGAATTAAAATACATTTCCTGCTTCATGGGAATGGTGACACAGAACTAAGACTATTTATTGTGTCAAAATGGAATAATCAAAATGTTAAAACTCAAAATAATTATTACATCAATTATGGTCATCTAAGAACATGAAATCAGCACATGAAGAAAAATACGATACACAGCTGATGGTCTCTGAATATCAGTTAAAAAAATGAATGAATATATGATAAATGAAATAAGCAGAAGAAATTAAATTCAAGGATTTGCTAAAATTTAATCTGAATATATATAGGACTGTGTCTAAATCACAAAAAAACAGTAGGTGTTTGGGCCTTAAGAGTTTGAAAAAAGAAAAAAAAATGAAATTCAAGGGAAAAACCTCCTTTGAATATAAATTACTTTTTTCTATATTATTCTGCTAAATAAGTATGCCTTGGAGCTTTCACTGACAGATCTCCAAATAATTTCCCATTGTGGTTGGGCAGGTGTTTAGCAAGAGTGTATGCTGATCTTCCACTTCCTTCCGGAGTAGGGGACAAGGGGATTGGAGGGCCAAGGGAGGGTAAGCCGTTTTTCAGGTGTCCCACTCAAGAGGCTGATAGCCAGTTGAGGGCACCCCACCCAGAAGGAAGAGATTGTGGGGTGGATCTCTGGTGGTGGCGAGGTCTGAGATGGGCAGAAGACGACAGTCTGGAGCCAGATCTCCCTCGTCAGGGACCTGTGCCTTGGGGAATGTGTCTGGGGCTCACGCAAAGAGAACAACCATGTGCCCCCAAAGAGACTGAGCTTTTGGACCCCCCCACGGAGGGTATTATCAGAGGATGAGCAATGACCAGAGTAAGCTCTTTTTTTACTTTCCTGCATGACTCTCAAATGAGAGGAGTGTTTAAGAGGGAGGAGGGAAGGAGCCACATGGCAGACTAAGTTTCTACACTGCAAGCTCCTAAGGCCTGAGCTAAGGGATGGGTAAAAGATGAGGTCTAAATTGTCTGAGACTGATTTTTTAAACAGAACTGGACTTTTAAAAACCAAGAGCGACCAAAAGTTGCAGAATCTGCCAAGGATGCCATTCCATGGTGAAAAAGTGGAATTTGACCTCACCTGATTGGACACAATGACTGAGTCAGTGCTCCTCAATAGTTGTAATTTTACTCAAAAATGAACAACAGGACCCTTGTTTTCCTTTCACTTGCCTTAAAATCTAGTAATCTTTAACTATGCGAAGCAGAGAAATCAAGTGCTTTAACAACAGAAGTCTATAATAATATTAAACTCTACCATTTATCACTGTTAAGAAATGAACATGACAGTAGCTTTTTAAATAAATAAATTATATTGTTATTGATAAGTTGCAACTAGAGAATTCCCAGCAAATTCATACCTAGCAGGAAAAACATGCATTTTTATCAAATTAAATAAATTAATTTTTGCAATCAACATACAATACAGTATATGATACTTAGCCACAAAGACCAGTTGCCTGACGTTAACTACGTGATGCTATAGTAATTAGCACTGCGTTAGCACCAAGCCTGTACAACAGCAGTATCCTATGGGGGCAAGGGAC
The DNA here is from genome assembly GCF_028564815.1 of Eubalaena glacialis. Taxonomy (NCBI): domain Eukaryota; kingdom Metazoa; phylum Chordata; class Mammalia; order Artiodactyla; family Balaenidae; genus Eubalaena; species Eubalaena glacialis. The sequence continues at coordinate 99,796,644 of NC_083723.1, read as the reverse complement.
AGGACAGGCTTGTTCTCCTCTGTGTTGCCACCACTCAGCCAGCGCCTGGCACATAATAAGTGCTCTGTATTGAGTGAATGTTAGAGCATTCAAGATACAGAATTTGTGGTAGGCAGCTGTCACCTCTAGTTTTTCTTTCTCCTACGTTAATAAGGAAGTTTGCTGATTTTCTACATTTTTCAACATAGCTACAGAATCCTGAGGAGATACAGAAAGCAATATTCTAAGGTTTTTGCTTCACTGTGGGCATATATGAAGAATATTACAAATAAACCTTCAGAAATGAACGAGATAAAGAAATTAATAATAACCTTTTTATGATACTGGATTATAATAGGAAAGAAAATTCTGGATAACAAATACTGGAACTAAACAATCTTTTGTGCTCTGATATGCATTTATGGAATAACTCCTAAAATCACTTCAGTAAACAGAGTCAAAGGCTAAATAATCAAAATTTTCTAAAAACATTCTCTTGCAGTAAAATGTCAAAGGCTAATAATAATTAAATTCTGGTTTGACTTGCGAAATATTTCCTTCATCAAATTTTAGAATATACTAACCTATAAAATCATTTTTTGGTAACTATATAATTCCATAATATTCACTGAATCATTTTTTTAAAGTGATCTATGTTTTTTCTTATATCCTGGAATAAATATACAGAAAAAATTTTAAGGCCTCATTGTTCTGTTTCCCCAACTAACCATTTTAACAAAACACATCTTTTTTGCAATAATATTTACCTAAATTTAACTTTTATTACATTACTCAGGAACTTTACATTACATTGCCTGAGTCCTATTTTTAGTTTTATTTTCTCACTTTGAGTAGGTTGTGAATATGAAAATGAGATTACTGGCACACATGTCTTTGCCTGAATTACGGAAGGGACTTCTTAATATATTGCTCTCTGTTACTACTTTCATTCTCAAGAAAGAGACACTATTAATCAGAATCTAAGGGCATTCACGTTGGTAAATACCAGAAACAGAGACTTGGGTACACACATAGGGGCAAATACTACTGAGATCCTCCCTTTCCTTTGGGCTCAGACACTTTAATGCAAGTTATTCTACTTACCAAGTATATGACATTGGGCAAATTTTTTGACCTCTCCGTACTCCATTTCATTTGTAAAGTGGATGTAACAAACCTTATGGGGTTGTTGTTAGAGCCAAATTACATGAAAAAGAGACAACACTTATCAGTGCTTAGGACACAGGTCATGTACAAGAAACAGGAGTCCTAATGCCCCATAACAGACTTTACAGGTAGGGATTTCACCATCTTCATTTTGTACCCAAACACCGATCACAGTGCCTATCAAAACGTACACAAACAACTTCTGGCTCCAGGTACATCCTACGTCTTCGACAAATGTAAAGATTTAAAGCAGACAGGGAGAGGTATTTGAGTGAATTGGGGCAATGTGACTTACTCTAATTTATATCCCAGAATGAACCAATACAGCAAGGCTATTTGGTTGGTTTTTTCTACAAACAGATACAGGCCCTCGAGATCTTTTTGCCAATTCAACAACACTTATGTGATCTATGGTAAGCTAGCCTTTGGCATCAAAGAGGTCACAGACTAGAATGGGAGAAGAAATGTATAAACAATTACCATACAATGGATGCAGGCAATGACAGAGACATCAGAACAATCTGGTTGCATGGAAGAGAGAGTGGCCCTCTGGAGCAGTGAGAAAGGCGTCAGAGATAAGGTGATGCTTGTATTCTGTCCTGAAGGGTGAGAGGCCTCTCCTGGGTTGACGGGCGTCCTAAGTTGCCAGGGCTTTGACCTTGGCTCATAGTTATAACTATGTCCTTGGCATCTAGTATCAGTTCACCCTTTCTATTTAGCCCCTCTGTGGTCATGTTTCTTACTTCTTTCCAGCTCCCAAACTTGACCTCTCCATCCTGAAAACCAAAAATGATTCTTGACACCTGTATCTCAGGTTTCAACACCTGCTCTGTGTCCTGTTCTGCCTCAGTCAACGGCTGACTCAACTCTGCTCAGACTTTGGTCATGAGAGTATCTACTGACTGGGTCAGAGTATTCTTCAGGAAATGGATCTGGGTCTCTTCCAAGAGCAATGCAGGCCCCAACACTTGCCCACTGAGAACACAGTTATCGCTTCTGTTACCCAACTAGATCCTGAGTTACAAATGATAATTCCAGAATTTGCCTGTACTTTAAAAACTCTGTTATCCGAGACCCCAAGCTTGGTCTTTAACAATCTATAAAGGCACCCTCAATCTGTACACTCCATGCAACCCTGCCTCAGGGGACCTAGCAAGCTCCAGCTGAAAGCTGCTTCAAAGTCCCAGCCTGGCCTGCACAGGCTGTAGAGCCTTCCAATCAGATCTGGTCCTGGCACAGGCCTGAGGTCTGGTCTCCTGTCCACAGCCACCCACTCTGTCCGAGCCTCAGCTCTAACTTTCAAGAGCTCCAGGATCCACGCTTTCTCAGGAGGGAGAGAGTCTGAAAGAAACTAGATAAAGTTCCTAAATGATCATTCTGTTAAATGAAATCTGAGCTTTCAGTAACTTTAAAGATTAAAAAAACTTCTGATAACATAAAAAACAAGATATGAACTTGTACAGATGGCAGAATTTATCTTTCATATATTCAGAGTGTTACATGAAAAAATGTTAAGACTATAATGAAGGGAGAAAGATGCAGAAAATGTATTTGAGAGATCTGGAAATCATATATGAATACATCTCCAAGGATTAGAAGTTAGAGACATTTTGAGTCATAGCTGAAAATAAATTAATCGATTTGAATTGGGACGTGAACTGCTGAACTGCAATGCCTAGTAGGATTGGCAAAGAAGAGGAAGTAAATAGAGACAGGCTCCCATAACTTTTGTTTCCGTCCAATATGAGCTGTTAGTACTTTTGGAGCTAAGAAATTTTTAATATCCTGGGACTTTAATGCTAAGACAAGCTGAGAGAGAGAGAGAGAGAGAGAGAGAGAAGAAAACGATGGTAGGTTTTTAATTTAGGAAAGTTTTAAATATAGCAATAATTTGAGTCTTTATGATAATAAACAAACAGGAGCATTAGATAGGATTTGCTGGGTTCTCTATGTAGTGTCACCTCATATCAATTCCTCATGCACTCCCATCATTAACTATTCTGTTTTATGCCTTCTTTTACTTCTCACAAACACACTCTGCATTCGTTTTCCCCTGAAGTTAATCAACCTGAACTGCTTACTAAGAGCTCCCCTGCACTCTTTGGTAGCTTACAAGTATAGGAAAAACTTCTCTTTGAAGCAAGATGTACTTATTGTTAGGGTAGCATCCACCTTGTTCTGATGTCTAAATCAGCAAAGCATTCAGCAGCACTTCTTGGGCAGAATTCTCAGCTTACTCACATTCAAGATTATTCCTTCATCTATTCAAAGTGTAGTAATATAAATGAATTTTCCACTATCCTTGTAAGAAACAACAGCACTGTTTGTTTGTTTTTTTGTAAATCAGTAGGGGTTGACAGCCAACTTCAGCTTCTCATGCTCTAGAAAGTACTATTTGAATATAACAGATGATACCTATTATGTTTATACTATAGTTACCCAAAACAGCAGATGAAAGACTTCCAAGAAATTCTTTTAATAGCAGAGACACCTTCTGAATTGCATGCTACAACACTATTTTTGGACTGGGGAAATATCTATGTCCTACTTCTTCTGGATTCTTTTATACTGCCACCATACATAGAACATAGAACATGAGAAAGACCATCCAATTCTTTTTTTTTTCCCATTTATTTATTTTTGGCTGCGTTGGTTCTTTGTTGCATGGGCTTTCTCTAGTGGCAGCGAGCGGGGGCTACTCTTCGTTGTGGTGCACAGGCTTCTCATTGCGGTGACTTCTCTTGTTGTGGAGCACGGGCTCTAGGCGCGTGAACTTCAGTAGTTGTGGCATGTGGGCTCGGTAGTTGTGACTCGCGGGCTCTAGAGCACAGGCTCAGGAGTTGTGGCTCACGGGCTTAGTTGCTCCCTGGCATGTGGGATCTTCCCAGACCAGGGCTCGAACCCATGTGCCCTGCACTGGCAGGTGGATTCTTAACCACTGCGCCACCAGGGAAGCCCTGACCATCCAATTCTTCCATGGTTAGAAGAGATCTTCCCGGAAGAGAGTTCAGTGAGTGTGGTGAGATTTATGAAGGCTGCACATATTCTTGGATATCTTCAGAGGCTTATATGGTTTATTGTTTCAGCACCAGAAGGGGTCATACTTCTCGCTGTACATTTTCAGATTATCACTTTCTGCTACGACAGCTTGAACTATACCACCAATGGATGTGACTTCCCTACTTTACTGGGAAAAATTCCTCTTCTTCTTCTCTTTCCTCCTCCACCACTTCCTCCTCCTCTTTGCCATCTTCTTTACTTAAACTAGGTCAGCCACTAGACCATTATGACATCATCAGTTTTTAGGGAAAATAATGAGTGCTCAAAAACCCTAGTTAAACGACTGAATGAGAATGAATACAGGAAATGGATAACTGCATTATATACCATCACGCTCCTTGGTATTTCTGGCTACCACAATCACTTAGTGTTTCTTGATCACCTGCTTTCTTTGCCTATGGAGAGTAAATGTATCCACTGCATGCTGCTTTGGGAGAGACGCACAGAAAGTTGCTGTGCACAGGAAGACCATGGCTCAGGTTTCCTTCTTAGTGGGGAAAGTGAAGAAGACTTTCCAGCTGGTGAAAGGGAGGGATCTTAGTGAAATATGGGCATTAAGACTGGTGACAGAGAGGGCAGACTAACCCACCAGACTCCAGGCTCTGGGGAGAGAGGCATGCACAAAGGGAGGTAGGACAGTGACAAATGTCCACACTTCTGAAAGCCCCATGGCAGCACTAAGCCTGAAACCAAAAGTATCAATGAAAAATCTCAAGATCTGCTTTCTGAATCATATTACGTTTTTTCCCAAAGAGATTAGTTCTTTGAAGTGTGTATGCTAAGATGAACTTATATTAAACCTTAAACTCCAACCATGATTATGAATAAAGCCATTTTTCACTGAAAGGTACACGGGTTAAAAGCAGAGGCTTTGGAATCAGCAGACCAGGGTTGAAATCTTAGCTCTGCCACTCTCCAGTTGTGACTCTAACGAAGCTAAACGATGAATAAGAAAGTGAACAACAATAATGTCTATCATAGCATTACAATGATTACATGAGAACACAGATATAAAGTGTTTGGTACCACAAATGTCTCAACAAATGGTTACTATTAATAATGAAAATATTAACCAAGCTAGTGTCTCTCTTTACATAGGCAACGTTGGTTTTTAAATAAACCCACTGCCAACCTAGAGATTAAGGCAAATTTTAATGGAGGGAAAAATAGATTGGGGTCATAGGAGGTACAGAGCACTGGAAAACATCCCACTCGAGAGAGCCTGTTGCCTCAATCCCTCAAAAATATCCACTCTGTACTGATAGCAGTTACAGAATTGTTGATGTTAATGTGTTTCTCTTTTCAAATGTACATATGTCCTTATCAATTTTGGTCCTTTACAGTCCAGCATGAATTACACTGATCAAATAATCAGTGAAAAATATGTAAGTCAGTAGTCAAGATAAAGAACTGGAGATTTGATTGGGAAAAGAGGCAGAACAACTGACTAATTAGGAAGCCTAGAGCACTTGGCAAGACGGAGGACCCAGAGAACGTGCAGAAAGAGTGGACTGGCCCTTCCAAGTGCAGCCGGACACATTATGTATCTGGGGAGGGTGGGAGAACACATCAAAAAGAGGGAAAGATGCTAAGCAAATCCCCTTTTCTTTGAGATTTTCCTGGGTGTCTGAAAGGCCTGGTCTTTTGTATTTCACTCAAGGTTATTTTCTGAAACTGTCTGGGGAACAGACTGTAGATTGCCAAAGTCTTTTATATCCTTTCTTCATAAGGCCAGTTTGAGTCATCTCGAAGACTCTCTAATGATCCTTTCACACGAAGAGATCTTTATTTCTGAGATCAATAGTGTGTAACACTATAAGATTCATAAAAGTGTAGCAATGGTTAAAATAAAACAACTTTATACACTAAGCCTTCACCACAGCATGTGATATATAAAATCTCTACTCTCTTCTGTATTTCGCATTTCCTTTAAAATACTATCATTTTATAGCTCTCTCAATAAATGTCTAAAAACAAAGAATTGCTATTTTTGGTGCAAGTGGTCTGCAAGAATTCTAATCAGCTTATGGGATCAATCCCACCTAACACTTGTCAACCACCTAGGTGTCCCCATTTTCTTAAACTAGAATTCCAATGTCTGTGTTCAGATACATATAAATAAATATATAACTATGATTATCCCACACCTGCAGGAACTGATTGGGGGCACAAACAGGACTAGAAAAGAACAGAAAGGAGAGACAAGGAGAAAGGTCTTATTCATTTTTTTCATTAGGGTCATAGCCAGACTTGTTTTAGGCCAATGTCTATTTTATGGTCCCTAAAACCAAAGGTGCATCCTCTGTTTTAGAAGAAAAACAACATATCTTATCATTTTAAGGATTTGCATTTCAAAATAGCTAAAGAAATTTAATAAAAGACATAATCAATTTATTCAAATAAAAGCTTTCAGAAAACATAGTTCACATTGGTCCTCCACACTCTAGGAGAAGGATTTTTTTTTTTTTTAATTAGGGTGACACTTTCATGAAAGAGTTAATGATCATGACATTGAGGCTGTCTTTCACTTCTAAAGTCTATTCACTTTCAGAGTGATAAATCCCAGACTTATGTTAAAAGCTGTATACCACAAAAACAATGAACATGAACAGTATATTGTGGAGTGCAAACTGTTGCACTGACTTTGGAGAAGAGAGCACCATCAGTCTAGACTGACAGGAAAGGAGGAATAAACTCAGTTCTTGTTTGAGCCACACAGTCCTTTGGGGTTTCTTCCACATGCAATCAACTATATTCTAACTAATATAGCAATTTTAAATGATGATGTTTAATGACATGGCAAACTATTTATTATATTTTAAATCCAAACGGCAGATCACCAAACCATCTGTATAAGGCAATCTTTGTTAAAAAAGTACATGCCTGCACCTTTCTCTCTTTCTCTGTCTCTATCTCTCTGTCTCTCTCTTCCTGCCTCTCTCTCTCTCTTCCTGCCTCTCTCTCCTCTCCTTTGTGTGTGGTATGTGTGTATGTTCTTAGAAAAATGTGAAGAAAGAGGTGAACTAAAATGTTTAAAATGTTTATCACAGATTGAATTATGGGTGAAATTTATTTTTATATATTTTATATTAAAATTTCTAAATATTGCATAATGTTATAATAGCAAAAAAGATTTATCTAAAGAACAAGGAAACCCAAAATCATGCAGAAAATACATGGTTAGAAGATTTTTAAAAGTCTTGGACAATACACTAGTAAATAACCAAGAGATCACTGAAGAAATCAAAGAGGAAATCAAAAAATACTTAGAAATAAATGACAATGAAAACACGATGACCCAAAACCTATGGGATGCAGTAAAAGCAGTTCTAAGAGGGAAGTTTATAGCAATACAATCCTACCTCAAGAAAAAAGAAACTTCTCAAATAAACATCCTAACCTTACACCTAAAGCAATCAGTGAAAGAACAAAAAAACCCCAAAGTTAGGAGATCGGTTCAAGATGGTGGAATAGAAGGACGTGCTCTCACTCCCTCTTGCAAGAACACCAGAATCACAACTAACTGCTGAACAATCATCAACAGGAAGAAACTGGAACTCATCAGAAAAGATACCCCACATCCAAAGACAAAGGAGAAGCCACAATGAGACAGTAGGAGGGGCGCAATCAAATCCCATAACTGCTGGGTGGGTGAGTCACAAACTGGAGAACACTCATACTATAGAAGTCCACCCACTGGAGTGAAGGTTCTGAGCCCCACGTCAGGCTTCCCAATCTGGGGTTCCGGCAACAGGAGGAGGAATTCCTAGAGAATCAGACTTTGAAGGCTAGTGGGAGTTGATTGCAGGACTTCGACAGGACTGGGGGAAACAGAGACTCCACTCTTGGAAGGCATACACAAAGTAGTGTGTGCATCGGGACCCAGGGGAAGGAGCAGTGACCCCATAGGAGACTGAACCAGACCTACCTGCTAGTGTTGGAGGGTCTCCTGCAGAGGTGGGGGGTGGCTGTGTCTCACCGTGAGGACAAGGACACTGGTAGCAGAAGTTCTGGGAAGTACTCTTTGGCATGAGCTCCCAGAGTCCGCCATTAGCCCCACCAAAGAGCCCAGGTAGGCTCCAGTGTTGGGTCGCCTTAGGCCAAACAACCAACAAGGAGGGAACCCAGCCCCACCCATCAGCAGACAAGTGGATTAAAGTTTTACTGAGCTCTGCCCACCAAAGCAACAGCCAGCTCTAACCAACACCAGTCCTGCCCATCAGGAAAATTGCACAAGCCTCTTACATAGCCTCATCCACCAGAGGGAAGACAGCAGAAGCAAGAAGAACTACAATCCTGCCGCCTGTGGAACAAAAACCACATTCACAGAAAGATAGACAAGATGAAAAGGCAGAGGGTTATGCACCAGATGAAGGAATAAGATAAAACCCTAGAAAAACAACTAAATGAAGTGGAGATAGGAAACCTTCCAGAAAAAGAATTCAGAATAATGATAGTGAAGATGATCCAGGACCTCAGAAAAAGAATGGAAGCAAAGATCAAGAGGATGCAAGAAATGTTTAACAAAGATCTAGAAGAATTAAAGAACAAACAAACAGAGATGAACAACACAATAACTGAAATGAAAAATACACTAGAAGGAATCAATAGCAGAATAACTGAGGCAGAAGAACGGATAAGTGACCTGGAAGACAGAATGGTGGAATTCACTGCTGCGGAACAGAATAAAGAAAAAAGAATGAAAAGAAATGAAGACAGCCCAAGAGACCTCTGGGACAACATTAAACACAGCAACATTCACATGATATGGGTCCCAGAAGGAGAAGAGAGAGAGAAAGGACCCGAGAAAATATTTGAAGAGATTATAGTTGAAAACTTGCCTAACATGGGAAAGGAAATAGCCACCCAAGTCCAGGAAGTGCAGAGAGTCCCATACAGGATAAACCCAAGGAGAAACAAGCCAAGACACATAGTAATCAAACTGGCAAATTATTAAAGACAAAGAAAAATTATTGAAAGCAGCAAGGGAAAAACGACAAATAACATACAAGGGAACTCCCATAAGGTTAACAGCTGATTTCTCAGCAGAAACTCTACAAGCCAGAAGGGAGTGGCATGATATACTTAAAGTGATGAAAGGGAAGAACCTACAACCAAGATTACTCTACCCGGCAAGGATCTCATTTAGATTTGATGGAGAAATCAAAAGCTTTACAGACAAGCAAAAGCTAAGAGAATTCAGCACCACCAAACCAGCTCTACAACAAATGCTAAAGGAACTTCTCTAAGTGGGAAACACAAGAGAAGAAAAGGATCTACAAAAACAAACCCAAAACAATTAAGAAAATGGTCATAGGAACATACATATCGATAATTACCTTAAACGTGAATGGATTAAATGCTCCAACCAAAAGACACAGGCTTGCTGAATGGATACAAAAACAAGACCCATATATATGCTGTCTACAAGAGACCCACTTCAGACCTAGGGACACATTCAGACTGAAAGTGAGGGGATGGAAAAAGATATTCCATGCAAATGGAAATCAAAAGAAAGCTGGAGTAGCTATACTCATAACATATAAAATAGACTTTAAAATAAAGAATGTTACAAGAGACAAGGAATGACACTACATAATGATCAAGGGATCAATCCAAGAAGAAGATATAACAATTATAAGTATATATGCACCCAACATAGGAGCACCTCAATACATAAGGCAACTGCTAACAGCTATACAAGAGGAAATCGACAGTAACACAATAATAGTGGGGGACTTTAACACCTCACTTACACCAATGGACAGATCATCCAAAATGAAAATAAATAAGGAAAACAGAAGCTTTAGATGACACAATAGACCAAATAGATTTAATTGATATTTATAGGGCATTCCATCCAAAAACAGCAGATTACACTTTCTTCTCAAGTGCGCACGGAACATTCTCCAGGATAGATCACATCTTGGGTCACAAATCAAGCCTCAGTAAATTTAAGAAAATTGAAATCATATCAAGCATCTTTTCTGACCACAACACTATGAGATTAGAAATCAATTATAGGGAAAAAAACCGTAAAAAACACAAACACATGGAGGCTAAAAAATACGTTACTAAATAACCAAGAGGTCACTGAAGAAATCAAAGAGGAAATCAAAAAATACCTAGAGACAAATGACAATGAGAACACGATGATCCAAAACCTATGGGATGCAGCAAAAGCAGTTCTAAGAAGAAAGTTTATAGCTATACAAGCCTACCTCAAGAAACAAGAAAAATCTCAAATAAACAATCTAACCTTACACCTAAAGGAACTAGAGAAAGAAGAACAAACAAAATCCTAAGGTAGCAGAAGCAAAGAAATCATAAATATCAGAGCAGAAATAAATGAAATAGAAACAAAGAAAACAATAGCAAACATCAATAAAGCTAAAAGCTGGTTCTTTGAGAAGATAAACAAAATTGATAAACCATTAGCCAGACTCATCAAGTAAAAGAGGGAGAGGACTCAAATCAATAAAATTAGAAATGAAAAAGGAAAAGTTACAACAGACACCGCAGAAATACAAAGCATCCTAAGAGACTACTACAAGCAACTCTATGCCAATAAAATGGACAACCTGGAAGAAATGGACAAATTCTTAGAAAGGTGTAATGTTCCAAGACTGAACCAGGAAGAAACAGAAAATATGAACAGACCAATCACAAGTAATGAAATTGAAACTGTGATTAAAAATCTTCCAACAAACAAAAGTCCAGGACCAGATGGCTTCACAGGTGAATTCTGACAAACATTTAGAGAAGAGCTAACATCCATCCTTCTTAAACTCTTCCAAAAAACTGCAGAGGAAGGAACACTTCCAAACTCATTCTATGAGCCCACCATCACCTTGATACCAAAACCAGACAAAGATACTACAGAAAAAGAAAATTACAGACCAATATCACTGATGAATATAGAGGCAAAAATCCTCAACAAAATACTAGCAAACAGAATCCAACAACACATTAAAAGGATCATACACCATGATCAAGTGGGATTTATCCCAGGGATGCAAGGATTCTTCAATATACGCAAATCAACAATGTGATACACCATATTAACAAATTGAAGAAGAAAAACCATATGATCATCTCAATAGATGCAGTAAAAGCTTTTGACAAAATTCAACACCCATTTATGATAAAAACTCTCCAGAAAGTGGGCATAGAGGGAACCTACCTCAACATAATAAAGGCCATATATGACAAACCCACAGCAAACATCATTCTCAATGATGAAAAACTGAAAGCATTTCCTGTAAGATCAGGAACAAGACAAGGATGTCCACTCTCGCCACTATTATTCAACACAGTTTTGGAAGTCCTAGCCATGGCAATCAGACAAGAAAAAGAAATAAAAGGAATACAGATTGGAAAAGAAGAAGTAAAACTGTCACTGTTTGCAGATGACATGATACTATACATAGAGAATCCTAAAGATGCCACCAGAAAACTACTAGAGCTAATCAATGAATGTGGTAGAGTTGCAGGATACAAAATTAATGCACAGAAATCTCTTGCATTCCTATACACTAATGATGAAAAATTTGAAAGCGAAATTAAGGAAACACTCCCATTTACCACTGCAACAAAAAGAATAAAATACCTAGGAATAAACCTACCTAGGGAGACAAAAGACCTGTATGCAGAAAACTATAAGACACTGATGAAAGAAATTAAAGATGATACCAACAGATGGAGAGATACACCATCTTCTTGGATTGGAAGAATCAACATTGTGAAAATGACTATACTACCCAAAGCAATCTACAGATTCAATGCAAACCCTATCAAATTACCAATGGCATTTTTTACAGAACTAGAACAAAAAAATCTTAAAATTTGTATGGAGACACAAAAGACTCTGAGTAGCCAAAGCAGTCTTGAGGGAAAAAAACGGAGCTGGAGGAATCAGACTCCCTGACTTCAGACTATACTACAAAGCTACAGTAATCAAGACAATATGGTATTGGCACAAAAACAGAAATATAGATCAATGGAACAGGATAGAAAGCCCAGAGATAAACCCACGCACCTATGGTCAACTAATCTATGACAAAGGAGGCAAGGATATACAATGGAGAAAAGACAGTCTCTTCAATAAGTGGTGCTGGGAAAACTGGACAGCTACATGTAAAAGAATGAAATTAGAACACTCCCTAACACCATACACAAGAATAAACTCAAAATGGATTAGAGACCTAAATGTAAGCCCAGACACTATAAAACTCTTAGAGGAAAACATAGGAAGAACACTCTTTGACATAAATCACAGCAAGATCTTTTTTGATCCACCTCCTAGAGTAATGGAAATAAAAACAAAAATAAAGAAATGGGACCTAATGAAACTTAAAAGCTTTTGCAAAGCAAAGGAAACTACAAACAAGACGAAAAGACATCCCTCAGAATGGGAAAAAATATTTGCAAATGAATCAACGGGCAAAGGATTAATCTCCAAAATATATAAACAGTTCATGCAGCTCAATATTAAAAAAACAAACAACCCAATCAAAAAATGGGAAGAAGACCTAAATAGACGTTTCTCCAAAGAGGACATACAGAGAAGCACATGAAAAGCTGCTCAACATCACTAATTATTAGAGAAATGCAAATCAACACTACAATGAGGTATCACCTCACACCAGTCAGAATGGCCATCATCAAAAAATGTACAAACAACAAATGCTGGAGAGGGTGTGGAGAAAAGGCAACCCTCTTGCACTGTTGGTGGGAATGTAAATTGATACAGCCACTATGGAGAACAGTATGGAGGTTCCTTCAAAAACTAAAAGTAGAACTACCATACGACCCAGCAATCCCACTACTGGGCATATACCCTGAGGAAACCATAATTCAAAAAGAGTCATGTACCACAATGCTCATTGCAGCTCTATTTACAATAGCCAGGACATGGAAGCAACCTAAGTGTCCATCGATAGATGAATGGGATAAAGAAGATGTGGCACATACATACAATGGAATATTACTCAGCCATAAAAAGAAACGAAATTGAGTTATTTGTAGTGAGGTGAATGGAGCTAGAGACTGTCATACAGAGTGAAGTCAGAAAGAGAAAAACAAATACCGTATGCTAACACATATATTTGGAATCTAAAAAAAAAAAAGAAATGGTTCTGAAGAACCTAAGGGCAGGACAGGAATAAAGACACAGACGTAGAGAATGGACTTGAGGACACAGGGAGGGGGAAGGTTAAGCTGGGACGAAGTGAGAGAGTGGCATGGACATATACACACTACCAAATGTAAACTAGATAGCTAGGGGGAAGCAGCCACATAGCACAGGGAGATAAGCTCGGTGACCTATGACCACCTAGAGGGGTGGGATAGGGAGGGTGGGAGGGAGGGAGACGCAAGAGGGAGGAGTTATGGGGATATATGTATACTACAGCTGATTTACTTTGTTATAAAGCAGAAACTAACACACCATTGTAAAGCAATTATACTCCAATAAAGATGTTAAAAAAAAAAAAAAGTTTGAGGATAATGCCATCTTCCTCCCCATATTATTGTTCAGAAAACCAAGCTAGCAGATGGCTCCTAAAGGGAAAAAATGAAACCAAAATTGTCATGTCCTTTAAGTAATGAAGGAGTATAGTAGTTTAAGAAACCAAATAGAGGCTGATAAAATCAGATTATAAACCACTCAGGAGGCTCATAGTGAGAATGTGCTCAAGGGCAAGGGGAAGGGATTAAGGATTAGGGACAAGTTTGCCACAGGTTAAATTTGCAAAGAGAAAGGTGATCCTGGACCTTGAATTATTACCATCTTTATTTTGGGACAAATCCCAAATGCCTTATCAGAAAGACTGGATTGTTTTCTTAAAAGTCACTGCACGAAATTTATATCTATATCTATTTATATTTATAGATATAGACACACATACACATGAGAAATGCTTGGAGAATTCTAAAATATATCAGGCAGAATGGGTTTGCCCTTTAAATGGTGAAATAGAAAAGCTCAATTTAAAACTTGTGAAAGAATCATGTTAAGTATTACGGTTGCAAATACGTGGTTTTAATGTATTTAATTATTTTGACTATAGAGAGAAAACTGATACATTCTGTAGGTCTAATGTCTCAACCAATGAGAAGTCTGTGTCCCTTTCTTTTACCAGGCAGGCACTGTATTTTGAAGAAACCAAGATATTGCTGCACTCCCAGCACCCCTGCCTTTTTTTTTCCTAGCCATTAAATATGTCAATTCTGGCCGAAAAACGTTGCCTTGGGTGAAATGTTCCACTCTTTTCTCAGTAACACTCAATGCCGTAATATTAAAAAGCAGAGCCCATGTATTTTGTAAGAAAAAAGGTTGTGACCAAATAATTTTATGTCCATCCAGGTCGTCTTTCACATGTGAAGAAGAAAAAGACTTTTAATTTGTCTTGATACAGAAAATGGGTCACTTAAGTATGCTTTAAGCAATTACTTCAAGGAGTAACCCAGCCAAGAATGATAAAATTCTGGTATAACACAACATACTGTAAACTCTAAAGCATAAAAAGTTATCCATCTATATCTTAAACAGCTGGTTGCTGAACTAATTATGAATCTCCAAAGAAAAATGTAAAAAATAATAACAATAACAATGTTCTCTATTTAAAATAACAAATCTTGGCGCGAGGGGAGGAGGGAAATAGGTGAGGAAGATTAAAGCGGTACAAACTTCCAATTACAAAATAAATGAGTCAGAGGCATGAAATGTACAGCATGGGGAATATTTTCAATAATTATGTAATATCTTTGTATAGTGACAGATAGTAACTAGATTTATCATGATGATCATTTTGAAATGTATAGAAGTATCGAATCACTGTGTTGTATACCAGAAATTAACATACTGTCAATTATATTTCATAAACAACCAAACAAATGAACTCACAGAAAAAGAGGTCAGATTTGTGGTTACCAGAAGGGGGTAGTTGCGGGACGGGGAATTGGAGGAAGGCAGCCAAAAGGTACGAACTTCCAGTTATATAAGACAAATAAGCACTAGGGATGTAATGTACAACATGATAAATTGAATTTACGCTGCTGTACTGTATTTATGAAAGTTGTTAAGAGGGTAAATCCTGAGAGTTCTCATCACAAGGGAAAAATATGTTTATCTATTTCTTTAATTCTACATCTTATATGAGATGACGGATGCTCACTAAACTTACTGTGGTCATCATTTCATGATGTATGTAAGTCAAATCACTGTGCGGTACACCTTAAACTTATGCAGTGCTGCATCTCAATTATCTCTCAATAAAACTGGAAGGAAAAAAATAAAATAACCAATCTGTATTTGCAATACCAAGTAACTGGAGAAGCTGGAGGAAGCTGGTTGGTGGACTGTAATGCATGTCATGTCTGCTGTAGTGAAGGACTCAAAGACACAGCTTCCTTCTCAACAATTAGAGAGAAAAGAAAGCTTTAAAGCATTCTATTAGTTAATGATAAGAAAAATCAGAAACATGGCCAAAAAATAAATAAATGCAAAGACTAGACAGTGCATAAAGCAAAAACCAGAGAGTATGTAAAACAACTAGGATGCATGTTTATGAAATCATAAAACAAGATGAAGGAAAGATGTTGAAAAAATATGCTGATTTCAGATGCCAAAAATTGACTATACAATGTTTCAAGGATCATTTAATGAAGAGTTACATGAAATGTCAAAATTAAAAGGACAGCTTAAGATAGTCATGGCAATGCAAACTAAGGAAAGACATAAACTAGAATTCAAAGAAAATCAAACTAAAAATGCAAAAAAGGGGTTGTTTTATTTATTCATTCATTCAAGAAATATTTACTGAGCACCAACTATGTGTCAATCAGTGTGCTGGGGACTAGGCTAGAGAGTGAACATGCACACAAACCCACATAGGGCTTATTTCTAATGGGGAGAGTCAGAAATCACATAATTTAAAAGCACATGTAAGTGATAAGCATAATGAGAAAATTGGGAGATGAAGGGCATTTGGGGGTGGGAGGTGGTTACAATTTCACAATGGTGTGTCCAGGAAAGTCCTCAATAAAAAGGTAACACTAAGCAAAACCAAAGGAGGTAAGGTGATGGGTCATAAAGAGTTATAAAAGAAGGGCATCTCAAACAGAGGGAATGGCAAGAACACAGCGTGGAGGAGAATGTGCGAGGAACAGCAGCGCACCGAGGCCAGTGAGGATAGAACAGAAGGAATAGGGGAAGTGAGGGCCAGAGGAGGCAATTAGAGAAGTAACAGGAGGCCAGATCACTCAGGGCTTGAGGATAACTGTAGTGATTTTGCTTTTCATTCTGCGAGAAACAGGAAATTGGGGGAATGACATGATCTGACTTGTATTTGCACAAATGAGTTGGGAAGCTGGTACAATAATCCAAGTAAGAGATGATGAAGGCTTGAATGGATGGTGGCAGTGGTTGGAGATGATAAGAGAAGATAATCCAGGAGAAGTTTGCTGAGAAGTCGAATGCAGGTTGTGAGAGAGAAGGAAGAATCAAAGATGACTTCAAGATTTTTGGCCTGAGCAACTGGAGGGGTGAAGTTGTCATTTACTGAGAAGTTGTCATTTACTGAAGTGGGAGCAAGAGCGGGACACATCAAGTTGGAGAGATGTATTAAATATATAAGTGGGCAGTTGGGTATACAACTCTGGAGTTCGGGTAAGAGTTCTGGTTTAGACCTATAAATTTGGGAGTCACCCGGGTAGAGAATATAGGGATGAGATAGGCAAGTAGCGTAGCCAGAAAAAAGAAGCATCCCAAGGAATGAGTCTTGAAGACTCCAGTTTTTAGAGGTTGGAGATGTAAACGAACCATCAAATGTGATTGAGATCACCAGTGAAGTAGGTGGTCAATGAGATATCCAAGCGTGGTGTTACAGAAGTCAAGTGAACAAAGCTTCGCCAGAAAGACAAAGTGGTAACTGTCAAAAGCTGCTTGGAGGCCAACAAAATGAGGGCCAAGACCACTGACTATTAGAGGTAGCAATGTTGAGGGCGCTAGTATAATTGATGAGGACAGTTTTGTTTTGAGTGGTGGAAACGGAATCCTGTTTAGCGTGGGTTCAGGAGTAAACGGGAGGAGAGCAAATGGAGATGGAAACACTTTACAAAGGTTTAGCTGGAAGGAAGAAGTGGGACAGAAGCCAAGAGACATTTTTTTAATGGCAGAGCTAACAGCATGCTAAGAAACACCCATCATTTGAACCACATTTACTGATTAATTTGTATTATCATATGTTAAGCTAACAATTTGAAAGAAAACACCAATGATTTAATTATGAATGGATAGAATGCCAGAAACAAAATTCTGCTGCTAAAAATGTGACCTTTAGCTGTAAGCATTTGCACAGAGCCTTGCTTCAGGATGGAAGTTCTTCCAAATCACTCAGAGAACTCTTATCTACATTTTCTAATATCATATTGCCCCTTCTGCTTTTGCACAGAAGATAACTTCTTATCAAAAGCTTCTGAAGTCACAGTAAGCTTTTCCAAAAACACAGACTACTCTTTATGACTAATATTGCCTCCAAAGAACCATAACCATAATGGCTGAATTTTGTGCGAGGATTCTCATACCGAACGTTTAACTCAGGTCTCATTTTAAATAACTAAAATAATTAAAGCCTCTTTAAACAACAGGATGGAAATAGTGCATCCCTTAAAAATTAATGTTAAATCCACACAATTCTTCTCTGTGCTCAGAATTTTAAAAATTCAACAAATTAATTCACTCCTTATATAATTGTGTTTTAAAACCTGATTTTTCCAAAGTAAGTCTCACAGGAGCCTTAATCATTGCTTACGGCTATTTGTCAGTTCTTCATCAGATCAAATACTGCTGCTTCCAGCTATTATATAATAATAGCTTTTTAAACTTCTAATAACCTAGTTAATATTCTATCAAGCATCACTATTTATTTAAACAAGTCCTCTGTTTTTTTCCAGTGTCTTTTAATTAAACATCTGAATATTGTAACTATTTTCCTCAGACATTGTTTTCTCTTAATTTTGTATTTCTTAAATTTTAATGATTACATTTTATCCTGGACACAGTAAAACATACATTTTGAAATAATCTCTTAAATCATCTATTATTCAATATTAGTACAATTCACCCTAAGTTAAAACTAACTTTACCCTGAGAAAACCATAATTCAGAAAGAGTCATGTACCAAAATATTCATTGCAGCTCTGTTTACAATAGCCAGGACACGGAAGCAACCTAGGTGTCCATCATCGGATGAATGGATAAAGAAGATGTGGCACATATATACAATGGAATATTACTCAGCCATAAAAAGAAATGAAATGGAGGTATTTGTAATGAGGTGGATGGAGTTAGAGTCTGTCATACAGAGTGAAGTAAGTCAGAAAGAGAAAAAGAAATACAGTATGCTAACACATATATATGGAATCTAAGGGAAAAAAAAAAAAAAGGGTCATGAAGAACCTAGTGGCAAGATGGGAATAAAGACACAGACCTACTAGAGAATGGACTTGAGGATATGGGGAGGGGGAGGGGTGAGATGTGACAGGGTGAGAGAGTGTCATGGACATATATACACTACCAAATGTAAAATAGATAGCTAGTGGGAAGCAGCCGCATAGCACAGGGAGATCAGCTCTGTGCTTTGTGACCACCTAGAGGGGTGGGATAGGGAGGGTGGGAGGGAGGGAGATGCAAGAGGGAAGAGATATGGGAACATATGTATATGTATAACTGATTCACTTTGTTATAAAGCAGAAACTAACACACCATTGTAAAGCAATCATACTTCAATAAAGATGTTTAAAAAAAATAAAAAATAAAAAAAAATAAAAAAAAAAACTAACTGTTTTTCAGTATAAGTGATTATGTATCTTAGTGGGTCCTTTGTCCTACTCTAACTAGGATAAGTTTTCCTGAATTAGATTTTCTTATCATTGCTGTTTGCAATTGGGAAGTTAAAGAACTCTGCAAATAATTTCTATGTGCCTGTTAGCCTCATACATATTTAAACTATTTTTATTGAGCAG
Organism: Eubalaena glacialis; assembly: GCF_028564815.1. NCBI lineage: Eukaryota > Metazoa > Chordata > Mammalia > Artiodactyla > Balaenidae > Eubalaena > Eubalaena glacialis. Next base: position 99,777,411 of record NC_083723.1, on the reverse strand, counting down.
AACACTAACTTCTATAGTATTTCACTAAACATTTGCCCCATCTCGACAGACTTTTGTTTTTAGCAATCTGTTTTTTTTCATAATCTCTTTGTGTTTCCATGTCTTCTTGCGGACTCTCCAGCTATGTCGTAAACAAGGTCAGCAGCCCAAAGAAAAGATACTCTGATTCTTGTCACAAAATGTAGTTTTAGAATGTCCCTCATAGCCCCTCGAGCAGGGCCAGGCATAATTCTGCTATTCTCACATTTTTAAAGACTTTCAGGTATCAAGCATACTGGCTTTTCTTTTCCAAGAAAAATAGCTTTAACTCTACAAATCTAAAACTTAGGCTACTCAAAATTTTTAAAGCACTGGAGCCATGATAAAGTGTTGACAATACAACTATTGACAGCAACAGGTAACCAGTGGCTGCAAAATATACAGTGTTTTCGCCATGCTTGAATCAAACAGGATCTCACATATCTCAGATCTTGTTCTTGGTTTTAAAAAAAAAGATAAAAAGAACTGAGGGAAATGCTTTTGGCTGAAACTGCCTGGGGTGTTGGAGGGATGAGAAGGTGTTAGCAAGAGGGATCCGGTATCTTTTTGTTTCATGAAAACCCTAGCTTGACAGGAAATACAAGGAAAACTTAGCCATAGAAATGGTGCATCCGCTGTGCAGGCCAACAAGTAGATTCTCCCACCGCTACTTAGAATAAAGAAACTTATAGTTCTCTTTCTGTCCTGTTTCTGGCCACAGTCATCTTTCTTCCCTTTTTCTGCATTCACTATTGTACTCTATTCCAATCACTTAATTTTCTTTCTTAAAAGTCTGAATGCCAAGAGTAAAAAGCCCTTAGGAAGTTGTCCATGATCGTTTGCCAATTCAGTTCAAAATCTATATAGACTCTTGGACCTGTTAAAACGAGAATGTGATTTGATTGACCTACTTTTAGTTTAGTTTTGTTTTTTTTTAAATAAGAGGGATTGAGTGAATTTGAGGGTGAATTGAATTCTAATTCTGAATGCTGGGAATGTGATCCCAAGTTTCTTACCCTGCAGAGGAGTGCACTGAATGAGTTGAGGTGGTGGCAATATTTCCATTTGACTAGACAGATTCTGTTGTATTTTCTGTTTTTAGAGTGACTGCTTTGGAAGGAATTTCACTCAATGACTTATGCCGCAAGTATTTACTGAGCACCTACTATACGGGCCAGGGGTCTTTAGAGTCTTGAGACCAGACTCCTTCAAGGGAGGGAGCTATGGAAACAACTGAAATACAGTATGAGTGACGTGTCCCCCTGTCTGGCTGAGAACAGTAATGTGTCAGAGAAGGCTTCACAGCGGAGATGAAAGATAACTAGGAATGCAAGGGGGCACAAGTCACCAAAGAAAAAGGAAAAACATGAGCCAAAATGAAGGAGAACAGGTGAGGAAGTTCAGGACAAGCTGGACAGGGAGCCTGAGTTCAGGTTTTGAAGCACCTTGCATGCCCTGGTAAGGACATCATATGACATCAGGAGTTACACGAACCTATGGGTCCTTCCCAAAAATGAGTCGGAGCGACTCAAAATTTGATCTATTATTTCCTCAATGGTTTCCAGTGATGGAGACCCTCATTCCTGTATTGTGTTTCATCACTGAAGTCAGATTCAGGAGAATTTCTTTCTGAGAATTACAGAAACACAGTCTGTGAAAAGGAAAATCTTTCTCCTAAGATGCAAGTCCCTACAAGCATGCCAGTATCCATTCTACAAACTTGCAAAAGGCCTTTTTAACATTGGCCTTCAACAAAGCAATGATTTATGTCAAGTAAGTAATGACTATAGTGTGCTTATTGAACTGTATACATTTTGGCAAGAGAGCAGGTTGGTGAGGATTTCCTAAATTAATAGGAGATGCATTTGTTGCTATTTTCATGGCTCGTGTGTGTGTGTGTGTGCGCGTGCCTGAGAGAGAGAGAGATTTAATATAGTGGAACTTTCCAGATGTGTTTTGATCAACTAATATGTGTCTGGGATTCATAAGTGATGGAGCAAGAACATATGCAATATGCAAAAAACTTTTCATTCTTTATTATTGAATACCATATAAGAATCTTGAGAAGTTTAATCAGTGGCAACTTAAACTCCAGGCTACAAGTCCTAAGTGAGCTTATGTGAACATATTTTCTCATTGGCACTTGCATAGTCTGGCATATGTAGCAGAATGCAATAAACAAGCATAATTACTTCCACACAGAAAAGTCTATATCAATCTTTTCTTGATGACCTACTTTCAGTGAGTTTTCTCCAGTAATGCAATCACCCAAACAAATCTCCAGCAGACTGTGTACTACAGTGTCAAAGCCTCACATTGAAAAAAGTCAGCACTCCCCATGTATTTAAAAGGGAAAACTCACTACGCGGAAGTACATGTTCTCTGCCAGTATTCAGAGAAGACCCAACCCATCTCACAGTGAAAGGGTTTTATGCCGTTATCATTAGCAGAGAGATTATTTGGCTAAATGTTTTCTTATCTTCACTTGCCTGAATGCCACTGTGTCTAATATAACTTAATCTCTCATCATGTTTGTAAAAACTAACAGTTGTTTTATTTTTTCAAATAGACACTGTAAAATTCTAATTTTAAAATGTGGAGATGTGGGGGGCGAGGAGAGGGGGGGGAGGAGAAACCAGCCACCTTGAAAAGCTCCCACCAGTAGAGAACGGGAATACTTTCATACGGATGTTTAATTGTTTTGGAAGGGGGTGGAGGGGTTGGTGTAAAATTCTGAATACATTACTGAGGAACAAAGAAGCGTCTTGTGTGTTCTTGACTTCTGCCAAGAATACTAAATAGCTAAAATATAATGAAAAGTTAGGAAGAAAATAAGTTGCAATCACAGGCAAGAGAGAAGCATTATGGGATATTCTCTTGTGAGACGGATGATGCCCAGATTGTGCTGTACTGTAAAGGATTTAAGGGCAATATGTACTAGCCATACTGGCTAATTAAAAATGATTTCATTCTTTGTGCTTCTTTCCAGGAATCCGTTTTGCAGACAGCATTGCTATCTATGTCCAAAATTCTTGCCCCATTCTGATAGACTTTTAGCCAAGAATCATATGCATATCAACTCATTCTTTGAAATTTTAGCACCAAGAGTTTACCTTTGTCACAAAATAGCAGCTGCCACCACCAAAAATTTAGCCTCAAATTGGGACAGACTTAACTATGGAAATTATGTGACATTTTCTTAGCAGTAAGTACGTGTTAAACAGCACATACAAGAAGAGTGTTTTAACCTGCACATTTTGTCCATATATTTTGCTACTTACACTATCATTTTGAATGTGGTAGGGTAGAATATTGAAGGGGACACAAACGATGCTTAAATTACTGAATGACACAGTAAACACTCCATGTTCAAAAAGAAGAACTGCTGCTCATATGCTCACAGAGACATTTTTTAAATGAATTCACATCTTTATTTTGTCTCTTTTTTTATGACTTTCCACAGACTTAAAATCTGATTTATACAATCTAACATGTATTTCATTATTCTCTATTCTGGTATGCTCCCACCAGGGTTCATTTTATATCTGTAACCAGATTAACTCCTCAAAGAGAAAAACTATTAAAGTCAAGCACAGTGATAAGCACACAGTGGCTGTTCAATGAGGACCTGGTGAAACGAGTTCCATTGATCTCAACTGGACTCAACCCCTTTGGCGAAGAACAGCACTGTGTTCAGGTCACAGGAAAAGGCAGACCTTCTTCCTCTCCTTTCTTTATGCTGGAGGCAGGAAAAGTCAGGCTGAAAATATCCAGGACAATTCCCATCATTAAACTTAATGATTTTCCCATAGGATGTAATCTTTTAATGCTCAAAATAAGGCAATATCAGTTTTGAGAAGCAGGAATACATGAATATATATATATATATGTATACTTATTTATTTATTGTGTATATATATGCATATCTACACAATATATAATATATGCATATTACATATATTTATATATAAAGCACTTACATAAATTTATTTTCTATATATGCATATTAACATGTTATTTTCCCACTCTGAAAACCATCGAAGGAAACTTGACCATAACCAAGTATTACTCATGAAGAATACATTCAGTCATACTTCTTAAATACAAAAGTCTTGCATCCAACTCATATAGCATAACATAGCTATGTTTCTTCATTACACAAGAAAATATGCTTACATTTCTACCCTTGACAGCTGCCACTTTATCACTTTCTGAAACTTAATGATTCATTAATTTACAACTTTGTGCATCCTTAATATATCATAAGAGACAAACAGATAAAATCCTATTGTATTTTTCATGAATTAAAAGAAAAAGCTTGCTAAAATCAATTTTAAAACAAATTCTGGGAAGCCTATTCTATGGATCATCTTCCATTGCACTGTTTTTATGTAAAACACAAGCTGCAAGCAATATACAAAGATATTAGCTTATGTGGTAGGAATATGATAGCCTTCAAGCAATCTGAAATCATGGATATTAAGAAAGCCTACTTATTGGCAGACAGCTGACTGAAATGTCCAATATACCTGTGCTCATTTTAAAAGGGACAAATACAAGGATTTTCAAGGTGAATGAAGTAAAGAGTTTTGATAAGACTTGATAAAATTAACCTGACACTGTGAATATACTCAAATCCTTCCTATCCTTAAGAAAACAAAAAAGCTTTTTTTAAGAGTTGTGACTATGATCTCTACTAAAATCGATAAAGATAGATCATTTTAAGCAGCACCATTTCTTCTTATTACTTCTCAAGGCACTGAGTTAATCAGTTCAGAGGAAATGTTTACTGTCAATTCCTATGTCTTGAGGTAACAAATTTGGAGTTCTACCATTCAATAGATAAGCAGTCTTCATGCTACCTTCCTCTATTTCTCTCTCTTCTTTTCTTCCCTTCTAATTATCAAATTCTGTATGTATTTGCTGCCTCCACTTTTCCTTCCTGGATATTTCTCTGACTCTATACGGTCCTTGCTACATCTTCACCTTCCCAGGGAGGACGTTCCCTTGAGGACCACCAATGACTCACTCTCCAGAGAATGGCACCAAGTCTTAGCAATTATACCAATTACACTTATATCATATGAGGCAATGTATTTGAAAATACTTTTAAACATTAAAGTACTATTTAAAGAGGATGGTATTATTATACCTCCAAATGATCTATCAAATTTCCACTTTGACACAGTGTAATAGCCTTTTAACTGAGCTTCCTGATTCCCAGTCTCACTCTGCTCCAATCCATTCTACACTCTGATATACTGGAGTTACCTTCTTAAAGTAAAGAGATCTACTCGAGTCATTCCACTGCTCAAAACCCTCCACTAGCTCCCCATAATATACTGGATAAATTCCAAACTGCAAACCCTTCAATTAGCCATTGGAAATCCTACCTACTATTTGAAACTTTTCCACTAATACAAACCCCTCCTAATATTTTTCCTCCCTCTAAACACCACATTTTCAATCTTATTCCTTGCTTCTGTGTATGCCATCTTTTTTGCCCCTAATACCCTTCCCCTCAACAGTGGCCCTTGAAGACCTGCCCTCCTCCATCCAGGGTCTCCATCCAACCCATCTCCTCTTAGAAATGTTCCCAGAGGTGAATTTAGCCTACTCACAACTCATGCTTTCATATTCTGCAAACTCTGCCATGTATGAGAGCTACTTATGTATGGATCTTTCTCTCTTGCAAAGGCTTAGCAGACCACTAGAGGAATATTCTCTCTAGGAGAATATTTATCACAAACAAGGTGCTCAATAAAGAATCAGTGAATTGTGTGCTTGTGTTCTCACCATTTAATGATTAAGAATATTAAAATAGTTGTTTGGGCCATCTAAAAAAGTTCTTTGTTAACTTTTAAGCGGAGCTATTAGTGCTTTTCAAATACAGTAAAAACAAATAGCCTACACCTGGTCAATAATGAAAATGTAATTTTAAAAACACACACACAAAATAAATTGCTGAAATGAAAAAATACAGCTAAATCTTGTATCTACTACATAACAGAAAATAATAACTATGACTAGAACAAATTATGCATGGAGAAAGAAAATAAACAAGACAAGGGAACAGTAAGAATATGTATCGTTGACAAAACGAAAGATATTATGTGCCCATGTCCTGATAAATGCACTTGTGTCTCCCATCTCAGAGTGGTTCAGTAATCCTCCCATCTGCTGACAGACTTGAATCTTTGGACCAACTCCAAGACTGTCTGGCCTCCTGAAGTTCCTCTGGCTTTCAAAGACTATGAGGTCAACCATTATAGTCCATACTCCTCCTTCTAGGGTTACTCTGAAACTGAAACTGCCTTAAGAAGAGGAGAGAGGGATGGGACGCTTTCCAGGGCCTTTGTCCTGTGGTACTAGCTTTGTTTTAGAATGGCATGAAACTTGCCAATATATCTACCTTAAGAAAAATGAACTAAGATTAGTAGTATCACAAGGTTGACCTAGATCTGTCATTTTAAATGCTGGCTGTACTCTGTGATCACCTGGGGAGTTTTAAGAAAATGTTCACGTCTGGGGCCCACACCCACACATGTACTTGATCCAGGGTAGGGCCCAGACATCGGTATGTTTTAAAAGTTCCCCTGTTATATAGTCAGCTCAGGCTGCTATAAAAGCAATACCATAGACTGGTTGGCTTAAACATTTATTCTCACAGTTTTAGAGACTGAGAAGTCCAAGATCCAGGGGCTAGCAGATTTGGTTCCTGGAGAAAGCACTCTTCCTGGCTTACAGACATCTGCCTTCTCTCTGTGTTTTCACATCAGAAAAGAAAGAAATAGAGTTCTGGTCTCTCTTTCTCTTCTTACAAGGACATTAATCCCATCAAGGGGATTCCATGATTTCATCTAAAATTAATTACCTCCTCAAGGTCCCACCTCTAAGTACCATCACATTGGGGGTTAGGACTTCAACATAGGAATGTTGGGGGGATACAAACATTCAACCCACAACACTAGATAATTTCAAAGTGCAGCCAGGATTGAGAACCACTGACCGAGATCAATGGTTATCAACCTAATTTCACACTGAAACAAACATGACAAGGGTATCACGTGTGCAAAACACACCAGTGGGCAGACCAAGATTCTGCACAATTCTGTGTGCCAGGTGAGATGCCACCCTTATTACCCTATTCAAGAAAATGTGTCAGAATGCAAGGGCAAAAACGTCACTACAGAAATATTTTTAATCTGATGACCAGGTGATTGAAAACTTTGAGAAAATCCAGAAAGTTCCTTATATCTGGCCAGCATTTTGTTATTCCAAGCACACAAGCAGGACTCTGGTGGTGACCAGGATCTCTGCAAAGAGGTCATTTTAACCAGCAACATTTTCTTTTATTCCTACTCAAGGTACTGAGTTAACCAGTTCAGAGGAAAGGTCTAGTATCAAGACCCATCTTTAAGTAAATATGTTAGAGCTCTAGACATCAAGAAATAAGCAGTTAGTCAGTGACAGTGAAAGAACAGAAAAATTATGGAGTAGATGGGAAGGCAGAGAAAAAGAAGGATAGAATGATGCTCCAAGAATAGAAAGGTACCTGTGGACATTGTTATGAATATTTTAACAGAAAATCTTTCTTTCTTACTAATTAATAAATTATTCTTTCTAAATGTATAAAGACTATATTTCCAAGGAATTTGTAAAAAATTTATCTTTTGTCAATGTGTACATAAATTAATGCATGCTTATTGAATGAAACCAGAAAGTTCACATTAACCAGGACTCTGAATAATCACATTTATTCTAATATCTGCATAAGTATCAGAAGCAAAAAAAAAAAAAAAGGATAATCTGCCCATTTTAACACATTAGAATTTTTAGGCAGAAAGATATGCTAACACATACTTTTAAAATTATGTTAACTGCAAAGCTCCCCAAATTATATTAACACATCAAAAATATTTTAAAATAATGGTATCAAATAGTGTCAGTCTTCTTCCTATCATAACCTTCATCACAATGCTGAGCAATTTTGAATTTTTTTTAAATCTTAAACTCGTGATTAAAGGAAGTGAGGTGAAAAGGAAATAGAAACCAATAAAAGAAAGGAAGGTGAGTGAGAAGAAAATAAAGCAAAGATCCTAATCAAAGAGCAAATCTTGTTTCTGTTTTTAACTCCTGTGAAAATTTCTAACTCATCCCCTGCCCTGTTCCATCTGAATTTAACTAAATTCAAATATTTGCTGAACATCCGCTATGTGCAGGGCTGAGCCACATGCAGTACCTCATCTCTGAGATTAATGATAAAACTTCAGACAAATTCCAAAAGCATGAATATCCACATAATGTAACTGCACTTCCTGTCATTTATCTGCTTTCCAGAACTGACTTGGGCCACTGCCTCTTATGGCCAGCTTGACTACAGAGCACTTAATCCAACATGATGGCTTTTGATTGACTAAAAATACTGCCTTCGTGGTATCAAGACACTTCATTTATCATTACTGACCATCCCCCACGCCCACTGCCCTCTTCTCCCTAACAGGGAAGCATGCTTGCATGTGCACGTGCACTTATATACACACATACACACGGGCTTAATGCCCTGCCCCCGGGACATATCCAAGCTTCATGGCTGCCAACTCATCTAGAATTAAATGTTCACTCAAAACTGCTCCTGCCACTACACATGCAGTAGCTATCATGGGGACTATATTTTTCATGCACAGATAGGTTCTAGGTGATGCTTAGGTGCATTTCTGGGAGAATCAAAGAAAGCAAAGGTCTGGTGCCAGAAGTGGCATTAAAGATGGATGGCTAGAGGTCAATGGTGACCAAACTCGAATTGAGATTAGAATCAAAAGAAAGAATGCTCAACATCATTAATCATTAGAGAAATGCAAATCAAAACTACAATGAGGTATCATCTCACACCGGTCAGAATGGCCATCATCAAAAAATCTAGAAACAATAAATGCTGGAGAGGGTGTGGAGAAAAGGGAACACTTTTGCACTGTTGGTGGGAATGTAAATTGATACAGCCACTATGGAGAACAGTATGGAGGTTCCTTAAAAAACTAAAAATAGAACTACCATATGACCCAGCAATCCCACTACTGGGCATATACCCTGAGAAAACCATAATTCAGAAAGAGTCATGTACCAAAATATTCATTGCAGCTCTGTTTACAATAGCCAGGACACGGAAGCAACCTAGGTGTCCATCATCGGATGAATGGATAAAGAAGATGTGGCACATATATACAATGGAATATTACTCAGCCATAAAAAGAAATGAAATGGAGGTATTTGTAGTGAGGTGGATGGAGTTAGAGTCTGTCATACAGAGTGAAGTAAGTCAGAAAGAGAAAAAGAAATACAGTATGCTAACACATATACATGGAATCTAAGGAAAAAAAAAAAAAAAAAAAGGTCATGAAGAACCTAGTGGCAAGACGGGAATAAAGACACAGACCTACTAGAGAATGGACTTGAGGATATGGGGAGGGGGAGGGGTGAGATGTGACAGGGTGAGAGAGTGTCATGGACATATATACACTACCAAATGTAAAATAGATAGCTAGTGGGAAGCAGCCGCATAGCACAGGGAGATCAGCTCTGTGCTTTGTGACCACCTAGAGGAGTGGGATAGGGAGGGTGGGAGGGAGGGAGATGCAAGAGGGAAGAGATATGGGAACATATGTATATGTATAACTGATTCACTTTGTTATAAAGCAGAAACTAACACACCATTGTAAAGCAATTATACTTCAATAAAGATGTTTAAAAAAAAAAAAAAAAAAAAAAGAAGGAAAGGCCAGAATAAACTGGCTGATCGCAACAGCAAAAACCTACTGCTATCTAAGAAGCTTCACAGTACTGTATTAAAGATTTATTAAGCACCTACTATAGGTGCTAAGTCCAAGAATGCTAAGTCCAAGGTTGAATGAAATACATACAGTCTTTGCCCTCAAGGAGCTCGTCTAATTGGGGAGAGAGACAGAGACATTGCAAAGCAACATAGTGAATGGTAGAACAGGTACAGAAAATGAGTTGTGGGAGCTCTCACTCCTGGACCAGCAGCTAATCTCATCCATTCAACCCCAGTCTCTAAAGGCCACGAAGTGGCCATTTAACTTTCTTCATCTATTGCTGCTCTACCTCAGGCCACCAGAACGTCTCTGTGATTTTTGTATGGCTGACACAACACAGGCCAAAAATAGCCAACATACATCGATACTTCAAATAATTTTAATGACTCTAGGAGTCTTTTAAGTTGAGTTGACTTCTCATCAGTACTATCAATCAACACTTTATCAGCTTTTGATTCTAAAACAGCACTGTTTAATAGACTTTCTGCAGTGGTATAAATGTTCTATGTGTGCACTGCCCCATGCAGCAGCCACTAGTCACATGTGCCGACTGAGCGCTTGAAATATGGCTGGTGTGAATGAGGAACTGAATCAATGTATTAAATAAATCTGAAATTAAATAGCCACATATGCCTAGTGGCCGTGGCACTGCACAGCACAGTTCTAAAATATAAGTGTTTTAAGACTGTGCCATATGATCAAATAATTTTTCCCTTAATTCCTATACATATGTTATACATGCCTCTGAAGAATTAAAAACAGAGATAAAAACTGGTTTCCTTCTGTAACCTGTGGTTGCTGCCAGGAATTACTCCCAACAAGACACTAAAAGTTAAAGCACAACCAAAACGTACATGTCATGTTTAAATTGGTTCTGACTTTTACCAATGGCTTTCTTGATGAAGTGGGAAACATTTAAAAATATTTAAAAGTTAAGATATTTAACACATTAAGAGATATTTGGGAAAGACTGTTATTTTCAACTAGTTCTAAAAGAAGAAAACATCTTCAAAGTGAGATTTAAAGGAGGTTTCAATGTGGGGATTGATTCAGATCAGCTGGAATGTAGGCATCATGAGTATTAGGACTCTGTATGTTGATGCACTGCTTAATTATTAGTGCCTAGCAGATGCTGGGCACTTAGGAAACCTGTAAGGGAAGAGTAGTTAAAATAGTACAGATGGGAACATTCTATATCTGGATCATGGTGGTTGTTACCTGACTATATGTATTTGTCAAAACTTTCCAGATGGTACACTAGAAAAGATAAATTATGCCTTAATTCTTTTAAAAAAGAAAAGGGGGAAAAAAGTAATATTGGAGCACATGGGAAAAATCATGAATGGATATCTGCAAGAAAGCAAATGGGAACGTGAAATGTAGCATCACATCTCATGTGAAACGAGCCAGTATATTCCAAACAGCAAATTCATCTCCCAGGAACAAAAGGAGGAAAAGGCTCAGGCTTGAGAGTTGGAAGGAACATATAGACTGAAACAAGCTGTGCGATGTTAGGTAAGTCATCTAACTTCTCTGTGCCTCAGTTCCCTCAGCTGAAACATGTGTAAAATGAAACACCTATCTGAAACAGTTTTGGGGAGAATGAAATGAGAAAATGTACATAAAATGTCCAGCAGTGGGTCTGCACCTGGCAAGCACTGAGTAGATGGTAAATGGAAACAAAACACAAGCTAATCTTCTTAATCAAGGCCTTCCTCTGAGGTCCTCTGGTCCTGAATGAGGGGGTTCCATTTCCATACTACAGTCTAAACAGTTGGCAAATGAGTGGTCAAGCAATGCTACCGGGTTAGACAAAACTCAAATCTCCTTGGAGTCAGGGGAATGAGGAAATGCAGTGCATGCTTCCAGAAAAACCTGAATTTTTGCCAGAAGCAAAATTCCCACAAGAAATTTTCAGCAAGTTCCCAAATGTCTCATGCAGACATGACAGCATAAATGAATTCATCAATGAAATGATTTATCCTGGCAAACTTCCCTGAGTGGAAGCAGCTATAGTCTACATAAAAAGGAGAGAGAGAGATGAAAGAAAATTCCTATTCTGCAAATCAAAAGTAATTAATTTTCTGAATGGAGACTAGTTATTATTTGGGGGAAAAAGGCATGAATATTTTCTATTCTGGTTACAATTTGTCTTTGGAAGGTAAACAGACCAAGCTGAGAGTCACAACATACTGGATACTACTGATTCTGTACTCAAGATAAATTAAGCAATTAATTCTTGCAGAGGAATTGGGTATAATTTGTAGTTTATGTGTCCTTTAAAGCAATAATACATGACTTAAAAGTTCAGAATTTGATTCATTACAAATTTAACAGTAATATTTAAACATATTAGTTCAGCGTACCTTGCATGACTGTAACTCAATTCAAAGATCGTGAAATTGACATATACACTAATATGTATAAAATGGATAACTAATAAGAACCTGCTTATAAAAAAGTAAATAAAATAAAATTCAAAAATTCAAAAAAAAAAAAAAAGATCCTGAATTCTCATTAGTTGAAAGAAACTATTCCTCCTTAAAAGCTCTTAAAACACCTACCCCTCCTCTATGACTCATAGTTAAGCCTCCTTACAGGAAGCCACTGCAGATTTTCCCATTACCTGTTCAGTGGGTCACAATTAAATAATAACTAGAGTTATACAGTCATTACATTAGTTCTCCACCTAGTAGAAAACCTCTCAATTATTTTAGAGAAGGTTCAAATTCACTTAGGGAATTCTCTTAGAGTCATCTTTATTTTCTGCCTCTCTGATTAAGAATCTCCTTCAGCTGAATAACATTAAATGTTGTGTTCCTCATGTGATTTTTAAAATTAATATTAAGTCAGGTATCAGAAATCAAGTCCATGGTAAAAACTTGTTAATAATGCAGAAACTTTATTGACATTTAAATGTCAAACTAGCTCAGCAGTTGTCAAAATGTGGGCCTAGACCAGCAGCATCTGCATATCCTGGGAATTTGTTAAGACACTGAGATTCTCAGCCCCACCCCAGAACTACTGAATCAAAACTCTTCAGGGTGGACCCCACAATCTGTGCTTTAACAAGCCCTCCTGGTGCCTCTGACGTACCCTAAAGTTTAAGAACTGTGATTTAGCTAATTCTGGCAAAAACATTTGAGGCCTCAGGCTAATCTTGATATGATAATCCAAATGGATGAACTCACAGATTGATTTAACCCCCTCCCCCAAAAAACCCATAATGTTCCTCTTTAGTTTCTAGTGATCCCTAGCAGTAATGTGGAAAGGAAGAACTTGTTTCACTCCAAATAATCGAATGAGGATTTTTGTGTTTGGAGAGTAACTTGAAAGAAGCATTTGGTCCCTATGTCCAGTTCAAAATCATCAGGACATTTTGGACACAAAAATTGATAAGGTCATTATGACATTGCTAACAATGAACACCTTAGTGAATTCTACATCTTGTTTCTGGATAATGGTAAGGATGGCAGCCTAACATTCAAATTGTATCAGAGCTGTCATCCTGCACACTAAGTCTCAGTGGGCGGACGTTTCCTGAGCATCTATTATATGTGCCAGCTCAACTCATTGGCTCCAAAGACACTGAGAATGAGTAGTAAACACATTCACAAATACAACAGTAGATGTTGAGAGTAAAATAATTGAAGTGGAGACTGAATTTTTCATTGGTAGATAATGTGCCTCAGTTTTTCAAAATGTCCTATCTGAGATCAGGTATTCATTCCATCTGAGGTAGCCAAGGCCCCTAGGTCAGTCTGCAGGCAACAAAGTAAAAGGCCAACTGTGTTAAAATGGGAAGGGATACAAAAGTATTCACCTGCCACTCTCAAAAAACCCACATTCTGAGTTCTAATACAAGCTCACGTTCAATATCACATAAACTTGCGATACTCTTAAACAATTAATTTAATCCTTTCCAGTTAAATTTTACATCATCAAAACATTAAAGAAAATGTCCAATAAACTGAAATCTATAAACCCCAAGCAACAGGCTACTAACAATGCTTTATTGAGAAAAGCCTTTGCAAAACATGGTGTTGGAATGTTCAATGTTCCACTGAAATGGAATAGCATTCCGCCCAAAAGGAATGAAGTACTGATACATGCTACAACATGGATGAATCTTGAAAACATTATGCTACGTGAATGAAGCCAGACACCAGAGGCTACGTATCATACAATTCTATTTATATAAATGCTTAGAATAGACACATCTATAGAAAAAGAGAGTAGACTAGTGATTGCCAGGGCTAAGGTCAGAGAGAATGAGGAATGACTGTTCATGGAGTTTCTTTTGGGGGTGATTAAAATGTCCTATCATTAGATAGTGGTGATGGTTGCACAACTTTGTGAATACACTAAAACCCACCGAACTGAACATTTAAAAAGATGAATTGTATGCCATGCAAATTATATCTTAATTTTAAAACTTCACAATATACTCAGGGAATGTGGTTTAGGTGGCATGCAAATCAGTATCCTCTGGTTTATTTTTATACTACAGTGAGATTTTCTTTAAATAATAATCTAAGTACCAAGAGGACCTGGCTTTGTTATTAAAACAGATCTATAACAGAAACATAAATTCAACAGGTATGTATTTGATGACCACAGTACTTTTAAAAAATGTCTTCCCCTCTCCAGAATCAATTGTATGGTTTTAGAGAAAACCAGGACCAGATTCCTCGCAAGTCGTAAATGTCAACCGTGTGCCGCCTCTGAGCACTTTCATAAAGCTTTTAGAATTTAAATTATGTGCATATATCTGGCAGGCTACTGGCAATTATCACCATATAGCAATGCAATGCCCATTAGTTACAACACAGAAATGATTTCTTTTTGTAAAGGTTACTGTGCCAAAAGCAGCACCATCTACTGGATAAAAATATAAGTTAATATCTACTTTATTATGAACAATCTATTAGGATCCTCTAACTGTAAAGAGTATAAAATATGTGTGCTCACAAATGGAGGTACATTTTCTAACTTTCGGGTTAATGGCTCCAAACCTATTGTATGCCATCGTAATAGGACATCTTCATGAAGGAAAAAAAGACATTTCTTTAATAGAATACAAAAATCCAGTCTTACAATCCTTCCAGAAAATGCCCGGAACACTTGAATCTGCATCCCAGGTAAAGATTCTAACTGGCTCTTTCAGAAGACAGTTTCAGTATTAAATGTGTAACCTGGAAGGTGGTGGGTAAAAGATGAATCCTTGAATACCTATATCAACCTGCAGCTCTCCTCTGACTTTGGCAGCAGGGGCAGAATGTTGACAGAAATTTTGATTGAAACTTTTTTTTTAAGTAACTGCCCAGACTTGAATGTGACTAAATTAAAAGTACTGAAAACACTGAAAAGTCAGGTTGGTGCCTGTTCCTGTTACTACCTTTCGGGCGTGTGTGTGCGTGTGCGTGTGTGTGTGTGTGTGTGCGTTTAATTAGCATCAGACACGTGTATTCCTCATTCAAGCCCACAAATATCCGTAGCATTAACTAAACAGCAAGAATGCGATACAATACGTAGCCCCGCACCAAGGGTGTATTTATCTTTTTATGTATATCTAAAAGGCTCTTTTCCACACTTCGCAAAGAGGAGGAGAAGAGCTGCGAGGACAAGAGGCGTGACGGGCAAGCCCCCCTCTCCCGGCCGCGGGAGCAGCATCCCCGCGGGCAGGTGAACTGTGGCGGAGGTGCGAGGTGGGGAGGGGGCGCGTTCTCGTCGTGCCGCCGCGACACGGTGGGCTCCCCAGTCCGCCGTCCCTCTTGCCTCCTTGCTAGATGGCGGCGCGGCAGCAAGTACCGAAAGCTCTGAAATCCCCCCACCCGTGTCCCAAACGATCCCACAGGGGAAACCCCGCCGAGGTCTTAACACTCACCCAGGCGGCAAACACAGAGGAGCTGAATACAGGCGAGAAAGCGCTTTAGGATTCGCATTTCCAGACGGTCCGGGGGCTCCCACCGCGCGGCTCCTCGGCGTGTCTGGATGGAGAGGGAGGGGACGCGAAGGAAATGTTCTCTCCTCCAGTGTATAGACTGGTGCGAGGCTGTGTGTGTGTGTGTGTGTGTGTGTGTGTGTGTGCGCGCGAGCGCGCGCGAGAGTGTGTGTGTGTGTGTGTGTGAGAGAGAGAGAGAGAGAGAGAAAGAAGGACAGAAATAACCTAGGGGAGGACGCGTGGTGCTCGCGGGCCCGGGAGCCGCTAGCCGAGGCGCATGTCGGGCGGGCGGGACTCGGTCTCCCAGACCGGCGGCGGTCGCGGTCTGAGCTCTCGGAGCGCCACGGCGCCTGTGTGCCGGGTGCGCGCTCGGGCCGGGCCGTGCGCGCCGCGGTGCGGCGGGGGCGCGGGCGGGGGCGCGTGCGGGGGCGGCGCCGCGCGCGGGGGGTGGAGGGGCGCGGCTGCCGTTCGGGGGCCGGGTCCCGGGGTAGCGATTCACAGAGCGACACCCCCTCCCCCCTGGCCCCTGCTAGTAGCTTCGCTGCCCCGGAGTTTGTGGAACCCGCTGGGGTTTAGAATCTTCGTGGAGAAAATGTCTCTTCATTAAGACTCCTTCATCCCTTTGGAAGAGGAGGCCTGACCCCCATTGTTCCGCACAGCCAGAGATTGACCTTTGGGGTTCACCCCTGGAAATGTTTTTCATTTGATTGTTTCCCTGCCCGCATATGCTAAGTGGGTACAATCAGGAAGTGGTGGAGTCGCCTGGGTAACCTGGGTTCCCCTTTCCACTTTCTTTCCATTTTCCAAAGCACCAGAGTAGTTCCAGACCACATTTCCTTCAGGGCAGTTGACTGCCAATAATCTCTGGCCCTGATTGTGACCAGTCAGACCCTGCCCCCGCCCCAGACTCCAATCAAATTGTCCTGCTGTGCACAGCTGCCGGGAGGAACTTTCAACTCTGCCGTGGTCCTTCCGGACGCACCGAACTACCCAAGTGCCTCCTTGCACAGAGTCGCAAGGGAAGGTTTTTTAATCGCTCGATTGCAGGATATACAAAAGAGATATAACACATGCCTTGTGCTGCCTCAGAGCTGGAAATGTCACGTTGTACGTGCTTGTTTCTATGTGCTTTCTATTTGTATACTTATATAAGACCCCGTTTGTCGCCTTTCAGTAGTCCACTCTAAGGCACAGAAAGTCAAGTTCTGGAATTATCCCTGTATTCTCAGCAATCATTTGATGTAGGTTATCTGTACAGTGTGTACTCCTGTGTCCTGTACTTGTCTCAAAAATAGTATTTTAGCTTTAAATTTTTAAAGAAAGCTTATCACATACAAAATTCTGAATGTATTTTGAGTGTTACTACCAGTTCTCCCTAATACCCACAGCCTCTGAACACTAAGTTAAATATGCAGAGCTAATGATGCAATTTGCTGTTGCTTCAGAAATTGATTACAGTCGTGTAATAAATTTCAAATCTATATAGAATGTTTATTCAGGAATACATATAAATATTAAGAAAGTGACCCTGGATCTTATTCTTCCTGTGAATAAAAATAGAAATGCTGCAATTTTTATAAGAATTATGATCTTTTATAAGATTGATGATTGCTCATGTGAGTTTCCACGTCGGAAGAAAAATTTTGCTTGCATAACAAGAAGTGTGTATATAAACTAGAAATGCACTGAAAGGTCAGAGAAAGTGTTTAGTATGGACTAGAGTAGGCAGAGAAGTTTTCCTAGAGATGTGTAGTTAATCCAGAAGGACTGGCTGGAAAGCAATTGATGTCATAGGGGGTGGAGACAAGAATGAAAGAAGCAGATGTTTCGTGCTATAAAAACTACATGAATTAAATTTGAGCAGATTGAGTGGGGTCAGACCCTGGGAACTTTGATTTCCTAGTGGAGGAGCTTATACCTGAAATACTAAGCAAGAGGTAACCACAAAAGACGCTTCCAAGAACTTTATCTGTTTAGAAGCTAGGTAGGTTTGCTCAGGGGCATGTATGGTGTTCTAGGAGGTCTCGATTATCAAATCTACCTCACTAGACTGCCAGAATAACCCAACAGTAACAAAATTTTCCCTAACTCCCCTCTTACTTGGCCCCAAGTCACACCACTAGTCACTTTTTAAAGTTAGATCATGAAACAACGGCATTGCTGAAATAAAAGTTACTCTGATGAAAAGGGCAGGTAGATCTTGTGGTTTCTGCTAATCCCATCCTCACAGTTAAAAGTACTGTCATTTACCTGGGAAGGTACAAAAGCCACCTTGAGAGAGTAGTCAAGTTGCTGCTGAGGTTTGTATGGGGAGCAGGATGGAAACCAGTTCTACATGACTGAGTGATAGCAATGGAAAACTGATTTGCAAGACCAAATCAGTGGATCTAATAGTCCTGAGGAGGGCAATGGAATAGGAGGCTTAGGAGGTTCATCTATCTCTATTTCTATTGGTTCTTTAAGATTCATCCTTGACATTCACTCATTCATTCAACACATTTCTATTGCGTATCCATTAGGTATCATGCATTGCTTCAGGTGATGACCATCCAAGTATGAATTACTCTATTCCTACCATAAAGGAATTCAGTATCAGATAGGAGAGGAAGACATAACCACTACAAAATGCCATTGTAGAGGATTGCCATATAAAATACAGGATGCCCAAGTTAAATTTGAATTTCAGATTAAATGGTGAATAATTTTTAGTACAAAATAATGTTAGTGCATTATACTACTAAATTTAATGAATTAAAATGAATTAATTAATGAATAATTTTTAATATAGTATATATTTTTTTTAGTACAAAGTAACTTTTAATGTACTCCCATGCAATGTTTGGGACTTACTTCTATTTTTAAAAGTTCATTGTTTATCTGAAACTCAAATTTAACTGGATGTCCTGTATTTTTATTTGCTAAATCTGACCATCTCCCTTTTGTGTGTCTGGGAATTGTCTGATGTCAGGGCTAGTCATTTGTGGTTGTGAAATGTCCATGGTTTCCCATGTGTCCTTACTCGGCAAATTATTTCCAAAGTGTTCCTAACATGAATAAAGATAGAGGCAGATGGTGGAAGGGGGGTGTTCTATCTGCAGAATCTGTTTGACTCGTAAATTCAGTGGAAGGGCTAGGAAACTACAGAATATTGTAGAGTCACTGAATAAAACATGGAATTAAAGGGGAAGTAAAATATCTGTACTTCTTATACTATCACAGTAATACGTTGTTCCCGTTTGGCTCACATACATTATTGCTTATTTTTATCCATTGTCACTGACAAATGTATTTGAGCAGAAATCATTAGGTTGGATCAATTAAATATTTACACTTTGAAAAATTGTTATTTTTTTAGAAGTAAAATACTTCTTAGTTGTCAGTAGTATTAAGATAATTGTTAGTTGTACT
Organism: Eubalaena glacialis; assembly: GCF_028564815.1. NCBI lineage: Eukaryota > Metazoa > Chordata > Mammalia > Artiodactyla > Balaenidae > Eubalaena > Eubalaena glacialis. The sequence goes on along the minus strand of NC_083723.1, from coordinate 99,758,211 downwards.
AAGACAAATGTGTTCTCTAGAATGGAAGAGGCGATTCTTCTTCTACATTGTGCTGGTTATAAGCTAGTGACTGATATTTCAACAGCTACACATGCCGATCCCTTTTCCCCACCCCAAGACCATCTCTGTTATAAAACATAATAGAATAATCATATTTTTCTTTTCCCCTGACAACCGTGATCTGAACTCCATTATTCAAAAAGTTCCAAAGGAATGTATCCTCAAATTTGTATGGCATTAAAGAGATCCACATGGCCAAATTTAGGTTTATTGCTACTTTCATTTCCTCGCCATTTAAAGGTGAAAACGCATTTCTCCCTGTTCTTTCAGAGACAAGCATGGGATTTAAAGTGTTCCTACAAGCTTAATTTAAAATCAATATTTACCTGCTCTCTAGGACTTTGAAAAATGTCCAGGATAGTATTAGACTAGAAAGCAAGTGTGTAAAACAAATTCTACAAACCAGAGAATCAGCATTGGACTGGGTCATTGGAATGAGCTATTCTATCTCAAATGCATAAACATTCCTGATAAATGGTCACTTGGCTGTTTCTTGCCTATCTCCAGTCAAAAATAACATACAGCCACTCTAGACGATCCATTATACTTTTGACAATATTAAAAATCATTATGTTCACCTTTATTTTTAGCCAAAATATTATCTCTCTATAACTGCCATCCATTTGATTTTAGGACCAGAACAAATCTCATCCCTTGTAGAAAGAACTGCTTTTCTCTAATCCCAGATAATGAGGTTTCCCTTTTCTGGCTAAATGCTCATTCTTCCAAGCTTGATTTGAACCCCCTGACTCTTCTGGAGCCAATGGTCCATCAGTTCTTTGAATCTCTCCCTCCTGATTTATTCTTCTCACTAGGCTATTAAAATATTTTTCCATTAAAAAAATCTTTTCTTGACCACATGTCTCATTATAATTATAGTACCGGGTGTGTCTTCCTTCATAATCTTCTTGTAAGAATAGACTATAATCATTATCTCCACTTCCTTACCTCCCATTTCTCTCAAACCACTAACACTAGGTTTCTGCCTTCCTTATTCCATTTATAGAGGTCTTAAAACGGTGTAAAAATCACATTCTAATGGTCTTGCAAGTACACAGTACCCGAAACTAAAAGCTCATCATTCTTCCTAAGCTAGCACTTTCTAGAGTCCACAAAACTTTAGAAGTTTCCTTGACCTCTCCTTCTTCACCACCCCCATCTAATCAGTCACCAAGTCCTACAGCTTCCTCTTAAATTCCATCCTGTCTCTACCATGATTTCTTTACATAATCAATGGGCCTGGCGTATATTCTGTACTTAATTAATGTTTAAATATATGAACTAATTTATCGAAAAAGGGCTGCTGTCAGACCAGTACTACCAGCTACTTCTCTTGCCTGCTTATAACAAGGTTCCAGAGAGCTCTGTGATGTTTCCCTGTCAGTTCCTAGATACTAATTTAGATCCTCAGACTCAGGAGGTATCCCATCTCTCTTGACTTACTGGCTGGCTTTTTTGATTACAGACGTAGACAGCTCCTGACATATTTGCCTTAACTTAGAACTTACTTGGTGGTTTTTGTTCTTCAGCTGACAGCATGGCTAGCAGGCCTAGAACCCCTCCCGTGCATTCCCAGCCTACTATGATCTTCTCTCCCCTTCCTGCACAATTAACCACTCCTCCACTGATTCCATTCAAGCAGAGAACAGGCTGGGCCTGAGAACTTCAAACTTTCCCTATTGTTTCCAGCGGCAGTATTTGGCCATTAGTTAATTTAAAATTTTGAGAGTTAAGAAACATCTGTATTTCTGGGCTGTTACAAAACCTTGACATTTGCCATTGGCCATTCTCTCTAAGTCTCTTCTTTTACTTACATTATATCTAGACAGCTTCTCCTGTTCCCTAAAGTAGGAATAAAAGCTGAGGAGGCCCAAAGCCCTGGAGGATTCTCTCATTAATTTCATGAGAAATAATATGACTCAAACAGATAATATAATTGAGAAGCTGATATAAACCAAAGTTCTAGAAAACTAATTAATGATCATCGCTTTACTGTATCTCTCATCATAATAGTGATTGTAGACACATGTACATGGCAACTATTAGGTACCAAGCATTGTTCTAAAGATGTAGTATATAATTGTCTAATCCTCCAGCAAATCTATGATGTGCATAGCTTTACCATCTTCCCAGTCTCATGGGAAAACTGAGGCAAAATGATTTGTCCAGTCACACAGATTGTAAATGACAGACTTTGGGTGTGAACCCATATATCTAATTATAATGTACACTGCCTCTCCCTGAAGACACTTAAGAGATTGTATACCAATTAATCCCTAACCAAACTCAGTCCAGGTGCCTTACATAGTTGGAAATGTGTTCCTACTTTGCTTTCCTGATACATAGTACACTTTACAAGCTTATCCCATGTCAAATGTCAGTAACATGAACAGTGTGTGAAGTGAGGAATAAATACCAACCCAGGAATTCAAATGTGCTGCCTGCCCAAATAAGATTATTATTATCCTGAGAATAATACTGGCTCGTGTTTCTCTTCAGTTACCTAAGTAGATATATTTTGGAACAAACAAACCCCTGGCAGGATTTGGGAAATCAGTATAGTTGAGCAGAAGATGACATCAAGATGGAGAACAGAGGGATGCCATTAAGACCCTTGTTTTCTTCCCTGAATCCTCCAGCACCTGGTGAATTTCCAAAATCTTATCCAGAAAACAGCATATGACAGTAGTAATATTTATCCTTTATTGACTTGACTATCAATTCTATGCCAAATATTTTTGCATCTGTTATCTTTAATCACTCCCAAACTCCAAATCAGATACATCATTTCTCCATTTCGCAGATGTTTCCCAAGGCTGAAATAGCTTAGCATTACTCAGGGTCAAAGAACTTGTGTCAGTAGAATTGGAATTAAAAACCGAGTTTCTCTGATTTCAGTGTGTATGCTCTTCCCATAAACATACCTTGAATTTAGTCAGCCAGAGGAAGGCATCCTTCTCAAGCAGCAGTAGCTTGGTACTTACCATATCCCCTAGTGAGCACCACAGTTCAAACTGAATTGACAAGATTCCTGCTTGCTTTATATTCCAATGAAACTGGTTCTTCATAGCATTTATGCCTGTCTATCTTTGTATATGTACACTTGACAAATTAAAATTTGAAGGCCAATGAAGCATGTTTAGTAACATGAAGAAATGCCTAATGATATGGGTAAATTAAAATAACAAAAACCAAAATGGGGAAATACACAATGAAAAGTGAGTATATCAGGATGGGCTAGGGTATACTGCAGTTAACAAAGAAAATTAAAAGATCTGGAACTTGACCAGACAAAAAGTTTATTTCTTGATCACTGGAAGCCAGTTTAGCTGCCTTGAATGTGGTTGTTCAGGAATCCAGGCTGCTTTGAGCTTTTGGCACCTCCTTCTCAACATGCGTTTTCACAATTTCAAGGAAAGAGAGTGCTTGGGGGTCTTGCACTGTCAACGGAAATATTTCCACACAGATATGACGTATATCACTTCTCTTCCAACCCATTGGTTTTCCAAAGTGCCTAGAAGGAAAGGAGAAACGAATATGGGTCAATAATAGATATGTCTTCTACACAGAGTGAAAACGAGAGAGAGAGAGAGAGAGAGAGAGAAGGAGAGTATAAAATAAAAGGATATAAAGAAACTCAAAATCAATAGGGCACACTGTTTCATGATTGCATAATGGTCTGATAATTGTTTGCTATCTTTTCTTAGGTTCTGAATGTTAAAAATTACTCTAAAGTCTTTCAGAGGAAAATACCTATGTAAATCTCCACTGTCAGAGTTGGAGCAGCTCACAGAATTGTTAACCCACACCCTCCATCAATCTTTGGGGTGTTGCCCCAACCCAGAAAGCTTCTGTAGAAGGTTGAAGAGGGTGGATGGATAAGAGTGAAGCGGCTGACTATGACAGCAAGGCAAGTAGCTTGTATTACAAAAGAAAATCACTTCTCTGAATCTTTCCTACCTTTTTTTTTTTACCTTTGAAAGGAAAAATGTTGATTACATTTATATACTTTAAGATCATGAAGGCATGAACTCATTTCTTGTGTTTATAATAGCACTAGTCATTCCAGCACTGCTTAGGAAATGAAAAATGATTTTACCATTTTTAACTTGAGCCATATTTCCTTCATTTTACAGTAAGAATATAGTTTTTAAAAGAACTATTGCTGGAAATAAGTAAAAGGCTGGAGGAAAGAACATGGTCCTTCAGCTCAACTGAGGGACATCGTGTTCCTGTCTGTTATACTCCTCAGAGCTAATGTAATCTGTTACATACAAATTGAATGGGCTTTCCAGATTTTCACATACCTGTAACAGGTTATTGAATAATATAGACTCGTAGAGGTAAAAATATGAGTTTACATTTTTTTTTCACTAACTGTGCTTAATAATTACTATGTTGTAAACTGCTTTTCCCATCTCTTATTGCATCTTGGTCAGAGTCTATTCATTTTTCAGGCACTTTTGTCTATTAAAACTCTATACTCGGGGCTTCCCTGGTGGTGCAGTAGTTAAGAATCCGCCTGCCAATGCAGGGGACATGGGTTCGTGCCCTGGTCTGGGAAGATCCCACATACCGCGGAGCAGCTAAGCCTGTGCACCACAACTACTGAGCCTGCGCTCTACAGCCAGTGAGCCACAATTACTGAGCCCAAGTGCCACAACTACTGAAGCCCGCACGCCTAGAGCCTGTGCTCCGCAACAAAAGAAGCCACCGCAATGAGAAGCCTGCGCACCGCAACAAAGAGTAGCCCTCACTCTCTGCAACTAGAGAACAGCCTGCGCGCAGCAATGAAGACCCAACGCAGCCAAAAATAAATAAATAAAATAAATAAAAATTCTAAAAAACCTCACAAACTCAACGCTCAAGTCTACAACATCAATATTGTATGGATTCAAAGCTCTTCTTCTTCTCCAGGGATAGATAGACTCAAGCAGCTTGGTGGTGGTGCATTCTTCTTACAGGATCTTCACTCCTAAATCCTCTAAGAGCTCTGACTCCTCAGGGCTTGGGATAGAGCTATCAGAGAAAAGTGGCAAATATCGCCTCACTTATCAGTATGATGACACAATCCTCTTCTTATTTTTCTTACCACTTCTCTGACTATCATTGATTGGCTGTCAGTGCCTTTTGGAGGGTATTCAAAGACTAACTCTTGATCTTTGGGCAAATATATGGATGGTTTGGAGCTTTTACACTACAAAGTTTTCTGATGTGCATGATCCAGTCCTGGACTATGTCATGTTACATGGCAAAGGGGAATTAAAGTTGCAGAGAAAATTAAGGTTGCTTATCAGCCTCCAGAGGAAGTAAATTTCGGTTGTTCATAAGCCACCCACTCTATGGTATTTCTGTTATAGCCATTTGAACAGACTACAGCACCTTCTAATTTTTATTCTCTCTCCTATCTTTTTGTCTTTGCTTCCTGGAAGACTTTTCGCAACTCTTCCAACACATCTATTGAGTTTATTGTTTCTCTTACCATATTTTTAATTTTCAAGAGCTCTTTTTGGTCACTAAATGTACTTTAAGAGCAGTATCTTGTTCTTATTCCATGAATGCTGCATTTTACCATCTATTTTACACTCTTCAGAGACTAAAAGCTCCTTTCTCTACCCAAGGAAGAAAAATAAATGTCCAATCAGTAATGAACAACACCATAGAGATTTCAGTACAACATTAACGTTTGCGGGGGGGGAGGAGGTAATGACATGGAATATTCTAAAGTCCATATAATCTAATTTTCTAAGGATTCTCATTGTAGAGAGATCTCAGAGCAACTATGCTCATATGGGATATAGGGCACAAGTAGTTTCTCCTTCCCCCAAAAATAAGACTAAATAAGCTAAAATTTGCATGAGAAATCAACAGCTTAGGTGATCATGATAATAATAATGGTGAAGTTTAACACTTTTTCAGAATAGGAAAGAAATTTAGAAATTCTTTTATATTTCAATAAAACTGAGATTACTCAGAGATATAATATAAGCAGTTATTTACTTAAATGACTAAATTACTAAGTAATCTATCTAGTTAGTAAGAAAACCAGAACTAAAACTCAAATATATTGATACTTAGTCCTCTTTCTACAACACCAGGCAGCCAATTCTATTATTTACGATTTCTTTGTTTGATAGGACTTTAGAATATAGTGGTCATTGGCAAACATTCTATTATTAAAATAATAATAAATATTTTCTACAGAACACGTTATTTCTAGAAATTATGCTTCCTTAAAACATCCACTGATCTTATACCTTGTGCTTCCTTGTCTCCTCTCCACCTATCTAACTGTTAAAATTATACTAGATAAGATCAACTGTTGATTTCCTAACAGTAGTAACAGATCCTATGGATTATCTCCCTCAACATGTATTCCAATCCCTTTTAGCATGCAGAGACTGGAAAGCTAAAAAAACTACATTTCTCAGACTCACTTGAAGCTAGAATTCCACCCTTCAGATGACGTAGGGGAGACCTATTTGGAAGTAAGTGCAGTTAGGCATGGGGAACCCCCTTTTTTCACTGGTGCAAATAGCAGTAGAGGTGGCCTAATTCTGGGGCTGGCAGCTGTTTTGGAAGTTCCTCATTCTACAGATTTCTTATTGAATCAGAGACAGCATATTTTTGTACTTTACAATCTAATTGTCATAATTATCATGTAGTATTTGCATGCTATTCCATTTAATATCCAAATCATAACCTTATTGAACGTTTTTCCTATTATGGATTTTTTATTGATGGCTTCCAATTTTTACTATTATAAATAATATTGCAGTGGAAGTCCGAATGCATAAAGTTGTGTCCTTTAAATTTTTTTTCTCCTAAGGATAAATAGAAATGAGATTATGAGTTGAAAGTCATACTCACTTTTATATGATCTTAGTATGAAGATATGCCTGAAAAAGGGCCTTTTCTGGACAGAGGGCAGAAAAATGGATGTATGAATAAACTGGGAGAATTGTTAAGTCATCCTCTGAGACTAGGGAGCAATCGTTTTGTCCTGATTTCCTCTGCAGACCTACAGGCTGAGAAGATTCCTCTTTATGGAATGATGCCAATCAAAAGTAGGTGCAGGAAGGATAGCAGAAGTTTGGGGAACCCTCTCTTTGGATGGAGTAAAAGTGAAGAATAGAACTTCAGCCTGGCTTCTATGCAGCCCCCAAGAAGGGAAATTAGGATATACAAACATAGTTACTGGATAACCTTTATAGAACTATAAAAATGAGAAATTTCCCCTTGTTTTAAATTGTTAAGCTTTATCAATTTTCCGTAGTAATTTTCAGTAAAATAATTAATAAGAATGCATTTATGATTGGGAGCACAAGAGAGGAAGGAAGCAAGTGACTATGTTATTCATCAGAACCCCGTTGGAGGAGCACAACTTATTGTGGGCTGCTTAGTGAGGTGAGCTGGCTGGGCCCTTCTTATGTGTGAGCCTGGGTTCTAATGCCACGGTCAAGATGTGTCTGGAGATGGAAAGCTCTCTTATATGAACAGCCAAAGACCACAATGGTGTCTAAGTGGTATACCCAATAGGACTTAAAATCAGTTAACAATATTTTCTTTCTTTGTTCACACTAGTGTTCTTAACTGAATGGTTGAGTTATTTTATGTCTGTCTTCATTTTGTTCTTGGCAGAACAAAAATGTCTAAAATAATATTTAGCATTGGGAACATAAGTAAACACAATCATAATATATATCTCTAACCCAGTTAACACAAGAAGGCCTAGCAGTGGATAAAAACCTATCAGATTGAGAAAGAAATGTTTCCATAGGCACTGTCAACTCAGTTAAAAGTACTTATTAACCACCTGCTTTGTACATTGACACCATGGGGATGCGGGCTGTTCGTAGGTACCAAGAAGCATGAGAAATGTCTGTCCCTGATCTTGAGAAACTATCAGGATTCAATTTAATGAATACTGGTTGATATTAGACAGTCGGACATTAGGTGAGACATATATATGTATACACATGTTACATTTTGTTCTCTGTAAATATAGTAGAAAAATGAAGTCTTTAGTGCAAACATGCACACATACAAGCAACTGAGTCTCCTCTTAAGCTATAATTCTTATAATGCTCTTGTGTAATATATTTTTTAGAAGTGACTGTTGGATATATCCAAAAATGTACTCTTTATTATGGAAATGATTTTTGATTAAGAATTATGGGCCCTGGGTTTCCCTGGTGGCACAGTGGTTAAGAATCCTCCTGCCAATGCAGGTGACAAGGGTCCGAGCCCTGGTCCGGGAAGAGCCCACATGCCACGGAGCAACTAAGCCCGTGTGCCACAACTACTGAGCCTGAGCTCTGGAGCCAGCGAGCCACAACTACTGAGCCCACATGCCACAACTACTGAAGCCCACATGCCTAGAGCACATGCTCTGCAACAACAGAAGCCATTGCAATGAGAAGACTGCCCACCGCAACGAAGAGTAGCCCCCGCTCGCTGCAACTAGAGAAAGACCGCGCAGCTACAAAGACACAGTGCAGCCAAAAATAAAATAAATAAAATAAATAAATTTATTACAAAAAAAAAAAAGAATCATGGGCCCTCTACTATCCTGTCTGATATGTTGATTTTTCAAGCTGTCATTCAGGATGGGTGAGTTGAAAAGTACAATGAGGCAACTCATTGTGGGTGAACAAGAACAAACTTAAATGTGTGTTGAAATGATTTTGGGGCAAATTTCACAATGCTAATTGTACTTCAAAGCAATCTCTCTTGTGAGTCAAATCTAACCAAAAAAATTGAATGTCATCCAGTTATTATATAAAACAAATGTAAACTAGATCACAATATAGTACTATAACATAGGGCAATACTGTACTTCAAAGCAATCTCTCTTGTGAGTCAAATCTAACCAAAAAAATTGAATGTCATCCAGTTATTATATAAAACAAATGTAAACTAGATCACAATATAGTACTATGACATAGGGCAATACTGTACTTCAAAGCAATCTCTCTTGTGAGTCAAATCTAACCAAAAAAACTGAATGTCATCCAGTTATTATATAAAACAAATGTAAACTAGATCACAATATAGTACTATGACATAGGGCAATATTGCATAAAATAAGTATACACATCTTTGGATAAGTTAGACTATGTTATATAACACAAATATATAAGTTAGACTATGTTATATAAAACATAAATGATTATCATATCATTATCTTTCATAAATATGGGAAATTTGGCAAAATATGTAATAATCTTGTACTATCAAATGAATTAAATATTCATTTAATCTTATAAGTGAAGATAGGTCCATGTTTTTAAAATATATTTTCCTTACGTGAGATATAAAATAAATGTTATGCACTTTCATCATATATGTGGAGGAAACAATGATATTGTTTAAAATTTGGTTTTTATGCATGTCAGTATATTTTATACAGATAAAGCGAGAAATCTCATATGGTAAGATTATTTTTATAAAACAACTGTTATTTGTTTAACAAAAATTTATATGGGAAATTATTAATTAATTGTGCCAATCTGCTATTTATTAAAATTTTTAATTTTAGAATTGTCTAAAATATCCACTGAAAATAGGCCCATCTGGTAAATAATAGTATTCCTTTAATTCATTGTACTGTTTTTTCTGACAAATATAAAGAGCTTTTAAGCTATCCTTAACATAATAGGTTTATCATGTAATGATTCATTTTTTAAGCAATGATATGGATTAAAAACAATACTTGACTTGAGCAGAAATTACATTGCATCCAAAATTAATTATCCCTAAAGTAAAGTTTCCAATTTATTTTTGTATTTGTTATTATTGAGGCTTTAATTACTTAGAATTAGAATGAAATGAACAAAACTAAGCTTTAGTGGAATTATCCTATGCTGAATGTGCATTTTGTGGCTTGTGTCAATTATGATTTATTACACTGGCTTACTTTCGCTTTTGAGAAAAACTGAAGAACATGCCAAAGATGGCAATAAATAAGTGCGGATTTATTGTGGGCAATCACTGCAGTTTCAAAAGTTTTTACACCTTCTGTATCCGCCTACACAATATCTCACAAAATGAGAAAATAAGTCATTATGCCATAATTTAGTGGTATTTCATGCCTTCAAAAACAAAATTTGTACTTATGTGATAGTTTTATTACTAAAGTAAAAATAACAGACTCTTAAAATTATTATAATATAGAGTGAAGAGAAGAGACATTGTTTATGATTTTATACACAGACCAAAGGAAACGTAAATTATCCCCTGAGACTAGGAGCAACTGTTTTGTCATGATTTCTTCATAGACCTACAGGCTGAAAATTCCTCTTCATGGAGTGACAACAATTGAAATTAGGGGCAGGAGAGGTGGTAAAAATTTGGGGAACTCTCCTTTTGAATGGAGTTAAAGCTGAGAAAAATTTCTGAAATGTTTTGTGAAAGAAGAGATCAAGTTCTGAAATGTTCTATAAAAATAGCTTACTGTCTGTATTAGCTATCTATTGCTGCATAACAATTTAACCCAAAGCTTAACAGCTTAAGGCAAGTAACATAATTATCTCACACAATTTCTTAGGATTAAGAATCCAGGTGCAGCTTTACTGGGTGTTTCTGGCTCAGGGTCACACATGAGATCACAATCAAGCTGTTGGCTGGCACTCCAGTCTCTGAAGACTTGAGTGAGTCTAGGGGATCTGTTTCCAAGCTCATTCACACAGCGGTTGGCAGGAAGCTTCAGTTTTTCACCATGTGCTGCTCATGACATCCAGTGCAAGTGATCCAGGATGGAGGCTGCAGGGTTTTATAAACTACCCTCAGAGTGGCACACCTTCACTTCCACTGTAGTCTACTGGTCACACAGACCAGCTCTGGTGTAATGTGGGATGTGACTACACAAGGATGTGAATACTAGGAGCTAAAATTCATTGGGAGTCATCTTGGAAAGTGGCTACCACACCATCCTTCGTCCAGTAATTTGTTTACACATTCATTCATTTGTAAACATTCATTAAGCCCCCATTATGTGCCAGAAACTGTTAGATCCTGAAGATACAGCAACCAAAATAGACATAGTTCCTACTCACAGAGACAAAGAAGTACCAGATATTTAGAGTGATTAAAGCTATGTTAAAGAAGGCCATAGGCTGCATCACAGGCTCCCATAGTACTTCGTATTTCCCCAACATGGTTCTGGTGCTTGTTTGACTCCATGTGTGTAGGGAACATTACCACACTAACTAATAATATATTTCCTCTTCTCTGATAATCTTCATTTACATTCCACCTTACTACCCACTCCATGCAGACCATGGAATTTTTCTTTATCTAAAGCCTCCTCCCTTCCAAAAGAACTAATTTAAATAATATTTTATTTTAATTATTTTTTTCATGTGGACCATTTTTAAAGTCTTTATTGAATTTATTACAATATTGCTTCTGTTTTTATGTTTTGGTTTTCTGGCCATGAGGCATGTGGGATCTTAGCTCCCCAACCAGGGATTGAACCCATACCCCCGGCACCAGAAGGCGAAGTCCCAACCACTGGACCACCAGGGAAGTCCCAAATAATCCATTATTTAATCACAATTGATAGTCCCAACTTCCTTATTTAACTAATTGTATTAGGATTGTGCTTCAACACTATTAAGACTTTTAGTCCACTTATCCCCATACTTTATTCACATCTGTCAGACTTTTCCTGTCGTCTTCCCTCCCAATCCTCTTAGTCTCTACAATCCATCATTTTAAGTTTCCCGTTGCCAATATCCCAGATTCACTTCCCCTTGTTTTGCAAAACTTCCAGCTAGGAAGTTATCTGATTATCTGATTTCTTTATGCCTTTAGGTGACAGCTAGAGCACTGCAAGAAAATTCAAAGCAGGGTAAACGGGTTTCACTATAAATTTTAATCATCAAACTCAAATGTATCCCAAGTATGTCAGAAACCTGATCTTATTTTCCAAATCAGCTTGTTTTTCCACTATATACCACAATGATTCACTTCTCTTCCACTCTCCTTAAGTATCTGGCCCATCTCCACCTTAACACCTTCAACTCTCAGCAGAAAAGTTCCAAAGAGGAAATAGATGCCACCATCTGGAGCTGCCTCAACTTCTCTCCACTACATTTCCAAACATATTCTAGTTACACCCATTCTGTCTTCCATCTCTCTTCATTTAGTGAAGGAAATGCACTGCCCTGTTTCCATCAAAGACTAATGCCGCTACGTGCACATGGATCACATCCTCAGTCTAGGGTCACACACACATCAATGATCACACACATCATTTCTCATCTAGCTTTTTTGTTTCTTCCACCAGATGCTCTTTCTGACATGTTTTGAATGACAAATTATACATTTGTATCTCTATCCTAACATCTCCTCTGCCTTCCAAAAGCCTGTTTTAACTACCCGCCTGGGTGTCCCGTAGATACGTCACACTGAGCTTCTGATCTTATTCCCTATACCCTCTCCTCCTCCATTATTCCTCATTTAAGTATATGGATCTACCATCTACCTAGTTGCTCACTCCAAAAGACCGAGAGTCTTTTTTGAGACTTCTCTCCTCCTTAGCCCTTAACTCCCATTAACCTACCCCCAATATATGTTAAATGTATTCTAACCATCTCTATTAATACCATGCTAAGTAATTTCTCACTGACTGCTACAATAGCTTTTTACTTGCTTTCCACATTCATTATTTTCCTCCTTAAATGATTCTCTGAAAACTAAGATTTAAATAAGATAGTGGAAGCCTTCTACTTTCAGTTATGAGAGAAAAACTGGGACCAGACTTACTCTCTTGCCATAAATGCATACTAGTCAAAATATAGGAAGCAATTGTTTTTAGATATTGAACAATACATAACACAATACTGTGACCCCTGACATAAGGACAACAAACTAGGTTAGGCCTACCATAATCCTGGTTTTCTGTCTAGAAACATATTCTGGACCACAGTGTAGGAGAGGAGCATGGTGATCCTGTTGAGTTGGAGATCACAGTTTTACGAGGCTGAGTGGCCAGAATCTTGGGGGAAAATTATAGGAGAGAGGGGAGCTCTTAAGAGAAAGAGCTCTAGAAATCTGAATAAGAGTTTACTCGAATCTGTGGGTTAGAACCAATGAGCCTGGGCAAAAAGAATGAGAGAGCTATAAGCTGAAAACTTCCAGAGCTTCCCCATGGCTGGGAGACATTCAAGTTCAATGATACAGAGCTGAGATACATCGAATATTTGTAGTATTCAGTAGAGACTCCAAAAGTCACATTTTACTAATAATGTTAACCTATCCCCCAAATAAATGCTGCTCTAGACTCACTCTAGTGAAGTAAGAAACAAATCTCACTAATGGAAAGTGCAATGTGTAATGTGAGTATATAACAAAGCTGCCTAACCTCATTTGAGGGGACTAGAAAGGCTTTCCTGGGACATGATTTTAGCTGAAATTTAAATGTTGAGTTAGAGTTAGCAAGTTGAAGAGGTAGGAGGAGAACTGGACATTCCAGCACACGCAAAGGCTTGGAGGCAAAGAGGACTCAGGTGAATTTAAGAACAGAAAGGACAGCATGTCTAGAACATGGGGAGTGATGGGAAGGTGATCCATACTGACACTAGGGAGACTGGCAATGGCTATAGAATTTAAGGTCTCAGAAACAATATTATGGAGTTTATTATTTCATACTGTGCCCTAGTTGCTTCTCTTACTCTTTGGGTGCTAGTGACTCCAGACAACTTCTCCCAGGAATCATGAATGAGACAAAGGAAGAGAGAGAGACAGGACAAAGGGGATATGGAAGAAAGAGGGAAGAAAGCACAAAGGCTGTGGGAGCAGCTTAGACATGGAGGAAATGTTAAGAAGGAAAAAAATAGGCTCTCACTATGTTTCATAATTTTTAAATAATAATAATAATTAAGAGAAAATTAATTGCGACTGGAATATCAAATAAATGAAGGACAATAAATTTTGGCACAAAGAGTGATCTTTCTTAATTTGGTCACATGAACTAAATGTTTAAGATGAAAATGATAGAAAGTCATTAAGTAGAAATTGCATGTTGGCACTGATAAGTCATCACCAGGGAGTACCAAGAAAGAGGTTATAGGTTTTCTCTCTTCAAAATATTTTCTCTAACAGAAAATATTACAGTTTGTCAATGTCACAGAACAATAGAAGTGGGACTTATGCTTTACAATGTACACAGCCAATTTTATGTTCAACACTTCTGGCATGTTTCTTACCATTTTACTTTCCCCAACTGTAAAATTATGTGAACAGGGTAGGTGATGGTGGCAAAGAAGTAACCATGTCCATTTTGGAGATTTGAGTTTGAGGTGTCTGAAAGGGACTGGAATACATGAAAAGGCAAACACTCTTTTGGGATAGATTGAAAACAATATTGTAAAGATGTCTTATTTCCCCAGATTATCATAAATTGTTATGAGAAAAAAAAAAAAAGAACTGTGTTTGGAAACTAGACAAGCCAAATTCTAACATTCATATGAAAAAAAAAGTTGTTTAGGAATAACCAAAAAAAAAAAAAAATCTGAAAAAGAAGAAGAATGAAAATGAATTAACCTTACCAGTTAACCTTACCAGTTTACAATTAAATGTATTATAAAGCTACATTAATTCAATAATTTTGGTACTGACATAAGAATAGATAGATCAGTGGAATGGAATTAGAAATTCAGAAATAGACTAAATACATATGGGAATTCAACACATAATGAAAACGGCATTTCTAATCAGTGGTTTGTTATCCAGTATAAGAAATTAAATTCTTGGCAGTGGCAACCACTAGCACCAATGTCCAAGTGGTGGGGGCAGCCCCCAGGGATGGCTGCTGCCAGTGTCCATGTCCCCAGGGTAAGCCTCAGTCGCCCCCGCCCCTCGCCCGCCTCTCCAGGAGACTCTCCAAGACCAGCAGGTCACATCTAACACTAAGAGGCTATATAAATACAATCCTCTTCTGCTCCAGAAGTAGAAGAAAAGTGAATACTGAAGAACAAAATAACTGCCACAACCAAGCCTCTCAAGATAAATGCCACCAAACCTTTCCATGCTACCCAGAAAGGAGATCAAAAGGCATTGTTCTGGATTCCCGTAATAACTTAAAGGGGAACTTTCACAATGCCCTGAGCCCTTGATGCCCTACAAATAAAGTAGTAGTATGTCCTCAAATTTCTCGCAGCAGGAACCCACTTAGGTGGCACCAACTTTGATTTCCACATGGAACAATCATCTACAAAAGGAAAAGCGATGGCATCTACCTCATAAATCTCAAGAGAACGGAGGAGAGACTTCTGGCAGCTTGTCGTGTGACACAGCCTCTCCTCTGCGCCATGCGGACATCGCCATCATCCAGGAACAACAACAAGGGAGCTCACTCGCGGGTCCGCCGTGGCAGACGCTGCCCGGGGAAGTTCCGCGCATGCCCGGCACCGTCTCCCGAGACCGAGGTCAGCCGGATCTCTACTTCCGCTGAGACGCTGACGAGACAGAAAAGGAAGAGCAGGGCGCTGCTGGAAAGGCTGTGACCAAGGAGGAATTTCAGGGTGCTCCAGCTCCCAAACCTCCTGCTACTCCACCCCCGAGGTCACGTCTGAAGGTGCACGTGCCCTGTGTGCCCACCCAGCAGTTCCCTCCTGAAGACGGAGCCTCAGCCCGGCCGCCATGGACACGTCTGGAGACCCCACCGCTCTGGCCGCCTAATGGGTAGGAACAACAACTGAGTGGTCTTAAGCTGTTCTCTCACAGACTCTTAAACACAAAATGGAAATAAGGTTGACAGAAAATAATTTCTTTAAAACCAACCTACAAACAAACGAAAAAGAAATGTAATTCTTGGTTGACTAATGTTTACAAGCAAAAAAATTACAGCATAGAAGTAGTAGATGAAATGATAATATAATTATTTTGTGATTTTGAAAATCAAGATCCAAAAACCTAGAATCTACCCAATGAAGCTAAGTACATTTAATGTTAATATTGTTAGTTAATTGTTATGGTTAATAAGTATCAGAAAAACAAGATGGGAGAAATATTCACAACTCAACATTCTAAGAGTTATTTAAAAAATATATACAGACCTTATTTAAATCAATAAGAAAAAACTAAGAACTCAATAGAATATTGGGCAAAGGATGTAAACAGGTTTAGTCCAAGCTCTAAATCCCAAGTGGCCCAGTGGACCGGAGTTGTGGGCCAGAAGCCAAGGGAAAAATCGTTTGGATGGAATCAAATTCTGCCCGAGATCAAACATAGCGAGGGTTGAGGCGAGGCCACTGGGCATTCATTTAGGATGTCACTGTTGACCTTTGACCCAAAAGTTTGGATGGGCTTCCCTGGTGGCGCAGTGGTTAAGAATCCGCCTGCCAATGCAAGGGACACGGGTTCGAGCCCTGGTCCGGGAAGATCCCACATGCTGCAGAGCAGCTAAGCCCGTGCGCCACAACTACTGAGCCTGCGCTCTAGAGCCCGCGAGCTGCAACTACTGAGCCTGCGCGCCACATCTATTGAAGCCTGTGCACCTAGAGCCCGTGCTCTGCAACAAGAGAAGCCATGACAATGATAAGCCCCTGCACCACAATGAAGAGTAGCCTCCCTCGCCGCAACTAGAGAAAGCCCACGTGCAGCAACGAAGACCCAACACAGCCAAAAATA
The DNA here is from genome assembly GCF_028564815.1 of Eubalaena glacialis. Classification (NCBI taxonomy): domain Eukaryota; kingdom Metazoa; phylum Chordata; class Mammalia; order Artiodactyla; family Balaenidae; genus Eubalaena; species Eubalaena glacialis. The sequence continues at coordinate 99,741,513 of NC_083723.1, read as the reverse complement.
AAAATAAATAAAATAAATAAATTTATTTTAAAAAAGTTTGGCTGGAGCACTGGGGAGTAGAGCAGGATTCCAGTGTGCTGATCAGCGTAGCAGAGTTACAGAGGTGGTGGCAGGGGTGTGGATGACTGTCAAGAGTTTCAGAAACATCAGGAAGGAAGGAAAGAGCGGGAGACAAGAGGGAGGCATGGTTACTAGAAGGTTTGGGGGTTTTAATCTTTTTAGGACAGGAATAATTAAGCATTTATGCAGATTGAACAGAAGGAGTCACTGGAGAAATTTCTGAAAAGAATGGATAATTAATAAAGCAAGAATCTGGAGGAGAGGAATAGAAAAACCTTTGAGTTTTAGATAAAGATGAAGATGCTATAACTTTAAAGCTCCCATTATAAGTTAGAGAGTAGTAAATCCATGCTTTAACCCAAAGAGATACAACTAAATAAGTGCTCCTGCTGTGTTCCCACAGCACCCCCTCCCCATGGGTTCCCCTCTTTCCCCTTTATCCCTGTGACTGTTTCCAAGCCTGTCTCCCCAGCCCCCTGCATCCCCTATCCAGGGGAGGGCCTGAATATTTGAGAAATGGATGAGAATCTTCAATATGGCTCAAGCCCTTAGCATTTGCCCAGCTTAGGAGGCCCGGTTTTATAAGTAAATGAAGCTTTAAAGGCTCTGGGAGGAGTCAACCAAAATGATGTCATTTGGGAAAATAGAAACTATGTAAGATTAAAAAAAAATTCTAAAAGACAACCCTGTCACTCCTCCTCCCCCCCAATAACCAACAATGAAATAAGGGAGAAATAAGTGAGAAAACAAGAAAATCAGTCTTCAATTTCAGGAAGTTAGTGAAGTCAAATGTTTGGTCCCTCAGGAAATATTTTCCAGATTATTAAAACCATTCCCCTCTATCCCAGTGAGAGGGTTCCTCCTCTTCTTTAGCAGAAGTCTTATAAAGATAATTGCTACAACTTTCCACATGTGATTTCATAACTCTGGAGTCAGTTTAAAGAAGTCTTATGGATCCCATTTATTCTTCAGTTGTATTATTGATTTTTCTGATGGAAAAATAGGCTCAGGAGACATATGAGAGGTGGATATTTGATGACTTATAGTTATTTGTGGTAGTGGATTTGTTTTAACTTTTTATTGCTTTTATTATTTTTTTTTCTTGTCTTGGAGTGAAATGGATGGGGAACCAGAGTTGAGCTGAGCAGACCTCTTTTTCATTCTGCTGTTTGTTAGTGGGTGCATGTGTGTGCACACGTGGGTGTGTGTATGCATCCAGAGGATAGGTTTGATTACTTCTTGCTACCACATTTCTCAAACCAGCCCTTTACTTTCTGAATTTCTGATGTAAGACAGTTGATCAGCGTTAAAATATAGAGTTAGCAAAAGCACAGTAATAAGAACTATTAGGCCCACTTAAAATTGAATTGTAGTCATAAAAGGCTGACAAGATCCGTAGTTGAAAAAGGCGACATGATAAAGAAACATGAGAAATAATGAAAACAAGTGGAAAGCCTGGAAATGCACTTAAAATAAGACAAAATCTCAGTGTAATCAGTGAGGGTTATTTGAAAGTAACTGCAATCCAGATCAGATCCAATGAAACCTTGGATGCATCAAGTTCTAAAATGATTGATATGGTGCATGCTTTTATTACCCATTGAAGAAAAATGCCCTATTGTAAACAAACAAGATTTAATTGAATTATAAATAATAATGTTTTCAGTGCTTGATTTTATTTTTTGTTAACTGATTTTACCTTTTCCCTAATATTAACATTTTGAAACTTAAAAACTTTGTTCTCTGTCAATAAATCCATAATCAGTGCTAGATTTTCACACACACGAAAATCATAATATGGTAAGTAATGAACCATTTTAGAAACAGTATGAGTAAAATTTTGAGAACTAAAAAAGTACAGAGTTGAACTCAGGAAAGACAGGTAAATTTCAGGCTCCTGCCCCCATCCCCAGCCAAAAAGGGAGAGAAATCAAAGCAAAGCAATAAACAGGTGCTGATAGCAACATGGCTTGTGGGATTTAGAATGCAAAAGGCTAGAGTTTTAATGATCACGCGGGGAAAAGAGGGCTGGGAAGAAGGTGAGCAGGGAGTGAGAATTAATTATTCTCTGAAGCCCACAGTCTCTAAACACAGCCGCTACTATCTCAACCCTGTATCCAGGAGGAACCTAGTACCTATTAGAGTGATTATTCATTATATTATGTAAGATAAAGCAGTGACAAATATTAAATAAATATTTTCTTTCCAGAGGAGAGGAAAGTAGTTCAATTATATGGTCTTCACAGCAAGGGTAGATCTCAATGTAAGGCCATATTTACCCCATGAAAAAAATGATGAAGTGCTTTCTTCCTTCTTCCTTCTCTTCCTCCCTCCCACCCTTCCTCCTTCCCTTCCTTCCTTCCTTCCATCCATCCATCTTTCCTTCCATTTTTTCATTCTTTCCTTCTTTTTCAGAATAGTACATATCCTTGGTTGAGGATTATAACCCAAACTTAATTCCTGTGTGGCACAAGCTTGAACATAATTAATGATTAAAGTCAAAGGTGAAGATAGTGATGTTATATATTTAGCAACTTAAGGTACAGCAGGAGTGGCCCCAGTAGAAGATTAGAAATCAGAAGGAAATTAATATTGAAAACAGGACTTAAGAAAACCCTGGTATATGGACATTTCCATAACTCAAGTTCTTTGAGATTCTCTCTCTCCCTCTCCCTCTCTCTGTCTCTCTCTCTCTCTCTCTCTCTCTCACACACACACACACACACACACTTTTTATTCTTACAGTTAAAAACTACACACAACAGAAGAAAACAAACTACTATAGATTATAGTACTATGCATTATAGGGAGGTTTCTGTGACTCCACTCAGTAAGAAAACCCTCTGTCTGCCCGGCAGAGTAGGATCCTGTATATACCATAACCACTTATGGAGGCTTAAGGATGGGTGGGGGGGGAGGGGGAGGGGCGAGGTGGGCAAGGTCTAGAGATATATCTATAAACATAGGCCAGAGCAAAATGGGAGTATTCTCTGGAAAACTGGCTAGACTTGTGGATGGTTCTATTGTGCTACAGTCATATGACCCTGCAGTGATGGTCACAATGATCAGTGAAACAAAATCTTCACACTCTCTCTTCATGCCTTTGGTGGTTGACAATAGACAAACAGCTACTGCAGCAGGTGGAATTCTCACATACTCTTAGAAGAGATGTTGGTTCCTCTGAAAAAGAAATGGTTACAAATTAATCATCAGGGAGATTAAAATCAAAACCAGGATATATCCCCACACATTTGTTAGAATGGCTACCATCAAGAAGACAAGAGAAAATAGGTGCTGGTGAGGACATAGTAAAAAGGGAATATTTATACACTGTTGGTGGGAATGTAAATTAGTCCAACCACTACAGAACATGATATGGAGGTTCCTCAAAACATTAGAAATAGATCTACCATATGACCTAGAATTTCCACTTCTGGGTATATACCCAAAGGAAATAAAAACAGGATGTCAATGAGATATATACACAATTATGTTTATTGAAGCATTATTCATAATGGGCAAGATATGTAAACTACACAAATGCCCATCAATGGATGAATGGATAAAAAATGTGGTACATATACACAGTGTAATATTATTTAGCCATGAGAAAAGAAGACATCTTTCTATTTGTGACAACGTGGTGGACCTTGAGCACATTATGCTAAGTGAGATAAGTCAGATAGAAAAAGACAAGTACTGTATGATATCACTTATATGTGGAACCTACAAAAGTGAAAGCTATAAAAAACAGAGTAAAATGGTGGTTACTAGAGGAAGGAGGTGGGGGACAAAAGTGAAGGTGTTTAAGGGCACGAACTTGTAGCAAGTAGCAAATAAGCCATAAGGATCAGTATAACGATATGGACAATAACATTGTACTATAGGAAAAAAAGAAATGGTTACAAGTGAATAATAGATTGGTCAATTAAACATCTCTTTCCAGCTGACTAGTTTTATGAAACACAGTTGCTTTGTAATATTTTACAGTAGAGGATGTTGTAGCAACCTGGTGTTGTAGCAAACAGTGGAGCTTTTGTAGTTCTCTTGTTACGTGATATTTCTTGGGATGAGTATTGTTGAAGTCATATCATTAGAAGTAATTGATGGAGAATGCATTAACATAATATATACACCCCAAAAATGTCTTCTCATACTTTACATTTGCTGGATGCTGAAGCACCAAAAAGTTGGATTGTTAAAGTTGGAAGTGTCTGCAAACAATGTAGTACATCAGGATTCCTCCCGTAACAGTAAAGTGGTAATGAAGTTCACCCAACAAAATAGTCCAGGCCATATAGCAATGAGTAAAGGAAATATTGTCAGATAAGCCAGACATTATTTACTGCTTTCTGATTGTGAAATACAGTTATACAATCACCTTGGAAAGATAATTTCATTTCAATTTTGAACATTTAAAAATTTCCAGAGATAAAGCTATCAGCAAGATAATATTAGATACTGAAGACACTGAAAGAAAAATTTCTATATGTCATTACACATGAACAGAATCCTTCAATACCATTTTACAGGAGGTTTTCAGTGTATTATTTTGAACAACTACTAAAGGTATGGTGGCTGAGATATGACTGCACTTAGGTATATAAATTGTAAGATTGATATGTTTAAAACTGTTCATGGATCAGTACTATTTTAAAGACAACGGTTGCTGGCACTTGGATGGTCACATTTTATTCATTAGAATTCTCTGTGAAGTCTGATTTTATTACAATAGCTATAAATGGTGATAAAAGGTACAAGTTTTATGTTGCACTATGGGGTTCCTACTTACACAACTAATAAAAATGACTAAGTCATTCATATAAATAGAGGAGAACTTGGACATGGTGCTCTGACAGATAAAGCTTTATATACAATTATTCACAAAGATTTTGTTTTCAATGAAGAATCACACTTGAGTTCCTTGAATCAAATGGGTTATCATCTATAGAAGTGCTCTGCAGTAGAACTCTCTGTGATGACTAAAATATTCTATATCTGTGTTGTCCAGTATGGTAGCTACCAGCCATATGTGGCTCCTGAGCTCTTGAAATGTGGCTAGCATATCCAAGAAACTGACTTTTTAATTTAATTTATTTATGTTTAAATCTGAATTTAAATGGCCACATGTGACTAATGACTACATTATAGGACAGTGCAAGTCCACAGCATTGACCTATACTGGACATAAAGAATTAGTGAATGCAGGGCTTCCAACTTCATCTGCTCTTGCAGGTGTGGCAATGTGATTAATTAATCACAAAACAATGGTAAGAAGGGTAAAATAGATGATCATTTGTTGATAGAATTAATGGGATTTGAAGATTAAAATGGTGATTTTAATCTTCAATTAGTTGATTTCAATAACGGAATAGCTGTAATGCATCCCAACATTAAATTTCCAGGGACACCAGTAAAATTTTAATGGAAGCCATTCAACAAGCCTCAATAGTAAAGAAGATATAGCAGGTAATGAACAAACAATTCAAAGCCTTGAGCATCTAGAAAATAAAACAGACCTCTTGGAGAAACTGTACAGATTCTATTATCAAGGATGATCTGACTTCCTTGGACTGGAAAAAATATATAATTTTTAAAACCTCAGATAAAAAAGGGGAGTAACTATTCATCAGTCTAGTGAAGAGACATTTTCTTTATTTGCATGAAGTGAGAGACTTCATTCCTAATATCTTTAAAGATAATTAGGGGCTGCAATTATCTGAAGGAATTTACACTAACACAGTAACTGACATCGAAAACACCAGAGTAATGATAAAGCTGTATCCATGCATGATTGTTGTATTACTTCACACTATCCAGCCTGGCCAATCATAGTTTAAGTATCTCATTGTCCTACAATTAGAAATTGGCCAAGAAATCCAGGTGAAAAAATTTGGATGTTATCTGGCTGGTGAAAGAATGAAGCATTATTATAAAGTAATTCAGTTTTCTGCTGTAAGTCCTGTCAAAACCCTAAATGATAAAAGTATAGGCATATAAGAGGTATTTCCTTAGTTATTATTTAATTCTTCTTCCCCATAATTTCTTAAATAATTATAGGGTAGAATTCACCACACCAACAAAGACAGCAACATTTCAGGAGTATGTTCTAGTGAATGAATTTACATATAAAATAAATATATACTAATATTTTATTAAAAGTGAAATAGAGGGAAAAACAATAATAGAAATGAAATGAAGGACCTAGGCAGTATGAAAATAGAACAGAAATATTTGAAATATAGCAATGAATTTCTACTGGAAAATATATCTGAGGAAATTTCTGAGAAATTAACACAGAACTAAAAGGATGAAAAAATATGAAAGATAGGCTAAGATAAAGACAGGTTACAGATTTTCTTGGGAATGATGCATGCTCATCTAGAGTACAAGTTTTTTTTAACATCTTTATTGGAGTATAATTGCTTTACAATGGTGTATTAGTTTCTGCTTTATAACAAAGTGAATCAGCTATACATATACATATATCCCCATATCCCCTCCCTCTTCTGTCTCCCTCCCACCCTCCCTATCCCACCCCTCTAGGTGGTCACAAAGCACGGAGCTGATCTCCCTGTACTATGCGGCTGCTTCCCACTAGCTATCTATTTTACATTTGGTAGTATATGTAAGTCCATGCCACTTTTTCACTTCGTACCAGCTTACCTTTCCCCGTCCCCGTGTCCTCAAGTCCATTCTCTACGTCTGCGTCTTTATTCCTGTCCTGCCCCTAGGTTCTTCAGAACCTTTTTTTTTTCTTTTTTAGATTCCATATATATGTGTTAGCATACAGTATTTGTTTTTCTCTTTCTGACTTACTTCACTCTGTATGACAGACTCTAGGTCCATCCACCTCAAATAACTCAATTTCGTTTCTTTTTATGGCTGAGTAATATTCCATTGTATATATGTGCCACCTCTTCTTTATCCATTCATCTGTCGATAGACCCTTAGGTTGCTTCCATGTCCTGGCTATTGTAAATAGAGGTGCAATGAACACTGTGGTACATGACTCTTTTTGAATTATGGTTTTCTCAGGGTATATGCCCAGTAGTGGGCTTGCTGGGTCGTATGGTAGTTCTATTTTTAGTTTTTTAAGGAACCTCCATACTGTTCTCCATAGTGGCTGTATCAATTTACATCCCCACCAACAGTGCAAGAGGGTTCCCTTTTCTCCACACCCTCTCCAGCATTTATTGTTTGTAGATGTTTTGATGATGGCCATTCTGACTGGTGTGAGGTGATACCTCATTGCAATTTTGATTTGCATTTCTCTAATGATTAGTGATGTTGAGCATTCTTTCATGTGTTTGTTGGCAGTCTGTATATCTTCTTTGGAGAAATGTCTATTTAGGTCTTCTGCCCATTTTTGGATTGGATTGTTTGTTTTTTTGATATTGAGCTGCATGAGCTGCTTGTAAATTTTGGAGATTAATCTTTTGTCAGTTGCTTGATTTGCAAATACTTCCTCCCATTCTGAGGGTTGTATTTTTGTCTTGTTTATGTTTTCCTTTGCTGTGCAGAAGCTTTTAAGTTTCATTTGGTCCCATTTGTTTATTTTTGTTTTATTTCCATTTCTCTAGGAGGTGGGTCAAAAAGGATCTTGCTGTGATTTATGTCACAGAGTGTTCTTCCTATGTTTTCCTCTAAGGGTTTGATAGTGTCTGGCCTTACATTTAGGTCTTTAATCCATCTTGAGTTTATTTTTGTGTATGGTGTTAGGGAGTGTTCTAATTTCATTCTTTTGCATGTAGCTGTCCAGTTTTCCCAGCACCACTTATTGAAGAGGCTGTCTTTTCTCCATTGTATATTCTTGCCTCCTTTATCAAAGGTAAGGTGACCGTATGTGCGTGGGTTTGTCTCTGGGCTTTCTGTCCTGTTCCATTGATCTATATTTCTGTTTTTGTGTCAGTACCATACTGTCTTGATTACTGTAGCTTTGTAGTAGAGTCTGAAGTCAGGGAGCCTGATTCCTCCAGCTCCGCTTTTCTTTCTCAGGGTTGCTTTGGCTATTCAGGGTCTTTTGTGGTTCCATACAAATTTTGAAATTTTTTATTCTAGTTCTGTGAAAAATGCCATTGGTAGTTTGATAGAGATTGCGTTGAATCTGTAGATTGCTTTGGGTAGTATAGTCATTTTCCCAATGTTGATTCTTCCAATCCAAGAACATGGTATATCTCTCCATCTGTTTGTATCATATTTTATTTCTTTCATCAGTGTCTTATAGTTTTCTGCGTACAGGTCTTTTGTCTCCCTAGGTAGCTTTATTCCTAGGTATTTTATTCTTTTTGTTGCAATGGTAAATGGGAGTGTTTCCCTAATTTCTCTTTTGGATTTTTCATCATTAGTGTATAGGAATGCAAGAGATTTCTGTGCATTAATTTTGTATCCTGCTGCTTTACCAAATTCATTGATTAGCTCTAGTAGTTTTCTGGTGGCATCTTTAGGATTCTCTATGTATAGTATCATGTCATCTGCAAACAGTGACAGCTTTAGTTCTTCTTTTCTGATTTGGATTCCTTTTATTTCTTTTTCTTCTCTGATTGCTGTGGCTAAAACTTCCAAAACTATGTTGAATAATAGTGGTGAGAGTGGACAACTTTGTCTTGTTCCTGATCTTAGAGGAAATGGTTTCTGTTTTTCACCACTGAGAACAATGTTGGCTGTGGATTTGTCATATACGGCCTTTATTATGTTGAGGTAGGTTCCCTCTATGCTTATTTTCTGGAGAGTTTTTATCATAAATGGGTGCTGAATTTCGTCGAAAGCTTTTTCTGCATCTAGTGAGATGATCATATGGTTTTTCTCCTTCAATTTGTTAATATGGTTTACCACATTGATTGATTTGTATATATTGAAGAATCCTTGCATTCCTGGGATAAATCCCACTTGATCATGATGTATGATCCTTTCAGTGTGCTGTTGGATTCTGTTTGCTAGTATTTTGTTGAGGATTTTTGCATCTATGTTCATCAGTGATATTGGCCTGTAGTTTTCTTTCTTTGTGACATCTCTGTCTGGTTTTGGTATCAGGGTGATGGTGGCCTCGTAGAATGAGTTTGGGAGTGTTCCTCCCTCTGCTATATTTTGGAAGAGTTTGAGAAGGATAGGTGTTAGGTCTTCTCTAGATGTTTGATAGAATTCGCCTGTGAAGCCATCTGATCCTGGACTTTTGTTTGTTGGAAGATTTTTAATCACAGTTTGATAGAATTCACCACTATACAATTTTTAAGCTGCAGTTCAGAAGAAAAAAATGAAATGAATCAACATTTTAAAACAAGGAGGAGTTAACTAAATTTATTGTGGCAATCATTTCACGATGAGTCAAACCTTTATACTGTACCCCTGAAACTCATACAGTGATGTATGTCAATTATATCTCGATAAAACTGGAAAAAAACAGAAGAGGGAATAAGCTACTATGAACAAGGATCAGTAGAAAAAAGAAACAGCAAATCTAGACCCTCAGGGACCTAGATATAGTAACAATCAGAAATGGATTATAAAATAACTTATGAATAAAAGTTTAAGGAAATTAAAATATAAAGCCACCAAAATAAGCAAACAATAAGATTTAAAATAACAAAGTAAATCTGAAGAACAAAGTAAATCAGAAATTCAAAAAAATTCACTGAAACTGAAAGATAGATCTAAAAAGATTATAAGAATTCAGCAAAGAGACACAAAGAGAAGGAAAAAAGAAAAGACAAGTTAGGATATACGAAGGCTAGAATGAGAAAGAGTAGCATACACCTAATCAGAGTTCTGAAAGGATAAAAATGCAAGAATGGGAAGAAGTAATATTTGAAGAGATAGCAGTTGAGAATTCCCAAAATTGAGGAAAGACATGAATTCTAAGGTTCAGAAAGCATTTCAGATCCCAGAACAATAAATAAAAATAAATCCAATCAAAAATTCCAATTCAAGATGTATTAGCTGACTTTGAAACTCCAAAGATAAGAGAAGATTAAAAAAAAACAAAAAACCTAGAGAGGAAAGGTAACTTGCCTATAATGCAATGTCAGTTAGATTCACTGCAGGTGTCTCAGAAGCAACAATTAAAACCAGAAGATAATAAAGTACTATCTTAATAAGGCTTGGAGAAAAGAACTATCAACTTAGAATTATATACTTGGCAAATCATCTCTCAAAATGAGAAAGAATTCTTCGAACAAAAACAGATTTATTACAACTACACACACTTAAGATGAAATGTTACAGAAAGAAGATTAAAAAAATCTATCTCAAACTAAGAGATACAAATAGGAATAAAAAGATTAGAAATTTAAAAACATGTGGGTTATCCACAAGTTATCAACCACAATAATGTCTAATTTGTGGGGTTAATAAACAACTAGATAAAACTTGTTTCTGGACGAAGTGTTACACTAGAAAGGAATTGTGTATAGTCATTGAAGCTCTATATGTTAAGTGTATGTTAAGAAGAAGGTAGGCACTGATTATTTTTGACTTTGTAAATTAAACGTGCATTTTGTTTTAGAATACCAATTCAGAGTAAAAATAGAGTATATAACATTCAAGTTAGTAATGTAGGCAAAAAATGCAATTAAAAAATGCCACTAGAAGGCAAGAAAACAGGAAAGAAATGAAGGTTAAATATATCAGTACAAATACATGTAAATGGATTAACCTTCGCTTCACTGCTACACACAGAGCTGAAAGATAGAGACTGCTGGGTCGTAGGTTGCCTACAGAAGATACACATAAAGCATAAAGACAGAAAGTTGAATATACTTTTCAAGATGACCATCTAAATTCAGATATTTTCCTTTTTTTTCTCCTACAAACCATTCAAAAGCAATAAAGAGAATAAAAGCTAAAAATACAAATGCCAGAGTATTTTTTGTAAAATTTGGCAGTAACGAAAATCTTAAACCCCCAGAGTGGTGAGAGTACTGGCAAAACAGTAGCCAGAAGAAGAGTAGAAAGCAGGACCTCACATCTGCCAAGCTCAGAAAGTGGTAAAGAACACATCCTGTCCTAAATCCTTTGTCTGCAGCAATTGAAATGTGCTACACGAACTATTTTATGACCTTTCTTTGATTTGATTTTCTTCCAAGATGGAGGAGTCAAGGCTAAATCAGGAACCACATAATGAAGAAGCCTCTTCTCTAGGAAGCAGAGTGGCCTCTCTAGCTGCAGTGGGAAAGCCAGTATTATAAAAATCCTACATTGTTGTCTGTGTCCATTGGGGGTCATAAAGAAAATTCTTGCTAACCTGAAACACTTCCCTTCCCTTCCCTCAAAAATGTGAGGTCTTTTGTTTAGAAATTATTAAAAATTTTAAGATGGTGACAGCAGAGCATTAAATTAAGCACGGAGCCCTCTGTGCAAAGGACCTTGTACAAGTGCACAGGGTGTGTGTCCACGAAGCCTGTTTCAATGGAATTCTCTTTCCCAGAAAAAAACTTGCCTCCTTAAAATATGAAATAAGGAAGAATCAGAAGAGGGTTTAATTGGAGATACTACAAGAAAATAGAAGGGAAGAGGAAAACAAATTCACAAAAGCAAAACACCAGAAAACGTTGCCATGAAACACTGGGAAATTGTCAAACTTTCACCATGAAAAATAGAAAACATTAAAAAAAAAGAGAGAGAGAACTTACTGAAGCATTTGCCTCTTTGCAGAAGAGTACTGAAAGAAATGATGAGACATCAGATGATGAGAACTGAATTGGCAGAATGCATGAAAACAGTAAAATAAAACACCATGTGAATCAGTGGTTCTCAAGCGTGGCCATATATTAGAACCACCTGTGGAACTCGTAAGTCATACCAGTGCCCCAAACCTGTGCCCATAGATTTTTCTTTAATTGTTCTGGGCTGGAGCCTGCTCAATGGTATGTTTTAACATCTTCACAGATCATTGAATGGGCAGCCAGTATTTATAACCACACACAACCAAATGAAAAATTAGAAGGCAGGGAAGGAGATGATATAACAAAAAAATTAGGAGGCAAAGGAGAGAGAAAATGGGAGATGGTGTAAATGCAGCAATTTCCTTATTTTTACTAGCTGAAGATAAAAATATAAGACTGTAAAATCAATTAGTATAGGTATAACCATATTTTTCAGCACAAATGAGAAATAAGAAAGATATTAGATATTAGAGGTAACTAAAATCAGGTAGAGAAAGAAATGAGTTCAGATAAAATAGATTAGTATTTTTAGAAGGAAATTTAGAAATGTATTGACCAAAAATAAAAAAGATAAATTTAATATATAAGTTATAATTATAAAGGTAACCAGTAGTACAGAATATAACACTTCTCAATTTTCAGAAGAAACATACATCAAAAACAAAGAAAACAAAGTGAATAATTTTTTAAGATATACAAACAGAAGATATCAAATAATTTAATAAGACTAAGACTATTCATATCTGTCATATTGATAAATGTAAATTGTTTTAATTCACCTATTAAAATAAAAATAATTGCTCTTTTGATCACATAGAAAGCCCCAACTCTATTTTATACATATATGTACATATATATACACATATATATGTATATATATATATATAAAGTGATTTAAGAAATTAAAATTGAAAGGATGCGTACAGAAAAACTAGGCAACTACAAGCAAAATGAAAATAAAGATTTTTCAATAACAGACAAAAGTTAATGGAGGTGGGAATATATTTAAAATGTGCACAATTTATCTGAAGAATTATAAAAACTCTTCAGAGACTCACATATCCAGAATGTCTAGAATATTTGAACAAATGGAAATGTTCTACTATGTTCTAGACTATAAAGATACAATTCATAAAGATGCTCATTTTCCCTGAGTAAATAGATAAGTTAAATAATAAGATACTAATAAAAAATACCAAAAGGTCTCTGTTCACTCATGGTAAATGGAACCTCCAGATCTGCCCATTGTAGCTACTGGTCACATATACACTCTCTTTGCCCCCACCCCTAAACCCCAAGGATAAAATATAGTCAAAGATCCAATATTTAAAAATACAAACCTTTAATGAAGCCACTATTATCTGAAAAAAAAAGTAAAGCATAGAAGACTAAATAACGATCAACATTGGATAACAAGTTTGACTGTTTACCTCCACCTCATAGAGTAGGACAGCTAGGGCATTTTATGACACTCTTTTACTGAGGTTGGGTCAGGTTTCTAAAAACAAGTAAAAATACTAAGATAATTTAGAATTTTAAAAAGTAGGTAAATCAGTACATTAATAGCTTGACATATTATTTTATATGCTAGATTATAAAAATTATATTTGTGTGAGGACTTAGAAATCAATAGACTTTGCTGTCAAAGGACTGAAGGAAAAAATTAAAGAAATTGATTATAATGTTTAATTTTATATATTGTATTCTTTGATTGATTTTTATCCAAAAATGTTTAGCATAGTTTTAATTTTTTTTTCATTTGTTGGGTTTACACTGGTTTTCCTTATTGTTTATGTTGTCTGTTTTAGTCATTTTTCTGTGTACACATTTATTCAGACATTTGCAGAGAGTATTTTTATTCTCATGGAGTAGGGATAGTAAGAGAAAAAACAACTATTTCTCTCCTCACCACACTTACAACCCTAACCACTTTGAGTTAGTGCAGACCCCACAGGTTAAGGGCTCAGTCTCACAAATTGGCCCCCACTTCGGGTGACAATCAAAAGTCCAGGCCTCCAGTATTTCTGACTTTCTTCTGGCTATAAATCAAGGGTTTCCACAATGCCCCCTTTGGGTTTGATAATTTGCTAGAACAGTTCACAGAACTCTGAAAAGTACTTTACTTACTATTACCCATTTATTAAGGGATGCAACTCAGGAGCAAGCACACGGAAGGGGCGTATAGAGCAAGGTATGGGGAAGGGGCAGGAGCTCTGTGTCCTCTCCCCAGCGAGCCACTGTCCCATGTGTTCACCAACCCAGAAGCTCTTTGAACCCCTTCATTTAGGATTTTTATGGAGTTTCCATTACAAAGGAATGATTTGATCAAATCATTGCCCACTGGTGATTAAGTCAATCTCCAGGCCCTTTCCTTTCCCTAGAGGTAAGGAGTTGGGGCTGGAAGTTCCAGCTCTCTAATCACGTTGTTGGTTCCTCTGGCAGCTAGTCTCCCAGCTCCAGGAGTCACCTCATTAGCATAAATAGGGGTGGATCAAGAGGGGCTTATTATAAATAACAAAAGATGCCTCTCTCACCCTTATCACTCAGGAAAGTCCAAGGGTTTTAGGAGCTCTGTGCCAGGAACAAGAGGCAGAGACCAAATATATATTTCTTATTACGTCAAATATAGTTAAAAAATAAATAAAAGAAGGTATGCCTTGTATATTAAAGGAACATATAAATTAATGGCAGAGGACGGGATAGTTAGAGAATGGAGACAACAAACATGAAACTATTGACAATTTAGAATCCAGAAGGAACTTACTCTTCCATTTAGATTAAAATGCACATGCATTAGAATTTATACATCATTTTAAATTTATTTACTTTAAAAACACATTTAATACAGTCTTTACAGAATATGCTAAAATTTTTTTCTTAGAGTAAAAAAATTAATTAGTAAATTTGACTTCCTTTTTTCAGTACCTAAAATGCAATCTGTTAGTTTGTAGGTGGAACTTATTATTTTATTGTGTCATACTCTGACCAACTGTTAATTTATATTAAACCAGGTATATTTATATAAAAAGAGCAAATTATCTTAAAAATGATCAGAAATATTCCCTACTCCTTCCAATAAAATTCCATCCTAGTGCTTTCTGTTAATTGCCCCTGGCTTTGTATAGGACAACAGATGGACTCCATGGCTGAAAGGAAAAATTCATGCATTCTAAAGGAAAGTTCAGTAGAAATTCTCAAAGAAAAAAAAGGCATAAAAAGGAGTATTTGAAGGCAAAATCATATGCAATTTATACATTATTCTCTGTAGGCCAGACATAAATATTTTTAAAGTATGTAGATAGAAATACAGGTTTCCCTCGCTACACCTAAGTAGTACGTTCCTATGAAAACTTTCATAAGCTGAAAAGGTATAAAGTGAAGAAGCAATTACCTCAGGACACACCTTGCTAACAGATGCACAAAATAAATCACAGATGCTCACAGACAGAGTTCAAAGCTTATGGCTCCTTGACGCCGAGATGCTGCCGAGTGTAGGTCCTGGGGAAGGAGCTTGGCGAGGCCACTCTCACTGCTTGGGGTGCGCTGCCTCTATAAGAGCTTGATTGCAAAACAAATACTAATGCTATTTTCATTTTTCTCCATTTTTCATAAAAATGAAAATCCTCCTTGGATTTCTTTTTGTTAGCTAAAACAAGCACTAATGTAGGTCTTTCATAAAAACGAAATGGAATAAAGTGAACTTTTGAAAAATGGGGAATACCTGTAAATACTTTACAAAACACTTGATAATAGTAGGGAAAGACAATTTTTAAATTTATGACTTATCTATAGTTCCATGCTTTTTAACTGCATCATATTCTCTTTGTTCTTAGGTTTGATGTTCTGTTAAAAAAAAAAATATTTGTTGAGCTACATATTTTTCTCAAGGTTCTTGTTCTATGTTTGAGGAAAAAGGCCCCCCTAGTGCAACCTAACACTTTTGTATTAAAGGATGACTAATTACGTCCTTCTTCTCTTGTTCACACTTTTCGCTAGTCGGATGAAATGTTTTGCAGATTTAGAACATATGCACCATCTGGCTTTGGTGTACATAATTCACACAGTGAAAGGCAGTGTAGTTACATGACTAAAAGGAACCAATTTGAATCCAGAGAGACCTTCTTTTGTCCTAAGCTGTGTGAATATGGACTAATTATTTACCATCTCTGGTTTTCAGTTTCCTCATCTATAAAGGGAAGACAACCATACCTACGGAGCTGTGATATAGATAAAATGACATAAGTATAGAAAGTTGTTGGCTTAAAAACACTACATACATCTTTTAGAATTGAACAGTCACGAGTAATTGGCTAAATTTTTACCTGTGTATAAAGAAAATGTAATCATTAAACAAAATCCGTCCTTTCGAAAAGAGAATTTTTTCCCTAGTCTAATATCTTTTATGAACTGGTAGCAGCTCATACAGTGATGATTAGAGGAGCAAGTGTTGTGGGACACAAAGAAGGGGGATGTCAGTTTGATTGTGGAGACAATAAAAGGCCTGAGGAAATATAGAGATGTTTCAACTAAGAAAGAAAAATAATTTGAAAAATTTACTTAATATACCAAATATTTGATGATGTGGACACCAAATCAATACAAAGGCCATGCAGTCATCCATTTTGGCTGCCTATCTATCTATCTATCTATCTATCTATCTATCTATCTATCTATCTAAAATTTAGGCCCTGCCCCAGCCTCAGGACAGTTCTCCTGGTCCTGGAGGCTCTGGGCAGGCTCCTGGAACTCATAGAAATCCTGCCAGCCCTCATCTGCCACTATTGCCACTCCGACTCCATTTAAACTGTAGAATCCAGAAATAGAATCCAGAAAGCTCTCTAATGAGATTAAGAAAGCATGAGTCCAACGTTCAGATAATTTTATAGTTTTGTGTGTTACTTTTTTTTTTTTTTTTGGCCATGCTGCAGGGCTTTGCAGGGTTCCCTGACCAGGGATTGAACCTGGACCACAGCAGTGAAAGCGCTGAGTCCTAACCACTGGACTGCCAGGGAATTCCCTGGTAGGGTTACTCTTGGTCTCTCTCCTGGAATAGAAGCCACCCTGAAGAGGGAGTTGACAGCCGTGGTCATTTCTCAAAAGTTTCTGCTTTTATTCAGACAAGGGGCACTCTAAGAAGGCTTGTTTCCTGCATCTGTTGAATCTCAAGTATTTCTTCAGCTTAAATTATCTTTATACTAACCATGGGGTTAAAGGGAATGTTTCCATACAATGAATTCTATTCCTGTTTTGAGATGTACTTGTGATCCCAGGCCCCCAAATCCCAGATTTGGGGGTCTGGGAAAGTCGATGATCATGTCCATCACCTCAGTTGTTAAGGACCCTTCTTTCCTGAGGATTATAGCAGTACTGCCTATGTTGAGGGTCATATTTTGGGTGACCAATGACTCTGCCTAATATGATCCTTATATATTCTCCCAACAGAAATGTCTCGTAGGCTCCATAAAACATACAAACTGGGCCAGGCAAAAGAAAGAAAAGTGATTTGCTCAGAATTTGCAGCTATATTGACTATTAGCTATAGCTATATAGACCAGCACTATCTAATAGATACACAATGTGAGGCACATATAGAATTTCAAATTTTCTAGTAGCCACATATTTTAAAAGTAAAAATAAACAAGTAGGGCTTCCCTGGTGGTGCAGTGGTTAGGAATCTGCCTGCCAATGCAGGGGACACGGGTTCGAGCCCTGGTCTGGGAAGATCCCACATGCCGCGGAGCAACTAAGCCCGTGAGCCACAACTACTGAGCCTGCGCGTCTGGAGCCTGTGCTCCGCAACGGGAGAGGCCGCGACAGTGAGAGGCCCGCGCACCGCGATGAAGAGTGGCCCCCGCTCGCCGCAACTGGAGAAAGCCGTCGCACAGAAATGACGACCCAACACAGCGAAAAATAAAAAAAAAAAAATAATAAATAAATAAATAAATAAATAAACAAGTAAAATTCATTTTAATAGTGTATTTTATTTAATACAACATATCTAAAATATCATTTCAACATGTAACATATATAAATACCTTATTGAGATATATTAATTCTTTTTTCATATGACATCTTCAAACTCAGGTGTGTATTTTATATTCATATTGCAAGTCAGCTCAGAACAGCCACAGTTCAGCTGCTGATTGGTCTCTTGTGGCTTGTGCGTACCATATTGGACAGTAGAAGGGCATGTGATTAATCTGACTTAAGGAAAAATGTGGTTACACAGGGGAAGATATTCTCATTCTAGAATTCATGATTAAATTTTTATTTTATTTTTCATTGACGTATAGTTGATTTACAGTGTTTCACGTGTACAGCGAAGTGATTCAGTTATTTAAGGAATACGTAATGTAGCACACAATAAGGAATGAGTAATCTAGCACACAATATTTCACCTCTTTAAGATTCAAAATATGACCACCTAGAGAGCCATAGCATTAGGACCAAAGGTCAAATATCAATGTAATTTCCAATTGAAATTGATCAAAAAGGAAAATTCATATCCTAGACCTGAGAAGACTCAAGAAAGCCGCATAGCTGTCTTTCAATATCTGAAGGAGTCTCAGAAGACAACCAACATGAATAAGTGCTCTTTGTTCAAAGGAAACTAATATTTTAAATGTATATTGAGAACTCCTCTGTTGTCATTTGAATCTGACGGCAGAATCTCATTTCTGCTGAGAACTGGCTTCCTATATTTCCATCCTGAGGAGAAGCTTCAATGTACCCAATTCCCTCATTCTGCAATTATAAGTCTTGTGTCTCAGCCTCCTTCTGGAAAGAGCCCCCCACCTAAATGTTAGGAAGTCATTAAGAATTCATCTCCATTCAATCTTTCGAATTTCTGCCAAGATTGCTAACAGAGTGCCAAACAGCTCTTAGTTGCTTGCAGATCGGGGCTGAGCTGAGCAAGCAGGCTTACACTGAATCTTTATTTCCCATTACTGATTCTGAGTGATCTGACTTCCTATCAGATTTAATTTTGATGGCTTCTATTGGTTTTATTAGTGAAAACAGTGGGGAAAATGAATAATAACATATGAAAAAAGTCTACAGTGGAATCACATTACTAACATGGATATTTCATGCCTTAATAGCTGTCCTGGGCACAATTTGCAACTCCCTGTCAGCTGGGTATTGAATTGTTCAATAAATACATGTCTCTCTTTTGTGAAATTAGCTTACTCTACTTCTTTTTTTTTTTTTTTTTTGTAATTGTCATAAATATGGAAGCATATAACATATGGTAGTTTTATTTCTTCATCAATATGAAGACGTGTGACATCAGAGAGAGAAAAATTGAACAGTTTGTGTGTCAGCACAATATAGACAATTAATTGCTATTAAGATATATTAGGGGATAGTTTTTATTATAAGCAATCTCTGTGTTTTCCAGGGTTTTGAAGAATTGTATCTATGACCATGTATTATTCAAAATATAACCATGATATCCTCTGCTCTGCTTTATAAAAATCAAATCATTACTGTCAAGCAGTGTTTGCCCTGTGAGTTTATCAAGCCACATATACCTAATGATAGTTGACCTAAAGTAGTGACAGTGCACTTTATAAAGCTGTTTAGAGTAAAAAATATACAGTTTACTACAAGTGATTACCTAATCTCCTTTTACTTCCTATAAAGTCGCAGCATAAAAGTAGCTTGAATAAATGCCAGAGGCGCATAGTTTGAGATGACATATACTAAAAATTTTTACTTTTGAGGACTGCAAAAAGTAATGACTATGGAGATGTCTTTTATATTAGGAGAATATCTTTCATTGAGCACTTATATGCTTCTTTTGAATAGTCCCTTTCATCTTACATGTCAAAATAAAAGAAATGAAATATACCTTTCCACCATATCAGACCCCAGAAATTGGATATTAAGTGGCATATATATACATACACATATATATATATACACACATACACACACACACACACACTCTAGAATATACTAGTGATTTAAAAAATGGAACAACTAGTTTAAAGTTGCACTTTTCTTGCGGTTCTTTACAAAAGAGAAAAAATAAGTCATTGGATAAAAAATACAAAGCCATTTAAAACACTCAACTAAAAATGGAAACAAAGCCATATATGTATATGTGTATATATTAAAGGAAAAATCTATGCACGTATTATATATACATATATATAATACATAATACCTCCTCTCCTTTAAAGTGGCACAAATGATGCATCACCAGCCAAGCTGGGCACTTCATGTCTTGTAAGGTCACTTTTCATGCAGATTACTCGGAAGATTACTGTTTGCCTCTCTTGTGTGACTTCCATGAAGTCATCATTCAGTAAGCCTGGCTTCCTGGCAAACAACGGAACATTCAGCTTATATGTGGGGAAAGAGACATCTCCAATGAGAAGGGAGGGCAGGGAGTGGGAAAAGTGGCAAGTCTGGCACAAAGGAGCAAAGAACGGTGATTCATAAAGAGGGTGGGAGAGCCAGGCCTGCCACAGTATAGATTCCACAACTGGCACTTACTTGGCGGATGAGCCACTGGGGCACTGACCTTGGCAGCTTTACAGAGATAACCTTTATGTGAAGAGGAACTGTTCTTCAACAATGTCTCCAATATGCTTGCCACGAATTTTTTTCCCCTCAGAGAAAGGGGGCAAGGCATGGAAAAGCATATTGGATTTTTTCATTCCCCATTTACCCTTTGTTGCAGAGGCAACAACATTCATGGTTCATTGTGGAAAATTTCCTATATGCCCTGTGTGTTCTTCATCGTCCTTAAGGACATGTAAAGGACAGTTAATTAGAGGACACAACAACAGTGGCTTTTATTAGTTCACTGCATTTTCCTTTTAATTCAGGGCCATACAATAGCTAGTCCTCACTAGTAACCTTTTGTATGGGTAATTCTTTTAGTCCATCTCATTCCCAGTGGGGCAGTCTCTACCTAGAATGTTGCCTTCTGTCCTAGTGTCCCTTCTTTCACCCACAGACCACGTTATAAAAGTGGCTGTGATGGTGGCCCTCTTGCTTCCATTTATGTGACTATTAGTCGCCTGTAATTTGTTATTCTTAGTACTCATGTACTGACAATCAGAGGTGCCAAAGTATAGGGTACCTTGTGTTTGAGAAAAAGAAAGCCCTTGCTTAAGAGAGTTGGAGGGAATTTTATACTCGCACAGTTAGAAGCATGAATTCAGTGGGAGAAAACAAAAAAGAATATCTAACCTTGTCTTTTGATGAATATAGAAATACCAGGAACAGTCTCCATACTGTAAAAAAAAGGTATATTTGAAGAGTTTACATGCCTGTGCATGCATAGTAGGCTGAGACTGGTGGTAAGCCCATTCAGAAATTTCAAGTCATAGCTCCTTCGGGAATAATGTGCTATTGTGCCTGCTAGCTCCAGGCCAGAAAGGGCTTTTTCCCTTATAGCTGGCGTCAGGCTTCATGATGAATCACTTGCCTCTTGATATTTATGCTCTTCTTATTTTGTTGGAGATTACTGGCCATGATTGATGGCTCCACGCAACTGATAAAAGCAGAAAATAGCTGCTCTAGAGTAAAACAACAGGAAGAAAAAGGCCATACTATACTTCTGCCTGAGGTTTGCAGCTAAGCTAGTCAGTTATGCTTGCCCAAGAATGGGAATTTAATTTCCTATTTTGTCCCTCAGATATTATAGTCTTTACTCATAATAACTAGATCATGCTGTAAATAAAGAAAAATAGTGTCTTCTAAACTAGCAAATACTTTTAAGCTAGACTGAATATGGCTCCATTTTGAAAGGGTGTTTTGGATTATAAAAACAGTATCATCTTACATGTTTACTTTCTATATATTGGTACTGCATTATGTACTTTTTAGTATTTATCATAATTCTAATTGATCAGCTACTTATTAGTCGTTTGTTTATTGACAGTCTTACATGCTAAACTAAGCCTCAAGAGAATAGGAACAAATCCATCTTGGTCATTACTTATACCCATCACCTACACATATGAGGTGTTCAATAAACATTTTAAATCATTGGATGAATAACTAATATAAAGATGTATAATGTAGGGTCTCACTATATTATGTACTTTGTTATGAAAAATCAGCCAAATGTATACATTCCTATGAAAATACAAGGAAGAGGTAAGAGTAACAAGATAGGATGTGATATAGAAGTTTGTGGGGGGGGGGGGCATTTACTTTTTTGACTCAGGAGAGATTAGAGCAGGTTACAAGGCAAGGATGGTGTTTGAAGTAGGACTTGAAAACAGAAGAGCAATGGAAAGTTTGAGGGGCTGAGAAGCATCAAAGATATTTGGGTAGAACAGATTGAAGCAGAGGGCTGATTTATGGGAGTTGTTGGAAATCATGCTGGAAAAGACAGATTAGGATCAGTTTGTTAAAAGGTTTGTGTAACAAACTGGAGGATTTAGTTTCCATTTAGTCAGAAAGGGTGTCAGCGAGGCTTTTCAGCGAGTACCGTGACCAGAGTGAGGCAGTGGGAAGACTAATCTGGGAGCAATGGGAATGATTTGTTTGCAGTGTGAAGAAGGAACTAAGGAGTCACATTAGAATGCTATCATTATTGTCTAGAAAGTGGTGAAGGAGGAGCACTTGAACTTGGGAGAGTGATGACTTGGAGGTTATCAACATCAGTTAACAAGCCAGTCATGGCACTGTTACCAAAAATATGAAAAAACAAACGATGAAAAAGTTTGGAAGGCAAGATGAATTTAGTCCTAATCATGTTAGGTTAGAGGCACTGATCGGCCATGTTTAGAAAGTTTGACAATGCAACCGGAACTTCAGAGTTTAAAATCTTAGTGGTAGAGCAGTGCAGGATAATGGAGAATACCAACATGAGGAGCGGTGGATGCATTAAGCGGATTGGAGGTGAAGGTCATCGGGTCATCGGAGGTAAAAAGGGGAGGTTCTTTAGTGGCAAGTAGTCTGGGGGTAAAGGATGAGCCAGAAGAGAAGACAGATACAAGAGAATTACTTGTTTCCCAGCTCCTGGGATCTGCTTCTAGCTGTTTATCTAGAACTATGATGGGGACTATGAATGAAATATAATACCACTAAATACTTAACTGAGCCTTCACTATGTGCCAAGCATGGTCATAGGCTCTGAAGGGTTAGAAAGAAGTATAATTCATAACTTCCTCTCATAAGAGGTTTATAACGTAGCCAGCAAGATGTCATTTATTTAATTACTAATTATTCACAAGTGTGAAGTAAGCCCCTATGTTGTACTAGGTATAGCTACTCTTCTCTCCACTCGGAAGTCTCCCGTCCAGGCTAGATATTTCAGTTCTTTCTACTACTTTTAAAAACATGCTGGCAAACCCTTTTTCCTACTCCTATTCTCCCTTTAATTTATCAACATTGCCCTTAAAGTGTGCTATCAGAAGAACTGTGCGCAGAGGTAAGCTGATCTGCAAAAGTTGCAGTGTGACCATTATTTCGCAATGGTAGAATTCCCTGGATCAGGGTGTTATCTTTCTATTAATGCAAAAGCAAAGACTGCTCTTTTTTTTTTTGCCATTTTATGAAAATAATATAACATTTTATTATATAAGCAATTTATATTCGTTGTAGAAAAATTAGGAATTAGAGATAAGTGGAAAAAAAGAAGGAAAAGATAAAAAGGAATTCCACACTGCCAAATTCCAGTTTTTCCACATGGAATGGTCACTTCTCCATTTAACTCAGTTATTTGTTAACTTCTGTGTCCAGCAGCTACATGACTGCAGGACTGTTTCCACTCCTTTCTGAGATTCCTGGGTGGCTCCTCCTACTGTACCTTCTTAGTCCATGAGCTGCTACTGTGCCTTTCTTTTCACTTTGCCCCAGGTCTTAGATCTGAACCCTCCTCTCAGATCTAGGCTGCTGCCCTGTGGGCACTGACCTACTGCTCAGAGCTCACTGATGTTGCAGGGTCATTTCCCTGCATTGAAGAAACTGCCTACAACCCTTTCCTAGGGTCCCATGGCAGTTGCTCCGTCTTCATCAGAGTTTGGCACTACTGCCACTCTTCTCTAGAATTTCAGTGGATTTCTTGTATACATCACATGCTACCCACATGGCTCTCAGGGTCATATGGTGATGCCCAAGCCATGAGAAAATGTTCTTAATGGAAACTGGCTGTACTCATTGCCATTACACAGGAAACCTCGGTGCCTGATACATGACTCCATTTGTCATTTCTAATTAATGCCAACTGAAACCTAAATCACCTTCTGGGAGACACTGACCTTGGGTTTTTCCTCTGATCACTTTCTTGCCTCAGGGTCTTCCCATTACACT
The DNA here is from genome assembly GCF_028564815.1 of Eubalaena glacialis. Classification (NCBI taxonomy): domain Eukaryota; kingdom Metazoa; phylum Chordata; class Mammalia; order Artiodactyla; family Balaenidae; genus Eubalaena; species Eubalaena glacialis. The sequence continues at coordinate 99,717,514 of NC_083723.1, read as the reverse complement.
TTGCCTCCACTCCCAGGAAAGCTGCTAGAGGCGTGGGCTCTGGTGACCACCTTGATATTTCTGTCTCTCTTATTGGAGAATGTCCACCTCATTGGAGGTCCAGATGACTCTCTGTCCCTTACTGGTGGGTGGGGCCAGTCATAGGGCACATCAGCATCCTTGATAGTGAGCTCAGAACTATAGTAAACTCTAGATTTATTGTCAGTTCACTCCACCGTATCATCACAATACTCAGAGACATAAGAACCTGAAAACCCCATTCAGATAGGAATTTATCAGGTAAAAAAGCTGAACATTCTGGAAAGCCAGAGAAACTGATCCCAGGTAGAGCTGTGTACAGGGACTCAAATGATAGCTTCAGGACCTGGATTCTCTCCGAACATCTGAGCTCTGTTTCCTATCGTTTCCACCTTCAGACAGACTCTCTCATACCAGAGGAAACATGGCTACTGTATAGGTTGAACCAACACCCTCCCAGCCTCAAATTCAAGGAAAAAGAAGCCCTCCTAGCTTCCATCAGAAAGTTAATATTAGGCTCAAATCACTCCTGTGACAATTCCTGAATTGATCATTATTGTAGGGGAATGAAAGTTACTGATTAATGTAGGCTGGGTCACATGCCAACTCCTAGAGCTGGGGATAGGGGTGGCCCCAGAAGAAACTAGGTCACTTTTGCCAAAAAAAAATGAGAAATGGATGCTTAATTGCTCAAATCAAACACATATCTACCACAACTTCTACCTGCCATTGTCCCGTGGCATACTGGTGAAAATACCATTGAGTGGGATATTGTCAGTCTATACCTGGAAAGGTGCCCCATGTACATACACCTGGAATCCTGAGACAACCTGTTATAGACGCATTTTTATTTATCAATGATGAGTTCATACTAGGTACTGTCTTGTAAAATGGTTTTTATTGTTTTATTTAAGGGGTATATCATGACCATCTTTTCATATGTGTGTATATATATATATATATATATATATATATATATATAATTATATATAAACACTTTTTTGGTTTTATAAGAATCTGTTGGAAAGATTGTCACCATTTATTTAACTGTACCCTTTCCTTATTGTTGAACAGTTGTTTTCTTTTAATTTTAAGTAATTATAAATAGCTCAGCAATAAATATTTGTGTAGCTGATACTTAGGAACGTATTCTTTATTGCCTCCTTAAAATGAACTACTAGAAGTGGAAATTTGTGACTAGGGTATACATTTTTTTAAGGCTCTTGTTACATATTGATAATATGGTGTTATTCTCTCTCTCTCTCTCTCTCATACACACACATACATGCACGCACACACATATTCATATTACACTGTTAGTTCATACTAAATTTGAGATCACTATTGCTTTTTCACACATATAAACTGCTGCTAAATTAAGTATTCTCATTTGAGTACAAAAGCAATCTATAAGCCTCAATTTCTTAAGACTTTATTTCAAATCCTGTTTCTGCACTATGTCCAATCCAGGTTTGTGTTATCTGTAAATTACATAAGCAGGCCTTCAATATCTTCATCCAAGTCTCTGGTAAAAAGTCTGAACTGTGCAAAGCCAAGGTCTTGTTGCAGTCTACTAAAGTCTCCTTACATGTCGACATCAAATTACTAGAACTTTAGAATCTTTGAATTTAGAGTAGGAAATCAGCTCAGAATAAAATAGCTCAAGTGCTTATTTTTTTTTAACCTATTAGGAAACAGACCCAAAGAAATTTACTAATGTTTACAAGGTCACACAGGTAGAATGATAAAGATACATACTGTTATTGTTGTTCATATTTAATTCCACTCTCTTTTTCCTCCCTACTTGCGAATTGTTTTATCCAAAATTGTATCATTGGAGGATTCATTACACACATCATTGAAATCAAGAAAATTATGTCAGTGACATTTTCCTCTTAACCCATTAGCAGAAATGAAGTCAATGTGACATGCCTTGTTTTTTAGTGTTCCATTTATTAATTCAACCTATATTTTCTCACTGTGCTAAGGAAAGTATATATACTCCCCTTTGTAGCTTGAAGATCATTCTCCCTTGTGAACATTGGAAACAAAATTAATTGGTTGGAATCTTGGTGCCCAACACCTTTTCACTTGAGGAGGCAGGAAACTGTGTCATGGAGAAATAAAATGACCTGCCAAAGAGTAATGTTGAGTCAGTTGCCTTTTCTTTGTCATCTGTGAACATTACATCATACAGCCTGAGACTATTTTTCTTTCTTTTTATTTGGAACGCATCTTTAAAGTTCTTTATATTGTGTATAGAATTTTTGAACCTCATCTTGTTCAGTAAGGGCTTTAGTCTTCCTGATACTACTCATACAAGTTCACGTTAATCTTCTGGCTTAGTCTTGGTCATGTCCCCACATTCCACAGCTTGTCCTAGTCCCTTTTAGAAGGTGTTTTTAGTTGCCTCCTTCCTTACAATTTTAGAGCATTTTCAATGATTACTTAGTTAAGATTCTTTCCCTCCAGCCCATTCCAGCTTGCTCCTATTATCACAAAGCCCATCCCTTTAAAATGGCATGTTTTTGCCCTAAGCTTTTAAAATATCTTTTCTGAAACTTTAAGTAGAACCTTCCATTCCCACACCTTACTGTTACTTGGTAGTAATTGCTGTTACCAAGTCTTGTGTAGCACTGTAGCTTCTACCCAAATTGTTGCCATTTCCACATTGTCAATTTGTCCTTCAGTGATGATTAAGATTAGGTAGAGAGTCTTTCTTCCTCTGAGTGGACTACAGTTGTCTGGAGGATTCTTTTCCATGTCCAGTGTTTCCCAGCACTGCCTGTGATGGGGTGTGTAAGTCTGTCGAAGTCCGCAGTTCAGTACTGCAAATCCCCCTGGCTGCTGACATAACACACATTCTCCACAATCTGATTTACTGGTAATAAAGATGGTGTATCTATATATTTTTCCCTTTCTATTTGTGTTGTCTGTCTAGCTCTTCTCTCTGTTAGTTCAGGCAGGGAAAAATGGATGTTAATGCTTGAGTTCCACCAAACCCAACACCTGGGAACCATGTCTGGAAACATTGAATACAACTCCAATGCCTGTGGTAAAAGCATGTTAGCCTCCCACTACGAAGTTCCTTAAAGATAGCTCTGAGGGACCGTGTGGCAGTAAAATGAGGAAAGTTCTGTTTGATGAAGAGAAGAGGAAAAGAAGCTAGCAAAAGAAATAGAAAAAGAAGATATAGATGGAAAGTGAGAGATGATACAGGAATTTACAGCTATAGAAATCACACAAGTTCCCCAAATAGCTTCAGATGTGTTATATATTGTGCATGTGGTGATTTTGATGGTAAAAATAAGAGAGATCAAAAGGTAGCCAGAAAGGCTATTAGGACGATAAACGCTCTAATCTTTTTTTTTTTAAAGATTTTTTTTTTTTTTTTGATGTGGACCATTTTTAAAGTCTTTATTGAATTTGTTACAATATTGCTTCTGTTTTATGTTTTGGTTTTTTGGCCACGAGGCATGTGGGATCTTAGCTCCCTGACCAGGGATTGAACCCGCACGCCCTGCATTGGAAGGTGAAGACTTAACCACTGGACCTCCAGGGAAGTCCCTAATCTTTTTTTTAAGATAAAGGATATTGAAAGAAAGAGTCCTTGAAAGAGACTGAAAATGTTAGAAAGGAAGTATTTCTGTGTGTGTGTGGAGAGAGAGAGAGAGAGAGAGAAAGAAAGGGGAGAATCTTATATCAGTGTTTCTTAAAGTAATTTTAAAATTCAGATTCTTCAATAAGCTCAAGGATCTGTATCTTAATACCTGGTGATTTCTAAGCACACTAAAGATTAAGAACTATTATCTAAGCACATAGAAAAGGGATGGAATTTAGTGTTTACTGTCAAGAGATTAGCTTTAGATAAGAGGTAAATCTCCTCTGACACTAGTTGGAATGATGTGAAGATAGAAATATGTTTAGTATATGGTAAAGTAAAAACAGTATATAAAAAGAAAGGCAAAAAAACTGTGTTACTTAATGTTGCATGGTTTTTCACTTCTATTATTCGTTTAAGGAGAGGAATAATTTTCTCTGTGTATTAGTCTATGTGCTGGGTACTTTACTTTTGTTCTGTGACTTAATCTTCAACGGTCACTCTATATAGTAGACATGATTATCTCTCTTTTTTTCTTAAAAAAACTAAGGCTCATAGAAATTGAGTAACATGTCAGGATGACACATCCAGGTACTGGTAGTATCAGGGTGTGGTCTCAGGTGAATCTGTCTTCAAATCTCCAGCTTCTTTAGCATAGGGTAAGGGTTATCAAATTTTTTCTGTAAAAGGCCAGGGAGTAAAGATTTAAAGTTTTGTGGACAGCTACTCAACTCTGCCACTGAGTGCAAAAGCAGCCACAGATAATAATGTAAATTGTGGGCATACCTGGTTGCAGAAAAGCTTTATTTGTGGACACTGAAATTTGAATTTCATGTAATTTGCGTTTATAACAAAATATTTTTCTTCTTTTGATATTTTTTCAACCATTTAAAAATGTAGAAACCATCTCCACCTTGAGGGCTGTACAAAAACAGATGGTGGGCCAGATTTGGCCCACGAGCCATAGTTTGGCTTGTCAGCTCCTGGCCTAGGGCTCTGGCTATCAAACTCATGCTCTCCACAGCATCCTTCCAAATGTAGGAACTGAGATTATCCAATCAGAGTAAAAACTAGTGTTTTTACCAGTATGAAGTAAAAGTTTGAAATAATCATTGTTTTTCAGAGGAAAAACATGATTCTCTGTTAGTTTCTATATAATTTTGCATCTTTTGATCCTGGACCAAAAATGGAAAAAGCAGACTATAATGGGGATTATGTTGCCTATCATCTATTTGTTTTTCCAGATTCATTTTCCACACTGCTCTGAGACCGAGGAGGCTGGTCTGAATGGATTCCTCCTTATTCTCTGGTTTTGGTTGGGGTTGGTCAACTGGGAGCACCAGTAGGGAATGAAAGGGAAGGAGGAAAGTCCAGTTAGGGTCTTTCTTCATCTGCTCCCTCCCTAAAAGGTCCATGTAGGTGGGATGTTGACTCTGAGGTTTCAGGTCCTTTTCAAGCATCCCTCTTTGCAGGTTCCAGGAACCACTCTCTTCCTCTCTACTTCCAGTCTAGAAGGAGTGCCTGTGTCCTGCTCTACTAGCCCTGGGGTGCTGCACTATCCCTCAGATTTTTCCACATCTTTCTCACACCTTTGTCTCCTGTCCTTTTATTGATCTCTTTCCATGTTACACAATTTGGTTGTGCCCTGTTCCTTGTGAGGACCCTGTCTAATACAAAGAATGTGATTGCTTGTAGCAATATCTGTTTAAGAGGCTTCTGCAGAGTGTCTCATCCTCTGCAGGAAAAACAAACAAACAAACATTCTTTCCTTTGTGTCCACACTGTACCCTGTAATGTATTTTTTTTTTAATTAATAGCTACTTTATTTATTTAATTTATTTTTGGCTGTGTTGGGTCTTCGTTTCGTGCGAGGGCTTTCTCTAGGTGCGGCAAGCGGGGGCCACTCTTCATCGCGGTGCGCAGGCCTCTCACTGTCGCGGCCTCTCTTGTTGCGGAGCACAGGCTCCAGACGCGCAGGCTCAGCAGCTGTGGCTCACGGGCCCAGTAGCTCCGCGGCATGTGGGATCTTCCCAGACCAGGGCTCGAACCCGTGTCCCCTGCATTGGCAGGCAGATTCTCAACCACTGCGCCACCAGGGAAGCCCCCTGTAATGTATTTTTAACAGCTTTACTGAAGTTTAATTGACATACAATAAACTGCACATATTTAAAGTGCCCATTTTAATAAGTTTTGATATATATGTGTACCCATGAAATCAACACCAGAATCAGGATAATGAGTATATTCAACACACCCAAAATTTCCTTGTGCCCTTTTGTGATCTCTCCCTATTGCCCTACCTCTTCCGTTTGGCACCATCCCCAAGCAATCACTGATCTACTTTCTGTTGTTAAAGATTAATTTACACTTTTAAGAATTATATATACCTGGAGAATCATTTCAGTATAAACTCCATTTTTTTTGGTCTGGCCTCTTTCTCTTGGCATAATTATTTCTTATAATATATTCAGTTATTATATTACTAAGTGTTTATTCCCTGTACATGCCAGCGTATCTATTTGCCCCTGTTTAGACTTCAAGTTCTTCAAGGTATGCTACACTTGTCATTGTATCCCTAGAACCTAGCACAGTACTTGACATAGAAAAGATTCTCAGTAATTATGGAAGGAAGGAAAGAAGGGAAGTGTGGGATGGCAAGTAGCCTCCATCCCCTGAGAGCTAATTGCTTCTCTAGCAATGAAATTTCTTAAGTACCTCTGTGGACAGTGTTTAATGATCTGTTTGCAGTTGAGGGCTGTCAGTAGGACTGGCCCTCAGTCAGGATATGAAGCAGATGAATTTCTTGCTCTTTTACAGGGGATCTATTGTCCTGCACCTCATCCTTCCTTCCTCTCATCTCCTCTGCAGGATCCAGAAATCTACCTGCCTGATGTATATAAATGATGCACCAATTTCTCACCACCCAGGCCAGCAGAGGAGCGAGGAGGGGTGGAGAGGGGATTCCGGGGGAGGAGTGAAACGGTTAGACAGCGTGGGATTCCAGAGCTGAAGCAGAAATAGTCTTGCATGTGTGCGTGGGGTAAGGGTGTAGATCACATACTCCCATACAGGTACTTCCCCGAGAGAAATGAACAGGAAATGTACGTTCATAGTTTCTTTCTCTATCATTTTGGGCTAAATCTGTGGAGTCTGAAGGACTGTGGTAGCCTTTATTGAGAGCTAAATAGTATGATTCCTTCCCTTTAGGTTTCTGAACTACGCGACAATGAGATTGATTCCGCAGGAAAGCACAGGCCTTGAGAAATCAGCTTTGCCTTCAGGCTACAGTGAGTACACGAATTGGTTTGGTTAATGGGCTAAAAATCCTGTGATAGAACCCTCTCCCCTCTTTCAGATCCATGATGTCTATAGATCTTAGCCCATTTAAGTTTGGTGTAGCCTGGAAAAGTCCTCCTCCTCTATGTTCTCTTCTCCCATGGGTTTATTAACATCTATTAAAATCGTGTCTTTATTCTGGGACAGAGATGGACAATAAGAGTCCTATAGAATTAAAAAAGGTAAGAAGTTCCACTGCCTCTTCCATCTCCTCTAGATGCTCTGTGGTCTTCTGTCTTCAGCCCTTTAACAGAGTTGAGACTGATTATATACACTTTAGTGTGACCAAGTTCTATAGATAAGCCCAGGTTTGCTGAGCCAGCAGCCAGCTTACTCCCAAGGGATCCTGGTGCAGAAGGAATATGAGTAACTGAAATCCCAGGCTATAGATTTCAAGAGTGTTGCCTCCAATTCTTGACAATTGCATAGATATAACAATTTATATAAGAACTAAATAGATTTGTGGGTTACCCTGTAAACTTAACCACCATGTATAACACGTTGTAGAAATTTTCTTCTATTCCTGCTTTGTTAAGAGATTTCTTTAAAAATCAGGAATGGATAGTGCCTTTCTTCGAATGCTTTTTCTGAGTCCTATCGAGATGATCATATTATTTCCTCTTTTGGTTGTTGATATGGGGAATAATGTTGATGGATTTTTGAACGTTAAATCAACCTTGCATTTCTGGAATAAACTCCGCTTGGTCATCACGTATTATCCTTATTTTTTGTTTTATCTGATTTTTTATTATTTTGCTGAGGATTTTTTCAGCTATGTTCATGAGGGATACCTTCTGTGATTTCTCTTCTGTTATGTTTTTGTCTGGTTTTGGTATCAGAGTAATGCTGGCCTCATTTAGAAGAGTTGGGAAGCATTCACTCATTATCAGTTTTCTGGAAGAGTTTATGTAGAATGGTAATTCTTCCTTCAATGTTTGGGAAAATTCACCAGTGAAGCCATCTGTGCCGGAGTTTTCTTTGTGGGAAGGTTTGTAACAACAAACTCAATTTCTTTGATAGCCGTAGAGAGGCTACTCAGAATATCCAAGCTTATTTTCGAGTGATCTTTGTTAGTTTGTGTCTCTCAAGTTATCTCTCCACTTTATCCAAGTTGTTGAACTTATTGGTATAAACTTGTCTATCCTTACTATCCTTTTAATATCTTTAGAATCTGCAGTGATGTCATTTCTCTCCTTCCCAATGTTGATAATTCGTGTTATCTCATGTTTTTCCCTTGTAAGTCTGGCTAGAAGTTTATCAATTTTATTGATAAAGTTCTCAAAAAACCAGCTCTTGATGTCACTGATATTCTCTATTACTTTTTTCCCGATTTTATTAACATATAAACACTGACATTTATTTTTTCCTTCCTTTGGCTCACTCTGTTTAACTTGCTCCTCCGTTCTAGTTTTTTAAATTGGAAGCTGAGGTCTTTCAGACCTTTTCACTTTTCTAATATAGACAGTTAGTACTATAAATTTTCTTCTAAGTTCTGCTTTAGAGGAAGCCCACAAATTATTTTTTGGGGGGGGCCTTCAAGTTTTTATTGATCACAACTTATTTTTTCGTTCATCTGCAGAAAATAATTTTTGAATGCCTCCTAGTTAGCTGTCACTGCTCTAGACACTTTCATAGGCCTTTTATCCTCATCCTCACAACAGCCCTGTGAGGTAGGAATTGGCCCCATTTTACAGAGTTCATAACAGGTAGGAGATTATTACTTCAAATACTTCTATTTGCCACATGTTTTCATGGACTAGAGGTTCTTATTGAGTCATTTGGTCAAGAGCTCTCACTGGTCAGGGGTTCCTATAGGTTGCTCTAAGATTCAAAGAATCAAACTACTAGAATTTTCCTGCAACAGGAGTGATGGGGTCGGTGGGATAAGAGTGAAGGAAGTAGAGTCAGTAGTCTCTCCCTTTGTAGCACCATTTGAGTTTGCTTTGGTCACTTGTGCACAGAGGGGGGAGGGGACAGTGGGAGAGGAGGGAAAGTGATTATAAGTCTTCTGGCTTCTTCAGGATGAGCTTCTTCACAAGCGCTGTAATCTGGGACCCGATCTCCTCCACCGACAGGGTTGGGTCCCAAGCGCCCTACCACCTTTCCAACTGGGGCCACTAGGTACTTACAGAAGTTCCCGGTGGCCTCCTTCCCAGAAGTCTGGGTCAGGTACTTGAAGGCAGGGTGGGCACCAGTGCCGGTGACTGCGATCTTGCTAAACATGGGGAAAGAGACACTGTAGGTGTGGCGGGCAAAGCTGTCCATCTCCTTTTGCTGTCAGGCGCCTGTTGGCCAAATTGGCCAAACTGGTTGCAGCGGAGCGCAAGCACGTTGAAGTGATGGGACTGCAGGTCCCCCTGTAGCTGCTGCAGGGCCCGGTAGTGCTGGTCTGTGAAGCCTCACTCGCTAGCCATGTTCACCACCAGGGACACTGAGCCGCGGTGCTTCTCCAGCGACACCATCTTGCCCCGGATGCTGACCGCCTTGAAGTCGTAGAAGTCCTGCTCCCGCTGCGCGCAGGCGGCAGCCGCCAGGAGCAGCCACGCCGCCGCCAGTGCCGCCACCTGACTCGCTCCCGAGCAGGCAGCGTGGCAAGGGCAAAGGCAGGGCGCGGCCCGCAAATTTTTATATGTTGTATTTTTGTTTTAATCAGATCAAAATTTCTAATTTCTCTTTTGATTTCTTGTGACCCATAGGTTATATCGAGGTGTGTTATTTACTTTCCAAATATTTGGAGATTTTTTCCCAAATATTTCTATTATGGAATACTTATTTCCTGCTACTGTGGTCAGAAAACATACTTGTATGATTTGAATTTTTTGAATTTATTGAAATATTTAGTATGACTTGGAATATGGTCTACCTTGGAAGTGTAATGTGTGCATGAAGATAAGAATTTTGTATTCTGTTGCTGGGTATAATGTTCTATAAATGTGAATTATGCCAGTTGGTTAATAATGATGTTCAAATTTTCTATATCCTTATTGATCTTTTCTCTACTTGTTCTATCAATTATTGAAAGATATTGAACTCTTCTACTGTTGTGGCTTTGTCTATTTCTCATTGTAGTTTTGTCAGTTTTCATTTCATGTAGTTTGAAGTTCTCTTATTATGTGTATAAATGTCTAGGATTATTATGTCCTCTTGATGAATTGACCTATTTATCATTAGGAAATGACCTTCTTTATATCTGATAGTATTCTTTGTTCTGAAATCTACTTTTTCTGGTATTGATATAAAGATTTCAGCTTTCTTTTGATTGCTGTTAACATGGTGTATCTTTTACCATCCTCATACCTGTAACCTATTTGTGTCTTTATATTTGAAGTGAATTTCTTATAGGCAGCATATTGTTGTGTCTTGTTTATTTATCCAGCTGGAAAACCTCTGCCTATTAATTGGGGTGTTTAGACCATTTACATATTTTGTGTTTGTTCATATGGTTTGGTTTAAATCTATCATTTTGCTGCGTAATTTCTCCCACCAGTTCTTTACTCCCTTTTCCAAAATTTTCTGGCTTCTTTGGGATTAACTGAACACTTTTAGTGATTTAATTTTAATTCATTTGTTGGCTGAATGGCTGTAAATCTTTGTTCTGGTATTTTAGTGGATGCTTTAAAGATTATAGTATACATCTTTAGCTCATTACACTCTCCCTTCAAATGATGTTATACCATTTAATCAATAGTATACTAACTTTATAGTGTGCTTCCATTTCTTCTGTGCCAGCCTTTGAACTAACATGGACATACATTTTACTTTTACATTTATTATAAACCCCATGATACATGGTTTCTACTTTTGTTTAAACAATTAGTATCTTTTTCTTTTGAATTTTTGAATTTTATTTTATTTATTTTTTTATACAGCAGGCTCTTACTAGTTTTCTATTTTATACCTATTAGTGTATATATATCAATCCCAATCTCCCAATTCATCCCACCACCACCACCCCCGCCACTTTCCCCCCTTGGTGTCCATATGTTTGTTCTCTACATCTGTGTCTCTATTTCTGCCCTGCAAACTGGTTCATCTGTACCATTTTTCTAGGTTCCACATATATGCGTTAATATATGATATTTGTTTTTCTCTTTCTGACTTAATTCACTCTGTATGACAGTCTCTAGATCCATCCACGTCTCTACAAATGACCCAATTTCATTCCTCTTTATGGCTGAGTAATATTCCATTGTATATATGTACCACATCTTCTTTATCCATTCATCTGTCGATGGGCATTTAGGTTGCTTCCATGACCTGGCTATTGTAAATAGTGCTGCAATGAACATTGGGGTGCATGTGTCTTTTTGAATTATGGTTTTCTCTGGGTATATGCCCAGTAGTGGGATTGCTGGGTCATATGGTAATATTATTTTTAGTTTTTTAAGGAACCTCCATACTGTTCTCCATAGTGGCTGTATCAATTTACATTCCCACCAACAGTGCAGGAGGGTTCCCTTTTCTCCACACCCTCTCCAGCATTTTTTGTTTGTAGATTTTCTGATCATGCCCATTCTAATTGGTGTGAGGGGATACCTCACTGTAGTTTTGATTTGCATTTCTCTAATAATTAGTGATCTTGAACAGCTTTTCATGTGCTTCTCGGCCATCTGTATGTCTTCTTTGGAGAAATGTCTATTTAGGTCTTCTGCCCATTTTTTGATTGGGTTGCTTGTTTTTTTAATATTGAGCTGCATGAGCTTTTTGTATATTTTGGAGATTAATCCTTTGTCCATTGATTCATTTGCAAATATTTTCTCCCTAAACAATTAGTATCTTTTAAAGAGCTTTACATAATAGCACAAAGCTCCTTCATGTTTTACCCATGTAGTTATGTATTTTCTGGTGGTCTTCATTCCTTGTGTGGATCAGATTTCCTTCTGGCATCATTTTGTTCAGCCTGAAGGTCTTTCTTTAACATGTCTTGGAGTGCAGGTGTGTGATGAATTCTTTCAACCTCTGTATATCTGAAAGTCTTTATTTTGCCTTTGTTCTTGAAAGATATGTTCTAAGTTTTTTCTTTCAGTGTAATAAAGATATTGCTCTACTATCTTTTCTCTTGCATTGTTTCTGGTGACAAATTTGATGTAGTCCTTATCTTTGTTCCTCTTACATAGTGTGCCATTTTTTCTTTGACTGCTTTTAGGTTTTTTTGTTTGTTTGTTTCTCACAGGTTTTGAGCCATTTAATTACAATGTGACTTGAGGTAGTTTTCTTCATGCATATCATACCTCAGACTTATTGAGGTATGATATGCAATTATAATTTTCATCAAATTTGGAATGTTTTTAGGCATTATATCTTCAAAAATTATTCAGTCCCATCCTCCAACTCCTCTCCTTCTGTGACTCCAATTACATGTGTATTAGGCTGCTTAAAACTGCCCCACAGCTCACTGATGCTTTTCCACTTCTTTTTTGATTCCCTTTGCTCTATGTATTTCATTTCTGATAGATTCTGTTGCCATGTTTTCAGTATATTAATTTTTCTTTTTGCCATTTATTCCATCTAGTGTTTTTATTTTAGTCTCTAGAATTTTTATTAAGGTCTTTAAATTTTTAAAATACCTTCCATGTCTCTACATACGTTTTTGAATACATGGACTACAGTTTAATTGTTTTAGTGTTCCTGTTTGATAATTCTAACATATGTATTGGTTCTGGGTTGGTCCTACTCAATTGAATTACTTCTTCTTTATGAGTCATATTTTCTTGCTTCTTTGCATGTCTGATAATTTTTGATTGGCATTGTGAATTTCACCAGGCATTGTGAATTTTACTTTGTTGGGTACAGTTTATGTCTATTTTTATAAATATTATTGAGCTTTGTTCTGTGATGTAGTTACATTTCTTAAGAAATTGATTATTTCAGGTGTTACTTTTAAGATTTGTTAGGTACCAGAGCAGTGCTCATTTTTAAGCCAATCATTTTCCATTACTGAGGTAAAAAAAACTTGTGTGTACTCTACTACTGTCCCTCAGTTTTTGAGGGTTATTCAGTTTGGGTGGTGGCAACAGGCACTATTCCCTGCCTTGTGTGGGCATTGGGCATTGTTACCCTTAATTATTTTGGGTGGTTCTTTCCCAAGCCTCATGTAGTTTCCTCAGTGCATGCATGGATCAGTACACAGGTGAATACTTACAGGGGTGACTTAGAGATCTTCAGGTATTATGATATTCTGTGTGCAATTTCTCCTTTTGCTACTCTTTCCTGAGAACTCCAGATGCTTTTGTCTCTTTGGAGTGTCAGTTCCGTCTTCCCAGCTCAGGGAGTCTCCAATCTCCACCTGGTTTCTTCCTTCCTGCACTATGCTCTGCAAACTCTCTCATGACAGTCATAGGGCTTGTCTCTTTGTTTCCCATCTCTTAGTGATCACTGTCTTTTGTTGCCTGATGTCAGTGCCTTGCAAGTCATTGTCTCGTATATTTTCAGTTTTTTGTTGTTTCAGATAGGAGGATAGATCTTGTCCCTGTTTCTCCATCTTGGGTGGAAGCAGAAGCGTATAACTTTTTAAAAAGGGAAAATATATTAACAATTTCAAACAACTGACTAGGGATCAATTTTGAAGCATCAACTGTTTTTAAGTCAGGTATTGGCTGTATAATCATCTCTTTCATTCAGAATTAGAAAAAATAAGAAAACTAAGATAACTTTCACTGTATTGTGCAATAAGAATTGTTTATAATGAGACCCTAAGATACCTAAAATAAGCTGAAATATCTTTTTTTTTAATACAGATTTATTTAATTTATTTATTTACTTGTTTTTGGCTGCGTCGGGTCTTTGTTGCCACGGACGGGCTTTTCTCTAGTTGTGGCGAGCAGGGGCTACTCTTTTTTTTTTTTTTAATTTTATTTATTTATTTTTATTTATGGTTGTGTTGGGTCTTCGTTTCTGTGCGAGGGCTTTCTCTAGTTGCGGCAAGCGGGGCCACTCTTCATTGCGGTGTGCAGACCTCTCACTGTGGCAGCCTCTCTTGTTGCGGAGCACAGGCTCCAGATGCGCAGGCTCAGTAATTGTGGCTCACGGGCCTAGTTGCTCCGTGGCATGTGGGATCTTCCCAGACCAGGGCTCGAACCCGTGTCCCCTGCATTGGCAGGCAGATGCTCAACCACTGCGCCACCAGGGAAGCCCAGGGGCTACTCTTTGTTGTGGTGCGCAGGCTTCTTATTGCAGTGGCTTCTCTTGTTGCGGAGCAAGGGCTCTAGGTGCGTGGGCTTCAGTAGTTGTGGCACATGGGCTTCAGTAGTTGTGGCTCACGGGCTCTAGAGCGCAGGCTCAGTAGTTGTGGTGCACAGGCTTAGTTGCTCTGTGGCATGTGGGATCTTCGCGGACCAGGGCGCGAACCCGTGTCCTCTTCATTGGCAGGCGGATTCTCAACCACTGCGCCACCAGGGAAGCCCTGAAATATCTTTTGAGACATCAAAAACATGTTAGACTCTTTTGGCAGAGTTTTACAGTTCCAAATTATCTTGCATTCTAACAAATAGTTCTTATGTATATGGTAACTCTCACGTAAAGAGAATACTTGTATCATTTTTCAGCTATTTAGGATAAAGTCCAGGACTGATTGTCCTAAAGGTCTTAATCATTTTATACTGTTTTCTAACAAGTTTATTTTCTCTTCACTCTCTGCCTCTCCTTAGTGGTTTTTATTAGCATTGATGGTGAAAGTAAAGATCATAGTATTGAGTTTTAGATTTCCAGTTTCTTGCCTTTTTTCTTTCTTAGACTTTTTTGCTAGAGTATATTTTTAATGTACTACTTCTTTCTAAATGTTTTCCTAAAATATTAATAAATTATATGCTACAATGTTAATATCAGTATGCAAAGAGATATTTTGTGTTTGGAAACGATAAGGTAGTTTATTAAATGGTATTCATTTTTACAAGATTTTATACATGCTTATATATATGTGTATATATATATGTATATTTTGCACCTGTCTATAGGAAGAATCATTATGTTGCTAAGCAACAATGACTGAATAGCTATAGATACATAGAATCCCAGTGGACATTAGTTTTTGCCTGTATTTTAGCTTTTGAAGGCAAGATAAAGTGTTTCCTCTTTAATAAAAGCAGCTTGTAGCAACAACATAAGTAAGTCAAGGAGAGATGCAGAGAAATTGGTAACATAAATATCTAAAACAACCAAATTTACCGTTCAAAATATAAGACAAATGTTTATGTGGCCTTCTACATAAGTCAGTGATGAGCAATCCATAGCCGCCCTGCGCAAAGAGACAGCCATTGATTGAATTTCAAGGTGAATATTTAGGCTGCTGTCTCCGCATTGCTACTTTGCAAATATGCTCATCGATTAACATTCATCACTAAACACGATGACAACGTTCTCACTGATGATCTTTCATTCTTTTGGAAGTAAGTAATCTAAATTGTAAAAAATGCATATTGTCTCCTTGTGGAGTGCTGTAAGGGTATATTCATTTTGGATAAATGAAAAGAAATTAATCATCTTAACATTTTAATTTCTTTTGTAGATTAGTGTTTATGCAAAAATAGTTGCCTACTATTGACACTTGTGATTTTACTTAATACCGCAGATACCACCTAATCATCTCAAACCTAATTGTGTATTGTACAATTTCATTTTTAAGTTCTGCAATTTCTGCCCTTGTAAACAATGTTAAGTCTAACCCATTCAGATGTTTGAGGATATGTCACTGCTAGCCACATTTTCCTTAAATGCTTTTTATTTTTAAAAAATTTTAAATGTTTTTTATACAATTTTAAAGGTTACTTTCCATTTACAGTTATTATAAAATATTGGCTATATTCCCGTGTAGTATAATACATCCTTGAGCCTACCTTATACCCAATAGTCATGCTTTTTAAATTCTTATGTCAGTAGTCCACCAAAGAAGTAGAAAAACTGCATAGGCAGTGATGGCTTTTGTCATTCAATGCCATTTTTGTCATTCAATTATAACACCATATAGTAAGTTATATGTCAAGTCTAAACTTAATGAATTACAGAAGGACACTTACAAGATTTAAGAACAGTGTAGGAACTGCTCTATGGCTTAATTTAACCCTCTAGGTTGATTTTATTTGATTCCAAAAGTACTCTCAAGGGGCACTATTCTGAGTACCGTCAGCAACTCCAAAGAAACGCAAGCCGTGATTTCTATCCTCAAGGAGTTTATAGTCTATTTGATGAGATGAGACATGTCTAACTTACCACCATTTTTGAAAATTCAGATTTCAGTACAAATTCTTGATCAGGACTCTAGAAAAAGTGTCAGATAAGATTTATGTCTTCTTTCCACCCTTACTACAAACAACACACACACACACACACACTTCTTGGATGCTTTCTGCAAAACAAAAACAACATGCAAGCAAACATCAAATACTTTTGCAGCAGTTTCATTTAGACAGTGAATAGCATGAGTAATAGATAAAGTCGAAGCTATTGTAATTTTTGTGTGTTTTGAGAGGAAAAACTTTGGACTATCGGGAATATCAATGAACCATGATGATAGCTGGCAAATATCAAAGGCTTCTGCAGACTGATATAGAGGCTATTATGCAGTGGGTAAGATGTTTAGGAGAGAAAGTCAGTTCAAATGTTGACCTGTGCATCTTCCATGACCTTTGAGACCCAGGGAGAGAAATATCTTGGACGAAGTACATAGAAAAACAACACCTAACTTCAATATTGTAACTTTTAAGAAAAAACTTCTTTCTGTAGAAAAAAGAGAAATCTATGACAAAATTGCTAAGGTAGGCTACAAGCTTGGAATATTTTTTTTTTTTGGCCTTGCTATGCAGCATGTGGGATCTTAGTTCCCCGACCAGGGATCAAACCTGTGCCCCCTGAAGTGGAAGCGTGGAGTCTTAACCACTGGACTGCCAGGGAAGTCCCCAGAATATATTTTTGGGTCCAAACTCTGGAACATATTTAGGATGAGTAAGTGGTACTGCTTGAGTTAAGGCACTACTAAAAGCTATGTTTTGTTTTTAGAGGTTGTTTGTTATCACATTAGGAGAAAAAACTCTTGAACTCTGGCTGGAGAGTACTGCAGAATTGAGAAGTGGCAATGCCTGTTGGGAATGCTTGGGGAGCTTGAGTCATGTAGTTTTATGTTTTAAACATTGATAAGCCTTTTATCACCATATGTGAGAACTTCTGGCAATTGGACCCTAAAGTTGGAATCATGGAGAAAGATGAGCAATTTCATGGCACATTGCTAACTATAGTTCAAAAGGAGGACGAAAATGACTGCAGATAACTATAGTCTGTAAATGATACTCCAGAAATTGGTGACTGTAACAGTGATTCTCAAACTGTGTTGCAGAGAACCTTAGGGCTCTGAGAAGGCATCTTAGGTGCTTCTTGGTTGTGATGGTTGGGGGTAGAAAGGGTTTCAGTCCTGCTGATTTTACTCTAATTAGGAGGCTATATTATACCTTTATATGTTTTATATATTGGGATTCTTTGAAAGCTTTCATTTCAAAAGAAGTTTTGACCTTTCCTGGAATAAATCTGAGAATTGTTCTTTCAGAATTAGAGCATCAGAATAAGCACTTGAGTTAATTCCTAATTAATAGAATTATTATGAACCGTGAAGCCCTTTTGTATCACCCAGTAGTGGCTGACACAAAAGAAGACAAGAAATCATTAGAATGTAGATAAGTAACTGTATTTTGAATTGAAAAGTTAAAGGAAATTGCTCCATTATTCTGTGAATTTAAGATAATTCTTGAATACCGGGTACAGAATTTTTGAGTCTCAGGATTGAACTTTACCAGTGTGTGAGGTAGACAAGGATAAGATCACCCTTATTTCCTGCTGGCTTTTACCAGTTTAAATGTGTATGTCAAAATGTTTCTGGGTCACCAGGGGGTCACTTTCTAGTTGCTCATATAAAACGCTGTATGAACAGCCTGAAGATTCTTGGCCTGCTCAAAACACCTGATTGTGTTTGGGAATATACTGATGACAAAAAGAGGGAGACTAAATCCAGAGAAGACATCATATGCCTGATATAATCTCACCTGAAGTCTGTTTAAATGGGATAGGCGCAAAACATAGTGTTACCCAATCACAGGCCATAGTGTAGGGCCACACTCTGTAAAGTGCCAGTCCATGATGAAGTCAAAAGCTTGCATGGGAATGCAAATCAACTCACTAGATCCTTCACTGAGAAAGTCTTAATGTGGAAAAAAAATGTCAGAGGAACTAGATAGTGTGCTTAGCGATGGCAGCAGACTGAATGCTTATGTTCCCCCCAAATTCATATGTTGAAATCCTAACTCCCAAGGTGATGGTATTAGGAGGTGGGGCCTTTGGGGTGATGTCATGAGGGGAGAGCCCTCATGAGTAGAATTGGTGCTCTTATAAAAGAGACCCAAGAAAACTCCTTTGCCTCTTTAGTCATGTGAGGTTACAGCAAGAAGACAACTGTCTAGAAGTGGGCTCTCACCAGGCACTGAATCTCCCACATCTTGATCTTCGACTTCCAACCTCTAGAATTGTGAGAAATAAATTTCTATTGTTTATGAGCTACCCAGTCTATGGTATTTTGCTATAGCAGCTGTCAGGGAGGAAGAAATTTTCTTGTACCCTTCTAGGTTCTTCTGGCTGTCCTAAAAATTAAATTGGCATGAAACAGCTTCACAGGAGAAAAATCAAACAAATGTTTAATAATACATATACATGGGAGAGATCCAGGAAAGCTGAGTAACTCACCAAAATGGCTGAAACCTTCGCCTTAACATACCATCTTCAGCTATAGACAAAAGATGTGGAGGGTAGTAGGTTGGGATCTCAAAGGGGAGGAAGTCAACTGACCTAGAGAAGGAAAAGCAAATGTTTGGTAAACAGATGTTTGCTAGGCTATGCAGAGACAATGGGACACAGAGGAACTTGAACAGATTTTGCTAGGCCTCTTCCTGTCCACACAGGACAGCTCCTGTCCTGGAACAGCCCCTCTATCTGCACTCTTCAGGCAATTAGGAGGAGGATCCACGTTGCTTCCTGAGTCTTTGGGGCCTTGATTGTTTTCAGCACAAAATAATTTGCATGCCAGAGAGACATTTTGGGGTGGGAGAATTTTGCTCCCCTTCGTCCCCAAGTGGACTAAGACAGTGACATCGACGATTTACATTCTGACACAAGCTCCTTATTGCATTACATACTGGTGACGGAACAGTTCACATTCAGGAAGCTGGTCTACAGACTGCATTTTGAATAGCTCTTATGTAAAAAATCCTTTAGAAACTATCTCTGACACGAGTTATCCACGGATCTGGATATTAAGACTTCAACAATGACGTTATCAGCAATATTGAAGAGGGAAGGGTTTCTTCTCCATAAATGCTATGAAGGTAGAAGCTCTAGAAAAAAATCAGGTTACAATGGTAGAGGTGATATATAACTGGATGAACATGCCTGGTATGCGTCAGAGGCCACTTAGTTGTCAAGTACCTGCTGGCATAAGAGAGAGTGTGACAAAATGAAGAGGTTAAAGTGCTGGACATCACACACTGTATTTATGTTAAAGTTTTAGAGACTCAGAATTTAATTAGGGGACTAGGTAAAGGGGGACTGCATGGCATGACACTTATGTGTGGGAGTGTGGTGCTATACTGCTTGGGTTAGAAAACTAGTGACCACATTTCCCAGCTGTGAAAATTCAGATTAATATAACCTCACTAAGCTTCAGTTTTATTAACTATAAAACAGGAGCAATGATAATCATACCTACCTAATACAGTGAGGATGAAATAAAATATTCATGTAGAGCACTCAGCCTATAACACACTAAATACATGTTTGCTATTGTAATTTTTTGTACCAAACTAAAGTATTTTCTATAGTACTTGACCAAACACTAAAATAAATCATAGATATTCTTAAGTATTATTAAATGAATAGGAAGAAAATGTATGCTGTGGGGGAAAGGATCACACCAAACTTCAAAGTTTATATCATGGAAGAATATACATTTATTAAAGGTGATAAAATTCTGTAGCTAGGTTTGGTAAGCTGAAGATGGCAGAGAAGCAAACCAATGTGTTTCAGACTTAGTGAATCCTGAAGATTTCCGGAAACAAATATAGGTTCTTCCTTTGAAATTTTCTGCTTGACCATGCAGGAGTCACCTGGTAAGAATCACTTACAGGTCACGCATCTAAATCCACTCCTGGATGCGTTTCTAAAGGTTGCAATTTCAGGAAAATAGTCTATTTATTCATAATAACAATTTCTTCTGTATTGGAAGAGACTCTTACTTTAGATGCTAGTAAAACAGGACTCACTGAAAGAGACAAAGAGTATATAATGTCATGCAAGTCAAGAGGTTATACCATGGAAAAAGTATCCTTAAACATAAATCCCATGACATCAGAGCCATGCTTGGTATCTCTCGGAGGACTCTTATTCAATGGCCTAGCATGAGATGAATAATTGCTGAACCACTAAAAAGGAAAATACCAACAATATTAACTAACTTTTGCTTGTTTCCATTGGGAGGAGTCTAATTGGAACCAGCCTTAGGCAGATACAACAGGTGCACTAAGGTCCTGACTGCCACTCCTACACCCACAAAGAGAAAAATGGTGCCCTCTTCCCACCATTCAGGTACTCCCAAGACTAGGTCTGGTGAAGAAGGACTAGTGCTCAGAGAGATCAGCTCTTGGAGAAAGTACTTGAAAACCAGGGTGTCAGCAACATCAGAATGACACAGAAGCCTCATCTGGATCCAAGCCCTAGCCATGTCCTAATACTGGGAGAGGGGCAGACTGCTATAGACTGGAGAGGGTGTCATCACATATCACCATGTCTATCTCACTACCTTTTTATTTTGACTTATCATGTGACCATCGTTCCTTCAATTGTGTATTTTACACTGCTCACTCTAATAACTTTTCACTGTGGTCTTAACTAGTGCTGTTAAAAAGGCATCACTTTGAGAGAGTGTGCTCTCGGGAAGTCTCGCTCTCTCGTTTTATTCCAGACTCTGCCTACATGTCACATCTTCGAGGACTTCCCCGGCCACCCTCTTTAAATATGACACCCCCCACCTCCTTACTCGCTCTAAATCCTCTTCCAACTTTCTATTTCTTCCTAAAATTTTGTCAGTACCCTGTGTTATTTCTGGTCTGTCTATACAGCTCAAGTCAGCTCCTAGAAAGTACCAGTTCTCCAAAACAAAGATTTATGACTTCAAGATCCAGCGCTTTTAAATCTTTTGTGAACTATGTTTCTTCTTCAAATGTGTTTCTTCTATGAACTGTGCCTCTTCCTCAGATATATCTCTATAATTATTCCTCTTACTACCTCCTGTAGCAGATGCCTTGCTATAAATGGGGTCAGAGGAGGCTTGGAAGGGAGACTGCGTGAGTTTCTATGTCAAGCTCCATAGCTACTCCTAGTGTTTAAGGGTTTAAGGTTTCTACCACCATTTATAAAGAGCTGCTATATCCAGTTACATAATATTTAGAGGCACGTGTCTTCTAAATCCGGTTTTAGAGCTAGTGACAGAGAAAAGGGTGTACAAGTGTTGGGCTGGGAGCTGGTTGCTTTCTTCAACTAAAATTGTCCAAATGGCACTTCCTGATGAGTCACGGAGAGTCTATGGACTCCCATGTCATTACAAAGGTTACTGAAGCTCTCTGCTCTCCGAGCACATTTTCAACAGGGCTGGTTCTATAAAGAAACAGACAAGGCAGCTATTTTGTTTAATGTGAGGGCCCTCAAAAGGCTAGCCTGAATACAAATTTTATTCATATTTACTTGATTTAAAATTCCTACCATAGTCACCTTCTAGAGATACAAATCTCCTAAATAAATAAAGATTTTTTTTTTTTCTCTAAACACTAGAGTTACAAATTACCTACCTGACACATTACAGGGGTTAGTCACCCGATCAATATTTCATTACATGTTTCTTTAATCAGGAGAGCTCAGGTATCGGACATACGAATGAAGAGTGGCAGTTGATTATGAGAATTAAATAAAATATTGTATGTAGAACACTCAGCACTTAGAAGGTGCTGAAAAAATAGCAGCTTTCATTACAGAGAAAAAAACAGATTGACTAAATGATTATTATAAACCTAATAATAACCTCTTTATGATATTGTTCCTCAAATTCTATGTAATTGTTATGAGAACCAGAAACATTGCTGCCACGTGTGCTCTTGCAGACCCAAGATCTTTTAAAAAGAAGCCCAGGTGGTTTTCTCTTTATCATTTCTAATTCTGAACTATTCATACCAAAATGTAAATGATTAATATCAAATCAGTCTTCAATACGGAGAAGAGAACACCAAAATGCCAGGTAACTTATAGGAGACAGGTGTGCAGCAATAAAAGCAATGCTGATTTCTTCTTGCGTCAGTCTGACAGACTTTATTTCCCTTTCCTTTTGACTTAGCCTCATGTTCTTCAGTCACTGAGGGCCCTGTCCACTGACTCAGTAAACTCTAGATTTCCTGAATGCTAACATTTCCTCAGATGCTTGCCAAATGAAGACTCCAATTTACTTCTAATGTCAGGAGACACTTCAATTTCCTCATCACTATTACCATTTCTCTCCGTGCTACTTATTTTCTCAAGTGAAGACACAGTAGAATAAGGAAAGCAAATGCTTGAACAATCTCCCCTATGATTTGTGAGATATCAATAGGGGATTTGATTTTCCTTTTGGCTTTTGCAGACTTGGGGCAACAACATTTATCCATGGGTTCTAACCTTTCTGTAACTATGATGTTGATGCCCAATGGGCTCCCCTTATGTAGACTTGGGGACCAAAAGTATTAACAAACATATGCCATTTATAACACTCTGATTAGAGAAGGAAAAACAGTCTCATTTCCTATGACAGACAAGATCCAGTTTCCTCTGGAAAATCACCAAAGCAGACCTCCTTCATCAAACCTACTGGTTTGGGACTTCCCTGGTGGCACAGTAGTTAAGAATCCGCCTGCCAGTGCAGGGGACACGGGTTCGATCCCTGGTCCGGGAAGATCCCACATGCCGCAGAGCAACTAAGCCCATGCGCCACAACTACTGAGCCTGCGCTCTAGAGCCTGTGAGCCACAACTACTGAGCCCGCGTGCCACAACCACTGAAGCTCACGCACCTAGAGCCCGTGCTCCATGACAAGAGAAGCCACCTCAATGAGAAACCCACGCACCACAACAAAGAGTAGCCCCCGCTCGCCGCAACTAGAGAAAGCCCGCGTGCAGCAACGAAGACCCAATGCAACCAAAAATAAATAAATAAAAATAAAATAAAATAAAATTTTTTTTTAAAAATTGGAAAACCCCATTAAAACAAAACAAAACAAAACAAAAAACCAAAAAAATCCTACTGGTGCCACACGCTCTTTAGAGTTCTAGCCAGGAGTTAGGAGGCTAGGTTCTTTTCATCTCAAGCTCTTGCCCCTGGGCAATCACTCAACCTCTGAGACTTGGTTTCCTCAGCTGTAAAATGAATATGATATTTACATTAGCTACTTTACCAATTGTTATGAAAATCAACTAAGATAATATATGACCTTTTATGGAACAAGGTGTGTCAGATAATCTACTGAGCACTGAGAGTACAACAATGAATAAAGTATAGTCCTCTCCCTCAGCCGGGAGTCAGACAAATAAATCATGGCTGCTCATCATAATAAGTACTATATGAAGATACAACAGAAACACATTTACCCATTAGGTTCGAACTGATAGAGGATTGGTTATCAAAAAAGTGAATTTAAGTAGAATATCATATGAGTGATACACATATAACTTTAATGTACCCATATAAATATACATTTATTGGTAAATCTTTTAATATTCCACATAATTCCTTTGAGTAGGGGTCTACTGATTGAAATTGTGACTTCACTTTCTTCCATAAACCATACCTATATGACAATCTGTATAATACCCAGTAATTACAATTTTCTTAAAGCAGAATGAGAGCTTAAAGTCACTTGGGGACTTCCCTAATGGTGCAGTGGTTAAGAATCCGCCTGCCAATGCAGGGGACACGGGTTCAAGCCCTGATTCGGGAAGATCCCACATGCCATGGAGCAGCTAAGCCCGTGCGCCATAACTACTGAGCCTGTGCTCTAGAGCCTGCAAGCCACAACTACTGAAGCCTGCGCACCTAGAGCCCATGCTCCACAACAAGAGAAGCCACTGCAATGAGAAGCCTGTGCACCGCAAGGAAGAGTAACCCCTGCTCGCCACAGCTAGAGAAAGCCCGTGCACAGTAACAAAGACCCAACCCAGCCAAAAATAAATGAATAAATTAAATAAATTAAAAAAAAAAAAGTCACTTGGGAAACAAACTTATAAGACATTTATAGAATCTGTTATTTTTTTATGATTTTTTCCCCTTAATCTTTTATTATTGTCTAACCCATATCTCACTCAATAGAAATTTTGCTTAGAGGCGTGCCCACAAGGTAACTTGGTTTTCATTTCATTCATATTGTGTTGGCTTACATATTAAATAAATAATGAAAGTATTAAATACAAATGACATAGAAGGTGGAACAAATCAACCGCTCCTTGGTAAGCATAGAGCTCACTGGCAGGGGGAGACGGGCACAGCGCACTGGAGAGATATTACCTGTCAGGAGCTTTGAGCAGGCATGGACAACGGTCCATGTGCTTTCATGGGGAGTGGGAAGGGTGATGGTGAATTCAGCATGCTGCTGCGTTTGTTCAGTAAAGATTGGCTAAAAGACCTTTACCCTATGTACAAAGTGCTTGGAGAGCAGAGTGGAGCTACTGAATATTTCTGTTTGGATTTGGTCTGAGATAGACACCCTAGAGAACATGTCATTTGCCTCCAGATCTTAAACGAGTTCAACAGGTTAAAGAAAAAGCTCAGTTGAGGAGTTGGCAAAAGGCAAGAGGGCTTTCACAGTGAGGAAACAGTATATGGAAACCAGAGAGGGAAGAACCATGGAAATACATTTCAGCCACACTTTCCTAATGCCCACTTGGGAAATGTGGACAAAGAATAGGGTGCCTGAAATGAAGTGAACAGATAGCATGATTTTAATCGCTATGTTCAATTTTTCAATGAGTCTACACTATTCACCCCGGAACATCTAAGCTCTCTGAACATTCAGCTCGTTTTCACGTCACCTTGCTAAAATTTCTGAATAGGTTCATCCACTAAACCTCCTGACGTTGATGAGAAAGGAGGGAGGTCAAGATGAACATCAATATGGGCACCTTCCTAGCCTGTAGGACCCAGGGAAACTTCATCACTAGTAGACTGAGAAGATCAGTGGGGCGTTTGTACCCAGGGAAAGTGTAAGCTTCCACCGGTCAACCTGCTGAGAAATTATGATCACAAAAAAGGTGTTGCATAACACCTTGTAAAGTTAGAAGGTTGACCTTTACCCACCAAGCCTTCCTTTAGGGATCACTCATTGCCTAACTCAAACCTTACTCCTTTTCCAATATGGGCTAAAATGTCACCTATCCATGGACAGTGTTTCCTGAACTCTATCCCACTGCCCCTTAGTCTGATAACATTACTCATCCCTTTGCTCGCCCATGCATATCTCTTAAACCTCTGTAAGAGCACTTATTTCATCCTGCCTTAAGCCAAGGGATGTTGGATGCATATCTGTATCTGGTAAGGAATTGTGAACTTCCTGGACACTGGATTTGTTCTTTCAAGACTCTATTTCCCCCAACAGCACCTTCCACAGTGTAGTCAGTAGTTTCACAGTAAGTACTTATTTGCTCAACTGAAGATACGAATAAGAGGTCTTGATAGCCTGGAAGAGAAGTACAGTTGCATTTATGAAACATGCTCCTAGAAATGATGGCAAGAGTTGGGAAGAATAAAGAATTTGGGAAAGGTCTAGTGTTCAGGTACAAGGAGATTAGAGGTCTGGAAAATAGGATCTTTGAGAAAAGGTCAGAGGAACTGGGATGGGTTAGCATGGCAGTGAGAAAATTTAGGGGAGTAATAAGAGGCTTTAATTATGTACATTAAATAGCTAAGCAAAGGAAGATTCCCAGCTGCTGTCTTCTGGCTCTGCTGAGGATAAAACTAAGAGGAACACAATATAGTTTGTCTGATTTTCTTTCACATATTACTTAACATCAGGGTCTTTTCTTTGTCCACAATGTTTTTGTGTAACTGTAGAAACAAAGTAAGCAATGAGACTCTACTGGCCTAATCTACTCTATTAGGATTTTATTAGGCTTGTATGTGAACATACAGACTGGTCAATGTCTGGGCCATTGTCCATGTGCCTGAAATTCCTTTAAACACTAGTGCGTGTTGATATAGCCCTTTAAGGCTCTCTCTGAGTGCCATTACCTGGCCTGTTTTATGTGCAGGGTCCCACCAGTCTCTCAAGGATATGTGCTCTATGTGTAAATGTGTATAATATGGCCATGAGGAGGCTGGGCCCGGGGTGGAGGTACTCTGTCCTGATGATACTTTATGTTGGCGCTGATTTAGATGAGGAAAAGAGAAATCCAATGGAGTATCGCACAATTATCCAGGATGTGATGAAAGAACCCTGAGAACTTTCTCTTCCTATCAGAATGAGAAGGAGAGTGGGGAAGCTGATGTGGTCACTCTTCCTTAGCTGTTCAGTCAGCCTGCACTGGTACCCATAGAACTAGACGTTCCTGGAAAAATCACTTAGACCATAATGGGAAAGTTATTTTTCACATGAGTATTAATTCTGTCTTAAGAAGTGATAACTGCTGTTAAAACAGAGTGGGATCCAGGCTTATTTGTGTGGTTGCATGTTTGTGTGTGTGCGTGAACTGCATATTTATTTGTTGTTGTCAGAAGACAAAGCCTCATAGCTGCAAAAGAAACAGACTGACCCCAGAGCTAGCCAGTGCAGAAGGAAATCATTTGCATAAATACTTTTCCCTTCCCTGGGGCAGATCTGCAGCTCATCACTAAGGAGCTGTATGTAGTGCGGAGGATGAGGAGAGGGAGAGAGGATTATTTCTTTTACTTCCTCAGTAGGTTGACCTCACTTTTCCCTTGAATAAGTGAGTCTGTGGTGGTGCCAGCATTCATGCTTTTCCACAACCCGAGTTGCACAGAGAACCACAGCTATTTTCAGTAGAATCAGACCCCAGCTGAGTAGCATTTTGCCCTTTTACTTTTTTCCCAGAAGTGAAAAATACAAAACGATCTGGCACTAGACATTAAGAACAAATACACTTCTCCAATTCTTGTTTTCCTCTCACAAGCGTATTAAGGATAATAACAATAACGACGCATTACTTCTCCCCCTCACTTGAGACTCACTGAAGCACACCATTTACCATCAGCATGATTTACAGATCATTTTGGTTTCTTGGATGGCAATTAAAATTAACATTCTGGTAATTATTCCTTTTTAATGACAGCGCTATCTTTTTAGATGAGAATCTCAACAATAACCAAAAAACAAATCAAAACAAACAAACACACAAACCCTCCAAACACCCTGCACTGATTAAATTAAAAAAGAAGACGAACAGTGAGTCCTTCTTGATTCAATCTGGGTTTTCAAACCGATGAACAGTAGTCATGAATGTTTTAAGGTTCACTCGAATGAATATTTTATCAACTTTGAATGCATCCACAAATTTTTCTTTTATTTTTGCCTATTAAAAATAGTAAAACTGAAACTGTCTTGCCAAGATTTAAAGGGATATTAGTTCTCTCCTCACATATTCTGTCTGGCTTTGCGAGAGTGGCCCATTGTGCCCAAAGACAACAGTTTCTTTGCAGTGCTGAATCTTAGACACTAAAGACAGCCTCTCTTCAATGGGGTTACTACAGGGGAAAAAAGAAAATTGCAGTGCATCATAGCAGGGACAATCTAATCCTCTTTGCTGGTACATCTGCTCTGGCAGTTTTGCTCTGCAAATCAAAAGGCATCCCATCAATTAAAGTTCCTCTTCCTTTCATTTTTATTCAGCTTGTGAAATGTGACCAGTATTCACCCAAAAAAAAAAAAGTTTCAGGCCACTTTGGTCACAAATATCCACCCCAAGGGTGTGCACTTTGATTTGTTGTCTGGTTTCCGCTGACTGTTCTTCCTCATTTCTTTTTTTTTTTTTAAGAAGGAGCCCTTCTCCTTTGGCAGAGTGCAGTATATTCAGAGAGCTTTACAAAACAAAGCTTTCAGCTCTGAGTCAGCAACAAACTCATCTTTGTTCGCATGGTTCTATTAAGGAAAGAAGGCCAATTTTCTGCAGGTTTCTATGGCTGGCTTCACAAAGGCATCTCTCTGTGTGCAAGCTCTCTGGCAGGAACAGCCGACTCTGAGATCATCGTTTTCCGTAATGACCAGCTGCAATGATCGGAGAAAGAAAATCATAAACTGGTTTATAGAGTGGTTTTCCTAAGGAGCCTGAAACATAGATTCATTCACTGGGAGACACGAAATAAAGGCAGCTCATTGGTTGCATTCACATATACAGCCCAAGGCTTCCTCCACATTTTCCTTTATCTCCAAACACACTTCGATTGGATATTCACGTCATTTGTTTTGAGGAGGAAGTGAAGCTCATTTGCATTTCCCTGGGTTTCCCAGGAAATTCCCAGGAATTCTTGTCCTTCATTTGATGGTGTTTTCATGTGTTTGGGATCACATTAAATTATAATCTCACAGTGTTTCCAGGTACTGAACTTTTGTCTACCCCTATAGCTAGAGCACTGTTAACATCTCCAGTTGGCCCACAGGGAGATGGCTTAAGACTTCTAGGACATATGGCAAACATTCAGAATAAACAGAATAGTCTTAGACTCCTGAAGCAAGGTTTTTCAAAAACATCAGCATAACCCTACTTGTCATGAGGTTTAACAGATAGAGTTTGCAGACATGCAGCTGTGTAGAGCAATCTATGCTAGTGCTGCTTCCTTAAAAGTGTTCTAGGATAGTTTTATACATATTTGGATTTAAAAGAAAATTTCCAGATTAAAAAAATTTTAGTGGAGAATTCTGGTCTTAACAAAATGAAACTTCTTTTAATTGTAAGACTTAGAATCTTAAATATGCTAATGCATGTCGTCATTTTCTAAGAAAAATGCCTTCCCCCGACCCTAGTCCACACAGGAATATCTGCTTAAACTAGTACTTTAAGGATCTCACTTTGGGGGAAATGCTGACCAAATCCAATGGGATGATTAACAACCAAAGCCTTCCAAAAGTTAGGCTATCCTGGATGAAGTTTGCAAGAGGAACTTCAGACATTTGTTTTATTTTCTTATTTTTATTTTTTTATTATTTTAATTAATTAATTAATTAATTTTCATTTTTGGCTGAGTTGGATCTTCGTTGCTGCACGAGGGCTTTCTCTAGTTGTGGCGAACGGGGGCTACTCTTCATTGCGGTGCATGGGCTTCTCATTGTGGTGGCTTCTCTTGTTGAGGAGCACGGGCTCTAGGCGTGAGGGCTTCAGTAGTTGTGGCATGTGGGCTCAGTAGTTGTGGCTTACAGGCTGTAGAGAGCAGGCTCAGTAGTTGTGGCACACGGGCTTGGTTGCTCCGTGGCATGTGGGATCTTCCTGGACCAGGGCCCGAACCCGTGTCTCCTGCATTGGCAGGTGGAGTCTTAACCACTGCACCACTAGGGAAGTCCCAGACATTTGTTTTAATATGAGTATATCAAATATTTATAGTCAGATGTTATCTAAAACTAGCTATTCAGAAATCAATTACAGTGTGAAATGAGAGAGCACTATACCTTTTTTCCCTCCAAATGCTGTCTTTTTACAGGTAGAGCCTTAGGAGATGTCTATTGGTTGTATGACTCTCACTTCCCAGGCTTTATGGCATAGAGAAAGAGCCATAATGAAATTCAAAAGGGAAGCTGGGGCTGTGTAAGTACATGGAAACCTAGCAGGTACCATGTCATTCCTTCTCAATTCATGGCTACCAATAAAAGATTCCAGAAAACATATTATTGCCATATTTAAGTATGATATGTTTTTTGTCATTATATAAGAACTGCTACCAAAGACTTTTTTCATTCTTCTTTTTAATTGTTTCAAACAAGAAATATTTATGGAGTGCTTACTTTGTACCAGGTACATTGTAAATTAGGCAGACATGATCCTGGCTCTCCTGGAACATACTAGCTAGAAAAGAGAAAGGAGAAACACCATGCTTTATAATTTCTAGTCATGTGATGATTTGTTCATTTTTCAGAAAGGATTTCTGTGCATTTAGAACTGTGTGGGTAGGGCAAAACTTACTGATATTTTGAAAGAATAATGCTGAAATAATGTTGGATTCATCCTGAAATTTGCCTGACTCAGAGGGCTCATCCTCATAGGTGTCAGACCTATACTTTGTTGTTGCAAACACCTTGCATTGTTGTTGCAAACACCTTAGCGTGACTGTATTTTGGGCAGAAATTCATGATGGATAAGGATGTGTCTTCTGAATTACTTGCCCAGCACTCCTGAGCAACTGTTTCTGTTTTTCAGTGACTGATGAGTCACAGTTCAGAGGAGATAGAATCAGAGTGTCAACTGTAAAAAAACAGAGGTGAATTCTACCTTGGAATCCCTGATACAAGTCTAAACTTATCTCAGGTTGGAAAATAAATCCTCAAGGCACCTATCTCAGTACTTGATATACTACAACACATAAAGGATTTTTCTGCACTCTTGAAGCAAGTTGGGACTTGGTTAAAGGGTGTTTTTCTTATGAAAGAAGGAAAGATAATGGCTGAACTATGGAACAAGACAGTGATAGGGAAGGTGTGATAAAATGGTTCTAAGTTATAAGACTTGCAAAAGTCATAATCTACATGAATTAAACATAGCGCCCTCATAGGAAAACATATTACCTAATTGAGTAGTGTAAATTTTAAGTCAAGGAAACATGACTTAGAATGTATATAATCTTGGATTCTAGCTCCTGAGTATATGTACTTTCTTCATCTTTTTCTATTGTCTTAGTAAATAAACCAGTCATTTGTATAATTTCTACTGCAATTTTTCTCTTTTTCTGTATATTTGTCTCTTTTTTTGTATCCAGATCAGTCTAGTCAATTTAAGTTTAGCTATTTATTCAAGAAATATTTAACTGCCTACTATTGACTAAGCACTAAGGATTAAATGTTAAAAAAGAAAAGGATGCTTTTGTATGATGTTACTTGAAAAACCATTGTTTCCATATATAACTACATAAAACCATTATATATATATATATATATAAAAATGATATATATTTTGTATGATGTATTATATCAGGTAGAGACTGTTTCTCCTCTTTAACTTTTATGCCTTTATTTCACCCACATACTATATATTAAGTGATAACAAGTGCTTAAGGCACGCAAATGGCTTTTCCTCCCTCACTCACCACTCTCATTAACATTTCTGCAGAAGCTGCCCTGTCAGTTGTTTGAAGGATTTTAAATGGACCAAAAATAAACATCACTATAAAAATGTGAAATTCTGGAGGGAGGGGCAAGATGGCGGAAGAGTAAGACGCGGAGATCACCTTCCTCCCCACAGATACATGAGAAATACATCTACACGTGGAACTGCTCCTACAGAACACCCACTGAACGCTGGCAGAAGACGTCAGACCTCCCAAAAGGCAAGAAAATCCCCACGTACCTGGGTAGGGCAAAAGAAAAAAGAAATAACAGAGACAAAAGAATAGGGACGGGACCTGCACCAGTGGGAGGGAGCTGTGAAGGAGGAAAGGTTTCCACACACTAGGAAGCCCCTTCGTGGGCAGAGACTGCGGGTAGCAGAGGGGGGAAGCTTCGGAGCCACGGAGGAGAGCGCAGCCACAGTGGTGCGGAGGGCAAAGCGGAGATTCCCGCACAGAGGCTCGGCGCCGAGCAGCACTCACCAGCCCGAGAAGCTTGTCTGCTCAGCCGCCGGGGCGGGCGGGGCTGGGAGCTGGGGCTCGGGCTTCGGTGCTGGCCGGGAGGGAGTCCGGGAAAAAGACTGCAGCTGCCAAAGAGGCAAGAGACTTTTTCTTGCCTCTTTGTTTCGCGGCGCGCAAGGAGAGGGGATTCAGAGCGCCGCCTAAACGAGCTCCAGAGACGGGCGCGAGCCGCGGCTATCAGCGCGGATCCCACAGCAACAGGGATGCAGAGGGAAAAACGGAGAGATTCCCGCACAGAGGCTCGGCGCTGAGCAGCACTCACCAGCCCGAGGCTTGTCTGCTCACCCGCCGGGGCGGGCGGGGGCTGGGAGCTGAGGCGCGGGCTTCGGTCGGATCCCAGGGAGAGGACTGGGGTTGGCTGCGTGAACACAGCCTGCAGGGTCTAGCGTACCACAACTAGCCGGGAGGGTGCACGAGAAAAAGTCTGCAGCTGCCGAAGAGGCAGGAGACTTTTTCTTGCCTCTTTGTTTCGCGGCGTGCAAGGAGAGGGGATTCAGAGCGCCACTTAAACGAACTCCAGAGACGGGCGCGAGCCGCGGCTATCAGCGCGGACCCCAGAGACGGGCATGAGACGCTAAGGCTGCTGCTGCCGCCACCAAACAGCCTGTGGGCAAGCACAGGTCATTCTCCACACCGCCCCTCCCGGGAGCCTGTGCAGCCCGCCACGGCCAGGCTCCCGTAATCCGGGGACAACTTCCCCGGGAGAGCGCACGGCGCGCCTCAGGCTGCTGCAACGTCACGCCGGCTTCTGCCGCCGCAGGCTCGCCCCGCCTCCTCCGTACCGCTCCCTCCCCCCGGCCTGACTGAGCCAGAGCCCCCGAATCAGCTGCTCCTTTAACCCCGTTCTGTCTGGGCGGGGAACAGACGCCCTCAGGGGACCTACATGCAGAGGCGGGTCCAAATCCAAAGCTGAACCCCGGGAGCTGTACGAACAAAGAAGAGAAAGGGAAATCTCTCCCAGCAGCCTCAGAAGCAGCGGATTAAAGCTCCACAAACAACTTGATGTGCCTGCATCTGTTGAATACCTGAATAGACAACGAATCATCCCAAATTTAGGAGATGGACTTTGGGAGCAGGATATATTAACTTTTCCCCTTTTCCTTTTTTTTGTGAGTGTAGATGTGTATGCTTCTGGGTGAGATTTTGTCTGTATAGCTTTGCTCTCACCGTTAGTCCTAGGGTTAGGTCCGTCCGTTTTTTTTTTTTTGGCTTAAAAAAATTTTTTTTTTCCCTAATAAATGTTTTCTTAATAATTTTTTCCTTATTTTCTATTTTTAAAAAATTTTTTTAATAAGTTTTTTCATATTTTTTATTTTAAAAAATTAAAAAATTTTTTTTCTTAATAAATTTTTTCTAAATAATTTTTTTCTTATTTTTAGTATAAAAAATTAATAAATCTATTTTTAAAAATTAAAAAAAAATTTTTTTTCTTAATAAATTTACTCTTAATAATTTTTTTTCTTATTTTTTATTATAATTGCTTTATTTTATTTTATTTTATCCTCTTTTTTTCTTTCTTTCCATTTTTTCTCCCTTTTATTCTGAGCCGTGTGGATGAAAGGCTCTTGGTGCTCCAGCCAGGCATCAGGGCTGTGCCTCTGAGGTGGGAGAGCCAACTTCAGGACACTGGTCCACAAGAGACCTCCCAGCTCCACGTAATACCAAACGGCGAAAATCTCTCACAGATCTCCATCTCAACATCAAGACCCAGCTTCACTCAACGACCAGCAAGCTACAGTGCTGGACAACCTATGCCAAACAACTAGCAAGAGAGGAACACAGCCCCATCCATTAACAGAGAGGCTGCCTAAAATCATAATAAGGCCACAGACACCCCAAAACACACCACCAGACGTGGACGAACCCACCAGAAAGACAACATCCAGCCTCATCCACCAGAACACAGGCACTAGTTCCCTCCACCAGGAAACCTACACAACCCACTGAACCAACCTTAGCCACTGGGGACAGATACCAAAAACAACGGGAACTACGAACCTGCAGCCTGTGAAAAGGAGACCCCAAACACAGTAAGATAAGCAAAATGAGAAGACAGAAAAACACACAGCAGATGAAGGAGCAGGGTCAAAACACACCAGACCTAACAAATGAAGAGGAAATAGGTAGTCTACCTGAAAAAGAATTCAGAATAATGATAGTAAGGATGATCCAAAGTCTTGGAAATAGAATAGACAAAATGCAAGAAACATTTAACAAGGACGTAGAAGAACTAAAGAGGAACCAAGAAACGATGACAAGCACAATAAATGAAATTAAAAATACTCTAGATGGGATCAATAGCAGAATAACTGAGGCAGAAGAACGGATAAGTGACCTGGAAGATAAAATGGTGGAAATAACTACTGCAGAGCAGAATAAAGAAAAAAGAATGAAAAGAACTGAGGACAGTCTCAGAGACCTCTGGGACAACATTAAACGCACCAACATTCGAATTATAGGGGTCCCAGAAGAAGAAGAGAAAAAGAAAGGGACTGAGAAAATATTTGAAGAGATTATAGTTGAAAACTTCCCTAATATGGGAAAGGAAATAGTTAATCAAGTCCTGGAAGCACAGAGAGTCCCATACAGGATAAATCCAAGGAGAAACACACCAAGACACATATTAATCAAACTATCAAAAATTAAATATAAAGAAAACATATTAAAAGCAGCAAGGGAAAAACAACAGATAACACACAAGGGCATCCCCATAAGGTTAACAGCTGATCTTTCAGCAGAAACGCTGCAAGCCAGAAGGGAGTGGCAGGATATACTTAAAGTGATGAAGGAGAAAAACCTACAACCAAGATTACTCTACCCAGCAAGGATCTCATTCAGATTTGATGGAGAAATTAAAACCTTTACAGACAAGCAAAAGCTGAGAGAGTTCAGCACCACCAAACCAGCTTTACAACAAATGCTAAAGGAACTTCTCTAGGCAAGAAACACAAGAGAAGGAAAACACCTACAATAACAAACCCAAAACATTTAAGAAAATGGGAATAGGAACATACATATCGATAATTACCTTAAATGTAAATGGATTAAATGCTCCCACCAAAAGACACAGACTGGCTGAATGGATACAAAAACAAGACCCATATATATGCTGTCTACAAGAGACCCACTTCAGACCGAGAGACACACACAGACTGAAAGTGAGGGGATGGAAAAAGATATTCCATGCAAATGGAAATCAAAAGAAAGCTGGAGTAGCAATTCTCATATCAGACAAAATAGACTTTAAAATAAAGACAATTACAAGAGACAAAGACGGACACTATATAATGATCAAGGGATCGATCCAAGAGGAAGGTATAACAATTGTAAATATTTATGCACCCAACATAGGAGCACCTCAATACATAAGGCAAATACTAACAGCCATAAAAGGGGAAATCGACAGTAACACAATCATAGTAGGGGACTTTAACACCCCACTTTCACCAATGGACAGATCATCCAAAATGAAAATAAATAAGGAAACACAAGCTTTAAATGATACATTAAACAAGATGGACTTAATTGATATTTATAGGACATTCCACCCAAAAACAACAGAATACACATTTTTCTCAAGTGCTCATGGAACATTCTCCAGGATAGATCATATCTTGGGTCACAAATCAAGCCTTGGTAAATTTAAAAAAATTGAAATCGTATCAAGTATCTTTTCCGACCACAACGCTATGAGACTAGATATCAATTACAGGAAAAGATCTGTAAAAAATACAAACACATGGAGGCTACACAATACACTACTTAATAACGAAGTGATCACTGAAGAAATCAAAGGGGAAATCAAAAAATACCTAGAAACAAATGACAATGGAGACACGACAATCCAAAACCTATGGGATGCAGCAAAAGCAGTTCTAAGAGGGAAGTTTATAGCAATACAAGCCTACATCAAGAAACAGGAAACATCTCGAATAAACAACCTAACCTTGCACCTAAAGCAATTAGAGAAAGAAGAACAAAAAAACCCCAAAGCTAGCAGAAGGAAAGAAATCATAAAGATCAGATCAGAAATAAATGAAAAAGAAATGAAGGAAACAATAGCAAAAATCAATGAAACTAAAAGCTGGTTCTTTGAGAAGATAAACATAATTGATAAACCATTAGCCAGACTCATCAAGAGAAAAAAGGAGAAGACTCAAATTAATAGAATTAGAAATGAAAAAGGAGAAGTAACCACTGACACTGCAGAAATACAAACGATCATAAGAGATTACTACAAGCAACTCTATGCTAATAAAATGGACAACCTGGAAGAAATGGACAGATTCTTAGAAATGCACAACCTGCCGAGACTGAACCAGGAAGAAATAGAAAATATGAACAGACCAATCACAAGCACTGAAATTGAAACTGTGATTAAAAATCTTCCAACACACAAAAGCCCAGGACCAGATGGCTTCACAGGCGAATTCTATCAAACATTTAGAGAAGAGCTAACACCTATCCTTCTCAAACTCTTCCAAAATATTGCAGAGGGAGGAACACTCCCCAACTCATTCTACGAGGCCACCATCACCCTGATTCCAAAACCAGGCAAAGATGTCACAAAGAAAGAAAACTACAGGCCAATATCACTGATGAACATAGATGCAAAAATCCTCAACAAAATACTAGCAAACAGAATCCAACAGCACATTAAAAGGATCATACACCATGATCAAGTGGGGTTTATTCCAGGAATGCAAGGATTCTTCAATATACGCAAATCAATCAACGTGATACATCATATTAACAAATTGAAGGAGAAAAACCATATGATCATCTCAATAGATGCAGAGAAAGCTTTTGACAAAATTCAACACCCATTTATGATAAAAGTCCTGCAGAAAGTAGGCATAGAGGGAACTTTCCTCAACATAATAAAGGCCGTATATGACAAACCCACAGCCAACATTGTCCTCAATGGTGAAAAACTGAAACCATTTCCACTAAGATCAGGAACAAGACAAGGTTGCCCACTCTCACCACTATTATTCAACATAGTTTTGGAAGTGTTAGCCACAGCAATCAGAGACGAAAAAGAAATAAAAGGAATCCAAATCGGAAAAGAAGAAGTAAAGCTGTCACTGTTTGCAGATGACATGATACTATACATAGAGAATCCAAAAGATGCTACCAGAAAACTACTAGAGCTAATCAATGAATTTGGTAAAGTAGCAGGATACAAAATTAATGCACAGAAATCTCTTGCATTCCTGTATACTAATGATGAAAAATCTGAAAGTGAAATTAAGAAAACACTCCCGTTTACCATTGCAACAAAAAGAATAAAATACCTAGGAATAAACCTACCTAAGGAGACAAAAGACCTGTATGCAGAAAATTATAGGACACTGATGAAAGAAATTAAAGATGATACAAATAGATGGAGAGATATACCATGTTCTTGGATTGGAAGAATCAACATTGTGAAAATGACTCTGCTACCCAAAGCAATCTACAGATTCAATGCAATCCCTATCAAACCACCACTGGCATTTTTCACAGAACTAGAACAAAAAATTTCACAATTTGTATGGAAACACAAAAGACCCCGAATAGCCAAAGCAATCTTGAGAACGAAAAATGGAGCTGGAGGAATCAGGCTCCCTGACTTCAGACTATATTACAAAGCTACAGTAATCAAGACAGTTTGGTACTGGCACAAAAACAGAAATATAGATCAATGGAACAGGATAGAAAGCCCAGAGATAAGCCCACGCACATATGGTCACCTTATCTTTGATAAAGGAGGCAAGCATATACAGTGGAGAAAAGACAGCCTCTTCAATAAGTGGTGCTGGGAAAATTGGACAGGTACATGTAAAAGTATGAAATTAGAACACTCCCTAACACCATACACAAAAATAAACTCAAAATGGATTAAAGACCTAAGTGTAAGGCCAGACACTATCAAACTCTTAGAGGAAAACATAGGCAGAACACTGTATGACATAAGTCACAGCAAGATCCTTTTTGACCCAGGTCCTAGAGAAATGGAAATAAAAACACAAATAAACAAATGGGACCTAATGAAACTTAAAAGCTTTTGCACAGCAAAGGAAACCATAAACAAGACCAAAAGACAACCCTCAGAATGGGAGAAAATATTTGCAAATGAAGCAACGGACAAAGGATTAATCTCCAAGATTTACAAGCAGCTCATGCAGCTCAATAACAAAAAAACAAACAACCCAATCCAAAAATGGGCAGAAGACCTAAATAGACATTTCTCCAAAGAAGAGATACAGATTGCCAACAGACACATGAAAGAATGCTCAACATCATTAATCATTAGAGAAATGCAAATCAAAACTACAATGAGGTATCATCTCACACCGGTCAGAATGGCCATCATCAAAAAATCTAGAAACAATAAATGCTGGAGAGGGTGTGGAGAAAAGGGAACACTCTTGCACTGTTGGTGGGAATGTAAATTGATACAGCCACTATGGAGAACAGTATGGAGGTTCCTTAAAAAACTAAAAATAGAACTACCATATGACCCAGCAATCCCACTACTGGGCATATACCCTGAGAAAACCATAATTCAGAAAGAGTCATGTACCAAAATATTCATTGCAGCTCTGTTTACAATAGCCAGGACATGGAAGCAACCTAGGTGTCCATCATCGGATGAATGGATAAAGAAGATGTGGCACATATATACAATGGAATATTACTCAGCCATAAAAAGAAATGAAATGGAGGTGTTTGTAATGAGGTGGATGGAGTTAGAGTCTGTCATACAGAGTGAAGTAAGTCAGAAAGAGAAAAACAAATACAGTATGCTAACACATATATATGGAATCTAAGGGAAAAAAAAAAAAAAGAGGTCATGAAGAACCTAGTGGCAAGATGGGAATAAAGACACAGACCTACTACAGAATGGACTTGAGGATATGGGGAGGGGGAGGGGTGAGATGTGACAGGGTGAGAGAGTGTCATGGACATATATACACTACCAAATGTAAAATAGATAGCTAGTGGGAAGCAGCCGCATAGCACAGGGAGATCAGCTCGGTGCTTTGTGACCACCTAGAGGGGTGGGATAGGGAGGGTGGGAGGGAGGGAGATGCAAGAGGGAAGAGATATGGCAACATATGTATATGTGTAACTGATTCACTTTGTTGTAAAGCAGAAGCTAGCACACCATTGTAAAGCAATTATACTTCAATAAAGATGTTTAAAATAAATAAATAAATAAATAAATAAATAAATAAAATAAAAAAAAAAAGAAAAAAAAATGTGAAATTCTTTCTATCATTGCCAACAAATACTCTTTGAAATCAACTAAGTAGTATACCTTTTAATTACTGAAAGAGGAAACACTTTTAAAATGTTAAAGCTTGCGGCAATTTACTCATTCTGCTTACCTAAATTGACATCTTGAGCAAATTGCAGATTCATTCGTTCATTCACTTCTATGTTATGTGTGTGATATGTTTGTGTGTGAGAGAGGAAGAGAGAGTATCTAGTACTTGTCAAGAAGTGTCTAGAACCTGGGTGTACAGCAGTAAATAAAACAGATAAAGGTGCATGCCTTTGTGGAGCTTAATTCTAACAGAGGGAAAGCTATTAGATAAAAGGCCAGGTAGTGCTATTTTAGAACAGTGCTATGAAGAAAACTGAAGGAGTGTAAGGGCAGAGAGGACAATAGACCGGAAGCGTTTGATGTGGTGAAGGAGGATGGCCTCTCTGATGAGGCCACATGAGATAAGACTTCAGTAATGTCTGGGGCCAAGACTTGTAGCTATCTGGGAAAGAGCATTCCAGAAAGAAGGACCTATAAGGCAGAAGCATGCCAGTTGTGGTTGAGTAACAGAAAGGCAGCCCACAGGAGCAAGTGGAGGAGGGAGGGAGTGGTAGGAGATGCATTAACTGAACTAGGAGGCAGCTCGCACCTAGCATGGGACAAGGGGCAAAAGCAAATGGAGGCCCAATATGATTCAATGTCTGAATATTTAAAAGTTACAAATCAAGCTAACATACTTTTAAATAAATAAGTTCTCTCTCCCTTCTTTAACCTTTATAACACCCAGGAGGCCAGATTTAAATGTAAAATTCTTAGACTCATGATTCCAGGTTGGTGAATAAGCAGGGCCTCTGGTCCCTGGTCTGCCCCCTTCGCTTTCCACCTTCAGCTCCATTCTATATTGTGAGAGATTATACATATATATGGACATCCCAGACCATTTTGTCCAAGCTCCACATTCACCCCTGCCAACACCTGCCTCTTGGTTACCTCTTGGGTCTAGGGTGTGCACAGCTGCAGCGAAGCCTGTCCTTAGAGAGATTCTTCATATGGAAGAATAGATTGCAGCCCTGGAAGCAGGCTTGCAGACCTCTGGGCAGGAAATTCTGGGCCTCTGGAGAACCAGGGCATGTTCTATAAGTGGGCTGTATACTCCAGTTGTGCATATTTCAGTGACTTGCAGACGCCTCATCTGGTGGCAGGTGAGTGGGGGCAACTGGTGGTGCAGCTGGGGAGAGGTGAAAACTGGGCCCTGAAAAGTACTTGCTCCAGCCTGGGTTCTAAGAAGGGTACCAGCTGGCTTTGTAGGTCTTGGTAAGGATTTGGCTCTTAATGTAACAAAGCTGGGAAGACACTGAAGTGTTTCAATTTGCATTTTCAAAGTCTCACTCTGCTTGCTGTGTGGAGAGTAGCCTGGAGTAGAATAAGAATGAAAGCTGGGAGCCCAGTTAAGAGGCTGTGGTAGAGTTTTAGACAAGAAATGGTCATTGCTATGGGTTCCTGATTAGTTACTGATAAACATTAGTTACTGATAAACAAAATACGCTCACACTCTTAAAAGCCCTTGGAGATTCTAGAAAACATTCTTCTTTGGGAGGAGAGCAAAAGTGAGAACTGAAAGCTTCTATACCCACACAGTTTACCATCTACATTAGCGTGTCTTTATTATTCAGCTGTTTTCTCTAACACAATTTTACTATTACACTGTTTTTATCAACATGACTTTATTATTTCAGGAAACTCTTGCCCAGAAAGATAGAAATTGCAAATAAGTTTATTATTTGCTCCAGGAGCTACCAGAAAAAAAAGTAGAATGCACATCAGACTGTTCAACTTTTCTGTAGGTAGCATCAATCGACTCTTACTCTTTAAGACTGAAACCTTCTTCTAGAAAACCTCACCTTGCCATGTTCATCAATTCTAATCTATTATATCACGATCCTCACACAATCTCAATAAAGTTCTCTGCATTGGAAGACTGTCTTAAACAAGTCTCAGAATCTCATAAATCTCCCAACTTTGCCCTCCCTCCTTAGAAAGGCTGCCAAAGTAGTATTCTCCTTTATCTCATGAGGAATAAATTCAGCTTTGTCTCATCAATAGTTTAATTTGGTGATATTTGTAGTGAAGCTGTTACCGAGTCCAAGCTCGCTCGGAGACGAGGTGTTGAGGCAAGGAAGACGACTTTATTCGGAAAGCCGGCAGACCGAGAAGATGGCGACTAGTGACTCTGAAAAACCATCTAATCACGGTCGCGACGCCAGTTTCTTTTATAGAATCAGAGGGAGAGAGGCGGTGAGCAAGTAAAGTAAAAAGGCAGAATAGAGAGGGAGAGGCGGTGAGGAAGTAAAGTAAAAGGGCCATCGGTCTTGCAAAACATCTCCTGGAATGAGCAGCTTCGGTGAGGGCATGTGTCAGTTTCGTCTTTCTTGCAGCCATCCACAGGAAGGTAGGGTCAAATTGTCCCTCTGTGAGCTGAACAGCAGAGGGGCAGGGTTCCCCGAGGCAGGCCATTATGTATGATTATAATAACAAAAGCAACGAAAAGCAAAGGTTAAAGTCAAAGAAACAGATCCAACGTGCAGTCCGATTTAGCTCTTCCCTGTTACAAAGCATCTTGGAGGCCCGTTGAGATCTGATCAAGATCTCACACTTCTGCAGCCCAAGACCACCCATCTGGAAATAGAGCACTTCTCTGAAAGTCCTTGAGCTTTCAACTCAAGGGTATTGCTTTGGGTCCAACCTGCTATTTCTTTTTCTTTTCCTGTGGCTCCCCAAATACTGACTTTATTTGTCTTCTAGGAATAATAAGCCTTTTAAAGGAACTCTTTGGTTATCTAATTAGATTTGTAAACCTCCTGTTCTTGCTGGAAATCTGCCTTATTACTGTGATATTGTGATATATTGTGATATATAAGAAATGTATATTTGGTAATTCAGATATATTGCTTGTCTTAATTTAATTTTTATTTTATATTAGAGTATAGTGGATTTACAATTCAGATGTATTTCTTATATATATATTTGGTCTTTATCCACAGTTTCTGGCTCACAGCTCCCCAAACCCTTGGAATTTTCTGAGCTATGAGCAATGGGAGCATCTGTTATAATGTCTGTTCTCTTGTCCTCAGTTCCTGAAAACACCTCAGAGCCATAAAGGTGAATTAAGTGTCTTGTCATTCATAACAAGTGCCTTTCCACCATAACTGCGTTTATGTTAATGAGGTGACTTTTGGAAAGCACCTAAGTGTGGGGACTGACCCAGGGGAACCAATCAAGAATAGGGGGTTGGAAATTTAAGTCGCACACTCTCCTGATTTCCAGTGAGAGGAGAGGGGGTTAGAAGTTGAATCAATCACCAATGGCTAGTGATATAATCAGTCATGTCTATGTAATGAAGTCTTCATAAAAACCCCAAATGTGAGGGGGTTTGGAGAGCTTCCAGGCTGGGGAGCCGGAATGCTTCCAAGTGCCACAGTACTGGGCCCCAAACTCTATGAGGACAGAAGCTCCTTTGCTACCTCACCTTATGTATCTCTTCATCTGGTTGTGATTTATATCCTTTAATATCCTTTGTAATATCCTTATAATAAAAAAATCATGTTGGAAAAACTGGATATCTATATGCAGAAGAATTAAACTGGATTCTTACCTTGCACCATACACAAAAATAACTCAAAATAGATCAAAGACTTAGACATAAGACCTGAAACTATAAAACTCCTAGAAGAAAACTTACAGAAAAAGCCTTTTGACATTCGTTTTGGCAATAATTTCTTGGATAGAACACTAAAAGCAAAGGCAAAAAAAGCAAAAATTGACAAGTGGGATTATATCCAAATACAAAGCTTCTTCACAGCAAAAGAAATAATCAACAATGTGAAAAGGCAATTACAGAATGGAAAAAATATTTGCAACCCATATATCTGATAAGGAGTTGATATCCAAAATATATAAGAAACTCCTACAACGCAATAGCAAAAAAACAAAGAATTCAATTTAAAAATGACCAAAAGACTTGAATAGAGATTCCTCTAAAGAAGACATACAAAGGGTCAACAGATATATGTAAAAGGGAATTTCAATGTCATCAAAACTGTTCATTTGAGAAACATCTTAGAATGAAAAGGGAACAAAATTCCAAGTATCAAATTGTCTGCATTTTTTATTGATATACAAATTCACCCAAAAGAAATTAAGTTTCCAAAATTGCTTCCTTAAGAGATTAATTGGTCAAAGCAAAAGAGGACTGGGAAAAACTTAAAACTATGTCTCATTTATTTCCCTTTAAATCAAAACACACACCTCAAGGTCTCTATCCTACTATTGCTCTTCCTCCATCCTATTCTCCTCAATCTCCCTCTCACCCTATTTGTTCCTCTAGTCTGTTCTCCTTCCCTTCTATTCAGCCAGAAACCTTCCCAAACTCAATTACTTCTTAAAGTTAAACCGCCCTCAGAATAGAAGAATTCCTTGAAGTTGGTTTTAAGCTCCAGTCTTCCTCTGAGTTGAGAGCCATTGCCAAAGACTTTCCAAAGCCCATATAGGACAAAAACAAAACAAAATAAAACAAAAAAAACCTTATAGAGACATTTAGAATTGTTTTAGGAATTTATAATTCAGGGGCTCCAGATCTATATCAATTAGTTCATATATTAGTGGGAACATTAGATGGAAGAGGCAAAATGGAAAGAGTCTGATGGTGACTTAAAAGGGCCCAAATTTCATAAGAAATCAGAGAGATTTAGAAAAGCTATAGATGTTAGACCAGGTCTTTTGAAGGTTCCCCAAAAATCTTTTCTGTGAAAATGAATGGATTCTATTCCAGGCCTGTAAGCAAAGGAAGGATGAGTTCAGAGACTTTATTTTTTTTTCTCAATCATCTTTTTTTTTTTAAATATAACTTTAAAAAAAAATTAATTAATTAATTTATTTCTGGCTGTGTTGGGTCTTTGTTGCTGCACATGGGCTCTCTCGAGTTGCAGCAAGTGGGGGTTACTCTTCGTTGTGGTGCGTGGGCTTCTCATTGTGGTGGCTTCTCTTGTTGTGGAACACAGGCTCTAGGTGTGGGATTCAGTAGTTGTGACATGCGGGCTCAGTAGTTGTGGTGCACAAGCTTAGTTGCTCCGCAGCATGTG
Source organism: Eubalaena glacialis (assembly GCF_028564815.1). Classification (NCBI taxonomy): domain Eukaryota; kingdom Metazoa; phylum Chordata; class Mammalia; order Artiodactyla; family Balaenidae; genus Eubalaena; species Eubalaena glacialis. Next base: position 99,673,290 of record NC_083723.1, on the reverse strand, counting down.
GGATCTTCCTGGACCAGGGATCGAACCCGTGTCCCCTGCATTGGCAGGTGGATCCTTAACCACTGTGCCAGCAGGGAAGTCCTGGTGAGTTCAGAGACTTTAGGGAAAGGCTCTTACACACCCTTAGACAGCATTCAAGATTAGCTCCTGGAACAGGAGTAACCTTGGTCCTCTCTTCACTTTTTAGAAGTGCCCTTAAACCAGAAATAAAGGATTTAGCATATAAGCAAAAAATAGAGTGGGAAATAGCCCCATTGTCAGCTCTCCAGCACTTTGCTGGACATTTTGAAAAAGGCTTTGAACAAAAGCAGAATAAGAATTAAAATAAATTGATGACCTTACAGATAAATAGTCAGAGGCTCCTACCTCAGTCATAAACACTGGAGGAGAAAGTCTTGTGATAAAGATATTTAAACAGATAGATACAGCAAATAGAAAAGATGTTGTAAAAAGAATTTTCTGGTTATAGCTAAGAAATTAAAGGCAAAAATGAAGCAAGTGATCAATGAAGGTACTCTGAGGAGCAATCATGCACTTAATTTCCTTTACTTTTATGAGGAGAAATTTCTTTACATATTGAAGAACAGTCTTAAAATTTTTTGATTGATATAGGCATATGGTAGCTGGAATAATATTCCCACCAAGATGTTCATACTTTGGTCCTCTGTCATTTTATGTTACATGGCAAATAAGGACTTTGGAGATTATGGGGTAAGGACTTTGAGATGTGGAAGTTATTCTGGATTACCTGGGTGGGCTTGATATAATTACAGAAAATTTGAAAAACAGAACTTTCTCTGGATGGAAGCAGAAGAGATATAACACAGAAAGGAGTTCAGAGAAATTTGAAGCATGTTAAGGACACTAGAATTCAAATTAGCAAAACTTTAAGAGACTCTCAAACTTCTAAGGCTTAAGGTATTACAACTGAAATCAACTCCTGGGATTCAATGACTCTCCCCCTATCTTTAATAACAGGGTGACCCATATATATATTTCTAAATATCACATGCAATTCTGGACTCTATCTAAGAGTCCATACTCTTAGCAGACTGCTTAGACTCTGGACTCCAGACTGCTTAGACTCTGGACTCTAAGCAGATATGGTCAAATATTGCAGGTAATTAGGGGAATAATATATTACATCAAGAAGTTTTTTCAGCCTGTTCTCATATTCTTTCTAAACAACCCTTGAATGACCTAAAATCTGAGACCAGGTCTTCTAGAAAGAGTCCTTCAGGCATTGTTCACAACTAGAACAGCTGTAAAATTCCAAGGGGTTGATACTTGGATTCATATCTTTCAAATAAAGAGGTACAAAATATTCTTGAATCACTGGAAGATGGTCCTTAGCAGAGATCTCAAGATGAGGATTCTCTGGATCTCTCCAGAAGCAGACAGTATTCTGAAGGAGATTGTTTCATCTCAAGATCTTTGGACTGAGCAGATGACTAACTGATGTATCTACATCTATCTCTGTATCTATAGATAGCTTCCACCAAACATCCACAGAATAAGACTGTGGATTGTAATGCTTTAATCTCATTATTTTGTTCTTTACTTTTCTAGACATTTTATTTCTTCTTTTGCTGGACTGTCTTTAACTATGTTTTTTAAGAACCCTATTCCTAATTTTAATGTTTGCTTCCTTAGTCACTCCGTTGTATGGGTCCCATGAATGACTTCAATTTACTAGCAAACTAAAGCATGCAACTAAAGTAACAGAAAGTACACGTTCCTTTGGGAGCCCCCCAGCTTCCCTTGGTACCAATTCCTTATACTAAATCCATTGGTTTCCTGGGTAATTGTATTTGACTGTTAACTAACATTGTATATAGAGAACCCCACAACAGACCAGGCAATGAGAAATCTGAAACTCCATATCATATTGTACTTAGAAAAGGAGGTTCCTGTCTCCACTGAAACAACATTCAGTGATCTTTTGTTGGGCCTCACTTCTGAAACTGAGCTTACACAAAAATAGAACTGAGAAGAAGATCGTGGTACAAATGGTATATATCTGAAGGCCAACTAACTTTCAAAGATCTAAGAAAGAAACAGTTTTTCTTCTGACTTAGATCTGCTTAAGGATCTTGATACTGCAAACTTCATTGCCTGGTACTGAACCTTTCTTGACAAGTGGTGCCAAACTTTACAACACTATTTGACAGTCCATTAGGGTAGATTGTCCAAAAACAGATTACTGACTGGCTTCCAATGACTGGTATTGGATTTGTGTACAAAGGACCACTGATTTCTACCTGCCAACTGGACAGGGACTTGTTATATTGGTAATCTGATTCCTATCTTCAAGATAGTCTGCATCACCCAGGGACCATTTTGGCCCATCTGTTTTTCCTTTTAGAAAAAGTTCACCATGTGCGTTAGAATAGGCCTGGGAAGTAGGAAGAAACCTACATGCCACGGTTCACAAACTAACAAAAGAGCTAGAAAGTGGCTCCTAGAGAAGTGTCATTTGAGAAATTCATGAAATTGGACAGGTGCTGGTTCAGAACAGAGCCTCTTTAGATATAATATTGGCTGCTTAAAAGGAGTATGTGCTGTTTCAGGGGAAGACTTGTGTGCACATTCTTGCAGACTTCTTTTGTATCTTTAATATTACCAAAAAGATTTGGGAGGGAACAAACCATAAGATGATCAGTTTGGCTAATAAACCTGTATTTGGTATGTTGGCTCTTTGGTTTGAGGATGAGATCTATTCTGACTAATTTGGACACCTTGATTCCTGGCTGACAAGTGAATTGCAAACTCTAATCATAATTCTTCCCTCAGTATTTGTCTGGTTGCAGTGTTCAGATATGTGATCTCCAGATTTTTGAACATTGCTAAGTAGCCACTGGGGCACTGAATGATCCAACAAATGACTATCCAACAAAAGGAATAGGAAAACCTGACACTTGTGGAGGTTAAAACAACCATTTCTGGATACATGATGCACTACCATGACAACTCATGTGATGACAATTTGGATTGATCACATCACCAGATGTTAATGGACCTCTCACAGCCCAGGCTGAAGAATTACCACATGGCAGGACAGTGAGAGCTGAAACCCTCTACGTGCGTTCTGCTTATGGTCTATATAAGCATGACTTTTATTATTTGGCTGTCTTAATTAATATGACTTTATTGCTCTTCATCAATATGAATTTAACATTCTAGGAAACTCTTGTCTAGAAAAAGAGATGAAAATAATTTTGTTTGTTCCATGGACTTTCTTAAAAACCCATTTAAGTAAACACCAAACTGTTCAACTGTTCAGTAGAGAGCATCAAACAACTGTTTACTTCCCTAAACTCTTTGAAACTCATGCTTCTAAATCCTCACCTTGCTGTGCCCATCAGTCCTAAATTATAATGATCCATACCAATCTCAGTCAAGCCCTGCATTGAATATACACCTTAAACCAGACTCCCAATCTTCACAAATACCTTGATTTTGTCATTTCTTTCTGAGATGCTATTAAAACTCCCTCAAGATTGTATTCTCTCTTTTTTTTTTTTTAATTTTATTTATTTATTTGGCTGCCCCGGGTCTTAGCTGCGCATGTGGGATCTAGTTCCCTGACCAGGGATCGAACCTGGGCACCCTGTATTCGGAGCGCAGAGTCTCAGCCACTGGACAACCAGTGAGTCCCTGTGTTCTCCTCTACTATGGTAAGAATACACTCAAACTTTATGGTATCCACAGGAGATCTATATTTATGTTTACATCTATACATTCTTTTTTTTTTAGCCATATTAGTGGGCTTTATGTTATCTCACTTTGATTTTAATTTGCACTTTTCTGACAACTATTGATATTGAGACCCTTTTCATGTACTTAGGAAAACCTGTATCAGTGCAAATTATAAGAGAAAACCCTAACAATTTATAACAAATAGTTATAATGATGATTAAAATCAACAGTAATATAGAATTAAAGACAAAGAATAGCAGCAAATGAATCCTGTAATTTACTAAAAGCTACGCTGAAGTACACTAATAATAGTGTACAATTCTACTAGAAAATTTCAGGAATTTCAACTATCTGAAGGGATGTGCCCAGTAGGGCTTTACAACATTGTGAAGCACAGCATGGCAGCCAGACTTCATAACAGAATGCTACATTAAAGCCCTTAGAAAATTCTTCTAACAGTAACTTTGGTTTATAAACAGCAACTATTAATGACCTTTTATAGCTCACTTAATAGGTTTCTGTACAGTGAGGAGGACCTTCATAGTAGTCCTTGGATCACACTTTGAATATCACTGATCTAAGCATTGGTTCCCAAAAGGAAAACCACTGGGATATTTTCTCAAAGAGCAGACTTATTTATATGATTTCCATATCTATATATTAATAAAGTAGAATCCCAAAATGCTCACCTTGGAAAAAAATGTCCTAAGTTGTCTAATAACAATATATGTTTAGAAGGTGTTAGCTATTTGTATCCTATATGTACTACAAAGAATGACATGCTTTTATATATTTAGGGGGTTTATTCAAAAAGTGGTACAAAGAAAATAATAATAAGTGTATTATCAGTTATTATGTATAGGTTCCTACTATCTAACAGATAGTAAGGGGTTGATCCATTCAGAAACATACCACAATGTACCTGCTAAAGTGTGCATTATTCTCTTGGGAGGCTAGTTTTTCTAGCACGTTTAGTTGCTAAATGATTAGCAATATATTTGCATAAGAGAAATTTTTTACCTCATTAAACAATTTCCTTAACAGTGCTGCAAGTTCTACAGCTTGACCGCTAACAAAGACAGTGGGGTATTGTTTTAAATTTTCTTTAGAATTATTAAAATTGAGGCAAACTAAATTTTTGCTTAAAAGAAAACGTATTAGAATAAACTATAACAAAAGTACCAAGTAGTTTCTTAATGAGCTTCAATAAAGTTGTCTGAAGTGAACTGTCAAAGATACTTTCAGGAACTAGAAATAAACCCATAGAGGCCAAACTCCCAGTCTGAGTCTCTGCCCTAGTTAGTGTTCTTAAACCTGATATAGGGCTTCCCTGGTGGCGCAGTGGTTGAGAATCTGCCTGCCAATGCAGGGGACACGGGTTCGAGCCCTGGTCTGGGAAGATCCCACATGCCGCGGAGCAACTAGGCCCGTGAGCCACAACTACTGAGCCTGCGCGTCTGGAGCCTGTGCTCCGCAACAAGAGAGGCCGCGATAGTGAGAGGCCCGCGCACCGCGATGAAGAGTGGCCCCCACTTGCCGCAACTGCAGAAAGCCCTCGCACAGAAACGAAGACCCAACACAGCCAAAAATAAATAAATAAATAAATTTTAAAAAAACAAACAAAAAAACCTGATATAAAATATCAAAGCAAAATTTATTTTCATTATCCTTAGGAGATAATCCCCAATAGTAGCCAGAATTGCTATTTGTAGCTCACTGAGAATTCAAGATCTCCCAGTTAATAGTGTGTTTAAAAGTTCTATTTATGACCAGAAAATAAACTTATGGTCTAAAACATTTTGTAAATTTGTAGATGCAAAGGCAATGTAGTTTTTTTGTGAGACTGAGGTATTTTATAAGCTGCTCTATGGTTTTCTAGATAGAGGATGTAGGAAAACGTTTTGTTTTGCTTTACTATCTGAGGTATCTTTTGGAAAGGTTTTTCTTTTGGCTTCAGTTGTTGGCTTGGCTTGTCCGCTGTACCACAGGTGCCCCCAGAGCCTGAGGGTCTGTCCAAGAACTTAGCACTCTGGAGAGGATGTGGCTCTGAATGTCATGCTGATGTTGAACGTGGAGAAGCTCAAGAAAACAAAGAAGGCAGACAAAAGGTTGAAACCCTTGGATGTTAGTCTGGATGATACAGACTGAAACTGGGAGAACAAAAATGAGGGCTGCATAGTTGTCATGCTGATCTCTGCGTGATGGGGCATAAGAGAGAATGGTGATAGCTTTGTAGAGATATGTATCCAATAGTCCCTGGACACCATGTTCTGCATCCTAAATATTGTCTTGTTTAATAAAGATGATGATCACATCATAGGAAACCCAGAAAAGGCCAGAAGCTTAATTGGAGAAGGCCAAGACTAGGATAGAAGAAACCATGTAAAAGAGTATTAAAGTTTTTTTTTGTTCATTTGTTTGTTTTAACTATGCAGAAGTAAATTTCCCATGCAGCTTACGAATTAAAGCTTCAGGGTACCTCTCCTGGTGAGTGCGAGATTTCTGGGAGTTACTGTGAGTTTTAAATGGAGGGGAGAATCCAGGTTGCTATCAGGAAGCATTTCTCTGTTGGTATCTCTGGTAAATGGCTCAAGAAATCTCTGAAGCAAAGGACCTTCAATCTGCAGTAATTTTGGTGGTTGATTTTCTTATTCTAAATAAATCATCACTTTTGCACCTCATGTTGTCTTTGCTTCTGTGTCTCTTTATGAAGTGTCTCCCAATATTGTATAAGCTTCAGGTCCAACAAAATCTGGATCAGCCCTTGATTTTGTAGTTTGTATACAACTTCAAACAGGCAGCTGGATTCTTTCTTGACACTTTAGAAACATGTATCCTGTGAACAGATGATTTATGAAACATCTGTAGTGTTTGCTACTCATGTCTGAGTGATCTCCTTAAAAAGACCCATCTCAGAGACAAGGTCACGAACTGAGGAGAGGATCTCTAACATGAGACTGCCTTCTAACAGTTTTGGTTGCACAAATGCTGTTATTTAGTCTTCTTCTAATACATAGCCATTAAGAGATGAAAAAACCTGGTCATCATATATATAATGTATGAAAAATGAGACACCACATAACAGGCAGCAGCTGGAGCCATTTGGGTCGTTGATACATGTAGTACATTATTATTAAATATGGAGAGTAATTCTTAATGCTTCTGAAAGCAAGAAGTTCATGTCCTTTTGTACTTTGGCAACATTTTTAATAATATAAAATGTATTTTCTCTAACAGAGGATACATACAATAGGATAACAAAAAATTCCCCTACTTGCGGAGTTCATTTATTCAAGCTTTCAGCACCTAGTAGGTATTCATATTTGTTGAATGAAGGAATTCTTTCAACTCTCAGGTAATGACTCCTAGATATAAAGGGTATATATTTAAATGACCCAGTGATAATCAAACTTCAAAAAGTGCTTGTTTATGGATGGGAAAATAGTTTTTGAGGAGCTTTTCAAATTACTGAGTGTATTTTTATTTTAAAATATATATCTTTTCATTGCTAGCTACTGGCATAGTTGCTGACATGTGGTAGATGCTCAATAAATGTTTGTTGAATTCATGAATGAACTGGGCATATTTAGGGTTAGTTCATTCATCTGAAATTATACGTAGTTTGTATACATTTAGGTTGACAATTTTTTTGAAAAATGATATGGGATTGTCAGCAATATATGGTAGCTATCGCTGATGATTACTATGCATGAGACCCTCAAGGAAAATCCAAAAATAGGTTAGATGAGAAGTAGAGAAAATTTTGTAGTCTTAGACTGGCAAACCTGCAGTAATTAAATGGCCAAAGATAGTAAGGAGGGCCAGTAATAATCATGGGCCAGTAAAAAGGACGAAGGAAGAAATGTGAGGTTGTGAAAAAAACACATAAAGGGGATAATTAAGATATATGTGGGAAGTTATGGTTTACTTGATGAAGCTAAAACAATGGTATGTTGAAGAGTAATGAGATGTTTGTTTAGAAAATATGGGGATTGTGGGCCCCGTTGATGAAGGGCCTTAGATGCCAGCCTCAGGAATTTCGATGAGAGGTCAAAGGCAAGAGAAAGTGATTCTAAGAGACTGGCATCATAAAGGTAGTGTTTGAGGAAGATAATTCTGGCAGCAGTGTGCAGGATAGAACGATAGGCTTGGAGGCTAGAGATCTAGCAGATAACTGGGGGCTTCACAGTAATCCCAGTAAGAAGATAAAGTTCTGCTCTTGGGAGGTTTCCAGAGAAAGGAAGAGGAAAATACAGATGCACAAAGTGGGGCAGGGCCAGTGTTTGATTGACTAGGGGGAGACTAGTGCTTGATTGACTCAGGGTGCCAGTTAAATAGTAGGGTCATTTGACTGGGTTTAATACTTATTTACATTTCAGATGTTGCAGACTTCATGAGACATGCCCTCTGCATAGATGATGGAAAAAGGATGAAACACTGAGATATAAGTTGTAAACTTTAGGAATTACCAACCTAAATATGGTGGCTGAAACTGGAAGAACGGTTAAACATAGAAAATATACAGAAAGAAGAGAACAAAATATCAAAGTAAGCAGTGTGGGTCAAGAATAGGGAAGGAGATGGGAAAGAGGGAAACTGTAGCCAAGGAAATAGGAATATAATGTCTTAAGAGGAGAAGGAAGATTTCAAGGAAACAGTGACCAGTTGGACCAACTGTAGTCAAGTAGACTGAAAACACAGTTGGAGATGTGAAAGCTTAGGGAGGAAATTAATTCATCTGAGGGCAGAGGAGGGAGAAGAAATTATTTTCCTTCTTTTAAAAAGAACTTTTTCATAATTACCCTGAAAAATATGGGGGTGGACATTGTATTACCAATGCTTTCAAAAAGATTAATACAAATTTTAATATAAAGGGTTATACAGTGATGTACAGACTTGATTCAGTATTGCTGCTGAGGACTTCCCTGGTCGCACAGTGGTTAAGAATCCGCCTGTCAATGCCGGGGACATGGGTTCAATCCCTGGTCTGGAAAGATCCCACATGCTGCGGAGCAACTAAGCCCGTGTGCCACAACTACTGAGCCTGCGCTCTAGAGCCCGAGAGCCACAACTACTGAGCCCACGTGCCACAACTACTGAAACCTGCGCACGTAGAGCCAGTGCTCTGCAACAAGAGAAGCCACGACAATGAGAAGCCCGCGCACCGCAACGAAGAGTAGCCCCTACTCACTGCAAGAAGAGAAAGCCTGTGTGCAGCAACGAAGACCCAATGCAGCCAAAGATGTAAATAAATAAATAAATAAATTTATTAAAAAAATAATAAATAAAAAAAGAGAGTAATTGGAAGCTTTCCTTACTAGATAGTAAAACAGAAGTTTCTAAAGAATTTTAAAAAAAACTGATAAAAAAATATTGCTGCTGAAAGCTATGAAGTGAAAAAACTAGATGATTTTTAATCCTCACTGCTGAAGATAAGCAGTTAAAACCAACTCCTAAATGGAAGAATTAGATATACTTTTTTTTTAAAAGAGAGATTGCTTTTATTTTATAAATTTATTTATTTTATTTATTTATTATTGGCCGTGTTGGGTCTTTTGTTGCTGCGTGTGGGCTTTCTCTAGTTGCGGCGAGTGGGGTCTACTCTTCGTTGCAGTGCGTGGGCTTCTCATTACAGTGGCTTCTCTTGTGAAGCACGGGCTCTAGATTAACAGGCTTCAGTAGCTGTGGCACACAGGCTCAGTAGTTGTGCCTCGCGGGCTCTAGGGCGCAGGTTCAGTAGTTGTGGCGCACGGGCTTAGTTGCTCCGCAGCATGTGGGATCTTCCTGGACCAGGGCTTGAACCTGTGTCCCCAGCATCAGCAGGCGGATTCTTAACCACTGCGCCACCTGGGAAGTCCCTAGATATACTTTTAACTTTAGGGTGGATGAGTCATTTTTTAAGAGTTCTTTGCTGGACTATTCTTAGTGACTTGATACAGAGGCTCGTGGATATGTTTCTGTTCTCTTGCTTAGTTTTCAAAGCACTGGAAATAGAAAGTAGTAAAGAATTTAACCTTGTGGAAAACATTAAAAAAATGCTTATTCCTAAGCTCACTCAAAATATGTGAGAGATGTGAAAATAAGTCAAAAGTTGAAGTTAGAAGGAAATTGAGACTTGCACTCCTGGCTCTGTGACTGTGATATTTACAAAGGAAGTAAAACAAAAATGGACTTCTGTTTTAAAAGATAAAGGCCTATATGTATTTGATAACAAACAGTAAATTATATTTAAGTACATTTTTGTGATACATGGTAAAACGTGAGTTCCTATTAAACTGACTATATGTGGTCAGTTTTCCTACCCAAGCTTATTGATAATGTAAGGCTAACAAGGCTGAAAGTTATTCGCAGTTAATTCTTTGCAGTACTATTGTCAAATATGTATGCGATGGTGCTCAATGCTTATGTAGGTAACTGGTTTATTAGGCAGGTTCATCCTGGTTGGGTATTAATTATGAAATAATTTTATTTTTTTCCAATTGCTACTTTCAACCATGCTCTGTTAAATCACTGTTTCCAGTACTCTTAAAATTATCTTAGATTGTCTCCATAACTTTTCATCCATTCCAAGACATTAAAAAATTGATTCCATTCTAGAATGACATAAGTTCAGCTACATGCTAGATTAGCACACTTCCTCTCTGTGTCTTGTGCTTGTTTAAAGGTCTAAGGAGATTGCACTGTGGAGTTATGTGTGTGGGTCTTGTTCTTTCATTTCTTCTCCCTTTCTAATTCTGTCCCCTCCTTTTCTGGGTTTACCTTTCTCCTCTTACAGCGGAGCATGGGAAGAGAAATATGAGATAGGCCAAATGTTTACACCTGCGTTCCAAAGCTGGCTTTCTTACCTGGGATGAGAGCATGAATTATTAAAGAGTTCTACTCAGATTCCTACTCTAGGATACCTCCCATATTCTCTTGTTGGTATAGTCTTGGTGTTCATGATATTAGTAACACAACTCAAGCCTGGATATCCTGCCTGCAGTTTCTATCTGGATAAATAGTGGGAGTGCAGACTGCTCCAATAGAGCTTCTTTACTACTGTCTTTCACCAATTCAACTGTTTTAACCAAATAGACACAGAAGGCATATCCCCAATCCTGTTGCCCAAGGGAAATTAGATGCAGTTTCTCCTTTTTGCAGATAACCCCAAATTCAAAAGGATTCTCTTCACTTGGCTTGTGGTGGCTGAAGGGATGGAATCATCATCTTTTCCCTTTTGCTTTTCAGGCAATTGATGGCGATAGCTCCCCACCCACTGCAGCTAGCTCCCTAGATCCTTAATCATCACCTGTTGGCTTCTCTTTATTAACTGTCCACATCCTTGTACAATGTTCTTTTATTAATCTCTCTTCAATAACCTATTAGAGGGCTTCCCTGGTGGCACAGTGGTTAAGAATCCACCTGCCAATGCAGGGGACACGGGTTCGAGCCCTGGTCCGGGAAGATCCCACATGCCACGGAGCAACTAAGCCCATGCGCTACAACTACTGAGCCTGTGCTCTGGAGCCTGCGAGCCACAACTACTGAAGCCCGCGTGCCGAGAGCCCGTGCTCCACAAGAGAAGCCACTGCAATGAGAAGCCCGCGCACCACAACGAAGAGTAGCCCCCGCTCGCCACAACTAGAGAAAGCCCGGGCGCAGCAACGAAGACCCAACACAGCCAAAAATAAATAAATAAATAAATTTATATATAAAAATAAAATAACCTATTAGAATACACCTTGTGTGTCCTGTCATGATTCTGACTGAAATGAATGATAAACACAATCTCTACAACTGCATACCATAAATATTTTAAGGTGAAAATGTGAGTTACACATATTATCTTATGAGCTATTAATATCCAAAGAGACAGAGAACTTTGGAATATGCTAATTTGAATTAAAATCTCAGCTCTGACGTACATAAACTCATTTGTAAAGTAAATATATACATACCTACTTCATGAAGTTGTTGTGGAGATTCATAAAGGTGAAGATTCAATGAGATAAAGGAATCACCCACCCCCGTAGGTCGTATTCAATAAATATTCATTCAGGTACTTCCCTGGTGGTCCAGTGGTTAAGACTTCGCCTTCCAATGCAGTGGGTGCAGGTTCGATCCTTGGTCAGGGAGCTAAGAGCCCACATGCCTCGCGACCAAAAAACCAAAATATAAAACAGAAGCAATATTGTAACAAATTCAATAAAGACTTTAAAAAAAAAATAATAAATATTTATTCCACATCTACTTGATGTCAGGCACTAAGTTCTTTCTATACTGTAAAATGTTTTATAAATACAAGTTAATGTAATTCTTAATCTGCTATAGGAGAAAATCTTGACGCCATGAAAACATCCTTCTTTGTGTGGAATGAGGAAGACCAGACTGGAGAAAGTATAACTGGCTCTTTCTAGTGTCCTTCATTTGATTCTCTTACTGTAATATCAGTGTCATCACAGATATCCAGTTTTCACCCTCTAGTAATGAAATTTAGCAAAGCAATATGTTTTAAAAAATTGAAATTGCCTGGGAATTATTTTATATATGAGAGCAACAAAAGTGAGGAAAAAAGTATCCAAACAATCCAGTGTAGAATACTCTTAAAATGCCACTATTAATAAGTGAACATACAGCAATTGTATTGAGTCCGCTTAATTTAAAAATTTTAAAGTAAATTTCAAATAGTAAATTTGTCATTAATATTTGAATATATTTTATTTCAAAAAACTTTGATTAAAGAAGAATATTGTACAGAGCATTAGGGAGTTTGGGATTTGGATCTGCCATTGACTGGCTATTGACCTTGGACAATAATGTAACTCTTTTAACTCTTTGAGGTGTTACTTCTAGTTCTATGGTTCAATTAAAATATTTTTGACATATAAATTTATAAATAATATATTTAATATTCCCCAAATCACTAATTCAATACAGTTAAGAAAAATGTGTTAGACTCCGATGATGTGAAAAGCACTATGCTAAGTACCCCTGTGGGGAGATAACAGAATAAAGAAGATATAGTCCTGACCTCGGTGAGTTAAGAGGGAGTAAAATGTCAATGCCAATAAGAACTAAGTAAATTCTGTAACTGAGATTAATAAAGTATTTAATGAAAATGCCAGAAGGAGCCTTTTTTTCCTATTTGAGGGAGGAAATCACACTGCAGAGTAGACAGCTTTTATAAATCAGTAATTTTAGCTGAAAATTGTCTTAAAAAGAAATCTTGCATTAAAAAACAGTTCCTCAAAACTATTTGCATCATTTTTGTGGGGATGAAAAGAAAGTATTAAATTTCAAAATTACTGAAAAATTTTGACACCTAGTAAAAATGTGTATTTGTTTTTCTTTTAATAGATTTTGGCCTAATGCCTGACAAGGCCATTAACTCATTAAAATTGTGCTTTAGAGTCAACACCAAAGTGGAGGCTTCTGTTTTTCCTATTCAACATTTCATAAAGGATCCTAGCTCTGCACAAATACAGGGGAAAACACAGTTTCTACATAGTCACCTGATAAGTTTGGTGATATGCCAAGATCTGAAATAATACTACTACTAATAATAATAAACTTTTTTAAATCCTCAAATATTACTGTGCCACTGCGATAAGACTCTAAGCAACATTATAACCACTGATATCAGGGGTTCTATATTCAAATACGTGATCTATAACCATCTGTATTCTTATACATTCAAATATGTGATGAAATTTCAGTGTTTGGAAATTTTTTAATTCCAGAAGAGAAGATGATCCTTTAACTATAGGAATTCTTTAAAGCTCCATTTATATGGGTCAAGAGTATGATGTGACTGTACGATACATATATTTATAAATTAATCTCTTGGAGTTGCAGCTCAATTTTGTTATTACCAGTGTTTCTAAAATCACAGATATATTTATTCTGTATCTGGAATTATCATTGTACCAGGAAAACTATCTACTTGAAAGAAATATGTGAAGTACCCTTGTGTAAAGTGAATAATAATATATAATTTAATTTTGAATAAGTGCATATTTTATACATTGCTTTTTGCTTAAAACAAGGGAACGCTTGCATGGTCATTAAATTTCAGGGTGTTAAAAAACTCTGATAAGGAGCTTCTCCTTTGACATATATGCCTGGGCAAAAGTGGTAGTGAGGTGTGTGTATGTGCGCGCATGTGTGTGTGTGTGTTTTGGAGGGGCAGTAGTTAACAGCCTTCCCTTCTTCCATCTGGGAAAGAACATATGGGTATTGCCAGCTCATCTTGTCTCCCTCTCCTGCCCTCTAAAAAGAGAAGAGTGCAAGTGCATTCTCTTGAGTAAAGCTGTTGTAGAGAATGGCTAATTGCATCCCTCCAGAGGGATGAGCAGGTAGAGGGAAATGTGACGTGCTGGGAGCATAGCATGCGAGAGGCTCAGGGTGAAGAGGAGAGAAATGATCTAGGGAAATAGATCGTAGAAAAGAGTGAATTCTTTTGTGCTAAGGGTGTGAGAGAAATCTAGGCGTTTCAAGGTGTTAAAAAGAAGAGGATTCTAATTAGCATTGCCACAAACTCCATGCTGCATGGCATAAATGTTTTTAAAATATGCAAGTAATGATTGGAGTTTGTGTTTGGGCTACGTTGTACTAAATCACTTGGGTCATGGTGACAACTGTTATCTATGTAAGACATATTCCTTTATAATAAGGGGGAAAAAGTTATTCAAAGTGCATGGTACACAGTAGGCACTCTATAAATGTTAACAATTACTATCAAGAATTCTCTTCAGGGGCTTCCCTGGTGGCACAGTGGTTGAGAGTCTGCCTGCCAGTGCAGGGGACACGGGTTCGAGCCCTGGTCTGGGAAGATCCCACATGCCACGGAGCAACTAGGCCCGTGAGCCACGATTACTGAGCCTGCGCGTCTGGAGCCTGTGCTCCGCAACAAGAAAGGCCGCGATAATGAGAGGCCCGCGCACCGCGATGAAGAGTGGCCCCCGCTTGCCACAACTAGAGAAAGCCCTCGCACAGAAACGAAGACCCAACACAGCCAAAAATAAATAAATAAAAAAAAAGAGAAATAACCTGAGGTCCATTTCAACATTAAAAAAAAAAAAAAAAAAAATTCTCTTCAAGGAGACAAACATACAAGCTTCAGGGTACCTGTAAAAAGTATCTCTGAAAAAAGATTATTTCATTTCCTTTATAACAAACACTACTTAAGCCAACAAACAAACTTTTTGTATTTTCTGATCTGCTTGATTTCCTATTATTTCAAGTAGCATTCTGTACAATAATATTCCAGCACAATAAGATAATTTGGGCGAACTCATGGAATTTGCTAAATTACAATTTGGTCTAAAGCAAACTCATATACATTTCCACTCTTTAAAAAAAGAACATAATTATTAATTTTCTCTAGAATATATTTTCCCTTCCTGTGAAAGACCTAAACTATTTAAATTATAAAAACTACACAGGTATAGGACATTTATAAAATTCAATGTTGCAGAAAATGTGGGGAAATTTGCACTGTTGGGAATATAAATTAGAGGATTTGAACGATGTATAACAAAAGCTTTAAAATTGTGCAAATCTTTTGCATAACAATCAAATTCTAGAAGTTTATCCTAAGGAAATAATTAAGCATGAACTTAGAGATTCTCCTACAAGATGTTCTGTATTTATTACTTATAAGAAAAAATTATAGTAAGAAACAAGTAACAGATTAATAAGTGTATCAAAAATACGTGTATATATGTATATGTATATATATATACACAATAGAATTCAGCCATTAAAAAGTATATTATAGGTAATTTTGGTATTTTTTATGTATGTAAATAACACGTGAATAATTTCCATGTAAGTGTTTAAATGGCATATAAACAGAGTAAAAATTTAAAGGTCTAGATTGCTATTTCCAGTAATTGTGTTCTAGATAGGTATGGCCAACCCTCCCACTAGAGGCATCTATGAAGCTGACAAAAAATTTTTTTAAAGAGCTTAAAAGTATGAAAATATTAACAAGATGATAAGGATTTATAGAACCAATTTTCAATATAGTTCCAATAAAGAAAGAATAAAAAACTCAATGTGCTTACATTAGGTAATTTCCAAGTTCAAGTTCCATACTGAGAAAAAATATCCTCCAAAATGGAGGCATGAAAAAGACAATTTCAAGAGAAGTTCTAAAAATCTACTTTGGGCAGAGGAAAAATTATCCCAGATGGAAGTCAGAAGTCTAAGAAGGAAAGAAAACAACAGTAATGGTAAATACATTACATATATAACTGAAGATTAACTGTATGTAAAAATAATGATGATCTGAAGGTTCTTAAAATAGAACTAAAATAAATTTAAAAATAGTAAGTTGAGAGGGGAATAAAAGGGAATTGCTGTAAGGAATTTGTCCAAGGAATTTGTAAAAGTATTGATTAATGTTAAACTATTTTATAAGTTAGGAATGCATATATGAATTTTTAGACTATTAACTAAAAGAACAGGAATTGCAGGAACAGGAATATATAAATTCCAAAAAGAGAATACATTTAAATGTTAAAAATTTATTTTAAAAGACTATGTAAACATGAGAAAAACAAATTGAAAAAAACTGCGATAAATGGAAAACACAAAATAAGTGAGTAGACTTAAAGTCACACAATATACACCACATTAAATGGAAGAAGACTGAATGCTCCAGTTAAAAGATTAATGCTGTCTGACTGTATATTTAAAAAAATACAAATATTAAGTTAAATCATATTAAATTGCCAATAATGAATAATTTTTTACCACAGGCATTGTAATTTCATATGATTCAAGCTAATAATGTTATTTGGAAGCGACAAATATAAAACATTAAGATAGAGAAACATTGAAGCTAAAGAAATGGAAAAAATACCTGTCAAACACTAACCAAAATAAAGTTGATTTATCTATGTTAATATCAGACAAAACAGAATGAAAAACAGAAAGCATTAGCAGAGATAAAGACGATCAGTTAATAATGATCAAAGCTGCATTTCAGTAAGATATCACAATTTGTAATTTGGAAGCATCTAAATACAGTAGCCTCAAAATATAGAAAACAAATAATGAACAACAATACAAAAAGAAATCGACAAATCCACAATCACAATAAGGTAGTTTAGAATGAATTTCTCAGTGATTAAAGACAAGTAGAGAAAAAATCAGTAAAGAATTCTTGTGCTTAAATCTTCTGATTTGAGCAATAGAATTAGCAAATAAACTAAGGGATGGATATAGAACATTGTATTCAGCAACTTTTATATAAGCACTAGTGGTAAAAATGGAAGAAAGGGTTAATGAACTTGAAAAAGATCAATAGATATTATTCAATTTAAAAAACAAAGTTAAAAAAAACAGCTGGCACATAAAACTGGAAACAACCCCAAAGAATATACAAATAGTAGAATACAGAATATACTATAAATGTAGAATATACAAATAGTCATATCATATATTAATAAAAGAAAACTCCAGGAGGATATTTACCAAGGAGTTAATAGATTATCAATAGGTAATAAATATTGTTTCTTTTTCCTTTCTTCTTCTATATTGTCAAATTCTCACTAAGTATTTAATTTTTATAAATAAAAAACTTATTTTTCATCCATCAAAATAAGGGGAAAATATTCTAATAATTAAAACAAGGCATTATTTTTCCAAGTGTGAGGCAGAGATAATCTGTACAAGAATCATCATAGTTTTCCATTTTAAAACGGTTATCAGGCACTATGCCAGACCTGTAATCAGAATATTTGGAGAGTGTGCCTGGGAATCTGCAGGTTAATATTTTAGCATTCAAGTTAGAGAGCATTGAAATAGAAGGAAACTGGAGATGGTTTAATACAGGAAGGGTAGCAATAATCTCAATGATTGACAGTTATAATAAATGCCAGATAGATTTCCTTCTCTTTAATCCACTGATATGGCAGGATGAGTCAATTGTGGATATAGAATCTATTATTTTGCTGTCATATTCACAGAGCATTAGAGCTTGGTTCTGTGATTTGAGAAATAGAACCCCTGAATGGAATTAATTTTGACATTCACAAATACTGGTGATGCTTTACCTTACATACTTCTGAAGTCATGATTTCAAAAGGTTATTTTGTTTTTATTTCAAGCATAAAGGGCTAGACATTTGAATGATCAAATCCTTAACTGCACTCAATTTATATATACCTATATATTCCTGCATATACCTAGCTAAAGACGAAATATACTTTTGAGTGGGTTGGGGGATGGTAGTATGAACAGAGGCTCTAAGGAATAGGCACTAAATAAATTATGTCTCCAAATCTGAAAAAAAAAAAAGAAAGCTCAGCAATTTGATAAATGTCTATGAAGTTAGATTTCCTTTCATCCCCAGTAAGGAAATTTACTCCAAGTCCAAATGGCTAATAGCTTTTATTTTGCCAGAATTTTATATAATTCAGGTGAATAGAGTCAGACAGACTCAAGTATAGGAGATGAGACCACACACAACGCGGTTTAGCAGAGATAGTGTTTAAGAACATTAGTTCTGGAATCAGACCTGGGTTCAATTTTAGCTCCTACTTTTACTATCTATATAATACTGTGCATGTTAGTTAACATTTCTAAGCCTCAGTTACTCATCTTTAAAATAGAGCTTGTATTATCGAGCTCAAAAAGATGTTTACTATCTAGCAGAGTGTCTGGTAAATAGTAAATGTTCAATGAATTATTTCTAATATCAGCAATTTTTAGCACATCTGTATTATCAGGGTTCTCCAGAGAACCAGTATGAACCTACAGAGGTATAGATACAGATATAGATACAGATAGATATATATCTATGAAATATATAGATATGTGTGAGTGTGTATGGAGAGAGAAGAAAGAGAGAGAGATTTATTGTAGGAACTGGGTCATGCTATGATAGAGGCTGAGAAGTCCCACATCTGCTGTTTAAGGCTGGAGAAACAGGAAAGCCAGTAGTGTAATTTAGTCTAAGTCCATGAGCATTGATGTCAAAGGCAGGAGAAAATGGATATCCAGCTCAAGCAGAGAGCAAATTCACCCTTCCTGTACCTTTTTGTTCTATTCAGGCCCACAACAGATTGGATGATGCCCACTGGCACTGGTGAGAATGATCTTTACTCAGTCTACCAATTCAAATTCTAATCTTTTTTGGAAACACCCTCATGGATGCACCCGGAAATAATGTTTACTAACTATCTCGGCATCCGTTAGCCCATTCAAGTAAACACATAAAATTAACAGTCACAAATTCGTATTCCCATTTTCCTTATAATGAAAGTGCATTTATGTCTGTGTCAGTTTTTCTTAAGTTTTTCTTAAACATCTGTCTTAAAGGCTTATTTGTCAGAACTCTTAAGAGTTCCGTATATGTTGGAAGAAATATTTTGATAAGCAGCTTTGGGTGACGGCATGAGATCTTTAAAGGATGTTTCTGAGAAACCTCTTGTCTTTCCCCAGAATTCTATCCCAATATCAATCACTTTTACCCTCTTCTGTTAATTTCTCTAGCCATACAAGCTCGGTCTTTTTTCTTTTGCAAGCCTCTCCTCCACATCTCCTCTCTTGGCATGTGACTTTACTTGTGAAGTGAAATTTGGCTTTCTTTTGGCTTCTATAAGTTTTATTTTCATGCTCATTACCAAATTTGACAAAGGTTTGTTCTTGGATTCCACTCCCTTTGGAAGATCTGGAAGGATTAAAAAGTTTTAAATAATTCTCCTGTCACATGTGGTATATATAATATACATATTAATATGTTCATCTACATATATAATTATATAATCCACCCACTATACATATAAACTCACTTGGCCTTACAGGCATGGGATTAAGATAGGTAAATTTAAGAGGAATCTATAAGGTGAGACATTGCTTTGAGAACCCTGATAGAGCCCCTTGATACAGCAACCCACGGGAGGAAAAAGATGTCATCAAAATAACAACAATAGTCTGTAAAAACTTATCCTTTTTGCTCCAACTTTCCTTTCTACCATACTTTATTGTCTGAAGTTTAGTAGCTTACATTAAAGTTGATTCTGCTGGTTAACTGTGAGAAAGTAAAACAAATCAATCAGGATTTTCTTCCCCATTGAAAATGACATGAGATGGCATCACTAAACCGGAACACTTCAAAGATCCATACGGTTGATGAATTAATGAAGAAGCATAATTAATACCACAGTCAAAATGTGGCTGTTTATTGTTCAGCCCATACATGCAAATCATGACACTTGTGACTATCAATTGCTGCCAATTGCAAAGGAATGACAAGGTTTTATTAATGTCAGCATCTCTCAATCAGTGAGATGTATTACAAGTAATAACATGAACAACATCCTTCAGGAATTCAAAATGCCCCTTTCCTCTTGCCCTCTTTGCAGGTTCTAGAAAGGCCATTCTGGGGAGGACATGAGGCACTAAGTATAAGGACACAGAGAGAAGGAGCCTCAGAGTGTGGAGATGTGGATGTGCAGGTGGGATTGACAAAACGTACCTACTTCATTCTCCCTGGGATAAGCCCAATCCAAGAATGTACAAAAATCATTATTCCTTGGGAGGAATTAGGCCTTCTCAAGGCTGTTGTCAAGAAAATGTATCCCCAGCTCAATTTCCAAGGCCTTAGCTACCATAGCAGGGTTGTAAAGAACCGTGGGGCAAAACCCATGGGAGACTACCTCTTGTTATCAATGCCTTTCCTGCTGGTGTTCCTCTTATCACACCTCTTCCTGTAACACAGTATCCACTGAACAGTACACTCATAGTTTCTTCAAGTGTGCAACTAATCCTTATTAAAAACTGAGGGAGTTTAGGTTTGTTAACCAGGCAGGTTTATGACATTAATTGCTCCTTGTCTATTCATGTATGTCTCAAACGTGCTCCTGTTGCACCTGATCGCCTCTGGAAACCTTTCTGAATACCTCTTCTCAGTCCTGCTCATTATGACTTGCCTATTCTCCATTTCAATCCTTTACTACAGATACCCTTGTCATGGTCCTGCAGTCTCCTGGGACAAGGATTTGGATTTCAGTCCCTCTTTACTCAACAACAGAGGTCAGCAGAATCTACTGAATCTAGTCCTGAGCTCTACATTTCTTAATGTTTCCCTGGCCTGAACCTGCTATGTTGATTACACATCCTGCTCTCTCTAGAGTTCATGCTTTTTTGTGTGACTTGTATAACAGTCCTTGAATCTTGCCTCATAGATGTACAACTATGAGACCGAAGGAAACAATGTCTTAAGCCTCAATTTCTGCATCTATTTAGCATAAAGTGATGGTAATGTTGTCTTCTTACTCACAGGGTTGTTAGGAAGCTAAAGTTAAATATGCATGAAAGAATTTGATAAATGAGAAAACACTGTACAGATACAAGGAGTATTCTGGTGGGCTGGTTCCTAGATGTCCTTAGATTCCTTCTGCTTAAAGAGGCAGTTCTACACACAAGAGAAACAATGTTTATGGATCCATTATTCTATTACTAGGATGTGCAATAAAAACTTAAAGTGAAGCCTATATAAAAATTTCTGGTTATTATATTTTAGCAGATTTTAGCCATTTCCATTCTAGAAAAAATTTCTCCTTTCAAACAAGGAACTATTTTTGTTGGTGGAATCATGAGCAATGAGAAAAAGAGTGGAATTTGTGAAAAAAAAAAGGGGGAAAGCTGAGAATGAGGATGTGGACATGGTGATACTATGATTCTGTTCCATTGCCTCTTTAACTGAGTCCTGTCCCTGGAAGGTGATAGGCTGCCTGGGGTTCACACTTGATGGGAATCATTATGTCAGGGATCACAGTCTCATGCAAGTGTATGTAATTTTCCCCTCCCACTTCTCTCTCAGGGCTTAACTATTAAATTTTGCTGAAACTACTACTATACTTCAGGACTGGATTAAGCCACTATTTCTTCATTCCCGTTTCCTTGCTGAAAAATCTGGGACACAATTCATGCTTCCATTATTGCTTGATGGAAGAGTTGAAGCTCCCTGGGTCTTCTCTGAAAAAGGCTGTGGCTAATGTTCTACAAATGTTTGCCTTGAGTCAAACATGGAACTTATGTAGAATTACATATGGGCTAGTGGTGAGCATTGCTTTTATGAGATAAGGAATCACTTAATATAATTCTCATTTTACTTTAATGCTTGGGATTATTTTATCCCAGCAATAACACTTGACTCTGAAGGAGCAGTGGTAGAAATGCAAATAAATGGCCCCAAAATGTAATGTTTTGACCTCTAGGAAATTCATGCAAGAGTAGGAAATTATATTCAGAATCAAACATTTCCTTAAGCAACTATACTATCATAATGTTTTAAAAAATTTTAAACTTACTTTTACTTTGAAATGGGCTATGCAGCAGTATTCCTTAAATACACATTCAGTGCAGCTTATGATTTAGAAGTTTTTATTTTTAAAAGAGCAAGAATCCATTGAACACATTGGCAATGGAAATCGATGGTAGGTTTCTCATCACAGTCACATTAGTTACTTTAATAAATTCAGTGGAAAAAAGTCAATAAAATATGACATGATTTTTCTACATTATATGTTATTCCTTCTTTTACTCAGACCCTTACATTGACTCTTACTATCTTTAGGACATTAAGAAAATTATTAATTTCTCCACATCTTAGTTTCCTTATCTGTTGAATGAGGTGATTTTGAAGATCAAATAATTTAATGTACATAGTAAATATTTCATAAATGTCAGCCATTATGATTATTGAAGACAAGTAACTTTTACATAAAATCTCATGTCTTGGATATGATAATTCTGTGTTTTTAAGACAACATAAATGTCAGTGCAAATAATTCTATTTTTATAATCATTATTAGAATGTTTTACTTTTGCTGAACATAATACACTTTTCAATTTGAAACTATATTTCCTATTGTCTTTAGTTGTAAATCACTTGGTGTTAAAAGTATAACTAATCAATGTATTTTGAATGCCTGCTATGAATCACATACTTTCTAAGTCTTTTTGGGAGATTTAAACATAAAAAACACCATCACTTCCCTTAAACCACTTAGAATTTGTTGGCAGAGATAGGTATATTAACAAGCAATTTTAGTATAAAGCAGAGTGGGGAAAATGCTTTAAGAGAAACATAGATCAAAATGTTCAAGAAAATAAATGAGATATAGATTATACTGTTAGAATATGTAAAAACGTCAGATATTAGTAGAATTTTGGTTCAGGAAGAACATTTCAGGCAGAGGAAAAGATGAAAGCAAAGTCATTGACACATATATCTGCATAGCACCTGCAGGAAATAAACATTACGCATTTGACCCTGAATCATGAGGTAGGAATGTGATAAACTTCCAAAGATTGGGACATATCTCGCAACTGGTCAAGTCCAGATGTGAAAGGATGAGGGCAGGAATAATATGCTCATGGCAGCAGTGGGAATGGAGAGGTGGGGGCAGGTAAGGGGAACTTTGTAGAGGCAGAAGTAGTAGGGCTTCATAACTAATTGGATGTGAAGATAAAAGAGAAGGAGATAAAGATCACCCTGATTTTCTAGCCTTATATGCCTGAAATAACGATGCCGTTACTAAGAAAGGGACAAAGGAGGTTTGGCGTATCTGGTGATACCATGTCAGCTTTAGCCATGTTAAGCTTAAAAAATACTCATGGGATTTTTTGGTGAAGACATCTGAGAGTAGAAAACCTGGGTGTGGTGTTCAGGAGAGTGTTCAGTCTTCAGTGATTTGGGGGTAATCAACATAGTAATGATAGTGATGATTTAAGAATAAATGAATTAAAGTCCATCAATAATTCCAGCAACCTATGCTGTAGATAAACTAATTTTGAAAATTGGTTTAATTCTTAAAGTAAGTCATATTATTATTTCAGTTTCTGCTTAATGATTCATGAGTTCTTATTTTCTTCTGTGTGTTTTATTTGTAGTCCATGATTTTTAACTTTTCATTTGTCTCCTTCTGTCTCTCATCCCTCTCCCTTCATTCCGTCACGCTAAATTTCTTTGTTCTTTGTGATTCCTTTTGACTTTCATCTTCTAATGTAATAAGAAATGAATTTCTAATTCTTGGACTGTTAGTCCCTGACATTCTGTATGACTCACTAAAATGTTTTGAGTGGTTATGAAAATATGGAAATATTTTCCATATTTTTGAATGATGCCTCCAGAAACGTACAATCTACTATCCCAGCCAAATTTAGACTGAGGAGATTTTTCTGTTTCTGGGTAAGGAGAACCTAGCTTTTCTCCTTAGAGATAACAGATATTCAACATTCATTGTGTACTATGTTTCAGGTACTAAGGATTTAAGCTGAATAGCACACAGTCACCTTCTGTAAGCAGCTCACAGTGTAATGGGCTTCCATGACAGAATTTGCTTAAAACTGTTTTCTTCCCCAGAGCCCTCATTTCAGACATTGGTGTTTGCTAATCCATTGTATGCAAATGCATTTAATTCCATAATTAAAATTGTTTTTAATTTATCACCTGTGGCTTGTTGCTTGTTTGGTCAGATTATTCTTGAAAAGGATGACCATACTTTATGTTTTAAATGACCCAGCAAGTATAACCTTATACAACTCAAAGATCATGAAAATGACCAACATACAGAAATGTAAAATTCTTGAAAATTTTCTTCTTATATCTTTTTATCTTAGCCACAGTATTTCTGGAGTTTTTTCTTCTTTGTGCCTGATAGTAAATATTTAGTGGCTTCGTGTTTGATAATCTAAACCATCATTTAAAATCATTGTGCTGGAATTTGAGAAAGCGAAAGAAAATCCTGGCTTCTCTGCACTTTTGAAATCTTTACCAGAAATACAGTAGGTGTGCAGAAAAACAGCTTTTACTTTATTCAAAAAATCAATGTGAAATATGCAGACTAGAGCTTTTTGTTTTACTTCTGCTCTTGTGGGTCCTGGAGGCAAAGATGCAGTGGTGCTTTTTGTGATAGACAGAAAGTGGTATCTGGGAACACAGATTCCCTCCAGGGTGAAGTGCTCAGGCCCTCACATTTGAACTTGGCCATGTGCACCCTAAGATTCTTTTCTCACTTAGAGTCTCTCCCTTGCAGTTCCCAGTGGTAGGGAGTAGTGAGTCAGGCATTACCCCCTCACCTGATTTTTAAAAGTGTAAGGATTTAAAATATTGCATTTAATTTATAACTGTTATATTAAAAATCTTGGTTTGTTTGCTTTCTTTGATTTCCCTTTTAAATCCTTTGGATTTGAGGATAGCCACAAAGAAAATGAGCAGAATGAAAAATTATGAGAAACTATAATAGTTTGTAACTTTCATTAAAATACATAAAACTTGAGAATTGCAAACTATGCTATGAAATGATACTTGGGAAGAAAATCACTTTTCACATCGGGGTACTAACCCCTGCTGCTAGAACACTTTGTTATTAGTAGTTGGTTTTAGCAAAGTTGCTGTGTTGTTTCTCTACCCATCTTAACAAAGACCTCAGCCTTTTTCTGGTCCTCTCCAAGACAACAAGCTTTTGCTTGGCTATAAAATTTGAGAATGGATTTGTGGATGCTGGCTAGATTATAACTGGTTTTTCATTTTTTTCCTAGCTTGCTACATGTTCCTCTCCATTACTAATTGATAAAATATTATTCCCTGTCATTTTGAACTTGAATTCGATTGTACTTTGATGGGATGTATACTAAATAATTTTAGTTAGAACGTCAAGGTGGTATATTTGAGAGAGAACAGGATTTAAAGCCAGGAGACCTAGTTTCCAGTTCCATCGACTCCATTTGCTGTCTGTTATGACCTTGAACACATATTTTAAACTTTCTGAATATCAATTATCTTTTTAAAAATATGAATTATAATGACTATTCTCCTACTTCCCTCATAGAATTATTGAGTGGATCAAAAGAAAATGTATGTGAATGTGTTAGTAACCATATGGAAATTCTTCTTAATAGTGAATTTAAAAGAATACTTTAGACTATATTCAGTTGGAGATGTGAACTGGAGCTCACATTTAATTGTAGATTATGCATAAAAAATGGTAAGAAGAAAAGAAATTAACTAATGTAATGATAAAAGTACAGAGGAAAGTTTTCAGCTCAAAAATAGGATTTTTAAGGACTTTACCACATTAATTTCTACTTATTTATGCATAATAAATTTCTAAATCAAAATAATGCTGCATATATTTTCATACATCTGTTTTTAGCATAAGAAACCTAAACAAGAGCGGAAGAAAGCTTAATTTAGGACATTAAAAACCTGGTCCTTTGCTTGTTTGTGGTTTGTTCATTTTGTTTGTTGGCCATTTGGTTCATTGTTCTCTGACTTATCACCAAAAAGATTCGAGAGAGAAAAAGAAGTTAATTTTTGAAATGTTTCCATTTGGGATGAAAATAACAGTGAATTAAAGATAAATGTAAAAGAATTCTAAAGATCTCCATTTCCTTATCTGTAAAAATGATTAGTCCTTCCAGAAATTCCATTAACTTAGCGTTTCATGACTATGGTCCCTGGAACACTGATGAAAATGGTTTAGAATATTTGTTTAAATTGTACTTTGCTCAGACTTACTGAATCACAATCTTTGGAGGTGGTGGCAAGAAGAATACCAGCATCCTTCATTAAAGGCAAGCTTTCCTTCTTTTTAAAGGTTGAATAATACCTCATTGTATGTACATACCACATTTTCTTTATCCATGCATCTGTCGACGGACACATATAGTGCTGCTGTACTAACATAGTGCCTCTAGTTAACAATATTGTGTTGTGCATTTAAAATTTCTCAGAAGGGTAGATCTCACGTTAAACATTCTTACCACAAAACATAAAAAACAAAAACATACAAGTAAACATTTTTATTGTAGTATAATTGCTTTACAATGTTGTGTTAATTTCTGCTGTACAACGAAGTGAATCAGCTATATGTATACATATATCCCCTTCCTCTTGGACCTCCCTCCTCCACCCCACCCCCCAGTCCCACCCACCTAGGTCATCACAGAGCACCAGAGCTGAGCTCCCTGTGCTATATAGCAGGTTCCCACTAGCTATCTATTTTACACATGGTAGTGTATTTATGTCAAACCTAATCTCCCAATTCATTCCACCCTCCCCTTCCCTCCCTGTGTCCACATGTCCATTCGAAAGGGCACAAGTAAACTTTTGAAAGTGAGGGATATGTCTATTAATCAATTGCAGTGATGGTTTCACTGGTGTATGCCTATGTCCCAAACACATCACATTGCATATATTAGATATATATGGGGTTTTGTAGGTCAATTATACCCCAATAAAACTTTTAAAAAACCCAGCATCTGCAATATAAACAAGTATGGTGAATGAGTCTTCAGCACATTAAAATTTTCAGATCACTACATTGGTCTATAAATCTGTGCAAGCAAGTATGTGTGTATGTGCCCCATTTTTATTCCCATGCTCATGCAACCTGGAAGAGTGCTAATGGATGGTTGTGGGCACCACATATTATTAATTTAATGCTTCTAGGACACGAATTGTATTTAATGTTTCATAATTTTAACTGATGAATTTAAAATTAAGTCAGTTAATGCTAACAAAGAAGGTATGTTATGAATTCATCTTTGTTTTAATATGTTAACTATTTGCATTTGAGCACACGATAATTGGGCAAGCTCCACATAGATTGCAACTTTGTGAAATGATCACCGCAATCAAGCTAACATACTATTTTCTCACATAGTTACCATTTTCTTCCTTCCTTCCTTTCTTTCTTTTTTAAACTTAAAGACTTACTTTTTAAAGAGCAGTTTTAGGTTTCACAGCAAAATTTAGAGGAAGGTATAGGGTTTTCCTATATATCCCCTGCTTCCACACATGTGTAACCTCCCCCATTACCAACATTCCCCTGCCAGAGTGGTACATTTGTTACAATTGATGAGTCTACATTGACACATCATAATTACTCAAAGTCAGTAATTTACTTTAGCATTCACTCTTGGTGTTGTACACGCTATGGGTTTGAACAAATGTATAGTGACATGTATCCATTATTATTAGCGTTCACTCTTGGTGTTGTACATGCTATGGGTTTGAACAAATGTATAGTGACATGTATCCATTATTATAGTATCATGCAGAGTATTTTCCCTGCCCTAAAAATCTTCAATGCTCTGCCTATTCATCAACCCCCCTACCCCGTCCCCAAACCCCTGGCAACTACTGATCTTTTTACTGTCTTCATAGTTCTTCCTTTTCCAGAATGCCATATAGTTGGAACCATACAGTATGTAGACTTTTCAGATTGGCTTCTTTTACTTACTAACAGGCATTTAAGATTCTTCTATGTCTTTTCCCAAGTTGATAGCTCATGATATATACATTGATACATACATACATTGTGAAATGATCATGACAATCAAGGTAATTAACATATCCATCACTTCAAATAGTTACTATCCTCCCTCTCTTCTCTTTTCCCTCCCTCCCGCCCTCCCTCCTCTCTTTCTTTCTTTCTTTGGTGAGAACAGTTTGGATCTACTTTCTTAGCAAATTTCAAGTATACAATACAGTATCATTAACTATGGTCACCGCGTTGCACGTTAGATCTCCAGCATGTATTTATTTGGCATAACTGAAAGATCCAACTTCAGTCTTTTGCATGTGGCTATCTAATTTCCTCAGTACTATTTATTGAAGGGATTATTCGTTCCCAGTTGAATGATCTTGGCACCCTTCTCAAAATCAATTGGCCATAGATGTATGGGTTTGTCATGTGGAGAGGCATGGGCTGATTCTTGTTTCTTGGAGTTAAAGATCATAGAAGAAGGGCATCACATTTGGCTGGCCCAGGCACTGTTGGATACTTTCCAGCCAAATGGAGTCCAAGGTGTGGGACTCTTCTACAAAGTCGCAGTGTCCCTCCTCAGTCAATTCCTGAAGCAAGACTGAGGCCATGTGTGAGCCCCATTCTGTACGCCGACTGGCATTTTCTCAAAGCTATCTCAGAAACTGAGATTTAACAGATGGTACTCTTCCAAGCTGCTGGGGTCATCCAACAAAAGGAGAAATGTTGTCAAGTGAAACTGTAGATTTTGCTGGAATTTTTTGATTATTGATTCAATCTCTTTACTTTTTATAGGTCTTTTCAGATTTTCTATTTCTTTTTATGTCAATTTTGGCAATTTGTGTGTTTCTAGGAATTTTTCCATTTCATCTAGGTTATCTATTTTTTTAATGAGCAGTTGTTCGTACCATTCTCTTACAAACCGTTCTACTTCCGTAGGGCTGTGGTAAAGTCTTCACTTTCACTTCTGATTTCAGTTATTTGCATGTTTGCTTTTTTTCCTAGTCTAGCTAAAGACGTGTCAATTTTGTTGATCTTTTCAGAGAACCAAACTTTGGTTTTGTCAATTTCGTCTATTGATTTTCTTTTTGCTATTTCATTTATCTCTGCTCTAATCTGTATTATTTCCTTTCTTCTGCTACTTTTGGGTTTAGTTAACTCTTTCTAGTCCCTTACAGTTTAAAGTTAGGTTGTTGATTTGCGATCTTTCTTCTCTTTTAATTTTCAGCTATTACTTTCATTCTGAGCACTGCTTTCACTGCATCCATAAGTTTCTGTAGGTTGCATTTTCCTTTGTGGAGGAAGGCAGGAAGAAAGAGTATGAATTCATCTTGGAATATGTTGAGTTGAGGTACCTGTGAGACAGGTACTGATTAAGGAAATGTATTTGTACCTGGAATTCAGGAAAAAGGTGGACTTCAAATACAGATTTGGGAATAGTTCACATATAGTTAGAAGTCATATAGGTGGAGAATAATTAAACCCATGTCAGTGGCGGAGAGGTGGAATGTATACACAAAAAGGGAAAAGTCTCTCAGGACTGCCAATATTTGAAAATTGGTTAGGAAGACGCCAGCAAAAGAGGCTGAGAAACAGATGGTAAAGAACTGGGAGTGGGGATGGGAGCAAAAAAATAGTGTTTCAAGAAAGAAGTGGAACATTGTAATAAAAGATGCAAAGATGCTGAAATGTTGAGAGATAGGAAGAGTGAAAAGTACCCTCAGGATCTGATGACCTGGGATAAATGGCAGTCTTAGAGGGTACAGTGGAGGGATGTGACCAGATTGGATGGTTAGAGATACGGAGGTGGACACTGGTTTCAGAGGTTTAAAGGACAGAAGAGGCATAAGGTGGCAGCTGAATAGTAACATAAGGTTGAAGGAAAGGTTTTTTTTTTCATGGAGTGACTTCAAAAAGTTTAAACATTGATAGGAAGAAGCAATATAAAGGGAGACGAAGAGGTTTAAGGGGAAAAGGGATAATTGATATCCTGTCATTCCTAAAAAACGATAAATTATTTATTGCCTTGAAGGATGGTTTGTCTTTTTAAGCATACACGTCATTTCTTCAGCTAAGTATTAGTTCTTTGGTGATAGGTCATTCTCCTATTTGGATTTCCATGCTCTCAATCCCCAAATTCACCCCCTGCCACACACACACATACACACACACTGCAGACACACACACATTCCCTAGTGGTGATGGTACATAATTGATACTTCATAAATATTTGCTTGTCACTTATAGTTCAAAATATTTAAAGGTTAGTGACCTAGAAAAGGCATTTCTCAGCAACTCTGCCAACAGCTTTCTTCTCTATTGTAATAGAAAATGATAAACCATGTCCTTATTCTCTCATTAGCATTCAGCAGCAATAGATGAATACTAAATCCTCACTGAATCATTTAGCTTCAAATATTTACCCTTTGATGTACAAGTAAGGCATGGCTGGAAAACACCATGTACTGAATCTGTTCTTGGAAGGTATCCTTTTAGTATATTTAACACTTTAAATGCCAGATGAAACCCTGAGAAACAGAACAAAAATCTTCAAAGAAAGTTTCAAATTCCTGTGATGAATTTACACCTATCCTCCCTAGCCCTCCCCTTGCTCCATCTCCATTTTACACTTGCGATTGAAAACCTAACTGAGGAGTCCTGGGCCACTATCTTTGTTCTTCATCCTGGGCTCGGATATTAATGGTCAAGAGGTTTGTATTATATATTTTTTTAACTCCAACTATATTTTTAAGACCCTACAATTTCCTGAGCACTAGGGATTCACCAAGGAGGCATCAATAGAGGCGTTGAATTGGTAGGAAGAACGTTGAACCAAAACAGATCCAGGTTCAAATCCCGCCTCTGCCATTTAAAAATGCCCACTTGCACAAGAGACTTAACTGAGCCTCCAGGTCCTTGTTTTTAAAGCGAGACTGGGTTTACTTACCAAGCTCCATGACTATTGTCAGGATTAAAGATAAATGGCCTGGCGCCCTGTGAGCCCACAATGAATGGTTGCATTTTACTGGAGTAATGAGTACAGTTCCTGTCATCTTGTTCCTACCTTCACCTTCAGCGGGAAAATTTTGTGATTTCATTTCCTTCTCTCTCCTGGATTTCTTGTTTGGGCCAATTTATGCTCAAACCTGTGATGTGTGGAGGGGGAGGTCCTGGATCATTTTTCTTGTTCCTACGTCTGGTGATAAATGGAACACATGATTGAGATTCACTGACTATAATTATGGCAACTTTACGTGGCAGCTGAGCTTCTTCTGCTCTTTTATGTCTTAGAAAGTGACATTTATTAATATTTAACTTTTGTTTATGTACCTACCTAGTGGTGTGTGCTGTACAGATAATGCAAAAATGTCCACTCTTTGGGCTTCAGGAGCTAAAACGATGGACAGCTCTATTCACGCCCTTGTAGGGTAAAAAGTAGAGAGCAGTTGTGTGCGGGCAGGGGTGCCACTCTCTGACCCAGTGTGCTTTCTATCCCGGGTCTATATGTACTCTCAGTCTGTTTCATGTGCGCATTCGAGATTCCAAGAGCTCTGCAGGAGAGCATTTGGTCAGCAGACAGTGCAGCGTGATGGCCTGCAGGGTCTCTTCCAGGCTGCAAACATAAGGGGCAGATGTCAGGTTAAGTTTTCTCCCACCTGTGACTCCTAAGGGACATAGCTCTACTGGGCTGTGGGTGACGGATTCTGCCAGGATCCCAGAATCAGGCAGTCTCCACAAAGCAACTGAACAGAAGGTAGAGAAGACAGGAGTCAGAGTTGAGGACTCTGGGGGACTTAGAGACAAGCCTGACTCCTTACAGCCTGGCTGTGGAAACGGGCCAAGAGCTATTGAGAGCTCGTCGCTTAGCAACAGGACACCAGCTAATAAAGGGGAGTTGGAGGCTTTTTAGTTTCCCAGACTGCAGGTAATTTTTCTAGGGGGAGTCTGGAAAGCATGTTCTTATATCTTTTTCTTTTCTGGAGTCTAGCGTTTGTTCGGCCTGTCCATTAGGCAACAGAATGTAGTTAGTGAGCCGTCCCTGTATGCAGTGAGATCTGGGGGTTCTGTCCCTTCAGCAGTGTGAGCACAGATAGTATATTTAAAATCGAAAGCTCAGGGGTAAGTGGGTGAGTGCCACTTAGTGCAGAGTAGCAGCAGCCGCTGCATGTATTTCTGAATAAGAAGGCAGATGGAAAGTAGCAGCTGTGATAAGAGAGTGGTAAATAAAACGTCAGCTGAAGTTCTGAAAAGAAATATCTTATCAAAGAGTGATGGCATCTTCTACTTAGGAAATATTTGTAATTCCTAGGTTTCCTTGTCCTGTGAATAACAAGCTGTCGAAAACCAGGTTATGAGAACTGCAGTGAAAAATACGAGTTAGCCGTGCTCTTCTAGCCTAAGGAGGCAAATAGGTACCAGTCTGTGATTGGTAAGAAAATTGAGAGCAAGCACTTAAACGTTTTTAGCAATTCGACAGAGTAACTGTATGTCTGTTGAATCTAATATTTGAAAAAATCAAACCTTACATTTTTATGTGTTTTTGCTTTATTTTATAGTAATTCATTTTTATTGTATTAAAATAAAAGAATTAGTCCTCTATGGATTAAAAATTAAAATCAAACAAACATAGAAAAAAATCTGGCCCTTAGACACAGATAGTTTGAGAAGCACTGCTCTAGACCAGGGGTCAACATGCTTTTTATTTATTTATTTATTTATTTATTTATTTATGGCTGTGTTGGGTCTTCGTTTCTGTGCGAGGGCTTTCTCCAGTTGCGGCAAGTGGGGGCCACTCTTCATCGCGGTGCGCGGGCCTCTCACTATCGCGGCCTCTCTTGTTGCGGAGCACAGGCTCCAGACGCGCAGGCTCAGTAATTGTGGCTCACAGGCCTAGTTGCTCCGCGGCATGTGGGATCTTCCCAGACCAGGGCTCGAACCCGTGTCCCCTGCATTGGCAGGCAGATTCTCAACCACTGCGCCACCAGGGAAGCCCAACATGCTTTTTAAATAAAGGTCCGGGTACTAAATATTTTAGGATTTGTGGACTGTACAAGTTTCGATTGCCACTAGTATCTCAGCTGTTAAAGGGCAGAAGCAGCCATAGAAAATACATAAATGAATGGATATAATCACGGTCCCATAAAAATTTATTTATATAGACAAAGAATAGAAGATTTTGATTTAGCACTTATGGGGTAAACCCTGAGATGCTACATTTCTGGCAGTCTCTCAGATGATGCTATGCTTCTGGTTCATGGTCCCATTCTGAGAGGCAAGCCTTGATGAAAGGATTTGGAAGGTGAACGTCAAAAGACACGGGGAAACCCCTCTGCCACTTATGAGTGGAGTAACTGTGGGGGAAGTTATTTATCTTCTAAACCTTAGTTTTCTCATCTGAAAAAGGGATGTGATAATTTTACCTTATTTAATTTCCATGAAGTTTAAATAAAATTAAATACTGCATCTTGCAGTATTTAATGCAGTTAAAAAGTTTTATAAAAATATGCAAAAAATAATGCTAAAAGTTGTAATGTAGATATACAGTGCTCCATTGCCCTTACTTTTCTTTAAACTACTTTAGTTTAAACTATGTGAAGATATGTATGCAAGTTAACGTTTATCTACATAGGGAAGTTCATTTTCACTTGAAGTACCTCAATCACAAATACACACTATATCTGTGGTTAGTTAGCATCTGTAGGACCTTGATTATGAGTCCACATCACAGAGGTGGCTATGAGAGGCATCTCAAAAAATCCTGTGTAAGTATGCATTAGACACTTTGTTAACACTGGTGTTAAAAACCCAGTATTTATTGTGAAAGTGCGTGCAGTTCAATAAATGGCTAAAAAGACTGCAGGTATGAACAAAGTACATATAATGAACCAGCCAGTCCAGCAATCTAGCACCTTAGAGTTGACCTTTAAGCACAGAAGACCTTCCAGTCTTATCCTTTATGCTACAGAACTCAGTTCGGTCCAACAAGAAATTTCAATAAGAATGCAGTCAGAACAGTGTTGCATTTTTTCACTGAAAGGATTTTCCTTGCCAGGATTTGTCAGAGTCCCTGAAAGGACAAGAACTGGGACTTCACCGTGCCTACACAACAGGCTCTATGACACTTTTTGTGTCTACTGGCTAGTAAATATTTGCGTAAGAGGCAAGATGCAGTATAAGACATACTTTCCATTGCCTAGTAGTGAGGTTGTAGGAGGGGAGACACATAGCTCCACCCACTTCTAATTTCCAAACCTAGCAGTGTGAATGGCCAAATTGGCTTCAGACAGTTTGCCACATCTGATGTCATCATCATTTTTACAGCACATGACCCTGCTAAAGATTATTATTTTCCTTTTGCCTCACCTTCTAAAGGAAGGTGCAAGGAAGACATCTTGGATTTACTGAGAGAAGCTGTCCCCACGTGGAGGAGAAGGGCATCTTGAGTCACTGAAGACAGCTGTGTTCAAAAGGTGGCAACTGGTCCTTTTGTCTACAACCTGGACTTGTAATGGGACCCTTGGTATGCAGAAACAGTGACAGAAAACAACTTTATCTAGAATGGAATGGGGTATGGTTTTCCAGGCTTTAAAACAGAAAAACTGGCAGATCTGAGAAAGAGAGAACCCTTGGGGAAATAGAAATGAGATTCAGGGTCTGAAAGTGGAAAGCAGCTAAGTTGATTCTGATATAGTGTTCTCAGGGCCAGGGGTCACCTCTGGATATGGCTGTAAGAAAACCTTCCTTATATTTGTAGTAGGAAGCAAGTCCAAGCAACCTTAACCTTGGAGACAAGGTGACCTTTAAAGACTAAACGAGGCATATAGTGTGTTTTAAAACTCTTCTGGGCACTTGAAAGCCCTTAGTAGGAATCTCCATTCAGGGATAGGGAGGTAAGGGTTCTGGGTGGATGCATTGTTGGGCTCAACAGCTTTCTTGAGTTAGATGGTAACCTGAGAGTGACTGTGTAGGACCTGAAAATGAGGGCTAAGAGCTGCAAACTTGGGAGCTCAACTGGGGAGTTCTCTAAGCTAACTCGGACTAGGAGAATGAGATCCTCCATCAGAAAGATCTGCAGTGTCCTGGGACAGATCCGCACCACCAGAGCAGCACCAGTTCTCAAGAGTGACACCATGTGGCAGTGAGAAGAAAAGCAGCCTTGACTGAAGTCTCCAGTATTCTCCTGGCTTGGATGTTAAAGTTGGATTGACTCCTTCCTTTCAACTACATCAGCTGCATGACACTTGATAATTCATGGAGAAGACATAGCCATGAAAAGTGAGATGCCTGATAATAAGGGAATGGGATCTTATGTCGTTGACTAGAAAATAAGAGATGTTTTCATACAGGTCTCTCTCATTTGTGAAAGAGTTCATGGATTTGTTGTAGGAATGAAATAAAATGACCAGTGTATAGATTTCTTGAAAAGAACAAAATAAAATAATATTATTAATCATAAAGGTATCATAGGTAGTACATATTACAATTATTATCATAGTCTGGCAATTTGATGGCAGATAAAGTAAATGTCCTAGGCAACTGTTGTCCTTCTTGCTTTACTTTGTGCTTTTTAAATTTTCATATCTAGAGGACCATCATTGGTTGAGTTGTGTCCCCCAAAAGATATGTTCAAGTCCTAACCCCCAGTACTTGCAAATATGACTTTATTTGGAAAAAGGATTCCGGCAGATGTAATCAGGTTAAGATGAGGTCAAGTTAAGTGGGCCCTAATCCAATATGACTGATGTCCTTATGAGAAAGGAGAGACACAGAGAGAAGCACACACAGGGGAGTTCTGTGTGATGCCGGAGGCAAAGATTGGAGTTATGCTGCCATGAGTCAAGGGATGCTGGTGTTCCCAGGAGACAGAAGAAGCAAAAAAGCACCTTCCTTTAGAGGAGTCTGAGGAAGCATGGCCCTGCCAACAATTCCAGAACTGTGAGAGAATACATTTCTGTTACTTTAAACCACCAAGTTTGTGGTGCTTTGTTATAGCAGCCCTAGAAAATTAATACAAAGCCTAATAAATTGAAAAATGGAGAATTTTCTTATCACTTAGAC
Organism: Eubalaena glacialis; assembly: GCF_028564815.1. Taxonomy (NCBI): domain Eukaryota; kingdom Metazoa; phylum Chordata; class Mammalia; order Artiodactyla; family Balaenidae; genus Eubalaena; species Eubalaena glacialis. The sequence continues at coordinate 99,637,264 of NC_083723.1, read as the reverse complement.
AGAATGGTGTCAAAAAACCCAGACAAGGTACTGATAAGTGTAAAAATATAAAGACCTTCACCTGTAGCTTGAGGTTGACAAATGAGCTTAATCAAGGCTGGAATCTCTTTGTAGAAGGTGCATTTGGCAGCTTACAGGACAGGTAAAGGAGCCCAACAGATGGGACTTTTTTCAGGCCTTTGAGGGGAATGGAAATGGAATATTGTTCAATTTCCGCCTTCCTCAAGACTTCCTGCTCTTCCCCTTCTCCTGCCTTTTCCCCGTCTTTCCTCTTCTCTTTCTCTTCCCCCTTGACCCAGTAACCTCTGCAAAGGTTTCTCCACTTTAAAATATCTTTAGTAGAGTACCGAAATAAGAAAGCTAGTTTAAAAACCTTGCTAGCTAAAAGATGACCAACAATTTCCTAGAAAGCTGTCCTGAAACCCTTCTCACCTTGGGAACTGAAGTGTAAGCAAAGAAATTCCCCAAGACCCAAGTGATAACCTAGGACTTCAGCCAATAGGCTAAATCCCCTGTTGTTTCCCAAAGTTAGTTGACGAATATACTAGACAGTTGGTTTCTTTCCCTGAGGAAGCACCTAGTTCTGAGCCTGGATGCATTTAAAAGAAAGAGAGTAGAATAACAGGTGTTATCAGTGACCAACTTGTTCATCCCGAGAATTGGGACATGTCAAGGAAGGGAACATGGAGTCTTCTGGAAAGAAACATAAACTCCCCACCCCCCCCTTCACCCCCATACACACACCCCTCACAGAGCTGCTCAGGAGTGACAGGGGACTCTCCAAGGGAGAGGAAAACTGAGATATACAAGCTCTGAGGCTTGAGATAGAAACACCAGCAGGGGAATCTTCTGAGTTAGTTTCCTAGTAACACAAAGCCAGTGAAATTTTGGCATTTTATTTTCTTTCCTTGAGAATAATGACTCCTGAGAAGAGTCTGAGCAATAAAAAAATGAGAGAAGGAAGAACTTACTGATGGCTAACCTGTCATTGGACTCCTGTATCTTAACAACAAAAGAAAATTATTATAATGCCTGGATTGCCATTAATCCATGTCTGTTCAGTGATTAATTAGAACAGATTCTAGCTCTGTAAAATGGGCATATTCTTATTTGGGGCCTTGGAGTTATGAACTGACCTAAGCCAATGTGGCCATTCACAACTGTGAGATATCAGAAGAACCTAAGCTTAGAGGTAGAGAAGTCTGTAGGTGTCCTCTTCCACACCTTCACAATCAGGAGCAATGTCAAATCAAAGCAAGTGTCAGAACAAGTGTATCTGCCACAGAGCAAACATTTGTGAGCAAGCCGGCCCCCAAACATGAGCTACACTGTTCTTTCCACTCCAGGGAAGTTCCAGTTCTCTGTCCTTTTATGCACACTCAAGTATTTTTCATGAAACGTTCATTCAATACAGAATGTGATACTATTCTAGAAGCAGTATTCAGCTAGACTTTTAGTCAGAGGTCAGGTCCTGGATACTTGAGTGAGATTTGTAGTATCCTTAAGTGATGAGATCCAGCACGAAATTGAAATCCTTTATCCCAGAGATTTATATAATCTGCACAAGGGAGGTGCTTGTACAATATTTCTAGACAGTTCTCAGATCTTAGACATCATTTATTTTACCAATTAAAGCTTACTCCTGACATCCTTTATGCAATTAAGAACCCCTTTAGTAAAGACTTGGATATGGAATACTGAAACTTTTAGAAGCTGCCTCTGGAATCTGATCAGAGCTTTTCAGTTATTAACAAACCATCCTTAAAGTAAGTATATCTGATTAGAGTACTAAAAATATTTGCTAACTTATCCTATCTCCCATCCCCAAGGGTTACATAAGTTAACTTACATACATCACATTATTCAAAATACATTTAGAGAATTTAACATCTAGCCTTCTTGTTCCACCAGATGTTCATTTTCCTTTGAGTTATTAAAACCTGCTCTGCAATTTTTATTCACACAAAAGAATAAATAATAATAGCTTTGAATACGTGCATGGGGGAGGAGATAGAAATGGAAACCTTGTGTTTTTTAATTTTTTTTAAGGATATTTATTTATTTATTTATTTACGGCTGCGTTGGGTCTTCGTTGCTGTGTGTGGGGCTCTCCCAGTTGCGTCGAGCGGGGGCTACTCTTCCTTGCAGTGCTCGGCCTTCTCATTGCGGTGGCTTCTCTTGTTGCAGAGCACGGGCTTTAGGCACGTGGGCTTCAGTAGTTGTGGCACGTGGGCTCAGTAGTTGTGGCTCGCGGGCTCTAGAGTACAGGCTCCGTAGTTGTGGCGCACGGGCTTAGCTGCTCCCTGGCATGTGGGGTCTTCCCGGACCAGAGCTCGAACCTGTGTCCCCTGCATTGGCAGGCGGATTCTTAACTACTGTGCTGCCAGGGAAGTCCCTGGAAACCTTTTTTATTTTAAAATATTATTTTAAAAATAGAACTGATCCTACAAAATCAGTTCCTTTATGTCACTTAGCACCCTCCCCTGCCACCCTCAGTCAGTTAATCAGCTGTCTGAACCAGGATGCTGATAGCCAAAGGGGGAAGAGAAACATATATCATCTTAAGACACTTCTCTTTAAGTTTGGTGCTGATGTTTAAAAATTAAGTGATTAATTAATGAGACTGAGTGATGAGACTGAGCCATCACAAGCAGTGACCACTGCTATATCTCACCAGGTAATATTTACCTTGTTGAACTTATTGAAGACCAGAGACTGGTTCTTAGCCTAAGAGGTTCAGAATTTGAGTTTGCCAGTGTTTTAGAACTGATTGGATTTGGGGACGCCCACTCATGCTAATTAAGCAACCAAATGACATATACAGACTGGAAATGTTTAATTCACAATGAAAACAACAACTGCCAAGTGGACCTAATACTAGCATTCATTTGACCAATATATTTTCTCCCTGTGTGCAAGCCACTGGGGAAATCAAATGATCAAGCTTGCAACTGAACAAGGAATCAAAAGAGAAGGGCTTGGTTATATGATAGGAATATTTTATACCATTGAGCTCTGCCAAGGTTTCCATTATAGGTACAGACTTGCCAAGGGTACTATTTCCTCATGTTGATTCAACAGGTAGCCTTATGCCCCATCCCCAGCTTGGATGGGAAATGAATTTTGTCTCTGAAAATCTCCTTTTTTTATGCTTTCATGGCTAGAACGCTTCCTTCGACAAAACACATCCCCTCTATAAAGATGAAAGCATCTTCAGTCTGGTTAAAATAAAGACTGGTGGTTCTTGGAGCCTAGGGACTTTGCATATCTGTTTTGAGCTATTAGTCAATTTTATGGTTCAACTCACACGGCAACTTTATTTCTAGCAGAATGAATTATTGTAGGCACATCTTGTTCCTCCATTCACCACATATAGCTAACGATTATTCTTCTAATCAACACAAAAGTAAAGCACAGAGGTCTTGTGTTATTAGAAGTGAAATTTTAGGACACTAGCATTTAGAATAGTGATTTGTATAGGCATTGGTAAATATCTGTTGAGTTAATAAGTTAGTAAATGCCACTCATATTAGCTCTGGAAAGAACTTTAAAAAGTGGTGAAATAAAGGCAGGGGCGTCTTCTGATAACCAAGATAACTTGGCAGTGCCATCAAAAGCTTGGAGCCTAGGCGTTCAGTCCACACTTGCTGTTCTGAGTGAGTTTCCTTGCTGTCAGAGGGAAGGAATCACATCCAACAACTGGATATGAATCAGCCAGTAAGTCATGGGGAACCTAAAACCATGTGGAATGTTTCCAACAGCCTCAGTCCTGTTCTGCAGGAAGAAATGCTTTGCCTCACCCCTCGCCCCCTGTACCCCAGCACTGAGATCCCACACTTGTTCTCTCTCAACAGGAATAAATAAAACAGCAATCCAGGGTTAATGAGGGGGAGGCATCATGACAAGAGATAAAAGGGGGAGAAAATGTACTGGAAAGAGCTTTGAAGATTAATTAGCAAAGAAAGGTAAATCGTTTTGTTAAATTCCAGAGCTGTAAGTAACCTACTTTTGAAATCATGCGTGCATTCGGAAAACTTCTGTTAAATCACTTTTATTCGACTGTGCTCGTGATTATTTGCTTTTCCTTTGAAATATGATCTCCTCTTTAGAGGTTTTAGCCTACTTAAAAACTTTACATTTTCAAGATGCATTATGATACCACGTTCTGCTTTGCTTTACTTTGTTTCAAGAAAGAACCATGGTAAAAAAGGAACAAATCATTTTTTATTGTTTTGTTTCTGTACTCCGTTTTGTTTTTGTATGTGCTTTCTTCTTTATCAAGATCATGCTCGCCCAAGATAAAAGTTTTTCTTTTTTTTTTTTTTTTTTTTTTGGTAATAAAGAGTCAGTTATTTTGAGGCTAGCTGGGGTTACCTGGAGTTATATATTAATAACAAAATTTAAAATATTATAAAAATTAACAGCTCTCTAGAGAAAGTAAAAGGGATAGCTTTCTCAATTTCAAAGTAAGCCAGTGGGATATTTATAAAGGTGTATCTTATCATTGGTCTCTCTAGCTTTAATCGTTTCAGTGCCTACCCAGGTGGTTCCAAATCAAAATCACTTTCCTGCTTGCTTTTCCAGCCTCACCTGTCACCGTTCCTCACCCCTGCTCCCTTTCTGTGCTCAAGCTATACTGCAAACTTGCAACTTCAAGAACGTGCCACCCTTTCTCTCCCCTTCTAGCCCATGTACCTGTTGTTCCTGTCACCTGTGATGCTAATTCCTCATCCATCACACTACCTCCCACCCACCTGGTTAAACACTACTCTCTTTTCAACACTTACCTTACAGGACTCTATCAACCATGGTGCCATCACTTAGGACTGAAACGGCCTGTACATTCTATCCTCCAGAAACATTTGTTGAATGAAATCGTAAAATGAATGAATAAATGAGTACTTCATTAATCCTATTTTTTAATGGATAGGACTAGAAGTTTCTTCTCAGCCCTTCTGCTTCACAAATTTTACTCTTGCCGTCCATGTTGTTGGCACCAGTAATTTCCTTATAAGTTTTTAGAATGTTGCTGCTCTGTAAATATCATTTACATAGAATTATGGTCTTAAATTCAGGGGTCCTTAAATTCCTTCTTTGTAAACATGACTTTTAAGCATTCGTTCATTCACTTATTCATCAACTGTTTAATAAAGCTCTTACATAGCCCAGTGATTCAATGGTGATTTTTCAGAGCAATAGTTAGGGAATGTTTTGTCCCCATAGTCCCTTTCTTTTCTTTCCTCTTATTTTTTATTTTGAGGTACTCCATATTGGGACTCATCCAATACATTAAAAAATATCAGAAAGAGAAAAAATTGTGTGTATCAATTTCACTACTTGTTTTCTCTGGTGACACGTATTCTAAGGAGAATGCACTATATTGCCTTTGGGAGAGGTGTGGGGGATAGAGAGAGTATATGAGAAAGAGATTATTTATAGTTGGTATATGGCCACCACCAGAAAATTTAAATGGTATTGAATGAACTCCCCTTTTGGCTAGTTACCCTACATTTTGAAATTTGAATCTTGATCTACAATGTTAAAAAATATTATCAGGTTTGTTTGGCTTTTAAAACAAAAATTCCTGTTGCAAACCATGTTCTTTTTTTTTTTTTAATATTTTGTTTATTTATTTATTTATGGCTGTGTTGGGTCTTCGTTTCTGTGTGAGGGCTTTCTCTAGTTGGGGCAAGCGGGGGCCACTCTTCATCGCAGTGCGCGGGCCTCTCACTATCGCGGCCTCTCTTGTTGCGGAGCACAGGCTCCAGACGCGCAGGCTCAGTAATTGTGGCTCACGGGCCCAGTTGCTCCGCGGCATGTGGGATCTTCCCAGACCAGGGATCGAACCCGTGTCCCCTGCATTGGCAGGCAGATTCTCAACCACTGCGCCACCAGGGAAGCCCCAAACCATTTTTTTTGATTATGACTTAAAATAATGCTTTAGATATATATATGTTCATAAAGCATACTTTCATTACATAAAGCATATGTGTGTGTGTATATATATATTATATATATAGTAATCTGTGCCATCTAAAAACTGATTCAAAAGTGAGAGTGCATGGACTTATATATACTACCAAATGTAAAATAGATAGCTAGTGCAAAGCAGCCGCACAGCACAGGGAGATCAGCTCGGTGCTTTGTGACCACCTAGAGGGGTGGGGTAGGGAGGGTGGGAGGGAGACGCAAGAGGGAGGAGATATGGGGATATATGTATATGTATAACTGATTCACTTTGTTATAAAGCAGAAACTAACACACCATTGTAAAGCAATTATACTCCAATAAAGTTGTTAAAAAAAAAAAGTGAGTTACCATATTTCTTCAATTCTGAGGTCCCATTTTGAATAGAGAGGGGAAAATACTACCTTGTTTAATAAATACACTGATTGTAAGACATACTGTGAAAGGAAAATCAAAATGGAGTCAGTATTGGTAGGAGCTAAAATGGAGCTAGGAGGCCATTGAGGAAGTGTGACTTATGCACGTCTCAGCCGGGATGGAACCCACAATGTTCCAGAATCAGCCTATCTGTTTATCAGACCCTTACCTTAAAATAACTCTCAACAGCCTATCCCTTAAGGACAAATATTTACTTTCTTGAGTCAGGGTCAATCATAATTCTTGCCAGACAACTTTAACAACCTTGTGGCTTTTGCCTTTATAAGGTCCTGACCCATTCTCTTCCCCAGAACGCTCTTTTGGTTTTATCCAAATCTGTGTCTCCTGAATTGCAATTCCTAAGATTCCAAATAAACTGTTTTCTTATTTGCAGCCTTCTGCGTTTTCTTGGTCGACAGTATACCAGTTTTAGAACAGTAAAAGCATAAAAATGAGGATTTTGAGATCAAAGATATAGTATGTATTTTTTTATTCTGCCAGAAACCAAGCTTGATTATGTAGTCCTTGCGATACAAGTATATTCTACATTTTCCCATTTAAATGTGTAGAATGGACACAGAATTTCAGCTGGTTTCTAAATATGACTAAATGAAAATCTTGATTTCTCTACAATGAAGAAACAGCAGTATTTCAGATGTCTCTTGTCAAAGTTGTAATGGTTTTCTGTCTGCATGTATGTGTACAGGTTGCACTGCCTCTTGGCTAAGCATTTCAGTATTGGTATTTTGCTGCCACTCCATCATTTGACTATGCAATATTTTCTTTTATCTTTAGTTTCATCCAGAGATGTGCCAAAGCCCAAGCATAATTCCAGAATGGAACAAAAGTATTATTGGGGGCTGAGTGTTATTATCTAAAGCATCATGTTGATCTAAAGTATGGCTTATTCTCATTTCTGCCATTCGTTTTATGTAATCAACAGTTAATCAAATTAGGGTTTTGTCATCACCATAGTCCAGTGTTTTTCAAAGTGTGGGCTAAGGATCACCTGCACCAGAGTCTCCTGGGTTCTGGAAGACATAGTAATTCCTGGACCCCACCTTTGACCTCCTGTGCTTGAATATCAGAGGCTGGGCTCTGGAATTTGTATTTTTAACAAGTTCTCCAAGAGATTTTTATGCACCCTGAAGATTGAGAATTCTGCATAGTGCAGCATGCACTCAGGAGCTAGACTGTCTGGGTTTGAATCCCTGTTAAAAGCAGAGTGACCTCAGACAAATGATCTACACTGGGACTCAGCTTACTCCTCTGAAAAATAAGACAATGTTAGTGCCTTCCTCATAAGGATCTTTTGAGGATTAAATGAGTGAATATTTGTTCAGCACCTAAATCAGTGTTTAGCATGTAATAAACACCATATAAGTGTCTTCCTAAATCTGTAGAAACCAGGGAAAAATAACAGATGTTTATTTAACAGATATTTAGCAAACGCCCACTATGCATTGGGCACTGGTCCCAGTCTGCAAAGTGCTTGCATTCTACTGGAGGGATTTCGTGCCAACACTCACGCACTCTGCATGTGTATGTGCTGAGACCTTCAATAGAGATCGCGTGATTAATCCTTATGGTCCTAAGAGGTAGGTAATGCTATTCTCCTCTTATTGCAGATGACTAAACTGAATCACAAAGAGGTTAAGTAATTTGGCAAAGTTTGGATAACTGCTAAGTGACGGCGTTGGTAATGAACTTGGGCAGCTGGACTCCAGTACATGTTCTTTTCACTTTGATATCCTGACAGGGTTGTACTCTATTAAAAGGAATGCTCAAGTGACCAAGCCTGAGTTGGCTTTTGGATGAATGATGATATATCTGGAGGAGAGAAAAGAACTGGGATACAAAGGTTTCACTTCCCAGTAGGTATGGGTGGGGTTGGCTCTTGCCCCTTCCTTGGGGATTTGGTTCAGATGCTATTGTATTCACAGAAAGTGAAGAGTCTCAAAAATTATATTTTTAATAGACACAAGTTTAATTCAGAGTTCAATCTTGTTTAAACTCTATTCGCTGGATAATCAAACAACCTAATTGTTCCAAATAGCTACGTTAACCTATTTAAGTCTATAATTGGTGTCACCTGGTGGTCAAGTTGATCAGCAGGCTTTTTGGGGTTGGGCTCTATATTGTTTTCTTTCTATTGAAAGGAGAAAGTTATTTAAGGTGTGGTATCCATGAATAGTACCTTATATTTACATGAAACCTCTCTCTAGGTGTGGAAAGACTTTCATGCCTACTCCCTTTCAGTTTTTGGATGTGTGGTTAGAGGTCATGATTATGGATCAAGACTGGGAATTATTCAAGTTCTAGTGTGCCATTTGTTTACATGGGCATGAGTTTCATGATTATAGACAAGAAGAGATTTTGTGAAGTAATTCACCCCTTTGTTTCCAAACAGAACCCTTTCCTTCATAACTACATTGGAAATGATTAGGTAAGAAAGGAGGAGTGTATCTTTAGTAAAACTTCTGGAGTATGGTAGTTGGAGAGGAAGGTGCTTAAAAACCAAACTGGGCCAAGTAGACAAGAAGACTAGAATTTCTATTTGCTCTTTGATATAGGGATTAAAGTATACATTCATGAGTTTTCAAATTTCTTTTAGTATGAATTGCACTAAGTTTAAAAATTCATAAAATAAACATGAGTTTTTTGGCCCTACTGCCCACAGTCTTTACTGCTCCACTTTATTGCTTCCTCAGGAGTGTTTGTTGCCTTGTGGACATGTAGACAAAGCATCATCAAATTTGCAAATTTTTAAAGAGGTTTCAGAAATCTGGATTTCTGAACTGTGAAATCCTCTGAATTTTAAATTTGCCCATTTTATTTTAAACATTGGGTGGGTGGGACAACACACATTTGCATGCTAGATACAGCCCACTGATCAACAGTGATATTGCCTCTGCTTTAGTCTTCCTATAATTTATTCAAGATGAACACTTTTTAAAAAGCAAATATCGTTTTTACTGCCAAATATGTTCTCCCTCTATGCTCTCTATTTTATTTTTCAAATAAATGAAAATTCACTGAACTCTTCAATGACTCCTCAATGCCCACAGTCAAATCAAAATTCCTTTAATGAAATTCGAGATCTATTTCCTGCTCCATGTTCCACTGCTACCTGTGTGTGTGATGGTCTTTTCACCAGGTTGCTCTTTCCCTCTCTGTCCTACTGATGAACTCCTACCCATTATCAACATCAGGTGGAATGTTGCCTGCTGGGCGGAAACTTCTAAGTGAATGATATGGTGGTTATACAATTAACCAGAATGATGTGCAGGAGGAAAAACCTGAATAAAAAACTATTTTTATAATTTATATCTACTAACCTGGTTTGACTCATTTTCGATATTTTAAAAATCAGTTCAGTAAATATGTACTGAGTCCTTCCTGTATGCCAGTCACTCTGCTAGGCACTGGAATTATGAGGATTGAAAAAATGGTCTGTCTCTGTATTCACCTTGCTCACAGCCTAGAACTGACATGCCATCAAACAGTTGGAATGCAGCATTAAAAATGCTTTATTGGGGCTTCCCTGGTGGCGCAGTGGTTGAGAATCTGCCTGCCAATGCAGGGGACACGGGTTCGAGCCCTGGTCTGGGAAGATCCCACATGCCGCGGAGCAACTGGGCCCGTGAGCCACAACTACTGAGCCTGCGCATCTGGAGCCTGTGCCCCGCAACAAGAGAGGCCACGACAGTGAGAGGCCCGCGCACTGCGATGAAGAGAGACCCCCACTTGCCCCAACTAGAGAAAGCCCTCACACAGAAACGAAGACCCAACACAGCCAATAAATAAATAAATAAATAAATTTATTTTTAAAAAAAAATGCTTTATTGGATTTTGTTAGAAGATGCCAAAGGAGAATAGAAAGAATAAGGGCCCTAGGAGCACTCTTCAGAGGAGATACATGAGATGAAATGGAAGGAAGAGAAGAAACTTTACATGGGGCAGGAAGAGGGAAACCATTTCAGGCAGAAGGGAGAGGAATTTCAGGCAGAGGGATTAACATGTTTATATAAGAAGGCCTGGTAAATTCAGAGAATGGCATGTTGCTTCCTAGAATTATAAATTCCTAACAGTGTTTAGGTGACTACTAGCATTGGGTTATCACTGTTACCCCGTGCTATAGTTTATATGGAACTTGGCTATGAAATCATTTTCCTGAGGCTTCCTGGGATGAGCTATGAGACTTCTAGTGGAAGCCCTTAATGACTCAGTAGATAAATAATGCTTTTCAGGTCCCTGGGCCACAACCAAATTAAGGAACCATCTCCACGTACCCAGTCTTACGTTACAACGAGAATATATCTTTGTTTACAAGGTCTCTCTTGACCAACTCCTTGGCTCAAACTATGAAAATTTCCGCACCAGCCTCCCTGAATCCTGCTGGATCAAACTTCAATATTTCCTTCAGAAATTTTAAATAAATTCAATGAATTTTCATTACAGATAATTTGTGGAACTGAGATCCTTGTTTGATGTTTGCTCCTTTTGCAATATTTCAACTTAAAATCATTAAATTAATAATGATCCCTGGTCACTTCATCTCTAAGAATCTCGTTATAATATTATATGGCTTGTGATTAGGTATGTGAAATACCCCAGACATTAAAAACAACCCCTATGAATGAGTTTTTTCACCTTATAAAAAAATGAGCATCTTCCCTCCTGTTCTCCTTAAACAATAGAATGTCTGAGAATATTGCTGTAAAGTACAAAACTTTTGAATAATAAGATTGTGGGATTATATATAATTAAAAAAAAGAAAACTAGGACTGGCTTTTAGTAACCAAGATTACAAGCAGCAAAAGCCTTGAATTTGCTTAGCTCTCAAAAGATGTGGTTTTACCAGGAAAGCAAATCTCCTTGGGGCACATTGAGTCAGCACATGAAAAGGCAGTGAGCCATGCTGTTGTAATTCATAGTTTCGTCCCCATTAAACTCCCTTTAGAAATTAGGTCAAGCATGAGCATAGGCAGTATAAGGTACGAGATGTCCTTGAATGATAGTTGGGATAATAGTTGATGACGTGTTACCACGTCTACCTTTGCTTCTCTTCACCTTCCTTCTTTTCATATAGTTTTTTCTCCCCTGAGGTACCTTAGGCTTTCCAGTAGAGCCAGAGGCATTAATTCACCCTAATGGTCAACTTGAATTAATTCTCCCCTGCTACACAATCTTATAAACCATTGAAGTCAGGGACCATGTTACAGTGCCTGCCTATCTATGTTTCTAGTATCTAGCAGAGGGCCTGCCTTACACTTAATAACTCAACAAATATACGTTAAACATGAATGAGATAGGTTGTACACCTTAAGCTTATACAATGTTGTATGTTAATTATATCTCAATAGAACTGGAAAAATGTGAATAAAAATGCTTTTATTATATACTTAACAAATATTTGAAATATTGAAATACTGACTGGGCTCTGCTTGTGCTTTTTTTTTAAGTAATTATAGTTGAAAATTTATACATTTAACTCAGACAGTATCAAAATGTGTGTGTATATATATATATATATATATATATATATATCTATCTTAAAATGTTCTATAGCTGATTTCAAGTTTCTCATGGGCCACAATCTGTAGTAGGGATGAGGTGGGGGAATAGAGACAACTTACTAAATAAAAGAAATGCAGTCTTTTCCAGGATACACCATCCCTTTTTGTGGAAGGTATAAGTACTCTGTATTTCATAGTTTCTTCCATCTCTTCCTTTTCAAGGGGGCCTCCGGATAAAGAAGTAAGTTAGGTTTTAAGTGTCTTCTTGAAGTAGAGACAGGACTTCACATTGGTAGGCTTTCAGGTATCACAGGCTCTGATGTTGAAGTCCATGGCTATAAAATATTGGCAAGGCTCCCAGGTTGTTTAGCCATCTCCTCTGCTGCCTCAGCCTTACCTCTGCTTTCACTGCACCATGGACCACTCTACAGCTTGGATGAAATTCTCGTTCAGTGCATTTATTTCAGGCATCTCATCATCTAGCCACCATTTTTATTCTAAGACTGCCTCATTTTGGTTTCCTATGAGAAATCTTCTAGCCTGAACAAGGAAGTTGGACTGAAACTTTCCTGTAATTGCCCTTTTTTTGGAAATTAATCATCGCTTTTCCATTCACAGTTGAGGATTGAATCTTGGGAGTGCACATGAGGGGAGTAGTTTGGAATTTAGTGTCTGACCTCTTGTCTCACAATCTGTTCACTTTCCCTCTTCTTCCTCTAGGACCAGAAAAACTTTCTTTTCTTTCTCATTATTGTATGTCAGGGACGTCCACCAATGTCGTATCCTGTTTCTTATGGAGGTGGCATCAAGGCAACGTGATTTATAGAAAGGAATATAAGCACATTGATTTAATATTTTCCACGTATTATCTTCATTTTATCCAAGAGAAAGCTAAAGCTCAAAGAGGTTAAAGTAACTTGATTGCAAAGGAGCAGAGCCTAGATTCAAAGCCCCTCTGTAAACCCTAATGGTGGCACGATGCAATTTGAAGTTTTCTAGTGTTTTAATTCAAAGTTAGCAGCTTCTTATTTCTCTTGGAAAGCTTTATCACCAGATATTGCTTCTTATCAAATTAAAAACATAATTTGTTAGCACTTCTCCAACCTCATATAATGTTCAACACATGAGACCAGAAGCAATTGCCCTAATTAATTAATTTGACAAAACAGTTTATGTGTGAAAATGAATTAATGATCAGGTGAAATTAAAATCTAAATTAGGGAAGCACATCTTTCACTTTTCACTCATGGTGTGAAGACTTTCTTCAGTTGAGTATTATCCCTGATATAAAAAATAATTGCATAACTATAATTAGCAAAATTCCTTCCATTTGATTCTAAAGAAAAACAAAGAAACACTTTTCCATTTAAAACCATGGATCCAGGAGAATAATGAACTAGGATCCATATTGTTTAAAAAAAACAATGACTTTAGGTTTTTAAAATAGAAAAATATAATATATAAAATTCATTTTTAAAAACAAATTTTAGAACACGACTTTTCAATACATACTATAGATATGCAACAGTTAGATTTTCCCTCCATATATTGCTCCAGCCTGGTGTTACAAATAAGGTTCCCAAGAAAGAATGTCTCTGGCTCTATCACAACCATGTCCAAGGACATACCGATTTTGTCTTTAAATTAATTCTACATATCCAATTTCACATGTCCTCCACCAACCAGTCATCTGGGTGACTCCATTGCACTTGCTACTTTCTTGGTGGTAGTCCCTGTCAAGGCTACCCATGTCTACCAAGCTCTGCTCTCCCTGTTGGTCTTTGTAAAGATACCCCTCTGCTGGGAATGCCCATGGATATGTGAGCCAAGACCCGCCAGTGCCTGATGTTTCAGAGATTTATGCTTGGTCTCATGAAGCTTGCCATGTCTCATGAAGCTTGCCATGTCTCATGAAGCTTGTCATGTCTCATGAAGCTTGCCATGTCTCATGAAGCTTGCCATGTCTCATGAAGCTTGTCATGTCTCATGAAGCTTGCCATGTCTCATGAAGCTTGCCATGTCTCATGAAGCTTGCCATGTCTCATGAAGCTTGTCATGTCTCATGAAGCTTGCCATGTCTCATGAAGCTTGCCATGTCTCATGAAGCTTGCCATGTCTCATGAAGCTTGCCATGTCTCATGAAGCTTGCCATGTCTCATGAAGCTTGCCATGTCTCATGAAGCTTGCCATGTCTCATGAAGCTTGCCATGTCTCATGAAGCTTTGCCATTTGTCAAACAGCCTACTCAACTGACATCAATGATGCTGACACCCTGATCTCAAGACACCATTGAGCTTTTATTAAAACCACGCTTTTTAGCTATTACATTTTTAATACAAACTTTTTATGTAAAGCTTATGAGAGCTTAGCCAAGGGATGGGTTGAAAACAGACAACATACTAGGCAAAGAACTATCCCTTTCCTACAATACTTACCTCATTGTCCCCTATCCAAATGTACCTCATCTCTTTCTTTTCTGGGTCGAGTACTTTCCTAGCGACTTTTTCATTTCTTTTTGCAAAAATAGCTGGAGTGAGAATATCTTAGGCTTAAATAAGATCTCTGCAGCCTTTCTTCCTGACCTTCTACTTATGTTTACAACTGCTTACTGGGTATTCCTTTTAGATGTCTCACATCTTTCTTGTATTCCAACTTTCTGAATTGAATTCATCACCTCCCCTGATCTCCCATCTGGGTTTCCAGTCTCATGAAATAGGACTACCTTTCATCCTGTTACCTGTATCAGAAGCCTGGGCATTTCCTGCGTGTTCTCCCTCAATCTTACCACCACCATGTCCACTTCTTCACAAATCTTATTCTTCCCCTAAATATCTCTTAAATCCATCCACTTGTTTTCATTTCCAGCATCTTATGTCAGGGCATCACCTCTTGTCTGTGTTCCTGCAATAGCCTCCTAGTGTCCTCCCCACACTTTTTCTTCCCCTCCCCTCCACTATGCTCTCTACATTGTGAGGCCAAAATAATCTATCTGAAAATGCAGCATGATCATCAATTCCTTGCTTAAAGCCTTTAAATTTCTTCTTATTGTTCTTAGTCCCAACCTGGTCCGGCCATAATGACCTCTTTTCCCTCTTGAAACTGCCATGTTCTCTCTCATCTCCAGGCCTTTCCAAATACTGCTCCCCCTGCATGGAATGACATTATTAAATATTTGTTGAATGAATGACCAAATGAGTAATATTTCCCCAAGGCAGAGTACATTAAAGACGCATCAATAAGCAGATTCCTTGAATCTATTTATCTTCAACTGAACAATTTTACTACATTTTAAAATGTTTGCTGTTTTACAAACTGAAAGTAGCATTTAAATTGACATTTCAACAGGCATATTGCAGACTCGTTTTGAGGTTCTGGCAGAATCATTCTACAAATTCTTTTTTTTTTTAATTTTATTTATTTTTTTATACAGCAGGTTCTTATTAGTTATCCATTTTATATGTATTAGTACATATATGTCAATCCCAATCTCCCAATTCATCCCACCACCACCACCCCCGCCACTTTCCCCCCTTGGTGTCCATACATTTGTTCTCTACATCTGTGTCTCTATTTCTGCCCTGCAAACTGGTTCATCTGTACCATTTTTCTAGGTTCCACATATATGTGTTAATATACGATATTTGTTTTTCTCTTTCTGACTTACTACACTCTGTATGACAGTCTCTGGATCCATCCATGTCTCTACAAATGACCCAATTTCGTTCCTTTTTATGGCTGAGTAATATTCCATTGTGTATATGTACCACATCTTCTTTATCCATTCGTCTGTCGATGGGCATTTAGGTTGCTTCCATGACCTGGCTATTGTAAATAGTGCTGCAATGAACATTGGGGTGCATGTGTCTTTTTGAATTATGGTTTTCTCTGGGTATACGCCCAGTAGTGGGATTGCTGGGTCATATGGTAATTCTGTTTTTAGTTTTTTAAGGAACCTCCATACTGTTCTCCATAGTGGCTGTATTAATTTACATTCCCACCAACAGTGCAAGAGGGTTCCCTTTTCTCCACACCTTCTCCAGCATTTGTTGTTTGTAGATTTTCTGATGATGCCCATTCTAACTGGTGTGAGGTGATACCTCATTGTAGTTTTGATTTGCATTTCTCTAATAATTAGTATTGTTGAGCAGCTTTTCATGTGCTTCTTGGCCATCTGTATGTCTTCTTTGGAGAAATGTCTATTTAGGTCTTCTGCCCATCTTTTGATTGGACTGTTTGTTTTTTTAATATTGAGCTGCATGAGTTGTTTATATATTTGGGAGATTAATCCTTTGTCCATTGATTCGTTTGCAAATATTTTCTCCCATTCTGATTCCTTCTAGTGTATTTTTCATTTCAGTTACTGTATTGTTCATCTCTGTTTGTTTGTTCTTTAATTCTTCTAGGTGTTTGTTAAACATTTCTTGCGTCTTCTCGATCTTTGCCTCCATTCTTTTTCCGAGGTCCTGGAGCATCTTCGCTATCATTATTCTGAATTCTTTTTGTGGAGGGTTGCCTACCTCCACTTCATTTAGTTGTTTTTCTGGGGTTTTATCTTGTTCCTTCATCTGGTACAAAGTCCTCTGCCTTTTCATTTTGTCTATCTTTCTGTGAATGTGGTTTTCCTTTCACAGGCTGCCAAATTGTAGTCCTTCTTGCTTCTGCTGTCTGTCCTCTGGTGGATGAGGCTGTCCTGTTCAACAAATTCTATTGCTTGGATTACAGTATGGTCCTCCTCTATCTGGGATTATCATCCTCTTTGACTTGGGTGACATCATGAAGATATAGCCAGTGCCTATGGCAGGATGAGAAGTATAGAACAGTGAGGGAATCACTTGACATCTTTCAGCTGGCCAAGTCCTTCAATTCAAACCTGGCATACAGTAGAGTGACAGATGTCACTGTCAGATTGCTGTAACATCCCTGATGTGACCTACAACTAGATGCCCCTATTATGTTTCAAAAAGGCTAAGTTATCTTTACAAGTTTGGACAGTGAATAAGAGAAAATAATTTTATGACTCGGCAAGGCCAATGACATGCAATCCACCTAGAAACAGACCCAGCAACCTCATCATTCATGAGAGCATCTGGCTGCCATCTACAGGATGCTGGGTACATGCCAACTTTGATAATTACATTCAGCTTGCCCACCTTTCCTCATTACTTCTGTTGGATGACACACATTCAATTCTGTTCAAAAGGTGCTATGCATGATTGCTAGTAAATTCTACAAGGCAACTGTCTCACTCTAGAAACTGTAGCATTTTATGGGAAAATGAAGTAAAATAATTGCACAATAAATCCAGAACAGTGGCTTAAAAATGGCAAATTATGAGATAATAAAATTGTTAATTATATTGCTCAGGAAAATTTAAATATGCTAACTGGCATTGCCTTCCTAGTTTATTAAAGAAGAAAATATTTGTTTTTACCTAATCTGACATTTCAATTTGGTTTTATGGTAATTAGATATAAGATCACTGTGATACTAGACACACAGGCACACACACATAGAAGAGGTTTTGTTTGGTGTGAGTTGGATCTCATAAAGTTTATAAGTTAAAAAGCAGACAAGTATTACTTGTACTAGTGTATAACAATAATTATGAAACAGCAGAAGCCCTTTTTGTCTGCATTTCCCTAAGTTTTCTATATTTACAGGTCTTGCATAGTTCTTTTTGGTGGGGGTGCTTTAGTATTTTAATTAAAATGTTGATAAATTTATACATGTTGACATTCAAAGTGTTTCTCTCATACACTGCTTCTAGGAGTACAAATTGGTAGGGAATAAAATGAAAAGATGCTTTTTCTTGCATAGTTTTGTTAAGTCTGACTTTTTTTTTGAAATAATTTCTTTGTTCATAGTTCAGATATTTTTAAAAAGTAGTAAAATTTTCCATGCTATTCTGAAAATTTTTGAAAGTGGAAGAATATTCTATAGTCAGCTGCTGTTTCAAAAGAATCTACTATTCAAGGAAGGGGAAACTTAGGAAAGTATACTGAAGATTAATAATAGCCAACACTTCCATACACTTCACCATGTGCAGGGAAATGATCTATGTGATTTGACTATATACAGCAATTCAATCCTCATATTAACTCAGTTAGGTGGGTACTTATAATATTCCTATTTTACAAATGAAGGAGTTGAATCACAAGTAAGTAAGTTTCCCAAGGTTGTGGACTAGTGAATGGGAGGGCCAGGATTCAAACCCAGAGAGTCTGGCTCCAGAGTTCATGCTTTTAACCACCATGCCCGACTGCCTGCCACTGAAGACACCACAAGAAGCAATTCTTCTTTACAAAACGAGTTAAACATCTCCAGTGCGCTGAATTTGATATCAGAACATTGAGAATGTTCCTTGAGAAGCATCATTAACTCCAGAAATGAGATGGGGGTGGAGTTGACCCACTAAAGTCTCTCTCTTCCAGTAAACTTTATCTCTAATAAATTAGAGGAGCACTAACAGATCAGTACAACCTGCCCACTTGAACTAATTATAAAATAACATGATTTGCATATATAAACATATAATCCACTTATAGAAAAATCTTGGGTTAGTTGGCAGCTCAGTTGAACAAGCACTCATTTGGAGCTTACTATGAGCAAGGTAATATGCTAAGTGCTAGGAAAAATGGATCAAGTCTAATCCCACTCTTTCAGGGCCTCATAAGCTACTGGAGACACAAGGAATGTACATGATTATCTCTAATGAAAGTTATTCTGTGATAAGTATTAAAAGAGGAGTAAAATAAACATGCAAAGGGAGAACCAGGAGGAAACTTAGGTGGGAGGTGGTGAGTTGGCCATCAGGGAAGTGGTAGCAGGCAGTAGACTTTTGGGCTAAGGTTATCAGAATGAAACTTACAATATGAAATTATCAAAGTCATGAAGCATAGGGGTGGTGTGAGGGATTGGAGGTGAAATTAGAGAGGTATGGTGGTGCTGGATTATGAAAAACATCACGTGTGTGTATTTTACACAGAAAACACATATGTGTATACCCAGTGTATGTGTGTATTATCTCATTATGTGTATTATATATTCACATAGTCTTCATTGAAGATAAATATTTGTGTCTGTGTGTTTAGAATATTGTGCTTAATGTACTTAGGTTCTCACTCCAGAATAGTGTGTTAAAAAGGTTGAAATCCCTGTTCAGACAGGAAATAGCTCTGTGACCTCAGTTTCCTGATCTAGAATATGGAAATAATAATATCTATCTCATTAGGATCCCTGTAAGGCTTAATAAAATAATGCATATAAATGTAGCATCCCTTAGAGGGATCCTAATGAGACAGATACTTTTATTGCACGTTCTAAGTCAGGAAATTGAAGTCACAGAGCTGCAGCATGCATGTAATCCAAGCAGCACAAAGGATGGACTGTGCTTGTTTCCCTAGATGCTGAAAACACTGCTGACAAACGGCCTTCAGCTATCTGTCCCTTCAGGGGTCACCTCAGCTGGAGAGAGCCACCTTTCCCAAGGTCAGACCCCTTCCCAGTGTAGCGCCTATCCAATGACTGTTTGATACAGGGGTACAAAAATCTTACCATGTTGGCCTAACTAGGTGTATCCTTTAGCTCCAAAGGCTGCTGTGGAGTCAGCTGAGGTCTACTTTGGGCCTACATCATAGCTTGACTTCTGCCTTTGCCAATCCTACTTCTTTCTCCTGTCTTGCACAGGTGTTTATCTCAAGGACACTTTTTTAAAAGTCTGCACGTTAAACTCTATCTTAGAGGAAACCCAGCTTGGGACATCCCTTGGTAGTGGTGCTTGTGGTGGTAATGGTGGAAGTGGTGGTGACCTCCCAGTGTTTGCGAGATCAATTTTCTTGTGCAGAAATTGCATTGGTGGGCAGCAGCATCCGCAGCAGTTTCATGTGGTATTCTGTGGACCAGCACTGTTCGTGGCAGTTTTGTCATTAAGCCAATTCTTTGGCATAGTCTTGGCCATTCTGCCTAGAAGCTTAACCTCGTCTTATTCTCTAGCTCTTTCAACAATTCTGTGTGCTATCCAATATCCTTTAAATAACTTTCTGTTTAATCAGCCTAAACCAGCTTCTGTTGTATGGTAATGTATCTTAAACGAGTTAATATTAAACAAATCCCCATACATTAGACCCCTAATACCTGATTGATACATTCCCCTGGATAGAACAATGATATGAGTATTATGGATGTAAATTAAATAATGCTCCCCTGAAGAGGTATTTTGGGCTACACTGGCATATTGAATATGATTCCCTGTGCTATACAGTAGGTCCTTGTTGTTTATTTTATGTATAGTAATGTGTATCTGTTAATCCCAAACTCTTAATTTATTCCTCCCTCCCTCCTTTCCCCTTTGGTAACCATAAGTTTGTTTTTTATGTCTGTGAGTCTATTTATGTTTCATAAATAAATTCATTTGCATCATTTTAAAAAAATTAGATTCCACATATGAGTGATATCGTATGATATTTGTCTTTCTCTGTCTAACTTACTTCACTTAGTATGATAATCTCCAGGTCCATCCATGTTGCTGCAAATGGCATTACTTCATTCTTTTTTTATGGCTCAGTAATATTCCAGTGTGTATGTGTGTGTGTGTGTGCGTGTGTGTGTGTGTATACCACATCTTCCTTAACCATTCATCTGTCGATGGACACTAAGGTTGCTTCCATGTCTTGGCTATTGCAAATAGTGCTGCTATGAGCATCGGGGTGCATGTATCTTTTCAAATTAGAGTTTTTGTCTTTTCCAGATATATGCCCAAGAGTGGGATTGCTGGATCATATAGTAACTCTATTTTTAATTTTTTAAGGAACCTCCAGACTGTACTCCATAGTGGCTGCACCAATTTACATTCCCACCAACAGTGTTACAAGGTTCCCTTTTCTCCACAACCTCTCCAGCATTTATTATTTAAACAACATAATTTTTATCAACATAGAACCAGTTAAATGAATTATATTGTATCCATAACGGAAACTCTCATGTATTGACATGGAAAGGTCTTCAAGAAGCACTTAAAGGAGACCAAAAACAAGTCCAAAACATTATAGTATATTACCATGTTGTAAAAGTGCATATGTTTTCCTTATTTAAAAAAAAAAAAAAAGATAAAGAAGCAACTAGTAAGAGTGGTTACCCATAGGAAAAGATGGCAACAGTGCAAATGGTGGACAGGGAAGAGAAGATGACTTTTCACTGCTTGCTTTTTTATACTTTTTTGATACTTGTTCCATGCTTATTAAACAATAGAAGTATACTAAATAAACAGTTTTTTAAACTGAGGTAAATTTTCACAGTCTGCCTCAGTATTGCAACACTGGATTTTTAAAGTGAAATTTAGTTTTGTTACACATTCATAAACTAAAGTGGCACAGCAAGCATGCCCTTATAGCTTCATGTTCATTCCTTGGCCCTCTGCAATCGAGGTTCCAGTGAAATTGTTCTATCAAAGCTCACTAACAACCTGGCCTCCTAATTCCCAAATCCAATAATCTTCCTCTCACTTAAATTCCCTGCAGTGGTCAATGCCGCTGTCCACCCCCTTCATTATTGAAACACAGCGTCTTTGTTTGCACTTTACCAACCACTAGAGTCCTGGTTCTTAGCATCCCCCGAATGCTCAGGCTCTCCTTCACGTAATTCTGTCCCCCGTGGGTCCTGGGAACAGTGGGATAAGAAATTTTTTATTAACTATCTTTCTTAGCTGAATGTTCTACCACCCCTGGCAATGGCCAGAGCCTGTAATGTGAATTGTCTCAAGATTTTAATTATCAAAAGACCTTTTACCAAAAACTAAAGATCATCACTGAAGAGGCAGAAAATGATTGGTAGTTCTATTATTTCATTTCCTGATAGTTGCTATTCTCAGTTTTAAAGGAGACACATATAGTACTTGGAAAGAGTAGAATTGGAGCTAAGACTTGAGAGGCAACAGGGGCACAGTCTCTGGAACCAGACACCTGGCTTCAAGTTCCAGCTTCATTCCTCACTAGTAGGTGACCTGAAGTGAGTTATTCAAACTATATCTAGCTGAGTTACTCCAACTATATGTGTCTCATTTGCTCTTCCCTAAAAGGGAGGTGTCATAATAGCATCTAATTCATTGGGCCCTTGGTCAGTCTTTGAACTATTCCTGGCATCCAAGTTCTTGCATCTATTGCTAACAATGTTCCATGTAGAAGATTCTAGAATATTGAATCCAGAGTCAGAAATCTGAATCCCAGTCCCATTTCTGCTACTAATTGGCTTTGTGTTTTGAATAAATTTTGATTTACTGTCTATAAAATGGGAGTTTGAAATATGATCTCTAAAATTCTTTGTGGGTCTATCAACACCCAACTGCTTTGAGAAACAATGTCTTAAGCATGTTTACTTTAAAGCCCAATAGCCAAAGGGCTGCTTTGTGTATAAACTGGCAAGCTATTCTAAAGGTTAGAATTAATAGCTTCACAATATGAGCAACAAACTTGCTTATTCTATGAAGACATGTAGTGTTTTACTTATTTTTGATACAATAGCCACTTCTGTTAGGACAGGAAAAGAATCCTATTCTTAAGAGATAAAATGGTCCTATAGTTGAATATGTACCTAATAAACACAGTCTCTAAGAAATTTCTAATACTGGGGAATAAAATAAAAATTGTATAGCTTAGAAATAGGCCAATCAACAGAAAAGCACTTATATTAGAAATAAGGTATTCATTCTGACATCATAAATAGTAATTTGACAACTAGACTTTATCTCAACATTATTTTTGAAAAGAAGTTATCCCTTAAATTCCATATTCTTCCAGGTTCCTTGGTTAAAACCTTAGGGCTTTATCTTTAACAATTTATTCTCATTTACTCTTTATGTCCAATATAGCCCTGAGCCTTGGCGTCTCTTTTGCTTCACACTCCATTGCCACCGGGTCCAAATCCTCCTCACATCTTGATCTGGCAGCAACAGACTGGCTGACTTCAGCCTTTCTATTTTCAAGCTATCACACAGTCCATGGTAAAGAAGATATAGGTATCTTCTTTAAAACACTTTCTGCTAATACTTCTATCTCAAGAAATCACATTGGTTCACCACCACCATGTAGTAAGTTTACATTTCTCTGCCAGACTTACAAGCTCTTCAGACTTAGGCCTCAGTTAACTCCTCTAGCTAGCTTCCTTTCTTATTACTCTCCTCCCCTTTGTCTTCTCCTAGCATAGATTTTAGTTTGCTCACAGCCTCTGTGCATAGCCCTCTCATTCCTGATTTTATGCAGGAACTTGTTTCCTCTTCCTGAATAGCTTTTTCTTATCTTTACCCATCCAACCATCTTCTCCACGCTGATGACATGTCACTCAGAGTTCTGAATGAAGCTTTACATATTTACTGGTATCTTTCTATGCACTTACTATCAGCAATGCAAAATTTTATGACTCAAATTATTTCAGGTTCATGCATTGTAATAAAATTAAAATAGGCATCATAATGTAGTAGAAAATCCACTGACTTGAATTTAAAAATCAGTTCCGCTTTTGACCAGCTGTTTCCTTTGGCAAGTCATTCTCTGAGTCTCACAAAGTTGTTATAAATATTAAATGAGTAAGATGGAAACCTATTTGTAAGCCCTAAATGCGATGCCAGTATTATTGTTGTTGATATGCTATTTCTATGAAGAACAACACATCCTTCACAGTGTTAGGTAAGTAGGAGGCCTGTTAGAGGTGTTTAACAAATACATGGACTATGCGTAAGGAAACCACAAAGCAAAGTGTACATTAAAAAAAGGAAAATTGGAGTTAAATGTGAAGCCATAGGGACTAATATTGTTCAGTCCTAAATATGGAATTTGATGGCAACTCTCATGAGAAGGAATTCTCACATAAAAATGATGAGACATAGTTTATTCAAGTGCTTCCCAAAGAAATATTAGTAGCAGCTGACTGCACCCATGGCAAGTTACAAGAGACCTCCCCTAATTGCACTGTATTGTCACTGATGAAAGATCTATTTCTATGAATGGGGAAAACCTAATTAGGCCCTCTTTGCAGAATGATTCCCGATTCTATGTATTTTTCCCTGTGACCATTCTATGTGATATCCACAAGCAACTATTGAAAGCATTGGAGACTTGACCTACTGGGGAAGTTTAATGGGAAATGCTTTAAAATCAGAAAATGTTAAAGAGTTGAGAACATATATTCCAACAAAGATGAAAATTATATGAGAATTATTAACATTGTAAATCACAGTTTGGTTGCTAAACTATTATACAAAAATCCAAGAATATAGGACTGAAAAGTAGAAATCTGTTACCTTCAAAGACTGTTTACTTGTTGAAGTGTCTTTTGTAAGAAATGAATAAACTCTAAGGATTCTTTAATATTTTCTTCTAAATTTTCTACAGCACTATAACATATACTTTTGCTCAACCCAAAAGTTAGAACTGAAAAGTATTAACCAAAGTGATGTTCAGGTTTATCTATAGAAAGCTAAGACTTTTGGCAAATATGACAGAAACAGCCAACTGTCTATCAAAATTTGTGCTTCCCAGAGTTTAGGGTTGTCGTGGCAAACAGTTGCCCAGACAATAATTACATTTCCAAGCTCCCCTTGCATCTAAGTAGGACTCTGTGACCAGTTCTTCTCAATGGAATGAGAACTGAGTTGATCAATTTCTGGCCAAGATAGTGATGCAGTGGGTATGTCTTCTCTTCTCCCACCTGCTTAGAGACTAAGGGCATGGTATGACTGCTGGAAAGAATTATCCATGTTCCTGAACCTCGGGATGAAACAAAACCATCGACTTGCCAACTAGGAACACTGAAATTGGCCTTGAATAAATTTGTCTTGTGTTAAATATATGAAATTTGAGGTTAACAGATTAAACATAACATAGACTAACAAATTAAATATAACCATGAGGTGACTAGCCTAAAGAATAGGTAAACAGGGGCTTCCCTGGTGGCGCAGTGGTTGAGAGTCTGCCTGCCAGTGCGGGGGACGCGGCCTCGGGCCCTGGTCCGGGAAGATCCCACATGCCGCGGAGCGGCTGGGCCCGTGAGCCACAATTACTGACCCTGCGCGTCTGGAGCCTGTGCTCCGCAACAAGAGAGGCCGCGATAATGAGAGGCCCGCGCACCGCGATGAAGAGTGGCCCCCGCTTGCCGCAGCTGGCGAGAGCCCTCGCACGAAACGAGGACCCAACACAGCCAAAAATAAATGAATTAAAAAAAAAAAAAAAAAAAGAATAGGTAAACAGTAATATACTGGGAGTTGATCTAGCGAGATTTCTGAATATATCTCAACCATTGGTGAAAGATTAATACATTTACGGAAAGTCCCCCAAACATAAATACTCTGAAATTGAAGTATAGGCAACAATTCATTGCCATCTTTACTATATCTGTTCCCCTTCCTGAAAACTGTTTCTTATCTTCTCCTCGACCCATCATCCAAATTCTAAGCGCTCTTTCCTCATATCAAGTCTTACCTTGCAGAGTAAGGCACTGCACATCCATAATATTCCAGCCTCTATGTGGTTACTATGCATTTACAAAGTGTTTCATGCCTTTCTCATTATTTCATGCTCATGCAGGGGAGAGATTTTAGTGAAATTCAACATTTTCCTAACATGAATTGAGAGAATGTGTTACCACTGAAAGGCTATGTACACAAAGGACAGAGAAAAAAGCACAGTGCCTTTTAGTTTTTCACGGAATCTCATTATCAGACCATTAGCTTTTAAATAAAGTAAGGGAAAAATCCCTTCTTCTGAGCCATTTGGGAAGATTTACTTGGAACCATTTTTGGTTCATGGCTAATTATTTAGAGAAAATATCTGTTTCCCTTCATTAATGTTGTTTAGAAAGTCACATACCAAAATATGAGAGACAGGGGGGAGGGGGAGAGAGAGAGAACAGTGAGACAAGGAGGGAAGAAGGGAGGAAGTAAGGAAAGAAAAAGAAAGAGAAGGAAGAGAGGAAGGAAGAAAGGGAAGGAGGAAGGAAAAGAAGGAAAAAAAGCAATTAGTGATTTAAAAAATCTAAATGGAGAGTTGCTTAATTTTTTCAGCACTATAAATATAGATTACTTAACTGAGTTGTTTAATTCAGTAAAAACTAGCTTAAAGAAACGCTAAGACATGTCTTAAGGGCATTTCTTAATCATAACCCTCCGGTATCCTGGCCATTAAAGATAAACCATGATTAGTCCTAGATTTCTTTACTAGGGAGAAAACATCACAGTTCAGCCACATGAAGACATTGGAGAGCAAGGAACTGAGTTTTGCAAAATAAAGGATCCAAACATTTGAGCAGGTGTCAGTGCAGTTGAAACGCTGACCAAAACCAATAGTGTCTGGTGTGTATAATGCCCATGGGAGGCTGGGATTGGTGGTGGCTCTGGTTGTTAAAGAGGAAGCAGAGAGTTGGAAACTCAGAAATGTTCTGCGTAAACCTGATTCCCAGGGAAGGCTAAGAATGAGCTGATGACTCAGAGAATCTTTAGATCAGAAAAGACGCAAGCAGCCTCTGACAAGAAGGAGGGCTGTGCGTAGCTAGGTCAGAATTGTACCCTTTAAAATTCTGGCCCTTAGGGAACAGTTCATTGAGTGTTAGAGTGGATCCTGAGGATAAATGTGAAATTTACCAGGAAATAAATTTTTTTAGTGACCACTATTAGTTTCAAAGTTACGGGTTATAATAGATACGTATTTTGTATACGTTCTCAACCCAGATAATTCATTTAGTTAACACGAATATTTCATATTGCTTTAATGTAACTCAATATGATTATAATATTACTAGGTATGGCCAAAAATGCTTCATTAACTC
The DNA here is from genome assembly GCF_028564815.1 of Eubalaena glacialis. Lineage (NCBI taxonomy): Eukaryota > Metazoa > Chordata > Mammalia > Artiodactyla > Balaenidae > Eubalaena > Eubalaena glacialis. The sequence continues at coordinate 99,610,553 of NC_083723.1, read as the reverse complement.
AGGTACAGGAAATGGAATCAGAATTTTTAAGTGGTTTTGCACAAACTTCTAGGCTCCAAATGTATATTTTCAAAATGTAAAGTGTTGATATTAACAGTATAATGCAGAAATCTTTTTCAAGTTGATATAACACAATTTACATTTACTCCTGATGTAAAAGGTAAAGCCTTTTGAGAAAAACAGGTTTACCTCACCCAGGAAAAAGTCTCTTACAATACTGGATCTATAAATAAATCTCATACCCATTTGCCCAAGTCTCCAACTAAAAGATTCCCAAGTGTGCCAGATAATGGTTACCCTCTTTTAATCAATATTTCTAACCACAATATTTCAGTGCAGTTGAAAACATAAAACAATTCCTTGAAATTAGAAATATGACTAATATTCAAATACAGATTTACCGTAGATTTGAAAAGATTTACATTTGACTATTTTTTCTTTCAATATATAAGAATGATAATAAAGCCTTTATAGGTTTTAAGGTTTACAAAATATATTCTCATATTGTGACCTTCTCTAAGTGATTATGGGAATTGTGTTCCTACTGCATTTGATCTTTACTCAGTCATGCCTCATATTTTGACCAGTGGCCCTTTGCAGAATTAACATTTTAACTCTGAATACCACCCAGGAGATCTGTTCCTCTTCTAATCTTTCTTAGCAGTTTACAAATAATTTACATCATTTACCATTGTCTCTCAGTATGTCCTTGCAGTGTTACTTTTCAAATTTTTTTATAGCATCTGCTTTGACAGACCACACAGCCGTTGTTTGGGATCCTAGCATCCATCACTTACTCCTCATATCAACTGGACAATGTATAGGAAGCCTTGCTTTGAAGAATTTAAGCTTGTCATGGTTCAGTACCCAGTCGGTCATGATAGCCTCTGAGTTAGATAGTTCTGAGTTAGCTTTAACTTTGGCTGAGCAACAGTGAAATTACTATGGCAATGTCATATGCAACAGGAGGACGTAAATTTGGTGGGAAATTATTCTGCTTAAAATACCAAACATTTCAGAAAATTTTTTAAAGTTTTGCTTGGAAGGATCACTAGGGGAAAAAAAATCTAGATTTAAGACAAATGCAGAAAACAGGCTATAAAATATTTAGAGCCAGTAATTAGCTAAGAATTGATCCAAGGTAAATTAACAAAAAATCCTTGAAGGGGGGAGTTATAAATGATGTGTTTGCTCAGGCAGTGAGGGTAACATTTTCACTAAGACTGGATAATCATGTGTTGAACACAAGCATGTGAGTTTATTTTCCTTTGTGATATGGATTGGAGATGTCAAGGCTGTACAAACAACTTAAAAGAAGCTGTGTTTCTTAGGTATATAATTAGGACCAGAGAGTGGAAAGTTAATATATTCTAACTAATTAGTCTAAATTGGAGCAGGCAGAAGTGATAAATTAAAACCTGGCCAGGAAGCCCTGCAGCTTCTAAATCAAACTCTAGAAGCATTAAACACACCAGAGGAGCTTGTAAAATGACAGATTCCTAGGCTCCACCCCAGATTTTGATGCAGGTTTGGAGTGGAAACCTAGAATCTGAATATTTGATTTGGAGACAGATGTTCCACGGAACACGCTTTTAAAAAACACTGCTAAATTGTATGACAAATTTACATTTCCTGTTAAAACAAGAAAGGGAACTGGTTTGGAGAGTAAAATGAATGAAAATAATTGTGAAATATAAAATTGCCTTGTTTGCCAGAATTGCCAAAGTTCTGCAAGCAAAGCAGCTGTGCCTCAAGAATTTATAAGCAGATATCTGCATATGTTGTATAGTGTATACACTCTGTTTCTTTAATCATTAACTTTTGGTTAGAACCATTGAGACAAGGTTTATATGTACATATATGACATGTACATGCCTATAGCGTTGAGTGTGGACGCTGATGACAGACTTCCTGGGTTCGAGTCCTGGCTCCATTGCATAAAGGCTGTGCAGACTTAGGCAAATTCCTTAACTTTATTGTACCTCAGATTTCTTACCTGTAAAACGGGAATGATTATAACATTTACATCATGGAGATTATTAAAGAGTAAATTAGTTAACACATATAAAACACTTGGAAAATTTCCTGGAAGCCTTAAATTATTTCCTTATTATAGTTATCGCCTAATAGAAATCTGCTGAAATAAATTAAATTGATGGACTACGATGACAAACTTCGGACGAATTGAAGGCAGTTATTGCTCAACCTGAAATGTGAACCCATAAGGAGAGTAAAGTAAATAGAATAAACTCAAGATTAGAGTGAAGCCTGCAATCTGATCTTCAGTGGTATCTGTCTCCCAAGTTCTTTATTGGTGCATTTTCTCTTAGAGGTTAGTTTTAAAATTTTTCTTAATTATTTATTTTTAAGGCATGAAAGAATTTACTGGAAATCATTTAGGGATACTAGAACAAACTTTTTCTTTTCTTTGGAATCCATGCTTCTCTTATTCTCTGTTCTTCTCCCCAATGTTGATTTTTCTGAAGCCATGGCGAGACCAGATATTTTTCAGCTTCTCTCCTGTATCCCAAACACTCAGTATCAATACAATTTTTAAATAATTCTACACATAGTAAAGGAGGAAACTATAAAGTTTGCAAAATAATGTCTTCTTGTTTAATCCCATGGCCAAAAAGTAGGCAATTCGAGAACGAAAAAGCTAAAAAAAATCCATCTGTGTTTGAGGAAATTAGCCTGGCGATCATCACCTCAATTTGGTGGTAGAGTATCCAGTTAGGAATGAATACTGAATTCACAAGAGAGATGTTGTTCACAAGGAAATCCATTTAACAGCAGCAAAACTCCAGTTCTGGAGCTGGGATCTGGGACAAAATTCCATATGATGGAGATTCTGGGGCAGAAGAGCCCTCACACCTGATGCCAAGATTCAGAGTGAGGTAATGTGTTGAAACTAGGAAGAGATACCAGGCTCTCCTTTAACAACATAAAGCAGCAGGGAGACCAATAACAAAGACCTACAGAAATCATCTGTAGATAATGGGATTCCAGATCTAGCAGAGGAACTTAATTGTAAGTCCCATTGTATAGGGCATCAGCAGCTGTTGATAACTTCCTGCCCAAATTTGAGTTGGCTCAGTTACTAGAGCTGGACTGAGCCTTCAGTGGACCTTTAAACAATAGATGAGTCTAACGAATCTTGTTGAGTAAAATAGAATCAAAGATCATTTCTGCAGTGCTGCACTGCTATGCCACTTTGTGCTTCAGGGGATGATAAATGGGTCATACTGAGTAGAACAGCAAATGGACTCTGGAGAGGATATTGCCAGCAAAGAGCAACAGCCATAGAGAAAATGCCTCACAAATGAAAGGACTACCTGCACCTTGACAACATGTGTTTTATGCTATGTGACTTCAAATGATTTTAAGAACTGCTTTGTTTTGCTCAATAGAATAATGTCTAATTGTTTTAATTAACTAGAAAAATGAATTGCTGAGTGAGGTTAAAAAGAAAAGAAAATGCATTGTAAACATTATTTATGAGGAAAGAGATAAAAATCGGAATGATGGTCAAAAGACTTCTTATAATAAAACTTGTGTTTTATTCAATAGTTGGCCAGTTTCATCTTAATTTTATGTCAATTAAGCATTGATGTTTATCCTTTCCCTATGGTATAACAGTTCTGGCATAAAAAGAAAATGTACATTATATTAACAATGGAGAATAACTCTCAAATGATACCTTAGATGAAGAACTTTTTCCTTGCTTTCTTGTTTTCTTCCTCAAGCTTTAATATTTGTCTAAAAATTTTATTTTGCACTAGCTCAGTACCTAGAAAAGATTTTTGACTATAGCAATTCAAGGAGAGCACCAAACTTTATAATATATTACTTCAGGGCTTGTCTCTAGGCAGGAAGCAGGAATGGTTGGTACTAATGGGAGCATAACGGTTCTGAAAGAAAACCAGCTCATGGCATTATGAATCATAGGGCTCTAAAACATTTATAAACGAGTGAAAATGCTTGGGGCTGACATGAATTATGAGTCTCATTATGGCACTATAATATCTCCAGCAATGCTTCAGAGGGGCATGACACCTCCCAAGAAAAGTGGTAAGACTTCCATTACATTACTTTTCTACTGGTAATTGGCTATGGTCAAGGTGGGCTATGATCTGTATCCCTGGAGTACACATGACAACATATCTTTGCATATAAATGTTGGTCAAGATCCTGCAAGACTCCTTTCTTCTAAGTGCCAAGCATTACTCTTGACCTTCAAGAAATATTAACAGGCCCTAGAGTGAGGACAGCATTTCCAATCTTTCCATTTCTTTAAATAGCACTTTGGTAGGCTACAATGCTCCTATTATTTTCCACATGCCAATAGACACTCAGCAATATTGAAAAAAGATATTTCCCAGAAAAAAAAAAAAGATTAGTTACTTACAGTAGTTGTGAAAAGAAAAAAATGTGGTGAGCTCCTTATTAGTGCAAATATAAAGGCTCTTAGAATTAGCACATTCTTGATTTTTATCATCTCAATTCAGCCTAGGCTAACATAACTTCACTAATTATGAAGTGGGTGAATTGAGAGAAAAGACTGTCTGAAGTAATTAGAAGACTGCATTATCAATCCTTTCCAAGAAAAATCTGTATTATTTTCAAGTAAATAGGCTTATCAAAGCATGGCTTTAAGCAATGGCATGTGTTTTTGTTTTCAGTTTTTCCATTACATTTTTGTATGCACACAAATATTTCTAAAATAGCTGCAAAAAGTGTGTTAGCTTAAGGAGGCAAACATTCTGCTTGGAAATTCACTTATGCTGTTCCTGTGTTAAGAATCTCTACACACACACATACTTCTAGTGTGTGTATATTTATCTATCTATCTATCTATCTCCTACCAATTGTGATGATGACCAATAACAATTATTGTGATTTCAGTGTGTGGCAGGGATACTGCTATATGGTTGCAAAACTTCTTTTTCCTCTTAGGACAAAATGTAGACTTTGAGAGTCCAGCCTCCTTTCAGTGACATAGGGTCATATTACCGAGTTCTGGTCTTTAAATGTGAGTGGGGGTGATATTTGCCACTTCCAGCCTGGCCTATAGGAACATCCTGACTGATACTTTTTGCTCCCTTTTTTTGTCTCACCAGCTGAACGGAATATGGTAGAGGACTCCAAGGCCTTAGGAAACTGGGAAGCTACCAGGTCAAAAGGATCCTAGGTGCCTGAATAATGCCACAACTCCTTGCTGACCCACATCTGATATAAGGTAAGTGACAAACGTTTATTATGTTAAGTCACTGAGATTTGGGGTTTATTTGCTATACGTAGTTGTTAGCTTACCCTAGTGAATTAATAATGAATATAGTTTTTAATTTAAAATGTGTGAAAATATGAACTCAAAATATTCCTGTTTAAGACACACAGCAAAATTGAAGATGTATTTTCCTCCTTTTGTCATGTGTTACAGGAATGTCTTCTCAGAGATCTGTAGACTTTCATTTATTAGAAAATTGTGCTATTAGAGAGAGAAATTATTGGACCAAATTAAGCAATTCTTAGAAGAAAGCACATCCAGGAACGTGGTTTGGCACATACTCAGGGGCACAAGTCCTGTCACTATTTGGATCCCATCCTCCGTCACTTTATTTATCCCTGGATCCTTGTTTTCTACTGCTCTCTCAGCCTTCCAGCCCCATTGCTGTTCCTAGGTGTCAGTATTCAATATCTGACCACACACCATCAGAAAATCTCTGTCCTCCACTTTCCTTTCCTTTTCTATTACAACTAGAAAAGGACTTTGGTTAGTTTGTGGAATGACAGCTACAATTAGTTTGTGGGCTTTAGCATGCTCATTGGGATTTGCTACACTAATCAGACCAACTTATAGCTTGTAGACTATGAAAGGCTTTTTTTGTAGTGATTAGTATCTACATGTTTTCTGTGTGACTCATCAGTACAGAAGACCTGAATCACTGTAATAACTACAAAAGACGTTACAGAGAAGAGGAAAATAACATTTTTACTTTGAAAACTGCCATAGAATATAAAGCTCATTTTTGTATATTTAAATCCTAAGATATGAATACATAAAGCACATACATACATATACAATTAAGAACTTTATCTAGCTCTCTCGCCTCCTGGCTTCCAAGATGACCAAGAAAAGAAGGAATAACGGTCGTGCCAAAAAGGGCCGCGGCCACGTGCAGCCTATTCGCTGCACCAACTGTGCCCGATGCGTGCCCAAGGATAAGGCCATTAAGAAGTTCGTCATTCGGAACATCATAGAGGCCGCAGCCGTCAGGGACATTTCTGAAGCGAGTGTTTTCGATGCCTATGTGCTTCCCAATCTGTATGTGAAACTGCATTACTGCATGAGTTATGCCATTCACAGCCAAGTAGTCAGGAATTGTTCTCGGGAAGCCCGGAAGGACCGAACACCTCCACCCCGATTTAGACCTGCGGGTGCTGCCCCACGACCTCCACCAAAGCCCATGTAAAGAGCTAAGTCCTTAAAGACTAAAGAAATACTGTCCCCTGGAAAGACAATAAAGTGGAAATTATACTTTAAAAAAAAAAAAGAAATTCGTCTGTAATATTTCTAATGATTTCATAAAAGTAAAGTAGGGTTATTTTCTTAAATTATGAGTCCTTATGCTTTCCTTCAGGAAGAGCTCTACTTGTTTCCCAGAAAGCTTTACATCTCCCTAAAATTCATATGTTGAAGTCTTAACCCCCCAGAACTTCAGAATGTGACCTTATTTGTAAATAGGGTCATTGCAGATGTAAGTGGTTAAGGTAGGGTCATACTGGAATAGGACGGGTCCCTATTCCAATATGACTGGTGTCCTGATTAAAAGGGGAAACCTGAAGACAGACACACACACAGGGAGACCAGCCATATGAAGACAGAGATCAGCCAAGGGACAGTTTGCCAGCAAACCACCAGAAGCTAGGACAGAGGAACGGGACAGATTCTCCCTCCCAGCCCTCAGAAGGAACCAGCCTCAGAATGATATCAACAAGATGGTGGAATAGGAGGTCTCCTGCTTATCTCCCCCCAACTCAGCAACAATAAATTGGCAACCATCCATAGGCAAAAGTTCCTTTGTGGGAGCTTTGGGATCCAAGTAAGAGACTGCGAAACCCTGGTAGAGCCCACGACCAAAGAGGGCTGTTTTGAAAAGGCAGCCCATGCGCAGATGGCAGACTTTCCAATTGTGGTCCCAGCTACAGACTTGAAAGTAGCCCTGTCTCCCCGTGGACTCCTCTACAGCCCTGTTTGGCATTGTCCTGCCACAACACCATCTGCCAAAGGACTGCGCAGGAGTCACGCCTGCCTATGCCCCAGGTGTCTGGCCAGCCAACCTCAGTCCTGCCTGTGGACCCTGAAGTGGTGTGTGATCCAGCTCCAACCCCTCTTAGGGTGCTAGTCCTGACTATCCGGGCAACCCCCCCTCCACCGCCTGGGGAGACATGTCTATATGTGCCCTGAGGCAGGACCTCCAACCTAGGTCCAACTGCAAATCCTGAGCTAGCCCTGTAATTTGGCTCTAGCCCCTCTCAGCCATGAACCAGGAATACTCCTGCCCATCCAGGGACCCACCAGGAGACACACCCTTGTAAGCACCTGGAGGTAGGCCTGCTGACCTCGGTCCAACTGCAGATGTTAAAGGGGCCCTGACACCTGCCTCCAGGCCCTCAACAGCCATAGTCCAGGAGCAGTCATGTCTGCCCAGGGACCTCTTCCAGCTTCTGGTGGCTCTTCATATTCCTTGGCTTGTGGCAGCATAATTCCAGTCTCTACCTTCATCTTCACATAGTCTTCCTCCCTGTGTCTCAAGTCCCCCGTCTCCTTTTCTCTTTTAAGAATATGAATCATTGGATTTAGGTAGGGCCCATCTTAAATCCTAGATGACGTCATCTTGAGATTCTTAAATAATCACATCTACAAAGATCCTACAAAGGTCACACTCACAGGAAGTGGGGATTAAGACTTTCCATATCTTTTGGGGGGCCATTATTCAACCCCCCAACTACAACATCTTAAAACAGATGATAACTGTTGATAAGGTAAACTGATGATAAGGTAATCAATAAACCTTGGGTATTTAGAGAGTGCTGAAAATATGCAGTGTAACTGCTAAACAAGGACTTTTGAAATAGAAGATAATTTTTGTAATACTGCAAAGGAAATTCTAATAATAGTCTAGAACTAAAAATACTAGTCTATCTCAGCAAAACTTGGGAGTAGAGGAGAACGGGAAAGTTTAGGGAAATGAAAGTGTTTCAAAACTGCTAACTTGTTGGAGGGAGGATGAAAGCAGTGGGAAAGTAGAACAGCTTGATGGGGAAATAGTTGAAGGCTTGTTTTCTAATATCAGAGAACTAAGTGCTATATTATGAGATTCAGAAAAGAAAAGGGAATTTTCTGCCTTTTAACAAGGAGAAGAAGAAATGAGTGACAACTCTATCAACTCCTCTCCACTAAAAAAAGAAAGAAGGAAAGCAACATTGCAAGCAGGTAATAGCATAATAAAAATGGAAGAAATAAAGTATATTAAGTAAATCATTAAAAAGACAGTTGTACCAAAATTATGACATAAGTCTAATATAATTACAATTAGGTTTTCAACAGGGATTTAAAAAAATATTGGGTTTCAATCATCTTAGAGTTCATATGGAAGAATAAATATCCCAGAAAATCTAGACAAACGCAGAAATTGAGGAAGGGAGGGAGGAGGGGAGGGAGGAGGGGAGGCATTCAACTACTCAACTGAGCTGAGTTGACAGGAAAAAGTGAAGACCTTACACTGAAATTAAATAAATGTAAAGCTACTGTTGGAAAAACTATCAGAGAAGCAATATAGAAAATCCAGATATAAATCCCAGAATATACGAGAAGTTAATACGCATGCAACAAAGTTGGTACTTCAACTTATTTGAGGATGAGTTGAAAAGAATATTCTCATGTATTCTAGTGTATAGGTGGCATAAATGTGAACTGTTACAACATCTATGGGTATCAGTCTGGTACTATTTACTAGATAATTCCACATAGCCATTGCACCCTTGGAAATCTACCCCATTAAATAAAAGCCTTGATGTAAGCTCTATGGACTGGATTACATCCCATCCCAGAATTCATATTTTGAATTCCAAACCCTCAATGTGATGGTATTTGGAGACTGGGCCTTTGGGAGGTAGAGTTAAAAGAGGTCATGAGGTTGGTGCTCTCATGATAGGGTTACTGGCCTTATGAGAAGGGATACTAGAGATATCTATGCATGGCGAAGATCAGATCAGGGTGAAGATTCAAGGTCTATAGATGCTTTGACCCAACCTACCTTTCTATGTTCAGTTCTTTGTTGTTTAATATTTATTGTTGTCTTCTCAACCAGATTATACATTTCATTCATTCATTCCACAAGCCTATCTAGAACATCCACCATGTGCCAAGCACTATACTAGATACTGAATATAAAAGTATATCTTTAAAAAAGTATATCTAAAACATAGTCCTTGACTTTTAGAAAATTTCAGTCTGGAAGAGGGAAAATTCAAATCTGTAATTATTTCAAGGTACAGTACTTGATGTGTGCTGTCATTTTACCATCAGAGTTCATATATCTTTGACAAAAGTATATCATTCTATGCATAACCTGATAGGCACATAGTACTTCTTGATAGATAACTTTGTCTGAATTCATAAATAATTCTTAAATTGTTACTCTATTGAAAGGTTTAATGAAGATATTTATAGATATGTAAAGGTAGCCTATTACCTAAATACAACCACACACTTCACTTGATTTTACATGGTGGCATAAAAGTCACTGAATTGAGAAAGCAAGGCAATCTTTTTGTAAAATAATTTTTTAATTGAAGGGTAGTTTATTTACAATGTTGTGTTAGTTTCAGATGTACAGCAAAGTGAATAAGTTATACATATATATATATATATATACACATATATATATTCTTTTTCAGATTCTTTTCCGTTATACATTACAAGATATTGAATGTAGTTCCCTGTGCTATATAGTAGGTCCTTGCTGTTTATCTATTTTATATATAATAGTGTGTACCTGTTAATCCCAAACTCCTAATTTATCTCTCCTCCCTGCCCCTTTCACCTTTGGTAACCATAAGATTGTTTTTTATGTCTGTGAGTCTGTTTCTGTTTTGTAAATAAGTTCATTTGTATCATTTTTTTAGATTCCACAAATAAGTGATATCATATTATATTTGTCTTTCTCTGTCTGGCTTACTTCACTTAGTATGACAATCTCTCGGTCCATCCATGTTGTTGCAAATGGCATTATTTCATTCTTTTTTATGGCTGAATAATATTCCATTGTATATATACCACATCTTCTTTTCCATTCATTTGTCAATGGACACTTAGGTTGCTTCCATGTTTTGACTATTGTAAGTAGTGCCGCTGTGAACATTGGGGTGCATGTATCTTTTTGAATTAATTTTCATCTTTTCTGGATATATGCTCAGAAGTGGGATTGCTGGATCATATGATAACTCTATTTTTAGTTTTTTAAGGACCCTCCATACTGTTCTCCATAGTGGCGGCACCAATTTTCATTCCCGCCAATAGTGTAGGAGGATTCCCTTTTCTTCACACCCTCTCCAGCATTTATTATTTGTAGACCTTCTGGTGATGGCCATTCTGACCCGTGGAAGATGGTACCTCTTTGCCATTTTGCTTTGCATTTCTCTAATAATTAGCGATGTTGAGCATCTTTTCATGTGCCTGTTGGCCATCTGTATGTCTTCTTTGGAGAAATGTCTATTTAGGTCTTCTGCCCATTTTTTTGATTGGGTTGTTTGTTTTTTGTTATTGAGTTTTATGAGCTGTTTGTATATTTTTAAAATGAAGCCCTTGTCAGTCGCATTGTTTGCGAATATTTTCTCCCAGTCCATAGGTTGTCTTTTCATTTTGTTTATGGTTTCTTTTGCTGTGCAAAAGCTTATAAGGTTGACTAGGTCCCATTTGTTTATTTTTGCTTTTATTTCTTTTGCCTTGGGAGAGTGACTTTAGAAAACAGTGGTATGATTTATGTCAGAGAATGTTTTGCCTATGTTCTCTTCTAGGAGTTTTATGGTGTCATGTTTTATATTTAAGTCTTTAAGCCGTTTTGAGTTTATTTTTGTGTACGGTGTGAGGGAGTGTTCTAACTTCATTGATTTACATGTAAGCAAAGGCAATCTTAATGACAGATAGAGTAACAAAAGTTATGTGAGTAGCTTTGAAAAATAGTCTTGAATAAAACTGTTATGGGATTAATAGATATTGTAAGAAGGTCTTAACTTTCCCTATTGACTAAACTTTCTGTTGAATTATAGCCATTTTCACAATAGAATAGTACTAAAAAGTAGGTAAATAACCTGTTGAATGTTTTTGCCCACTGTATACATACATAGTGGGTGTAACAATAAATATTTTGGTTAATGATGACAGTGGATTTGGGGCTTACAGATTGCTAGCAGTGATTCAGAACAGATTTGGAATTTGCACAAAGATTCTAAGGTAACACCTTTCAATTTTAAGAATGATGTTGGGCCCTTGAGTGATACACACTTTTAAAAATATTTATTGTATTATGAAGATATTTACTATCAGCTCTGTATTGTGGGAGAGGCTGTATTACTCATTTCAGAGCAGCTAAATCATGGATTTAATTTTATTGAAGTCACGGCAAATAATCTGAACATGAAGTGATGTGGACACACTACTCCTTGATTCACATCAGGAATTAGGTCTCATTTCTTCCTTATGTGAAGGTATGTGTGTATACACTCCCCTCTGCTGGAAGCTAGGGATTATAGAGACACAATTCCATCACTGCTTGTGACAAATGCTAGAGAATGGGAAAAATTAGAATAAGTAAACTTCTAACTAACCTGATTTTACTCATTGTAATCTCTAGTCCACGAAGAATGGGCTTCAGATTATAGAAAAAATGGTTGAGAAGCCAGCAAGAGAAGATGTGTTTTGAACTATAAGTTTTGGATCATATCACATAAATATTCTAATATATTATAATAAATATAAATTCAGTAATTAAGTATTCTCATTTATAATTTTTTTTCAAAATGAAGTAATTTCCTGGAAACCCACAACTCCTGTATAAATTGAAAAAACTATATTCTTGAACAACAAAGTTAAGGTGTATTAACTTTGGCCATGGAGACCTTCATCATGCCCAGCTAAAGTACTAAGTGATCTCCAACCACTCCTAGAATATCAACCTTTATAACAAGTGAGAAAGGAAGAGAAACATGAAATAATTTCCTTATATGCCTCTATCAAAAACTTCTTTAATGTTTCGTATTATTTTGTTTGTTTTGGAGCTCAGGTGCAGAGAGTTGGAGTAATCATACTCCTTATTCCACAATGCACTATCATCCTTGGTCCTTGCAGAGTCTTTCAAAACTTCTCTCTCAGTTTAACCACCCACCAGCAGTGCAAGAGTTCCCTTCTACCCACACCCTCACCATCACTTGGTGTTATCTACCTCTCTACATTTGTAAAATGGGAGGAGAGCAATTTTTACCTGAAACTAAGATTATCTGCCTTGACCCTGAACAGATTTTATGACACATGGAATTTGAGGGTGATCAATTAATATGAGGAAGTTTTTTTTCATATAATATTAAAAAGATTTTCATGTAATATTCTCTCATTATATACAGAGAAGATACATAGAGAAAATAGAATTTGAATATTTCCTAGAAAATATGTTCCAACATATCTAAAATGTCCAGTTTTCAACACAAAATTATGAGACATGCAAAAAATGGGAAAATGTGACCTATATACAGGCAATAGAAACTGCCTTTAAAGGAGCCCAGATAGTGGATTTAGCAAACAATAACTTTAAATCAACTATTAAAATATATTCAAAGAACCAAAGGAAACCATGCTTAAAGAATTGAGGGAAGACTTAAATGTATCATCAAATAGAGAACATCAATAAAGAGACAGGAATTATTTAAAAGAACTAACTAGAAATTCTGGAGTTGAACAACAACCAAAATGAAAAATTCAGTAAAGGGGCTCAGTAGTAGACTTGAGCTGGCAGAAAAAAGAATCAGTGAACTTAAAGAAGATATATGGGAACTGTGCAATCTAAAGAATAGAGAGAGAGAAGAATGAAGAAAAATAAACAGAACTTCAGAGAAATGGAAGAAAACTTTAAGTGCATAATGGGAGTATAAAGGGAAGAAAAGGACAGAAATATTTTTTTAAAAACTGAAAACTTCCCAAATTATATGAAATACATTAATCTATACATTCAAAATGTGGAAAAAACTCTAAGTATATTAAATGCACAGAGGTCCACATCAAGACCCATCATAGTCGAAATGTTAGAAGACAAAGACAAAGAACAAATCTTGAAAGCACACACAAGGGAACCAATAAGATTAATGGCTGACTTTCCATCAGAAGCATGAAAGACTGAAGGCAGTGGATAATATACTCAAAGTGCTGAAAGTAAAATAATTGTCAGCTGAGAACCTTATATTCAGCAAAACTATCTTTTATAAAAAAGGCAAATAAATCCATTGCCAGATTAAAAAAAAAGAAAAACCTAAGAGAATTTGTTAATAGTAGATCTGTCTTACAATAAATACTTAAAGAATTTCTTCAGACTTAAAGCAAGTGACACCAGGCAATAATTCAAATCCACATTAAAAAAAACAGGAGTACCAATAAAAAAGTAAGGAAATGTAAAACATCAGTCCTAGCCCTGAGACATGGTAAGCAGGTTCTAAAAAGACATATATTTTTTGATCCAGGAATTCACAACCAGGAATTTATTTTACAGAATTAATGAAGGCTTCAGAACTTTGGCTACAAGAATGTACATCATCATGTTTAAAACAGTGAAAAACTTCCTACCATGAGAAATTGGTTTAATCAAATGTACAACATCTATACAATGGAGTGCTATGTAGCTATGCAAAAGATGATACAGAACTAGAAACAAACAGAATCTTGATAATATTGCCCTTGAGTTTTATTTTTCCTGGTTGAAAACTGTAGTCTTCTTAGTCTGCCTTTGTTGGAGGAAGCTGTTCCATTCTCATAGTCATTTGTGATCCTCTTCATGGTTCTACTAAATCGGTCTCAATTCTGTGAACAAATTAAATGAGTGAATTTTAACCCTATTAATGGAGACAAGTAAACTACTGGTTTGCTGATCTCGACCACGTTTATTAATCTTGATGAAGGATCCACAATCTTTAGAAGACTCAAACAACTTCTAAAGCATAAAGAAAAGTCCCGAACATTGACTTACAGAAGGGTAAAGAAAGTAACCCAGAACAGATAATGTTATGATTATTGAAATTTCAATCCCGATTTTGTTTCCTTTGTCTCTAAATATGTTAAATTATTTGTTAAACCAGAACCTTAAGATACATTCTAACATTTTAGAACCTGGAATTAAATGAAATATTTCAATTAATTTTACTTCCGTCTTTTAAATGTTTCTGTAAGATACAGGATGACCAATTTTTAAACCAAAACAAAGAGGAGTGGAAAAATACTTTCTTAAAAAAAAGTGAAATTTCACATTTAAGTAAGACAAATCAATTCAAAAGATTTTACAGAATAGTTAGGTAACAAGATTTAACCTCAAATAAATTTTCCTATGGTTCCTTTTACCCCTCAAAGAAATGACTGGACATCCCATTACCATTAATACCAAAAAAAAAAAAAAATGGGGGTTTATGGGGATAAATGACCTAAGCTCTATTTTAGGGAGGTCCTGATATGATGAGATTGAGTTATGCCAAAAGTACTTTTGAAACACAATATATATGACACTAACTCGAAAGATGGAATCGAAACTTAGAAAATGTTGAGAAAGTTGGATTTTAGTGATTATAACCTGCCTGGTTGATTAAGCCAATAAATCTCTCCTCACAGTTGCTTAGACTGAACCTACTTAAAAGTATTTCTGTGATACTTGGCTCAGCATCAAATTACTCTTACCACAAACCTCACTCTTCCTGTTCCATAATTCTTCAATTAGTGGAGCCCCTGGCTAATTCCAATTCCCTTAATGGAAGAATAGTCCCAGTGACTGGTTTTCCTGGCTCTGAATCTCAGTTGCTCAGTGACTTTGGCACACGTTGTCTGATCTTCTAGACTATCCACTGTTTCCATCTCCACTTACATCCTTTCACTTGCTGGTGGCTCAGTGTTGTCCGCATGGGTAAATAGTCTGAATCCTGGACTCAGTTTTGCCCTGTGGATCACTTCATTTTCTTTCATGGATTGTACCTCAGTTTCATTCTTTTTGCTTGTGTCATCACCTGACCCTTATACTTGAATCAAATAAAGCTCTTGGCTTTTGTTCCCATATTTATATTCCGGAGCTATTAACCAAATCTTTAACATCCCCCAGACTGAGCCCCAGGCATGATTCCTTGATTATCAGTTATAAACAATGTCTTGCCCAGAATTTTTTGTATGCTCCATAGTGACACTGATGTTGATAAAATACCTCATCTCCATATATACTTGAGTTCCTATTAAAAAGTATTGTAAGTATTGTTACACTTATCATCATCAGAAAAGAATAAAGCATTCAGTTGTATATGGCACTGTTAGATGCTTTAAAAAAGTAAATTTGACAGCACTGGTTCCTATCACTCAAGAAGTTATGATTAAAAAGGAGATATAGGCACACATATTTTAAAATAATATTCTACATTAGCTTGAGGAGAGTAATTTGTTTTCATTATGGTCTAAGGGCTTTAGTAGGACCCACCAGAGATGATGGATGATGATTCAGTATCATCCCATTTCAAGAAATTTATTAAATGTATCTATCAATGTTCTTATGAGGACAGTGATCCATGGCACAGTGATGAAATGTAAGTTTGCAATAGATTCCTAAATCTGCCATGCTGCTTCTCATTACCCTCACTGTGTTTTCGTCCCTCTTTCTCACATTTCTGGAAAGTTTATTTCTTCAGTTGGTGGTCACAGAATTTAAAGTACATGATTAAAACCAGTAGTCTTAATTATATAAATATGGCCCTTGGGTGCAAAAGAAAAGACTCAGCTCATGTCAGAGATATTAGAGGACTAATATGGCAAATGTTTACCATTCTCTAGGCAATGTCACTGCTTGGTAAAACAGGACCATAGGGAAGAACATTCTTTTTTTCCCCTTAGGCTTATAAGGTAAACTAAAGTGCCTGGCTGGACCAGAAAAGAATCAAATCAATTATAGAAAGAGAAAGTCATGAGTTCCATTAATCAAGAAGAAATAGATGAGAACTTCTGTTATTGCAGAATAAAGAGGTCTGCCAATCCTCTCCACAAAAAATAAGAATAAAACTGGAAAAAAAACTGACAAAAATAACCAACGTTCTTGAAATCAACCAAAGGCAGATAAATTGAGAAGCATTTATTCCTAAAAAATTTCTAGAGCTATAGGTAAGAATAGTACATGATTTCAAAGAAGCCATTATAAATATGTGCAAAGAATTAAGGGTAATTACATTCAAAAAATGAAAATATGATACCAATGACTAAATACGTAGGGAATTTCAATAAAGAAATTTAAATGTATGAAAGTAAACCAAACTGAAATTTAGTTTTAAAAGTATAGTAACTGAAATGAAAGATTCACAAGATGGGCTCAATAGCAGATTTGAGATAAGAGAAGATAAAAATAGATAACTGTAAAGTAGATCAACAGAAACAATCCAATTTAAAGAACAGTGACAAAGGCTGAAGAAAAATGAACAGAGTGTCATAAACCTATTGAATTCCATGAAGCACATAAAAATATCTGTAAAGGCAGCTTCAGGAGAAGAGGAGAATAAAAGTGGGCAGAATAAATATTTGAAGAAATAATGGCTGAAAACATCCCTAGTTTGATGAAAAGCATTAATTTACACATCCAAGAAGATCATCAAACTTCAATTTAGATAAACACAAAGAGATCCACACCTCATAGTAAAACTACTGAAAGCTAAACACAAAAATAAAAACTTGAAGGCAGCAAGAACAAAATAATTCATCATGTACAAGGAAACAACAATATGATTAACAGCTGACTTCTCATCAGAAACAGTAGAAATCAGAAGGCAGTAAACTGACATAGGCGAAGTGTTCAAAGAAGACAAACCTGTCACCCAAGACTTCTATAATCAGCTAAACTTTTCTTCAAAAATGAAGATGAAATATACACATTCACAGATAAAAACTAAAAGAATTTGTTGCCTGCAGACTTGGCCTACAACAAATACTGAAGGAAATTCTTTAGGTTGAAAGGAAATGACTACAGATATGAACTTGAGTCCACAGTAAGGAATAAGAAATGCTAGAAATGGTAAAGAGGTAAATATAAAGAATTGTATATGCACATTTTTCTCTTCTCTCTTTTTTAAAACATAAGATTGTTAAATGCAATAATTATAATACTGTGTTATTGGGATGTGTTTGTGTGTGTGTGACAATTATAGCAAAGAATGGAGGAAGAAATGGCATTATATTGGAGCAAATTTTCTATATTTTACAAATGTTAAGTCAGCATTAAACTCAAGTAGATTGAGATAAGTTGGAAAAGTATATTGTAATACTAAGAACAAACACAGATGGATAAGCAGACAGACAGAAAGATTAAAAAAAAAACTGAAAAAAGGAATTAAAATGGTAAATTAAAACTTTTACACAAAAGAAGAAAGTAAAAGAGGACAAAGAAACAAAAACATGAGACATAAAAAAATAAATAGCAAGATAGTAGATGGAAATCCAAACGTATTAATAATTGGTTTAAATGTGAACTGACTAAACACTTCAACGAAAAAGCAGAGGCTGTCAGACTGCGTAAAAAGCAGTATCCAAAGATATGTTGTCTAGAAGAGACACACATTATATTCAAAGACACAAATAAGTTAAAAAGATACACCACACAAACAGTAACCATAAGAGTGGAGTTGAAGTGCCTATATTACCATCAGACAAAATTGAGTTTAAGAAAATAAATATTACTAGAGACAAAGAGGAACATTTCTTAAAAGGGTCAATAACATCTGAAAGATATATAAATTATAAATGTACTTACACTTAATAACAGAGCCCAAAATAGTAAAAAAAAAAAAAAGGATTTGACAGAACTGAAAGGAGAAACAGAAAATTCAACAATTATAGTTGGATATTTTAATACTCCTCTTTCAGTAATTGATAAAATAACTAAGCAGTAAGTATATAAAAGAACTGAAAAACACTATCACCAAATATAGTCTACATAACTTGTAGAACACTCAAATCATCAGCATTAAAATACACACTCTTTTCCAGTGCACATGGAACACTCTCCAGGGTAGGCCATATGCTAAGCCATAAAACAACAAATTTACAACAAGTTTAAAATGATTTATAATAAATTTTTAAATGACTAGAATCCTACAAAGTTTGGACTACAGATTTAAATTAGATATCAGTAAGAGAGAGAAATTGGAGAAATTCCCAAATATTTGGAAATTAAACAACATGCTTCAAAATAATCCCTTGGTCAAAGAAAAAATCATTAGGGAAATTTAAAAATATGTATCTTAAACTAAATAATAAAAAAGTACAAAACACTAAAGTGTAATACCAAAAATGATTCTTTAAAAAAAATCAATAAAATTGATAAACCTTTACTTAGACTGATGAAGAAAACCATGAAGACACAAATTGTCAAAATCAAAAATGAAAGAGGGAACATCATTATAGACCCTACAGAAATGAAGAGGAAATATTAAGGAAATATCACAAACTGCATGCCACAAACTGAAAAAATTAGATGAAATGGAAAAATATCTTAGAAAGGCACAAATTACCAAAAGTTTCTCAAAGGTAAATAGGGGGAGAAAAAGCTGAATAAACGTATGTCAAGTAAAGACCTAGAACTGTAAGTTAAAATATTCTGATTAAAGAAAAATAGCTCAGGCCCAAAAGACTTTACTTTTGAAGAAGAAATAATATTAATGCTACAAAGACTCTCAGAAACAGAAGAGGAGGGACCACCTACCATCTCATAAGGACAGTATTACGCTAATACCAAAGACTCAGAAAGAAAAACTACAGCTCAACGTCCCTCGTGGAAAGATGCTAAAATCCTTTTAAAAATATTAGCAAACTGAATCCAGGGACATAAAAAGTATTATATAGCATGATCAACTAGTATTTATCCCAGGAATTCAAGGAGGGTTTAATACCCAAAAGTAAATATAATACACAATATTAATAGAATAAAGGACAAAAAACACATGGCCATCCATCATAAAAGATGCAGAAAAAGAATTTGACAAAATCATCAGCCATTAATCATAAAAACTCTAAACAACCTAATAATAGAAGGAAACTTCCCTAATTTGACAAAGGGCAAGTAATCTTGTAAAAATCACCTGTAAAAATCTGTAAAAAAACCTATAGTTAACATCATACTTTAGCTGTGAAAGACTGAATATTTCTCCATAAGATTAGGAATAATACAAGGTTGTGTGCTCTCACCACTCCTAGTCAACGTTGTACATAAGATTCTAATCAATGAAATAAGGCAAGAAAAAAATTCAAACTGTCTTTATTCACAGATGATGTGATCTTTTAAAAAAAAATACCCTAAAGAATCTACAAACAAACAAACAAAAATTATTAGAATCAATAAGTGGTTTATTAAGTTCACAGGATACAAGATTAATATACATAGATTGATGATACATACATACTAATGACATATAATCCAAAAATAAAATTAAGAAAACAATTCCATTCACAGTAGCATCAAAAGTAATAAAATACTATAAATAAATTTAACAAAAAATCGTAAGATCTCTATATTGAAACTACAAAATATTGTTGAGTGAATTTAAAGAATAACTAAGTAAATGCAGAAATGTACCATATTCATGGATTTCAAGTCTCAATAATGGTAAGATAGCAATTCTTTTCAAAGCGATATGAAGATTCGGTTAAGTCATTATCAAAGTCCCATAGTTTTTTTTGATAAATCAACAAGCTAATATTAAAATTTATATGGAAATTCAAGGGACTTAAAATAGACAAAACAATTTTGAAAAAACTTATGCTACCTAATTTCAAAACTTACTATAAAGCATTGTAACGATTCAATGGGAAAAGGATTATTTTTTCAACAAAAGGTGCTGGAACAATCAGATACCCATTTTGAAAAGTGAATGTAGTACCTTTTCAAGCACCATACAAAAAAAAGCAGAGTTTGACAGTTACAACCCAGAAATTCCACTCCTAGGTTTCTACCCAAGAGCAATGATAACATATGCGTGCACAAAGACTTATGCACAAATGTTCATAGCTGCATCATTCATAATAGCCAAAAACCAGGGGAAAAAATCCAAATGTCCATTAATTTGTGAATGGATAATACAATGCAGTATAACCATTATACAATGAAATATTACCAGTGAAAAGAATAAACTGACCATACAACCACAAGAATAAACCTCAAAAAGCATGTTAAGTGAAAGCAGACAAACACAAAAGTCTGCATGATTTTTCAATACTGCATGATTTTCAATACTGCATGATTCCATTTACATGAAATTTTTAGAAAAGTCAAAACTAAACTCTATAGAAAACCAATCAGTGTTTTCCTGAGAGTGAGAAATGCAATCAATTGTAAACAAGTACAAAGGGTTTTAAGTGGCCATGGAAATGTTCTAAAACTGGATTGTGGTGATTATTGTACAAGTATATAATCTTACTAAAAGTCATCAAGCTGTACATTAATTATAGGTAAATTGTTTTTTATATAAATACCTCAGTAAATCTGTTAAAAGTGGGGGGAAAAAAGAAGAAACATAAAAATAGGTTCAGTTCTTTCTCCAAAATTTCCTAAGGAGCTCTTCTATTCCGAAGAGATTGTGTGAACAAGCTCCTAAACCAACTTTCCTCTTTAATACTTGTTTAAATTTAGTACACTTATCTATATATTTACATATTAATTGTCTTTCTCATCTTACTAGAAAATGCTAAATTTCTTGAGAACAAAAATAATAGTTAATATTGAATCCATACCACCACCATCCCCTCTCCAAGAATCCTCCATGTATTTATCTGGGAACCATTTGCTGAATCACTGAGAAATCAATGTTCTCAGCTCAAACACCAGCATCTGCTCTAACTACCTGGGAAAATGTCTTTTCTCATGAGTTTTCTCATGGTTAACCCTTGATGTCATTCTAAGTTTTAGATATGTTCTATTTTTAAGCTTCTGTGAGCACACAAGAAGGAAAGGAACAGGGGGAAAAAGGTCTGTGCAATTTTTTCCCCAGCAATAATTCTGTTCCTTTATTTCTCAAAAAGTACATTACCATTCTTAGAATTTCTTTAACATTTTTCACTTCATATAATTTGGCTTTTTCTCCTCTCTATTGTCCCTTTTCTAGCTTTTCTCTTCTATTAATCACTCCTTTCTTTGAAAGGAAAATTATCATATGATCAGGTGTTCAAGGTCATATTCGGAGAATTACCCCCATCCACTACTTCATCAAATAAATCTCTTCTACCTAGATTCCAAATTGAATTATTTAATCCATTCATTTTTTGTTATCCATAAAATAAATAATCATGATCGTCACATCTGAATCAGCTGTGTGGTGAGTCATATCAATTTTTAAATAATCTGAAGTGAATGAATTAGCTAAAATGAAGCTGATGTACTTCAGCAAACATCAGCAGTGCCAAAATCAAGTACCACCACGCAACTTCTTAAAAAATGACGACTGTCCAGTCCAGCAAGTAATATCTGTGGGGATGCTAGACGTTCGGTCTTTTTCATTCAACATTAGTCAATGTGCTCCAACCTGCTGCCAAGTAGTGCACAGTGTTCAGGAGATGCCAAATCAGAAGAGAAAGTCCCCAAACTTGGAGAAACTCCCATTCAACTAGAAGCAGACATGAGAAGAGATAATTTGCTCTACACTATTACTCAGAACTATAATATGATATAAACAAAATGTTGGAATAGTTCAGAAATAATGGAATACTTTCTCAGTTCTTCTACTGCCCATCCTCAATGCTACAAACTTCAACCAAATTTTTTTCCTGATTCCTTTGAAACTGAAGAGAAGGCAAGGAAAGGATTATCACAAATGTACCCCAGCAGAATGCTATTTATGGAAGTAGCAGCTACATATCCTTATTTAGATAAATCATTTTTTTATGATAGCTTAAATAAGATAAGTATTTATTTATGTTATTTATGTTCACATAACAGTAGATATATAGATAGATATAGATAACTCAGTACACAGTATATATATATATATATAGTACATAGTACATATATATCCTCAGGTTCTATAATCTGAAAATATTATCCTTATATACATATCTTCAGATTCTATAATGTGAAAATATCGGAAAGAGAATGGCTGGCCCAAACCACTCAGATTAGTGTCAGTTCTTTCATTAAGAGAAATTATTAAGGGACTATTGGATAAAAAAATGATTGAATACAAGCACCTACTTTTATTTCTTCTCCAGTCCTATTAAAACAATAATAAAGAGACCTTAAGAGGTATACACTCACAAGGATGTGAAAAACAGGAGAAAAGAGAACAGCAACAAAATTTTGGAAGACCTAAAGAAGAGAAATAGATTTAGCTGCCCCCCTCCAAAATGAATTTTAAACTGGCTATAGAGGGAGCCAAGAGCAATCTTTAAATCCTTTAAAGTTTTAGGAATTGGTGACACCACCCTCTGAAAGTGGAAAATGGTTGAAAGTCAATTTGAGTAACAGATAGTTCTCCACATCCATTATCTCTGGCAAAATAAATAAAAAAGCAAATAAATAATTGAATTTTATTCTCAAATATAGGCTCTTTAGGCTGCCAAACATGAGAAAGAATAATAGCTACACTTATAAAGCACTTACTGTGAGCCTGTTATTTTCGAAGCACTTTATTTATTGTAAATTTATTTACTCATTTCATCCTTACCTCAGTCCTATGAGATGGACATCTAATTATCCTCAAATTACTAATGCATACAGCACCAAAAAAAGGAGAAACAAGTAACATACTGGATGCTGAGATATCTGCATCCTCCCCACCCAACCGTCTTTCTTCTCTAAGACACCATAATACTGCAGCCAAGACTCCACCCTCTAGGAAGGAGATGGAAAGACTCTACTATAGGATCCTGATAGACTCATTAGGAAAGACTTAGAGTTACTGACATCAATGTTTCCCAACTACGTGGCCCAGCCAATCACCTGCAGTAAAACCCACAATCTGCCAACATGAGCTCAGAGTCTCCAATCAACTCCTTAGTACCCCACTGATAAATATAAACAAACATGAGAATTACCAGGCATCTGAGGAAAACAGCTAAAATAAAAGTTTGAGAACAAAACAAACAAAAATTTAAAAAACAACTTAAAAAATCATTTAGGAGAAAAAAAAGATCTTGCAGATATAAGAAGACAAAATAATTCCTGCCACCCATCTATTACCTATCCATCAATAGGTAACAGAAGATATTTTGATCATGAAACAATAATGCTATTTTTAAAAGTAATTCTCAGATAAATAAAGAGGCATTTAAACGTATATTTTCAGTAACTAAAAACTCAATAGATAGGTTGGGATATACAAATTTAGAAAATTTTCTAGAAAATAATGCTAAAAAATAGAAATAGGAAATGCAAGAGAAGAGATAAGAATATCTGAGGGCCAGTTCAGAAAGTCAAACATCCATATAATAGGAGGACCCAAAAGAGAGAACAAGATTGAAAGGAAATAATTATCAATAAAATAATTCAAAAAAATTTCTAGAAATGCTGGGTATGTAACTTTCCAAACTGTTGGAGCCCACTGGTAGAGCTATAATAGCTAAAAGCAGACCCCACACCAAGGCACATAATTTGGAAATGTCAGAGAACTTCAAAGAGAAGAGCTAAGCTTCTGAAGAGGAAAATAATTACGTTTAAAGGACTGGGAATCAGAATATCATTAAACTGCCCAGCATCAACATCAGAAGCTAGAAAGGCACCAAAGCATGGCCCTCTTTCAGTCAAGTGTGAGGGTAGAATAAAGATGTTTTCAGGAAAGCAATTTTCAAAAAATTTACTTCCTGTGCATTCTTTCTCAGGAAGCTACTGAAAGATACACTCCCCTAAAATGAGAGAGTAAATGGATACAGAGGAAGGAATGCAATGCAGAAAACAAGAGAGCCAACCCATGAGAGGTGAAAGGGGTCCAGGATTAGAAATGTGCATGGAACACAGGGGCAACCAGTCTTGTTTGGAGGAGCATGTCAGAAGATGCCTCACGTGATTTCTTCAGGAAGATAAAATCAATTGAGTACTTGATACATGTAGAGCAGAGTAAGACACTTGCCAATGAGATTGGGATGGAATTAGTGAGAGGTACATAAAAAAACAAGCCAAAAAATAGCAGCAGCAAAAAACAGCAACAAAACAATAAATATCAGGAAATAAAAGTTGTGTAGGAAAGAAAAAATAGCATAATTTACTACATTGCTTTATCATAAATTGTATTAGCATACTTACGCTAATATAAACACAGAATATTTATCTATGTGAAATTAAAATGAAATTATATTGAGGAATAGGAGTAAAAAGGGTACTATTAGGAGGTTAGGGTAAAAAAAGCAAAGAGAGTTAAAACCTTTTTTTTTAATCCCAAAACAGAAGTCAATAAGTGCAGCCTAAAACTGAAACACCATGAAATGACAAATCAAGTATGTTATTTAGAAATATGGAGATAAATACCAAAATAATTACTAAATTTGGTGAAAGGGAGACATCTATGTGTTTGGGGTGGGGGATTTTTTTTTTTTTTACTTGTGAAATTTGTAAGTTATTTGACCCTTAAGCTATATGTATGTATAATTGTGACAAAAATCATAATTTAACAAAGAACAGAAAAGAAGCTCTGCAATATCCATGCTGCTCATTTGCTTGATTCTTGATATAATCTGTTCTTTCTTAGAAAACTGTTAATTTTCCTTCCTCATTCTTAACTACTTCAAAGGAGTGATTGAATTTTAAGAACATAAAGCATGATGCTCGCTATAGCAGGGATTTAAAATTCATTTCTAAATAGTTTTACATACATATATATACATATATATATGTGTATATATATATGATTATGGGAAAATTTCAGGTGACAGATGTTAATAATCCAACAAGCTACAGGAGAAAAGAGTACCAAGGCTTTGATGCCCCAAGAGTTGCTGAAGGTCACAAACCAACTATGTAAATATCTAGTGGTAATAATACTTTAATAACAGAACTTCACTTTTTTTAATCTTTTATTCTTGGAGTTGGGGGAAGAGGGAAACATATGGTAGGAGAAGATAATGAGAGAAGGAATAAGAGCACCAACTTAAAAATCCACTAGGAACCCAAAGAAGTCCCATAATAACTTCACTATTTATCATCACTGATTATTTCTTATGAAACATGTGTGCTACAAATAAAAAGTTTTATTTGAATTCAGAATCATTTGTTTAGCCTGAAATCAATCAAGCTGCAAAAATTCCTCATCTATGGCAGCCACAAGTATATGTCACAAAACAGTCCCTTTATGCCAAGGGATGTAATAAGTTTAGACAAAAGAAAGTCAAAGGTGACTTCCAGAATTTTTACAGCAAATTCACTGAGTGCTATGGTCTAATTGTTTGTGTTCCCTCCCTCCACAAATTCACATGTTGAAATCCTAACATCCAAAATAATGGTGTTAGGAGGTGGGGCCTTCGGGAGGTGATTAGATCATGGGGTGGAGCCCTCATGAATGGGATTAGTGCCCTTACAGAAGAGATACCACAGAGCCCCTAGCCCCTTCCACCATGTGAGGGTACAATAAGAAGGTGGCTACCTAGAAGAGGGCCTTCACCCGACCATGCTGGCACCTTGATCTTGGACTTCCAGCCTCTAGAACTGTGAGAAATAAATTTCTGTTGTTTATAAGCCATCTGGTCCATGATATTTTGTGCAGCAACCTGAACAGACTAAGTCACTGGGATTCTGCGTCAGTGGGGATCTTGTTCAGTGCACTGAAAAATAATTAAGGGCAGGTGGGACTCTGGCCTTATATAAAAAGTCAGTATGGGTATCAAGAATATTAAGAACTTGATCACAACACATTGATATATGTACTAAAAAAGAAAGGTCACTGTTCTCTCTCATTTATAATCTGAAACACAGATACATGAGTGAGAGAGTAAACACTGAATGACACATTATTGATAGTGTCATATTTATCTGACACTATTGTATGTGATAAGAATATGACATCTTAGGGGATAAAAAAACCACTGAAAACATTGCTATACATATCTTTTGACCCAACAAGTTCAGTACTAGGAATCTTTCTCCCAAAATTCCACATATGTACAAAAATATATGCATAAGAATGTACACTGCAGAATTGTATATAAGAGAAAAAAAGAAAATATCTAAAATGTTCATTAATTTTAGAATTTCCAAGTGATACAACTGAATTATAGAATATTAAAAGTCCATTTGACTGTATATATACAGTCATACACAGCCTTGAACATATATATGGTAATATATCCTAGATAGTTGTAGATCAAAAAATTTTTTAAATATTTTACTGTGATCTCATTTATATTTTTAAAATATCTGCATGTGTGTACAATATGAATTTCAATGCCTAGAATAGGCCCTAGAAGAATACACACTGCTTGTTGGTAGTGATTACCTGATTACCTCTGGGAAGGTTATATGGAAAGGATGAGGGTTTAGAGAAGCCATATGTAGTAGTGGGATTAAGGGTATGGACTTTGGTGCCAGACCTCTTAAAGTCTGAATCCTGGCCACTTACTGTATGTCCTCTCTAGATCCTTCAGTTTCCTCATTTTTAAAGTGTATGGGTGCATGTGAGTATTGCTTAGAACAGACGTGGCACGTGATCAATTAGCAAGCATGAAGCAAACATTCATCGGTATTATTAAGGGAGAATTTTAGTTTTCATTCTGTAACTGCTGTTTTATTTAACTCTTGCACAATAGATCAATGTACTATTTTATAATCTAAAATAAAGAGCAAATCGAGAAATTTTGGTGTAATTGTTCTAATAATGATGAAATTGTACAAAAATGCCTGGGCACTGAGTTCCAAGACCTTCTGCCCATTCACTGCTAAATGAACTAAAGTACTCAAAGTAAATAATTACCCCTCTACTATCTCAAGGGCAGGAAATTATTGCTCTTCCCCCTTAATGAGTCCCACAGTGCTGTGTACACAGTGGGTGTGCACTAAATATTTCCTGATAATGATAATGGTGAGGATGCTGACAGCTGTGACATACTATAAAGCTTAATTTAAAAGCCATCAGGAAAATGTAACACAGAATATGGCCCTTCTGAATTTTGTCTGCATGGGAAACAAATTCTGTTAGATTACTAATAAAGTAATTCAGGGCACATTGTACTATTGATTGCTTTGGAACCATCTGAGTTTTTGCTCATTAGTATGATCTAATTATTATTTCAGATGATTCAGAGGGCATGACAAGGTCCATTTCTATTATTTCAGTATTAAAAGTTGGTCTCCTGTAAGCATTTTCTAAATTAAATGCACAAAAGATGTTATCAACTAAATTATATTTAATCCCTGAAGCAAGACTTTGCAACAGTGTGACTATTTTCTATTTCCTTAAATTGCAACGCTACTCTGTTTCTGCAGTGACATACTCTTCTTCTGTGTGTTTAAGCAGTCCATGCATGGAGAGAATGACTTTATTGGAAACATGATGATGCCTCTCTATTCTAGCTCCATCTAAGTTTGGGGGGATGGGGCTCCAACTGTTTATTTATAGGTTACACTGCCTCTCTTCTGCAATCACTGAAGCATCAGCCAGGTGGTATATCAACGACAATTATCCCTCCTATCGGCAAAATCTGAAATTAATCTTTAATGATGAATGTCTATCTCCTTGATGCCAGTGTGGTGGTGACTGCCGTGCTGGGAAGAGACACCAAAATAAATTTATAATACAGAGAAGATACACTGTAGGGAACAAGAGCAGGACTATGGAGTGTTGGTGGCCTTTCTCAATGGGAGAGTCTCCCTCCATAACTGTATCCATCAGCATCTAGTCAGGGAAGAAAAACTACACTCGTTATCTGAACAGGGAAATTTTAACATAAAGAATTGTGAACTATTAACAGGATATGAACTACTTAGAGGGGCAGGGAAAACTCTAAAGATTACGGGAATAGCAGACCTAAGGAGTAGCTGCCACTCTAAGGTAGAGACAGAACAGCCAGGAAGGAACAAGCTGAGAAGGGGATTCTGCCCACGGCTGAGACTGAGACCTCATTGGAGAGGGTGTACCTGTGGCTCACTAGATGGCGGAAAAGTCT
Organism: Eubalaena glacialis; assembly: GCF_028564815.1. Classification (NCBI taxonomy): domain Eukaryota; kingdom Metazoa; phylum Chordata; class Mammalia; order Artiodactyla; family Balaenidae; genus Eubalaena; species Eubalaena glacialis. The sequence goes on along the minus strand of NC_083723.1, from coordinate 99,582,148 downwards.
ACTGAGGTGTCCCAGGTTGGGCCTGGATGCTGGGGTGCTGATGAGACACACTAATAAGCTGCTGTTGGAGCATTAATAAGACTCACTGGAAAGTCACCTTAGATGCCAGCAAAGACTAAAAACTTGCTGGGATGGTGGTGGAATTTGCAAAGAAGTCTACTCTCTGGGGTGCCCATGAAGATTTCCAATGGGACAGCCAAGCACTGGGGTGTCTTCCCGACTCACTGGACAGCCACTGGCCCAGGCAGTGACAAGATTCATTGAGAGATGAGTGCCACTTGCAGCTGTACACTGAATGATGCAAAAGGATGAATCACACCATATCTGGGACAAGAAGCTCCCTTCCTCCTACTGTATCCCTCCAGTGCTCTCTATTTGCAATACTAATAGTGTGCTGCCTGGCAGAGAAATATTTGCAAGGTTGAGCTTCTTTATCACAAAGCAGGGCAAAGAAGAGTGGATCTGGAACTCAGAGGCAAAAAATTGATAACTGGTACAATAGCCAAGCCTGAGATATTGGAATTATATTTTATTAAAGGACCTCCTAGAAGTGACTCTCCTAATTTCTTGACCATTTATTCATTCATTTATTAACCCAATCAAGAAATATTTATTGATTACATACCGTATAACAGGTGCTATACTATGGACCAAGATTAGAGTCACAAATGAAAAATATAATTCCTGGACTTGATCTCTGATGGCTGGTTTTCTCCCTGGGGTTCTTAATTCCACCCCCAGTTTGCTCAATATTCTGTTACTCTCTTGATCAGTCCCCTCCCCCTGGCTTTCATCTCCTTTGTTCCCAGCATGCTCCTCGGCCCTAGGTGGCTACACTCTAATAAAACAAATAACACAGTGTTTAGTCAAATATGTTTACATAAAAATTTAGAAAGATGGTGACATCCTAAATTAGAACATTGGCAGTTGGAGAGTAGGAATCAAGCAAAGTAGGGAGGATGATTAGGAGGTAGAATAGGCAGTTCCCCGTGAACACTTTGATGGAGAGCATATGCAGAAAGAATGACAATCAGGTATTTTTATGTTGGTAGAAAACTTTCACCAAGAAAGGGTCTACAGGAAGGAGAGGTGGCTGGGGGTGGGGACTGAGTAGGAAATAATTAGGTCAGTTTACACATCTGGAGTCTCAGGTGCATAAGGGGAAAGATCCAGCAGGAAGGTGATGTTTGCCTAGAGCAGAAGAGCAAGTCCAGGAGTCATGATCATAGAGGAGTTTTCCCAGTTCTTGAATGAATGACTGAATGAGGAAAGTAGCACAGAGTAAATATGATGAGATCTGGGGCAGAGGGAAAGCAAAGTTTCCATATATAATCCACACACATTCTCCACTGTGGGTCTACTTTTGACCTTCATTCTAGGCTAATGAAGAAGATGAAGTTATCTTCACATCATTTCCTTAGCCTATAACAAGAAAAGGTGAGAAAATGTGGCTTTACTTCTCAGACAAATTCTCCTTTGGAAGCAAGATGGCTGCCACAGTTCCAAGTATCATGTACAGATATAACTACATCCAGTGTGTGTGCAAGACTCTCCTCCAAGAGGTGAATGCCGTAAACCAGCCTAGCGCCTGATGCATTGGGGAGAATAAAGAACACTACAAACAATCCAAAAGGAGAGTAATGATCTAAGTGAGACCTAGAGAGGGAGATCGCAGAACAAGCCTTCCATGCAGGTGCAAGGACTATTGGGCACTTAGTTTCTTTTCCACTGAAAACTCCACCCCCAACATTCTGCCCTGAGGTTTATCCCTGATTTCCATTTTACAGCTTGAGCAATGCAGGAGTCCTTTTTTTCTCCTTGCAAGGAATCAGTTGTCAGAATGGCAAAGGAAGGGAGAAGAAAGAAAAACAGAGGGGGATGGAAAGAGGAAGATAGCCTACTCTTCCCCAGGCCAGAGCTTCGAGACTCAGAAATCTCATTAAAAATACATATTCGGAGGACTGACCCTCACAATTTTTCATGCTGCTGCAAATGGCTCAAGGACCATCAACTAGAAAACTGTGCCCCTAGTGGTTACAGTGTGCTGCTGATTCTTGTATTATAGATGTGCAGTAAGAGTTTAGGATGGTGTGAACTAGGATGATTTGGGTTTAAGAAAGAAGCAGAACTCCAGCTTGGATTTAAAGAGTGGGAGAGAGCAAGGCAGACTCTTCCTATTTATATAGGAATGAACATGAAGTGCCTGTGCAACAGAACATTTCACCTGTGGGACCCTGCTCCTAGCCCCACAGCCTCTCAGAGCAGAATAAGATGGTGAGAACAGGAACTAATGTGGATGCAGTCGGCTTGAAAAGAATGGGATAATTCAAAGATACACATTTAAAGTAGCAATTTAAGATCTTACTGAGAAATCACATTCATGGGAGGAGGAGAGAGAAGAACCAAACAAGAGCATAGGAAAATGATGCTATTACTGACCAAAAAAAGAAGGGAGAATAGGTAGATTAAGTCAGAGACATGAGGCAAGAGAAGTAGGCAGGAACCTGGTCCTATAGAACCTACAGGTTATCTTAACAATTTTAGACTTCAATTTAAGAGTAAAGGTAAACCCTGAAGAGTCTGAAACAAGAGAGTGATATGTACAGATTTGTGTTACAGGTAACACATCTTGCTCCACAAAGAATGAATTAGAGACCAACAGACTGAGTGCAGGGAGAATTTTGAGGAGGTGTTTGTAGTAATCCATCCAAAAGACTGTGGTCCTCTGAATATGGACAGTGGAAGTGGGGCTGGATCTATGTGAACAGATTTAAGAAATAGTTAGGAAGTAAATTTAAATAAGATTTGGTGATAGGACAGAGTAAGAGAAGAGTGTAAAGGGTCAAAGATCATGACCAGACTTTTGGCTTGGCCTTTTGTGAAGTACAGAACTTGTGAGAAAGAGAGATTACATGAATAGGGGTAGTGGTGAAGGATAAGTTCATTCTTGGATGTGTTACATTTGAGGTGACAGTGAAGCATCATCCAACTGGGGAAGGATGGATGTGTCTGAAATTCAGCCTGAGGTGGAAGCTCTAGACCCTAGAATTTAAGGAAAGCCAGGCCTGTTGGAGGTCTGATGGGATGGCCCCATAGGGATACCTGAGACTTTCTAGACAGTAAGCCTTAGGTAAAAAGAGTTACACAGTTTGGTTTGAGAACTGATCCAAAAAAGAGAGATGAATTTTGAATGCATGGTTTATAAATCAAATTATCCTCTGGTTCATCCCCTCAGGAACCCACACTGCATTCTTGGGTTAGAGACCTTAAAAAACCAGAATGAGTAAAATCTAAATCTGCTTCTTCTCCATAACCTCAGTGGACACTGAAAGTAGAAGGCTTTAGTAGCAGTAGGTCTCCAGGGGCAGGAGTGACATTCTTTGTGATGAAAGTACATCAGGCACAATGATGGTGCCTTCAGGATCCTCTGCACTAGTGCCCTGCAGAGGAGTTACCAGGGAAATTGGTGGGGTCTTTCATGGGCATTGGTGGATAGTGGCCATGGTGATGATTATCACACAAAGGAGCTTAGAAATACATACCTCAAGTGCCAATTTTTGTAAATTCAAGAGGATCTTACTGGAGAGAAACTTACAAACAGCCAACTAGCAGAACTCACGTGGACCCCTCAGCCATCGATGTCCCATATAGAGCTGTGCTTAGGCCAGGCATAATTGGATGAATACCATGAAAAAGCCTCCTTGAGGGGCCCATCCCAGTAATGCACTATCTATTTATGGGAGCAGGACATATCTAGACCAGTATGTTACAACAGAAGCTCTCTGACTCAAGAAAAGAGTTTGTTAGAAAAAGAGAGTCTCCAGAATTCACTGCTAGTTGGTATCAGCCTGTTTATCAGTTGAGCTAACTCATACCTGTTGAGCCAGTTTTTTTCTATGCTTTCAGAAAAGGGGAGAAAATGAGCCTCCAGGGCCTTCCAGATTCATCTCTCTTTAATGATAAAAGATGCACTTGCAAAAAATATAAAGATACTTTAGCTTAAAGGAAAGAAAATAATTGATGCCACATTCAACCTAGTTGTAAGAGGACAGGAGCAATCCCTTAGGAGAGGGCACACTTCAAAAATTTCCATTTAAGAAGGGCTTAGATGTATTGTCAATGCTTTAGAAACTCCTAGAAATATCTGGGAAAAATATGGGGTACTTTTCTGGTGATCAAAAAAAAGAGCATGTAGGAGAGGAGCCAGAGAAATATTCTTTTGGGTCTCAGAAACATGTAGTCTGGGACAAGTGGATTATCCACTTGTCCCAACAAAATGGATTACAGACAGATACACACATATATGGAGGAAAGAATTATCATATAGTCCCTCTACCAACATGTCAGTAAATTTAAATCTGACACCATTTTGCTTAAAGTAGGCAATAGATACCTTGACCATCAAAAGGGCTCCGTATTTTAGTTTTATTTTAAGAGAGAAAATTCAGATACCATGGAAACATTTTTACTGACCTAGTTTTGTTTCTGCATTGAGCTGGAGATGAGGAGTAAATGTGGAAAACAGAAATCAAGAAGAAGAAACATTTCTGTTTCTTTCCATTTATTTTTTTTATTACTCCACCTCAAGCTCCATATCAACACATTCCCTACTTTCCTTAAAGTGCTAAATTATCTCCAGGGATTAGCCACATACATCCTCTTCCTTACAATCAGTAGAAACAAGCCCCCATTTGTTTGTGTGTATGTGTGTGTGCAGTGCACATGTATGTACTCTTAAATCCTCAATTCTTTACTGATATCGTAACAGACACCATCAACTGGAGCCCCCATTTCATTCTTTCCTCTTTCTTTTATTAATAAATCACACACACCCTTATTCAGGTTTGAGCAGGCACCCAGCTAGACTGCATTTCCCTGGCCTCACTTGCATTTAGCAGTAGCATTGTTACCAAATTCCCTCCCAGGGAATGAGAGCAGCAGCAGGAATCCATGTAGTTCCCTGGTACCCCTTCCTCTCTTTTCTCCTTCTCCTACTTACTGGCATGTAGGGGCAACTGGAGCAGCCACTTTCTAGAGATGGAAACCACATGTGGAGGAGGACAAAGACGAACATCTCATCTGTCGCTTGGGGGACCTCATGGAGCAGAGGTGTTACATTAAACAGAATCAAACATTTACTTTATTTAAGCTCCTTCATTTTTAGGCCTCAGTTATAGCAACTTAACTTGTACCCTGATTACAAATATCAAACTACAGAGAATTGCCAACCTATTTTGTAGCACTGTATTAGGAGAGGTACACATTGCTGAAGGCTTTGGCATGTATGTTTCATCTAATTCAGTCTTACTCCTACATCTATTTATGTCCACTTTACTGTGCAAAATTTCAACTGTTTCTCAGATATCTAGTTTTTTGTTAACAATTAAATCTGGCTGGTATTTATTTTTAGCTCACCAGGTGTTAATATTTTATCTGATATTTTTCAAGTCACTTCACTTATAGAAATGAGTTCTGAAGGCACCAAATATTACTCATTGCATTCAAGAGGCCAGAATGATTGCATTAAGTTAAATCTCTGTCTTTCTAGCTGATAGCCAATGATTCCTATTATGACAAAGCTGTGTTGACTATCATCAAAAGAAATGTCACAGTACACAGACTTCTGGTTTTATTGGCTAATTTGGTGGAAATAAAACTAATGTGGTTTTTGCAATGAAACTAAGACTCTAAGGAATGTTCTATAAAATCTTCCCTCTGCAAAAGCATGATTAATTAGTGTGCTCTAGTTAACCATCTCCCTTTTTATTTTATTTTACTAAGGGTGTTTTTCCTCCCCTGGCATATGGTTAGAAAAGTATTATATTTCATGCAGATTTGGACAGTATTTGCCACCTTTAAATTTTGAAGAGTTACAGGTCATACTCCTTTGCATTGGAAAACCCCACTAGCTGCTTATCTAGTGAGATTTAAGGGCACCAAAACTCTCACTGCCTTAAGATATCTCCTTCTTGTTGTAGTAAGCCAACTCTCATTATGAATGTCTCACATTTTTGTTAGAGTATTACCTTTGGAAATCCCTGTTCAAAATGTGATTGTACCATTTTAAATGGATAGTACATAGCATGTTCATGTGTTGGCAAAGATGGAATTTTTAGATTATCTAATGTCATATAGCCAGATGGCATGAGGTTTTGGATCATAAGAGAGATACATTTTTATATTAGGGAGAAATAACAACACGGCTAAAAGAGCCTATAAAGAATGCTCTAGTGAGCATTGAGTCATTCAGGAAGAACTGAGACACATTGGATTGTGAGGACATCTTCTTATTGGCAGAATTTGAATGGGGTCTAGGGAATATAGTAGTAACGTATTTCTGCGTACAAATGTTTCATTTATTTTGATGGCTGTATAACATATATATAGGAGAGTAAAGGAAATAGACACTAAGCTATTCAGGGATGGTAGGGCATCAGGTGCCAACTCAAATGGGTCAGGAGAAAAAATAAAAGCTCTCTGCAAATGGCATTATTTTGTTCTTTTTTATGGCTGAGTAATATTCCATTGTATATATGTACCACATCTTCTTTATCCATTCTTCTGTTGATGGACATTTAGTTGCTTCCATGGATGGACCTAGAGATTTGCATACTGAGTGAAGTAAGTCAGACACAGAAAAACAAATATCATATGATATTGCTTATATGTGGAATCTAAAAAAAAGGGTACAAATGAACTTATTTACAAAAGAGAAGTAGAGTTACAGAGGTAGAAAACATACTTACGGTTACCAGGGGGTAAGGGCAGGGAGGGATAAATTGGGAGATTGGGACTGACATATACACACTACTATATATAAAATAGATAACTAATAAGAACCTGCTGTATAGCAAAGGGAACTTTATTCAGTACTCTGTAATGGCCTATATGGGAAAGAATCTAAAAAAGAAAAAAAAGAGTGGATATATGTATATGTATAATTGATTCACTTTGCTGTACACCTGAAACTAACACAGCATTGTAAATCAACTATACTCCAGTAAAAATTTTTTTAAAAAAAGGAAGAAATGCAAAGAAAAAAAAAGCTCTCTGTACTAGACTTGCAACTATTCTGTACATTTGTGATTGGTTCAAAATAAGTTTTTTTTAAAAAATATTCAAAAATCAACATTGAAAGAAAATATGTTAAAGAAATGCTCAATCTCATCAGTGTTACTTCAACTCACTTGTACTTCTCAAATAATAATTTACTACTTTCTTTATGTGATTCAATCTGTGTGTGTTCAACTCTGAGTATTACAACAGAGATTAAGAGTACAGAATCTACAGCTAGATTATCTGAGTTTGAATCCAGTTCTGTCATTTACTATCTGTGAGATATGGGCAAATTACCTTACCTCTCTGTTCTTCAGTGTCCTTATTTATAAAAAGTAAGGATAAAATGAGTTAACATATATAAAGCATTAAAGTATTGACTGATACATATTTATGGATAAATAAATGTTATAGCGTCAACTTTGTTATATAAAGGATTTTGAGTTGTTCTAAGTATACTCACAATATATTACTAATAATACAGCAATAGTAATGACAATAATACTAATAATATATTCTAAATCCATGACTAACAATATATTTTTCACAATAAATCACAATTTTCATTTTACCTATATTAAATATTTAGCTATTTTTCATAAGACTGGTAACTCTGTTTTCTCTTTCAGGGCTTTCAAGGTGATATACGAGGGATATAGAAATAGCAACATTTTTAGGGAAGATTTTGAAAACTGCTTGAAACTGGGAGTTAAGGGCCGTGTGCTTTAGATAATAACACACTTGGGACAGTGCTTCATAAGGTTATATGAGCCAGCTCAGGCTATAAAAGCAATACTAGCAGTGGCCTGGCATCACGCTATGTTCTGGGAAAGCTGTGTTAATGAAATACAGTCTCAGTTTCTTGGGCTGGTGATTTTTTGGTTCATTATCAAAGAAATATAGACAGTTTCCTGCCCAAAACCCTTATGCCAAGAATTCGATGACCTCCACAAACAAGCTCAGCAAATTCCCATGATGTCAATCCACTGGGCAGTTTTCCGAGATAGCAGTTCATGGCTGGGCCTTCTTAGAAATATTTCCACAAAGTGGGGAAAAGGTGGGCGGTGGGGAGCAACTCTGCCCCCTCTGTTCACAAAATAAGTAAATAAATCACACTGAGTCTGTCTAGCACTGCCATAGACTTTTCTCTCATTAAAGAATCCCTAGATAATATTTTTTTCAGTAGAAATAGATCTAACACTGCCATAGACTTTTCTCTCATTAAAGAATCCCTAGATAATATTTTTTTCAGTAGAAATAGATTTCTGTTTTCTTTCTAGATCAGGCTATTCTGACTCAGTTATTCAGATTCTAAAGCAGGAGTTTAGTGAGTCAGGTGAGGGGTCCAGAGTATCATCTCCTGTGAAGGCATGCCTTGTTAGACTGTGGATTAAGCTCAGAAAGAAGTGGTAGGTTCATTTGTTTTGTTTCTTAGATTCCACATATAAGTGAAAACATACCATATTTGTCTTTCTCTGTCTGACTTACTTCACTTAGCATAATACTCTCTAGGTCAAACCATGTTGGCACAAATGGCAAGATTTCATTCTGTTTTGTGGCTAATATTCCATTATATACACCACATCTTCTTTAAATCCAGTCATCTATCGGTGGACACTTAGGTTGCTTCCATATCTTGCTATTATAAATAATGCTGCAATGAACATTGGGGTACATTTTTTTTTATTAGTGTTTTTGTTTTCTGCAGATAAATACCCAGAAGTGGAATTGCTGGATGGTATAGTAGTTCTATTTTTAATTTTCTCAGGAACCTCCATACTGTTTTCCATAGTGGCTGTACCAATTTACATTCCATCAACAAACAGTGCATGAGGGTTCCCTTTTCTCCACATTCTGGCCAACACTTGTTATTTCTTATCTTTTTGATGACAGCCATTCTGACAGGTGTGAGGTGTGAGGTGATATCTTGTTGTGGTTTTGACTTGCATTTCTAAGATGACTAGTGATGTTGAGCAACTTTTCATGTGCCCAAAACGAACAAACAAATATAACAAGACAGAAAAATACTCACAGATACAGAGAACAAACTAGTGGCTGCCAGAGAAGAGGGGGTTGGTGGATGGGCAAAATAGGTGAAGAGGATTAAGAGGTACAAACTACCAGTTATAAAATAAATAAGTCACAGGGATATAATGTATGGCACAGGGAACATAGTTAACTATATTGTAATAACTTTGTACAGTGCATAATGTATAAAAATATCAAATCACTGTGTTGTGTACACCTGCACCTGAAAACTAATGTCATATTGTAAGTCAACTATACTTCAATTAAAATAAAAATAGAAAAGAAGCGGTGGGTGAGAGGTAGAACACTAGTGCTGTAGGACTTCATCCTCCACTAAGACTCTGGTTCATTATACGCACAGCAAATGGGTTTATCCAGTATTGCCTGTTCTCTTTCCTAGACTGTTAAACTTGAAATTAGCGGAAGATAAACTCACAAGATTGCATAGAAACCCAAACTTGGTTTCATGTGGAGAGGGGAGAGGATGTGGGATTTAGTGGATAGTGAGAGTTTTCTTCTCACAGTAGATTATTGCTATTTCAACATCTCTCTGCACTTGCCTCTATTAAGCAGAACTGTTGAAATGATATCTCCCACTTAGACCATAAGAGTTAAGGTTAATGTTTATTTTTTAGTACTTTAAGGTTAATAATATTCTATATCTAGAGCACTTTGCACACAGTGACTGACACACTGTAGATGTTCAATTACATACTTACAATTTTTTATTTCATTCATTAATTCTGTTCAGGCAGGCAATTGGTCATCAGCCCCCTAAAATTGTTTTTCTTTCCTGCCCTCTGGGATTATTAGCGCTCTTCTGATATCCCTAGAAATTTTACCCTTCTATTCATCAAAACCTGCTTGAAACCATACCTGCCCTCAAAGCAGAATAACCAGAGTCAGAGAGGCACTGAGTCAAACCTTGGCAGCGTCCATCGTATGTGGTCATAGCCAAAGGATCCCAAGCATCTTGGTGTCATTCCCAAGATCATCTGTACTGTGGAGCTACATGTATTAGACTACCTGCCTCTGATTCTGTTGAATATTCTATTCACCTAGCAAGCTTCCTTTGCTTTGATTCTATATTCACTAAGCAAGCTTTACGTTTTTATTTCACTTCCCATATAATTCTTCCAACAAGAAAAGAATGTTCACCACATACAATTCAATTTTTATCCCTATATTAGTTATTTCTCCCCCCAAATTAACAAATTAATATTCAGGTTTTATACACTGGTTTTGAAGCTTCATTTGGGTCTGTCCATGAGATGTGGCAGGAGTGCTAAAAAAAAAGTTCTTTCTGAGGCCGCAAAGCTGAGAAACAGATCTAGGCTTCAGAAATGAATGGTAGCCACCAACTGAGGTCTTCTGAGAGACATAGGGTGGCCTTTTCCCAGATGAGTACATACTCTGCAGCCCATGTGCTTTCCGTACACTTGATGCATGTTACAGTAATTCTGTAGAAGACATTAATGATACTGCACTCTTTCCATTTGGCTTCTGGACCCAGACACAGATTCGATTACTGGCTCGTCGAAAGTAATCTATCTGACATCAAATGGACATTGAAGTGGCCATTTCTACAGTCACCATACAAGACCACTGCACAGATCATCCAAATATTGCAGCCATACTCATTGTCCCTACACAATACTGTGCAATCAATCTGGGTGCGAGGAGGACCTTCACAGTGTGGATGACACTGACAGTATGCGGTCTTAACAGTGCTCCCATCTAGCTGCCTACACTTGAAAGTTGAGCAGTACACTGCATGGCCGACTCTTTCATTTTACTCATTTTAACCATCAATGAGATCGGCTGCCCAGTAGAAGAGCGTATGAGCTTTGTCAGATGATCAGGATGCCCTGATGGGACTAGAATTGGTTAAATTCCTTATTATTCTTCTGCTTTGTTTTAGTCTTAGTTTTAACAACAACAACCAAACTTACTCTTATTTATGCTTTACCAATTTCATTATTTATCCTCATGATAAGTAGGTGAGACAGGTAAGGTAGATACTATTATTCTCTTTAGATTGATGAGGAAAGAAGCTTAGAAAGGATAAATAATTATACCAAGCTCAACACAGTCAATAGATGATAGAGTTGGAACTTGAAACCAGATCCAATGATCTATGAAAATACTAGTCATGTATTAGTTTAATAGACTTTAGAATAGTGGTTCTTGCATTTTAGTGTACTTAAGAATAAGTTGGGACCCTGACTACATATCGAACTAATTCAAGCTGCTAGTTAGCTCCTCCTTCCCAAAACAACTGTGGTGAAACAATAGTCAGAAACAAAGCAGGAAAAAAAAAAAAAAGAGGGAAACATGGACCTGAAAATCTAACCAAAACCTGTCACAAACTTTTGGGGAAACCACGGTGCTTGAGTTGGTTAGTGATATAGACATAATAATGGTAAGATTGGTTAGATAAGAGCTATTAAATTACCTGAATTCAGAGAAAAGAATTTTTAAAAGAAAATACGAAATGAAAGCTAAAAGATACAAAGAACAGGAACAGAAGTATCAAAATTGGATATTAGACATTACAAGAAAAAAAGGAAAAGAATAAGGCAAGAAGAAAATATTTGAACAAACAAGATAAAGTGTGTCCAATTAAAGTAAGATAGAAGATGGAAAGTCTAGATTGAAAATCCTTAAAGAGAAACAGGAGAAAAAAGGAAAATTTCACACCCAGACATATTATTATGAATTTCAAAACATGAAAGAAAATATAAAAGTTTATGAGAAAAAGGACCAAAAAATTTTAGAAGGCTATTTGCTGGGTTAAAGAATAGATGCATTTGCGATATTAATTGGTATTGCTGGGGTTGCTCTCTATAGGAATTGCACCAGTTTATATTCACACCAGCAAAGTATGAGAGATGACTGCAGCTCAGCCAACATGGTGCATTATCAGACCTGGAATTTTTGACATTTTGCTATATGGCATTTCAGAGTATAATTAATTTACAATAACCTCATTATAAGTAAAGTTTTACATATTTTCACGTGTTTAAAAGCCACTCATATACCCTTTAATATGAACTGTCTATTTGTATCTTTCCGCTCACTTTGTCCTTGGGTTTTTGCTCTTTCTCTATATTTTCCCCATTTTGTCATTTGTCTTTTAACTTTGCTTGTAGGCAGAAATTTGTTTTTTACATGAATAAAAATTAAAATAAATTTTCTTTTATAATTTCTGAATTTTTGATATTGTAAAGAAGGGTCTTCCCACCCCAAGGTTAGAATTCCTAGGAAGTTACAAAAAAAATTCCTAAGTACCTACTTTGGAATTTCTGGTCCTGTAGTTCTGGCATAGAGCCAAAACTCTGCTTTAGAAATCTCTCTAGCCTAACCTACCCTCTTGTTAGATACTCAGCAAGTGATTAATGGTGACAGTAACCCAAATGTCACTTGATAATAAACCACTCACTGAAGGTACAGCTCTGTTCTCAAAAACCATTAATACCTAAAAAGTAAAGTTGTGATCACTTTGAGTACTTAAAACGTCACAAAAGCATAAAGTCAGAAGTTGTGGAACTAAGTAGAAGTATGTGAATAAGGCTCCCTCCCACCCACTGCGAGAATTCCCCTCACCTCCATTGGAGTCACTGCCCTTTCCAGATCCTAGGCCACTTAGCACAGTTGATAGTGCAACTCAGGCCACACACAGGGAGAACAGAGGCTGGCGGTTCTAAAAAGAGAGTTTCTTCTTTTATTGCCTGTATTAATCTGTTCTCTACACTCAAAATTATCTCCCCTACATCTATTCCATCAATTAAAGATTCACCAATTCATTTAGCATAGCAAGCTCCTTTCCCTCTCTCCCCCTTTCCTCCCCCTTCATTCTATTGGGTCTTTAGACAACATTTAGTTCACTGGTTCTCAACCCCCGCTGTACAATAAAGTCACATAAGGAGGTTTATAAAACTCCCCCTGCCTGCGCCTCAAGCCAAGCCCATTAAATCAGAATCTCTGGAGGTGAGGGGTCCAACGTGTTATCAAGTCTCCTCAGGTGATTCTAGAATACAGCTGACAGTTCAGTTCCCCCTCATCTAGTTAATCAATTAACACTTCACGGATAGTGAAGAGCAAGCTTAAGGCTGCAACAAGAATTTTGATAAACCTTGAGAAGTGCTTTTGGAGATGGCACATTCCGGAGGATACCATTTCTGGACAGGGCGTGGCAGTAAAGAATTTGTTTTCCCAGAGAGCAGCACGAAAAACTTGGGAAAATTTGACATTTTGCTTTATTATTCCAGAATGCCCTGAAAATCTACTCTCTTCCTTTCTTATCACTCTAAAGGAAAGATTAAAAGTTACAAATGATCTCCCTTTCTTCCTGTCGCTTATTACTCCACACTTCACCCTCCCCCCCACCCCGCCTAAAATATACACATCTTTTTGTTTCTCATATAGCCTACTTTCCAGACGTTAAGTATCAGATATTCAGCAGCACAGAAACTGAGTAGAATTCTTTTCTCAAAGAATTATGATTATCAAATGCATTTGATGCATAATGCATTTGATGCAAATGTATAATGCATTTGATGCAAATGCATAATGATTATCAAATGCATTTTTCTAATATTTGAAGATGTTTGTCATGTTGAAGCAATTTCCCTCTCACTTCCTGCGTGTTTAAATGTGAATGAATAGGCTAATGTGTAACTAGGATTCTATCTCTGCCGACTGGCTGCTGGTATTTATAGCTAACCTTTTAGACAATAACGGCTATTCCAAACCTAACAATCCCATTCTGTTTACCACAGTCTTTTCCATATCCGATGATATGGCCTGAAAATAGAATTTCCTTGATTCTAATCATTGCCCCCATTTTCTCCATTTTCCATTTTGCCGTTAAGTCTTCCTTTTCTCCGTTCTCCCACAAGGTAATTTTGCTCATATTCCTACTCAGCAATTCCAAATAATGAAAGCATGTCTTTTTGAAATAAATTTTATTTACACAGATTGAAAATATGATTGTGTTAATGACAGCACTACTTTGGTTATTGCAGAAAAGGGAAATAGGTGCTCCCTATATTTTTGGCCATATGTACACTGAACCCATTCATTCTTCTTTAATTCTATATTTTCATTTTGTGCCACAATAATAATAGATCCCTATTTAATGTACAGGTAACACATTTTTGTTTTGGGGGATCTGAGTATAATAATTTAAGATAAGAGACTTACCTAAAACCCAGGCTGTATTGACACTAAAAGATTATACATTGAAATAGTTATGATATAAAATAACCTGATTCTTATTCCATAAAAGGTTCATATTTTTAAAAATACAGACAACTGAACTAGAAAATGATATTAAAATAGAGCTTATCAAATTTACCACTTTTTGAAACTTCATTTCACTTATATAAAATGTGATTGTAAACTCAACCTGATTAAAAGCTTAAAGAAGTTGAACTAGTGCTAATGAAACAATAAAATATTTCTTTTACCATTAAAGACAACTTGAGAATTTGGGGGAATTTTGATTTGCTGCTAACTAGCTATAAAGCAAGCAAAGTTATACAAATCCAGATGAATGAGAGTTTTAAAAGTGTCCTCAATATGGAAATAATTTGCTAGTATTTTCTCAAACTTATCAGAAAGTTGTTCTACATTTATGTCCAATATTTAATTTATTTAAAAATAAAGATTTCCTGCTCACCACATCCTTTCTCTTATAATAGCAATATGTGGCAAAAAATGTAAATTGGTTATTATGAATCACTTTTCTTGGGTTTTTTCAGTCCATTTGAATGTCTTTCACCTCCTTGTTTTATATCCCATTTTCCATGTCACTTTCCAAATGAGAAATGTCAGTCTGTTTTAGCTTTAACAGTGTGCGGCTCTTAGATAGCACTGAGGGTTAATTGGAATTTTCTGTCTGGTTACATTCTGAAAATTAAAGAGTCAGTTTATCAATAAGCTTGTGTTATCATTTCCATTTCTGCTGTTCCTCAAATTCAGTATGGGAGTCTGACTTTTATCTTTCATGGTAGTGATTGCCAAGGACAAAATTCTTAACTATGGTGATTTTCTGGGACATCATTTTCTTTTTTTAATAAGAAAATATGGCATCCTTAACTAGTTTATATTGTTTTATAGCACTTTAAAAAATAAATATTATGTGACTACACAAATTAAATGGAAAAGTTTTCATAATTAAAGAATTAAATTACTGATTACAAATGTGGTTTTCATCTTTGGTGTAATGTCTATGTTTAGGGCTGAGATAAAGAATCAACTGAATTAACTAGAATGGAATTTAACAGGAATGTATGTCACATTTTCTGCTTATATTTTTACAAATATTTAACAAGAACCGCCCAGTACAACTTGTGAAAGAAAAGGCTTAGAAGTTGTGTTGGATAGTAAACTTCATGCAAGTCAACAGTAGCTTTGAAAAACTGAATTTGTTATTTTGCTACATTATAATAGAATAGTGTGTTGAATAATCTACTCTTCTCTTTACTGGTTAGGTTACACCTGATGTATTCCGTTTAAGCTAGTCATCACAATTTATGTTTTTTAAAAAAGATACAGGCCAGGATCCCATACAGTATTTCATGGAACATATTTTATTAGTAGTTATTGAAGGAAAAAAAGGGTTCTACGGTCAACCACCGAATTAAACAGATTTCTTTACTGCAAGACTTCCCAATGCTTTTAATAGGCAAAGCACAGTTTAACTCTATGAGAAGATACAGTGTGTACATTTTTTTCAAAGTAATTGACAGTAGAATTCTTTTTTCATATAAAATCTATTACCATATTGAAAAATAACTTGAGGGATAACTGGGTTCTACAGAATACAGTTGAGAAAATGCTGGTATGTTCAGTTGGAACTTGATCAAAGCAGAATAACCAGCCAAGCATTTCTCCACTCCTGGCCTGACCTCCTCATCACACAGGTCTCTCTCTTCTGGTCTCTTCTCTGTGAACTAGATGTTGTCTTGGAGTTTGGCTTATACTCAGATTAAAGGAAAAATATATTTCTTGCCTTATGAAATATCTGAAGCAGACACAAGAACAGATTTGCTTGCTACAGATTTAAAAGTTTTATGATTAAAGTTCAAAACTGGGATATTAGAATGTGTGCAAACTGTTGATGGTGACATATTTACAATTCAATGCTTTCCTTTAATGTGGAAAACTTCTATTGGAATAACTGTATAGAGATGGAGTTTGTTACTGACAATCTCATAGCTTCAGATCTATAAGAATTTAGTCAAATTTTCTTTGGGAGTATATAGCACAGCAGAATACCATCATTTGCAATGTACAGAATGAGTCTAGCACACGCCAGATAATCTTTCAGTGAGCAAAATACTTGTAGGAAGCACAAAAATTATGAAAGTAGATTCCGGAGCTACAGAGCACCCGAAAAGCCAGCCAGCGCAATCATTTATCTGATACTTGAATTCCTTCTACCCAGTTAAATGGTTTGGTAGCTAAGGAGATGATGAAATACCCCACAGCAATAGTGTCCAAGCAGAGTTAACTGAATCAAGTGACCTTCACATTCCTCTCTTTTCTAAAATATTGTAACTCTGATGTGAAGGATTAGAATTAATCCAAAATAGGAAATATTACACAATTTTACATATTGCATTTAAATAATCTTATGTTGATCTGTGGAAGGCAATTGCTGGCATTATTGCATCAATTGTTTTAGAAAGAAGCTATTTATTAAACTGTTGTTCCATTCACACTCCCTAGGCACGCCAGAGGCGGGAAATGGTTCAGAGAGGAAATGGAGAAGAGTTCATGCTTGACAAATGTTCTGAAAAATCAACAGGGGGTATGTTTTAGCTTTTCTGATCAGTATCTGATCTGCTGAGGGCATCTGTAATGTTGAGAGGTTCCTGCCTGAAATTGACGCCATCTTCAGCTTAGCCAGTTGACAGATCCTGTATTACTCCTTCCCTCCCATTTATCATTTCTCAGATACTCTCAGTACTTTTGGAGAGTGCTTAGAATTTCCAGTTACACAGAAAAATGTAAACAATAGAACCTCCAGTAAGTTTGGGGAATCTAAAGCAGAGAGGATGTGTGCCTTATGCAACAGGATGTTAAAATGCTTTCAGTGTTAGAGTCTTTTCTTTATTTGTTAGCATTATTGTTTTAGAATTGTTGCGCTCTTTGAATTCAACCAGTCTAAATTTCATATTCAGTCAAGCCCCATACCAAGGCTTGTTAATGTCTTTGCAGCTCCCATAAAAATTATTTCTTTTTTATTCTTTTTGGCACCTACAAAATATAGCCTGTTTTCAGATCAAATCTGTATTATTCCAGTAGCTTTTGAAATGGTCTCTGGCTCCACCACAATTTATTATGCGCACCTCAGATGACTTTTGTTCAAGACATGCAGTTTTAGAGTTGGACGGCCCCTTTGGGATTCTTACCCATCCAGTAGCACGGGGACATTCCAAAACTCACTGTTATTGGCTCCCATTACCAATATTGTGCTCAATGTCCTTTCCAGCCTCAGATCCCACTATTCTCCTATACCACCCTAATCCATTTTGTGCCCATCATACCTCAGAACTGACTTTTCAATTCTTACCTCTACTTTGCCCCTTATATTCTTTCTTCTCAACTTATTCTCCTGAGATTGTTTAATTGACATTTTATAATTATAAGAGGATGGGAGATTTGCACTCAGTCATGAGAAATAATACACAGGGGTCCCTTGGCAACATTTTGCAAAATTATAGTACAATATCACAACCAGGACACTGACATTTGATACAATCCACCAATCTTATTCAGATTTCCCAAGTTTTACCTGTTCTCCATTTTATGTGTGTGTGTGTGTGTGTATGACACAATTTTATCACCTGTGTAGGTTTGTGTATCCACTGACACGGTCAAGATACTGAATGGTTCCAGCACCACGAGGATCCCTCACGTTGCCCTTTTATAATCACAGTCACCTCTTTCCTCCCCAGTCCCCCACACCTAACCTCTGGAAACCACTAATCTGTCTTCCATTTCTAAAATATTGTCATTTCAAAATGTTCTATAAATGGAATCATATAGTATGTAATCTTTTAGGATTGGATCTTATCACTCAATTCCCTGGAGATTCATCCAAGTTAAGCTTTTGGTATGTCAATCATACCAATAGTTTTTTTTAATTGCCATTTAGTTAACGTTTGTTGACTAGATAAATATATAATTTAATGATTGAATAGGGATAACGCCCTAATGCCCTGCTTTTTTTTCTGAAAATATTTGGTTTAGACACTTTTTGACATCAGTTTTCTAGAATATTGCATGCTTCCTGGCTTCATGTGAATTGAACATACTTAAAGAATATACTTTCTTTTATCACAATGACACCTCAATACTTAAACACATCAGGATAAAAACAAACACTTCTGTGGGAAGAAGAATTACTTTGCAGCTCCCACACAAAATCTTGGATGAAACCCAGCTGGCTGATATGTAACAGAGATAGCACAAGCAGGAAACTGGGAAGATCTCAGATAAGGAATCCCAGAGCTCATCCTTATTAGCCAGGGTTCTCAACTCTAGCTACACAGAAGAGTTATCTGGTTAATTGTTCAAAAACATTGATGCTGGGGCCCCACAGAGATCAATAGAATCATAATTTGGGGGGGGGAGGCAGGTTCATTCAATTCAGAACTGATATTTGCCAAAGTGATTGTTTCCACTTGGCATCCAGCGTTCATTTTGATTGAACAGTGCCAGTTCTTATCAGTTTTTAAGTATTTTGAATACCACCTCTAATTATATCACACATTACATGATATCCTGGAATTTAACAGATTATTTGACCATGATTCTGAAATTTACATTAGAAAATTAAAATAGAATTCTAATGTCTTTGGTTGACAACAGAACAGGTAACATAAATTGTAAAGTCCCCTCTATAATCCATATAAACAACTCACTCCATAAGTCTGCTTCCAAATCACCAGTAATAGTTAAATATGTAGACAAAGCCCCAATATTTCTTTCTAACCTTTTCATGTATTTGTTTATAAACAAACATTTATGGACAACTTGTTTGTGCCTCATCTCTGCAATACATCCTTTAGTCTAGTCTAATGAAATCCCTTTAAGAAGTTTTGACAGACATTGCTGATTTCCTTCCAATATCCTCTGCCACTCTTCTTACTAATAGAACTTTATTTTGGGGTGGCAGTGTGTCAACTAAAATCTCAGTTTCTTAGCCTAGGTGTCCTTGAAGCTATGAATAGCCATGTAACATAGTTATGGTTAATGATGTGGAAATATGGTACCAGGTGGGAGGTCTAGAAAACTATTCTCACCTAATAAAATATTGACTAGACTAATATTGTGTGCACATTTTTGTCTGTCATTTTTCCCCATTATTGTTGCCCTCAATGCAGATGACATGAATGGAGGTGTGGCAGCCATTTTGTGACCATGGGTTATACACTATGGACAATGGAACAGGAAGCTAGATGAAGCCTGGTTTCTTAAGCACCTTCACTGGATTTAATCTGAATGCCCCTGTCTTTTGGCTATTGAGTGAAATAAACCACTTATTTGTTTAGGATTCTGTTACATGGGACAAATTCAATTATGTATTATAAAGGAGTTGAAATCACCTAGGACAGGTAGCTTCTGTGTAAAATTATGTAAGTTACTTGCCCAGTTTCCATACATTTAGTTCCTTAACCATCTAACATAACATGTTCTACTTTCTTTTCTTTTTTTCTTTCATAATCTTACCAAAAAAAAGTTTTATTAATGGCAATACTTTATTCAACAATATGATTTCCAATGGAAAACAGAATTCCCCAGATAAGTTAAAACATTGAATCAAAGGATGGTGACCATTTATAGGATCATCAAATGGAGAGAGTACTAGCTAGCTACAATTAGGCATCCCAAGGAGAGAAACTTGCCACAAAAACCTTAAGTTACAAAAAAGAAAAAAAAAAGATAGAAAGAAAGCAAGAAAGAAAGAAAGAAATAGCAAGCTTTTGTCAGAAATTCAATAATTAAGCCATTATATAGTACTTTACAATTTAACAGACATTGGATTTGGTTTTGGGGGGGATGGTTTGCAAGCAGTATATATATATATATTTTTTAACATCTTTATTGGAGTATAATTGCTTTACAATGGTGTGTTAGTTTCTGCTTTATAACAAAGTGAATCAGTTATACATATACATACGTTCCCATACCTCTTCCCTCTTGAGTCTCCCTCCCTCCCACCCTCCCTATCCCACCCCTCTAGGTGGTCACAAAGCACCGAGCTGATCTCCCTGTGCTATGCGGCTGCTTCCCACTAGCTATCTATTTTACATTTGGTAATGTATATATGTCCATGCCACTCTCTCACTTTGTCACAGCTTACCCTTCCCCCTCCCCATATCCTCAAGTCCATTCTCTAGTAGGTCTCTGTCTTTATTCCCATCTTGCCCCTAGGTTCTTCATGACCTTTTTTTTTTTTTTCCTTAGATTCCATATATATGTGTTAGCATATGGTATTTCTTTTTCTCTTTCTGACTTACTTCACTCTGTATGACAGACTCTAGGTCCATCCACCTCACTACAAATAACTCAATTTCATTTCTTTTTATGGCTGAGTAATATTCCATTGTATATATGTGCTGCATCTTCTTTATGCATTCATCTGTTGATGGACACTTAGGTTGCTTCCATGTCCTGGCTATTGCAAATAGAGCTGCAATGAACATTTTGGTACGTGACTCTTTTTGAATTCTGGTTTTCTCAGGGTATATGCCCAGTAGTGGGATTGCTGGGTCGTATGGTAGTTCTATTTTTAGTTTTTTAAGGAACCTCCATACTGTTCTCCATAGTGGCTGTATCAGTTTACATTCCCACCAACAGTGCAAGAGGGTTCCCTTTTCTCCACACCCTCTCCAGCATTTATTGTTTCTAGATTTTTTGATGATGGCCATTCTGACCGGTGTGAGATGATATCTCATGGTAGTTTTGATTTGCATTTCTCTAATGATTAATGTTGTTGAGCATTCTTTCATAACATGTTCTACTTTCTCAATGATTATCTTCCCTTATCTCAGTCTTTTATCACATCATTGCCCAACTGTTGTTCATATTTCCACCTTACCCCTATTGCTTGATATGTGATCTATTTTTCCCTAGTTATCCTTTCATCTTTCCTCTTTGATTATAGACATTTGTTCATAGGTTTTAGGATAAAGTTCTGTACCAACCAAATACTTATATGCTTCCCCAGCAGATTGCACTCTGCCCTTTTGTAACCAGTATTGAGATACTACCCTCTGGCTAAAATGAATTATTTCTTATTCCACAAACACATCACATTCTCCCACACCCACCTCTCCCTAACAAGTTATCCCTTCTGCATGGACTGAATACTCACTTCTCGTATCTATTTAGCTAATTCCTAGTCCTACTTTTAATTCACAAACCAGCTGTCTCCCCCACTGATAAGTGTTTTTTCCTTTGTGCTCTCACGGAGTTTCATATATATTTTTAATTTGGATTGCAATTACTTGTTTACGTGACTACCTACTAAGCCATGAATACCTTGAGGACAACAACAGAGTCTTATTAATATTGATGTTCTACCCTCCCCACACAGAACCTACTAAGCACTCAATAATATTTATTAAGTGAGTGTTGACTCTTAGTTATCCACACCTAAAAGAAACCAAAATGCAGATTAAACTTTCATAAAGTAATGTCATTCTGAACCCTAAAAGCCAAGAAGTAATTCTATTTGTCTCCATGGAGTTTTCAGTCTAGTTCCAAACCTCATAAGTAATAGTTAACATTAAACTTTTCCTGAGGCCGGTATTTATCCAGCTTTGACATTTTGTGCATACATTTTAGCCAGGATGCACGTACTACTGTGAACATATACAAATACATAACACAATCCCTTTTGGTTTCAGGAGAGAAAAGCGTTTTCCCGATGTATACCCACATTCACTAATGTTCTCAGGCACTACCGTAAGTATCTTAATTTGGGCTCCCGCAAAAGCAGACCCTGAAACAAGGATTTATGTGCGTATAGTTTGATTTGGAGGCGACCCAGGAAACACTGGAGGGGAGTGAGCGAGCAGTGAGACAGGGGAAGGAAGCAGTCTGGTAAAGGTTGCATTGTCTGGCCAGTTACCTGTGGGCATCTGAGGCTCGGTCCTGCCGAGCAGCCTTGGAAGACAGTGTGACACCTGACCCAGAATTGCACACTCGGTTGGGGGAAGCTGGAGGACTTAATCTCCAGCTCCATCATCATCACCCAAGGGCCGCTCCCAGAAATGTTGCTGTTCTGGCATTTTTAGCCTGCTCACACCTGGTCTGAGAGAAAGCCCTCAGGTAGAAGTTGTAGGTGTTTGCAGAAGGAAGCCTTGGGCATGAACTGTCAAAGTGAGAGCCAAGGGATACGGGTGACAGCATCTGCCTTGTTAAGTAATCTAGAATATAAATAAGATTGCACGTTCTCTAATCACATTCCATATGTTCCAAACCATCAAAAGATATTTTTTACCTGTTGTTATTTGTATGTTCTAGAACAATGTTTAAGTAAGGATGTTAAGTATTGGAGTAGGATATTTAAGTAAAGCATTGATAGAAGGACTGTACAGAGAAGACTACTTAACTAAAAAGACTGTCCTTGAAAAAAGAGTTGAGGAAGTCTAGAATGAATAGAAGTCAGTGTAAAGCTGTCTTCAAATTTCTGAATGACTGCCACTGTACAGACATATCTTTGTGGACTCAAAATAGAAAACAAAGACTTAATGTAAATGTAACTAGAGTTTAGATACGCCAGTTTGGTACACAATGACTCTTACCCCATCCTTCCCATCCCCCATTACCAGATACATCCAGTAATGTACACAAGCCCTTAATGACCAGATTGGGGAAAGTCCTTTCCTGTTGATTCTAATGCTTGTAAGAAACAAGTTCTGGAATAAACACCTCCCAGATCCAGTACAAACATTCCCAGCTCCCACCTACCTAACCAGGTACAGAGGCCAGCTCTTTCCATTTTGGTAAATCTTTTTCAGGAAGATTATTGCCATTTTCTATCAACAGGGCTTGATCTGACCCATTTGAATCCCCATCAAAAAAAATTCCCCTAATTTTGAAACTCAAGAAGAAGGTGTTGAATATCTTAGATCCCTTTCCTTCCAGAAAACCCCTAAACTAACTCTGTAGCAAACCCTCCTCAGAAAGTCCACATCAAGGAAAAAAAGAGTTTCTACTAAGTCACAAAGGGTGAAATAAGCGTGGTGATGGATTTCCTGTTACCCTCTTTCTCCTGGCACATTTCTTGAAATGGTTATTGTCATCACGATTACTTGCCTTTCTAATTATGCCTCTAACAAAAGGAAATGACTGCTTGTGTTTCTATCACTGGAGGGTTTCAAACTGAGACTAGATTAACACTTGTCAGGAATGTTCTAGAAGTGATTTATACATCAGAGAGGTTGAATCAAATGACCAATAATCTCTTCTTCCAATTTGGAGATTGTATCTTTCTATGAGAATTTTCCAGCTTGTTAAAAACGTATTTTCTTTGGAGGAGTTGTCTGTGCATTAACTTTTGTAGGAAATACTTCCATTAGGCCAAAATAGTACTTTCTCATCACAACATTTTTGTACAACTGAGCTATCCAAGGGGAAGTGGTGCCTCATTATCTGAGCTCATTATCTTAGTACTGGAGTCAGCATTAGCCTCAGAAATACTTGTGTGATTCTGCTGGGGGTTGGCAGATGGACTGATAGACAAATGCCCAGCTGCTTGTGGCAAATCTGATAGAGGAAGCCTGGCTCCCACATTCACACAGCCGGCTCCTGACAGCGGGGACCACGGAGCAGTGGACATGGCATCTGCCTTTTCTAACTGCCACACACTACAAATGAGAAAGTGGAATGGAATGTTAATGTCTTAGCTAAAAACCCCGGTGAAATATGTCAAATGCATAAAGTTAATTATATCACACATCCATTAAAATCAAAGAAGGAGACACGGAGAGAGAAGGAGACAGAGAGACCAAAAGTCAGTCGTTTTGGAAACAATGGGCAATGGTGGTTTTATGGAATTGAATCCATTTTGTTTCAAGTCTAAGTGTTCATAAACTCAGTCTTCATGTCGTTAATGCCAAGCCTATTCCTGGGTCTTAAGAGATAAATTCAAATTATTCAGAGCTTAGGCATGTTGTCCAAAGTTTGTTAGAAAAGCTATCATTTGTGTCTAAGTAATACCAAAGACTCTTAATGCTAGCCCCTATTCATGATCCCCAAAGTACATGAATTTTAGTAACTGGTATAAATATTATTGTCAGAATTTTTAGTAAATGGTGCGAATATTGCTTTGTCCAGATGGAGTGTAGCAATCGACAATGATTTTTCCCTCGTGTACATCTCATTTAAAATTTATGCGGCACCTATTCCTTTTACCATTAAAATAATTTAGTGTTACAGGCTTGAACATGGGCTGCATGTTCCATTTCACTAATTAACACAACATTGAAAGTTAGAAATAGTTAAAACATAGACGAGTATTTTGAAAAGCCCAATACTCCAAAAAAAGATGCCATAAATTGATCTGCAATTCAATTCATTTGTGGAAAGATATTGCCTAACTTAGGAACTGCTCAGAAAACAATCTACATGTAAAAAATATGATTGAAGTTTGTTTTGAAATGTTTTTTTAAAAGCTTAAATTGAGCTCATGGATATTTAAATGAATTCCTAGGCAATACAATTAAAGTAGTGGCTACCCAGCAGAATGACAAAATTAGAAAAGCAAAATCATACAGAAAAAAATAATACAGAAAAATTGAACCCCTAAAGGTGTGTTGCTTAAAAGGGAAATTAAAAGCCCTCTCAACAGAAGGAAGGCCTACTTTGGAAACCCCCTTCTTCAGGAGCTTTCTGCTCTGTGCAGATTAAGCTTTAATTCATGGACTCAGGTAGACAAAATGACATTACCACTGAGACTGGATTCAAAGTTAAGTGCTCAATAAATGCCTTATGTCGTGGGTGGCTAAGGGCTTCTTTGTCAAGGCCCTGCCTCCCCTCTTATGTTGAGAACACCCACCTTTTTTTACCCTCCACCCCTCCACCCCACTCTAACCATGTATTTATGCCAGGGCTGCCACTACCATTATATTATTATCTTGTTGCACCAGTCACATGGGCACAAAACTCAAACTACATCAATTAGAATCCTTCCCTGATGTTTTTAAAATTGGAACAAGGAAAAGAGATTTTCTTTTCTCGTGGTGGGAAATTTGGGATGACGTGAGTTCTAAATCTGTGGGCCTTCATGTGTAAAGAAAGCTGCTGAGGAAATGAACACAGAACACAGAGAGTAGAGAGAGAAAGAGAGATAGTCCATGTGATATTCAATCCTGGATTCCTATTTTCCCAAAAGTCCTGTCTTTAGTGCTACTTGACTTCCTGATAAAAATTCCCCCTTTTGGGCCAAGCTAGTTTAAGTTAGTTTGCTGTTATTTGCAATCAAAAAGTTCTGAGCAATATTCTCTGTGTGTGATGATTGCCTGATTGAGTGGAGCAGGCCACAGTCTGGTCAGAGAAAATAAATATGCATCCAAAAATATGTGCTGTATTCACCTTTCATGTACTTTATCATTTGTGACCCACACAGTTACTCCAGCCACTACTGCAATAATCACATATTACATTATTATCCCAGGAACCATCTTCCCATCTACATCCCCATTTTCTACAAAGAATAGCTCAAACCAAGCTCGCACAGTGATTTCCCTGTCCTGGCTTCTGTACATGGTATATAACAATAGAAAGTAGAGAACTACCAAAAAAAACCCTGTCTCTGTTGTATAGTTTTTTTGCAAGTCAGATCATTCTGCTAATCAGCTCTTAAAATTATCTAAAATAGCATGATCACTAATGTTGCAAAAGAGGTGGTTTGATGCAACACTCAGGATTGTCTGGCAGTGACCCTGAGACACTCTTCAGGCTCCATGGGCGATCTGAGACTTTGGGCTGTCAGCGGTATGGATTGAACCCAAACTCCCTGTAAGCCCCTAGCTCTTCTAGCACCAGGCACCTAGCTCTCCCAGAGAGTGCTTATAAACAACCAGCACCCGGACCCTGCTCGCCTAGCACCCAAGTGGACTACAGGCGGCAGGTCTGCTGTCACACTTGATACAGGGGGGCAGCATCCCTCCCCGGCCACCTACGGCACTCCAGAGAGCTCTTTGACCTCATGAGGCTCTCTCTGGGGATAATGGCAGTTAGATTGTTGCATGTCCTCTCTTTTTGATGACCTTTATTTGTGTGTTTTGAAAATCTGCTCCTCAAGAGACAGTATGTGATATGGTGGAATTCATCTCAAGCCTTGTTGCACTACAAGTGGCAACCAAGAAACGACCCACCTGGCTCTACGTGTCACGTGGTGAAGTGGCATCCCCTTGACAGACATCAGGCTTGGTTGTTTTTAACCACTATCCTCTCCGAATTGCATGCCGAGAACGAGTGTTAGTCCAGCTGCTTTTTATGCCTGAACGTGAACAGAGAAAACTCAAGGACGATGTCGGAGCTGAACTATGTAAATACGGTCTGAACTAAAGGGATGTGCTCACATCTGCCATCTCTTGGCTAAACTGAGTATCCGCTCTGATGAATTCAATTCAGCAAACGTATATCCCCTGTTTTGCAGTGCAGCATACTGTCCTAGGCACTTCAGGGGATTAGAAAATGAGCCACATTCTCTCTCTGTAAACAGACCTTTGTGTGATCACAGATATTATATTCTTGCAGCAGCTTGCTTGTTTTATGGCTTGAACTGTTTTCAAATCAGGAAGACTAACGCCTGGACTTTTCCAGACAGATAAACAGCTCTGTGCTTGGGGTAAAAATACAAACCTACCAGTTCAGTAGTTGCCTAGCACTCCACAGAGAGGAACCGAGTGGGCTTTGCTTGGACGCTAATGGCAAGTTTGGATCTTTGGGACTGAAAGTAAAAGAGACACTGTACTGTGCTCGGAGATGCTGCCCGAGGAAGGGCCTGCAGTTGAATGTAAGCCAGTCTGCAGAGAACACCCGAAGTCCAGATGCCGCTCAGTCACGCAGTCTTCAAAACCAAAGGTTTTGGAACCAGAAATGGACGACAAAGCAAAAGGGTTCGCAGGACTGACCGTCAGCGGGGCTTGTAGTGAGGAGATAGGATGTAGAGAGAGGAGGAGCAGAGACAGGGGGTCAAGAACAACCACTGCAGACAGAGGACAGAGTGGCTTTTGTTTCCCAGAGGACTTGGGGGTACATGAGTGAGACTGGTTTAAAAGTTCAAGGCCAGGGCAGATAGCAGTAAATGAAAAAAATTATTATTCTTGCATTTATATTGTACCTGAATTAGTCAACTTTCTTGAGGCTAATTCCAATACTGCTGAAAACATAGAGAAGTGCTTTTTGTTTCCTCACCTTAAAGAGTGCAGGAGCTACAGCTCAAACCTTTTTTTTTTTTTTTTATCTTTCAGGCAGCATAAATGAAAGCTGTAAAGCAAATAACTTTGCTGAACAGCAAGATAAAAGTTATTTCTGAAATGTAATGTAGAAGCTGAGGTATAACGTTTCAAATTTCGAAATAATAAAGCAATTTTCTGATAAAAGTTTTACAGAGCATTTTCTAGTAAAGTGACCTTCTGTGTCTCTGGTCAAAGCCCGTTTACTCATTTTCTCGCCCATTCTGTGAAATGCTTTGAACTAATGTCAGCTTATTAGCTTCCACTTAGGGCAAAATTTTTCAACCGCTGTTTGAAAATATGTTTCACATATTTTATCTGACATTTATTCTTTTTCTAGGTGTCAATTGTCTAATCTTCTATTAACATTAAAACTAAAGTTTACAAGTTTAAAAAAAAATGCAGTAGCTAAAATTAATGCAAATAAAAGCTAAAGAAAAAAATACCCAGTTATCAAAGAAAGAATTACAGTGACACTCATTTTAACAAGCTGCCATTTGCAGATGTTTCCAATAAATATATATTGGTACTTACTCTGTGCCAGGTACTGTTCAAAACCCAGGAGATCAGCAGGGGACAAAACATGGAGTCAGATGGAGTAAAGGAGGTGGGAGATTAACAATACATACATTATGATAATAAATGGTATATAATAATATAAAGTATAGATCTAATGACACAAATATATAATAATGGTAAATGCAATGAAGGAAAAATAAACAAAGCTAAAGGGGATGGCAAGTGATGGAAATGTCATTTTAGATACGGGTTTTCTGGAAAGCAAATCTGGAACCAGTATTGTCTAAATGTTAAGGGCTAGTGATCTAAAGGCAAACAGACTTGGATTTTTAAACCAAACTTGACAATTCATTAGCATTATGTTCCTAGGCAGGTTATCGTGTCTCCCTAAACTTCACTGCCCTAATTTGTAAAGTGGGGATAATAAGAGAACCTTCTTCCAACGGCTGGTGTGATTGCTTAGCCCAGTGCCTGGCACACACAATGCTCCATAAACGTTCATTATTATTATCTGGGATGTGAAACTGTGATTTGTTTTTTAAAAAAAAGCATTCTTGCTGTACATCACTGCTAAAATAAGGAAGCTTCTTCAGCTATCATGGCATTATGATCACATCTATTGTTCTAACAAACAGACTTAAAAGCAAGCTGCCTGGATCTCATCTTACATTCCTCTGTATTTCTCCAGTGGTCAGTGGACTCACATTGTTTCTTATTAACTTAGTTTCCTTGGGGTGTCAGTTTTACTAACTGTCTCTACTTTAGCAAAACGAAGTGTATAATTGTTTAACTGCCAGAGGTTATAATTGCCTTTCTATTTTCCTATATTGCTTCCAATATGTGAACATTTTTTCTAATTACCAACTTTCTCATCTATCTTCCAACTGGGTAATGCTATATCCTACAACCAGTGGGGGTAATTATAATAAGGCATGAAAAGAAACAAACTGGCCTTCATGTAAAAGAGCTCCACATATAAAAAGAATTCCCAGACTGGATTCTTAGCAGCATTGCCACGGGTAATAGATGTGTCCATTCTGAACTGATGAAGCTTTTATTTTTTAAATACTTTCCAAGATAAGAACATCTGATAAAGACGGCAGATGATGGCAGACACAGCCCCTGCCTGTACTCTGCCTGACTTCACTGGCATCTCAGCACCACATCACCAGGACTGTTATTCAGCTTGACTGCATACCCCTCAAATCCCTTCCCACACAACCTGGTCATTCAGATTACCTGGGGTTTGCGGGGGAGGAATCGTCCAGAAAACTACGTTATCAGAGTAGCTTATGAGAGAGATGAAGTGACCTGGGCCATAATTGGTGACAGAACCAGAACTAAAAAGCAAGTTCTCAGAGTCCTAGATCTCTATATCCATTCATTTTACACTCAGCTTCCCTGCTCTGAGTGAATATGACAAACTCATCCCGCAAGGTAAACAAGCAGGAATATATTAACAGAGGCGGGATGGATTTTTGCATACAGTGTGTGTTTTTCTACAAACCATCCATAAACGCCATTAACACGGGCTGTATATAGCTGTAATATTATTTAAATTTATTCTACTTTCACAAAAAAATGTGTGAGAATACAAAATAGTAGTCTTAATGTTTTGATCAATTTAACAGATAATGGGATCATGTGTATTGAGCAATTGCACCAAGACTACAACAAATCCTATGAAAACCAAAGTTCTAGCAAAGAAGCTAGAATGTGTCACTACGCTTTTGGTAATTGTACTGTTCCAAAATAAATCATTATGGGGTGAGGTTTTACATAGAATCCATCTGGTGCTTAAATCCACAATGGCCTTTTCTTTTATATTTACTTACATGTGTGCATAAATTGCTACATCTCTATTAGGAGAACCCATTATGAATTCCTGATGATCATTTCATAGGGTAAACGTACACAGGAGGCATCAATTATCACAAATAAAAGTAAACCAAGAATCCAAACTCCACATGCCTACACACACATACAGTTATTGATGAAATCATTAGATTAAATATTGCTTGAAAAATATAGGTTAGAATATTGTCATTTTCTTCATTTTGAGATAATGATTTTTCATTTTTCATTTCATTGTCTTCATAATGAAATACTAATTCAAAAGTATACTTAAATAAGTATTGCCCTTATACCCAAGCAAGTGGAGCTCTGCCCTGTGTCCTGTGCTTTCATTAGTCCCGCATAACACAAATAGAAACAAAAAAATAACTATCTTAAAGAACCCTTGGGTACCACTGTCACTCAGAATCGTCAGTACTACTCAGCACAGCCTCCCCTCCAAACACCTGTTCTAATAATCAGCACCATTCAGGCCTCTGAGGCACAGTTATCCGCATCTCTTGCTTTATATTCTAGAAACAAAAGGCAGCTGCAGGTGGGGACTGTGAAGGTTGTGGGCTGTGCCCCTGCAGATGCTGGTGATGAACATTATTTCAAAGAGGAGCACAGAACTGTTCAGGTAAGAGAAAAAACAAATCAATCTACTGCTTAGATCCTTCCTCTCGAACAGCGTGAATGCAATACAGTGTTAAGGAACGACAAGCAGAGCATCCACTTCTAGGAATATATTGTAAAGCAAAAAATTCAGAATCTGATTTTTTTTCTTTAAATCTTAAAAAAAAACTTAAAAAAATTTTTTCATTTTATATTTTGGAGTATAGTTGATTAACAATGATGTGTTAGTTACAGGTGTATAGCTAAGTGATTCAATTATACCCATACAAGTATCCATTTTTTTTCAAATTCTTTTCCCATTTAAGTTATTACAGAATATTGAGCCTAGTTCCCTGTGCTAAACAATAGGTCCTTGTTGGTTATCTATTTTAAATATAGTAGTGTGTACATGTCAATCCCAAACTCCCAGTCTATCCCTCCCCCTCCACCCTTTCCCCCTGGTAACCATAAGTTCATTCTTTATGTCTGTGAATGTTTCTGTTTTGTAAATAAATTCATTTGTATCATTTTTTTGGATTCCGTGTATAAGCAATATATTGATATATTTAAAAATAGGTACAACATTTTTTTATCAGAGTATTTTTATATATTTAAAAAGGAACAACGTAGATTCTCAACAATAAAAGTATGATTAAAGATAAGTGTACAACAATATGATGAAATACTGTGACCAAATTTTTTAAATTACGTTTTTAAGGAATATTTATTGACTTAGGATAATATTCGGGGGGAAAAAGGAGAATACAAAAACCACGTGTTTCATGTGATCTCAAATTTTAAGAAGTATATATTGTCAAAAGAAAATTCAGAGAGCTTTACTTGATATGAATATCTTAATGAGCAAGGAAAAGACTGCAATCAGGGTGACTTCAAACCCAAAGTGATATGAAGTTCAGAAGCATGACATTTCAGGAAGGCTTATAAAGTGAAAATGAGGAAGTTGTTTAACCTTCACAATTATTGGTTATTACAGTGGAAGTTTCCAGATGGCAGGGATTGGTTAAAAGTGACTCGCATACCATTTTTGGAAAATGAGTTTAGTTTTATTTATAAACATCAGAGGCATTTATAAGAAATAACCTAAGTTAAGAGTTGCTTAAGTGATTTTGTCTGCTTGGGGGATCTTTAAGCCTGGTCTCCATT
This sequence comes from Eubalaena glacialis, assembly GCF_028564815.1. NCBI lineage: Eukaryota > Metazoa > Chordata > Mammalia > Artiodactyla > Balaenidae > Eubalaena > Eubalaena glacialis. The sequence goes on along the minus strand of NC_083723.1, from coordinate 99,550,442 downwards.
TTATTTTATTTTATCAATGTGAAAGAAAATACATCAAATATGCTCAGGGTAGGTATATGAGTTTGAAGAGTGAGGGTCAATCAATAGGACTCAGTTAATAACTACTTAAAACAGAAGAATATTTATTGTTAACACAAAGTCTGGAGGTAGGCTCTAATAGTATTCATTCAACTGCTCAACTCTATAATAAATGATCAAAGTTTTTTTTAAGTCGTCTATTATGTTGCTCTTGGCATATTACTTTTAGCCTTCAAATTCTTGTCTCATGGTTGCAAAACAGCTGCTGCAGCACCAAGCTTTATATACTCACAGGACTGCATTCACACAAGGAAGTAAAATGGATGTTAGCAAAAGAAGATTTTCCCTAAAATGCAATTCTCTTTTCAGGGAGTAAAATGTTACCTGACCCCTACAAAGACTTCCCCTGCATCTCATAGGCCAGAACTGGGACATGCTTAAACATGGAAAGAATAATGGTATTATTATGCTAATTTTATACTAATCATGAGTCATCTCCTGAGGCTGGGCATTTTGTCACTTATAATATGGTTTATTTTAGATGATAAAAAATAGAAATGACCATTGAATAGGTAATCAACAGTATCTCCCAATAAGAATTATCACTGAAAAGCAGACTTACAGTTGATTTTTACTTATTGTCTCTTTATATATATTTTGAAATGTTATACAATAAGCATGTATTATTTTATAATAAAAAGGTTTTTTTCTTTAAAAAATGCCTCAAAATATTATAAAGCTCCTAAAGAATTTTTCAACCTGATGACAAATACATGAATTAACTGGCCCAAGAGCCCTCCCTCATGAGTCACAAAAACATAATCCAATAAATTTGTAAAAACCTATTATGGCTGTGCTGCTATTTATGACCTCAAATCAAATTGACCTGCTGAATATGATTTAGGTTATAGCTAGGGGAAATGTTTGTCTTGCTAAATTTAAGGAACAATGAAAAGGACAGGATAAATCTGAATCTAAACCTAGTCAGGCACAAGCAGTATTTATATCAACAGAGACCCCCAGTTCATGTAGATTACTTCTCACCCGGCCGCTTATCCCCTCCTTCTTTGGTAGCTGATATCTCTGGGTTCCAGATTTCCCAGGCAATGTAGCCAATTTTTAAATCTAATAAATATTTTAAAATATAGCCTTAAGGAAAAATAGAAAGAGAAAATCCCAGGACAGAATTTCACAGCAGTTTTAAAGCAAGACTTTGATTCTAGCTCCATGATCTTTGCTGCCTTTGAAATAATGAATTTGTTATTACCAAGAGAAGGGAGAAGCTACAAAGGCAATTAAGAGCTCATTTTGAAAAGATCCATTAAAGTTTCTCATTACAATGTCAAATAAAATCAGAGATATGGTGGTATTTATATTTTTAAATTTAGATAACACAGCATACATAAATATTAGCATGCATGTTCTGCCAGGGTTAATATTTCCCTGCTCCTTAAATTCATCTGTATATTACTGCTGAATGTGAATTCTTAGTTGTAAATGTGATTGAAAACCAATGTAAGGCAGTCTAAATTTTAGAAAGACTACTTTCTAAATTTTGCTATTTTACAGTGGACTGTTCTTTCAGAAAGATTTTTAAAATGGAAAAGCTTTGTATTAGCAAATAGTGTTCAATGCACTATTAAGAAAGCAAATGATTTAAATGTATATTATTAATTTAAAAATATACAGAGTACTACTCACCAAATTGTTTACAGTGGTTACCTCTGAGAAGGGGTGTAGAGTAAAGAGCAACTACCTTTTTACTCTATATTCCGTATTATTTGAGCTTTCACAATAGTATACGTTCATGTATATTATTGAAATTGAAAGTAAATAACATTTTTAAAAATTTATTTTATTAAAGTTTAGTTGATTTACAATGTTGTGTTAGTTTCTGGTGTAACAGCAAAGTGATTCAGTTATACACATATATACATTCTTTTTCATATTCTCTTCCATTATGGTTTATCACAGGATATTGAATATAGTTCCCTGTGCTATACAGTAGGACCTTGTTGTTTATCCGTTCTATATTATACTAGTTTGCATCTGCTAATCCCAAACTCCCAATCCATCCCTTCCCCACCCTGCCTTGGCGACCACATGTCTGTTCTCTATGTCTGCGAGTCTGTTTCTGTTTTATAGATAAGTTCATTTGTGTCATATTTTAGAGTCCACATATAAGTGATAACATAGTATTTGTCTTTCTCTTTCTGATTTACTTCACTTAGTATGATAATCTCTAGGTCCATCCATGTTGCTGCAAATGGTATTATTTCACTTATTTTTTTATGGCCGAGTAGTATTCCATTGTATACATGTACCACATCTTCTTTATCCATTCATCTATTGATGAACATTTAGGTTGTTTCCATGTCTTGGCTATTGTAAATAGTGCTGCAATGAGTATTGGGGTGCATGCATCTTTTCAAATTATAGTTTTGTTTAGATATATGCCTAGGAGTGGGATTGCTGGATCATATAGTAGCTCTATTTTTAGTTTTTTGAGGAAATTCCGTACTGTTTTCCATAGTAGCTGAAACAATTTACATTCTCACCAACAGTGTAAGAGGGTTCCCTTTTCTCCGCACCCTCTCCAGGATTTGGAAAGTGAATAACATTTTTAAAAGAGAGTGTTAAGTGTAGCTGTATTTCACTTTCTACAGTTACATAGCATATATTTCATGCCAGACTTTTCAAGTTGTGGTACTAGCAGTGTGTCAGAAAACTCTCTAGGCAAAAAATAAACTTGGTGGATTTACTCTCTAGTTAATCATTTAAAGCCTTATTTTTATGTTAAAGTAAATAGGATGCAAAATTTCCTTAAATTATTAATGTAAATCATGAGGCCTCAATCAATGTCATATTTGCTGTGAGCCACTTAGGGCTCTAGTTTGTAGGGAAACTTGAGAAGTACCAAGGCTTGTCTCTGTTTTATGAGCTGAAAGTGAACTTTGGAGAAGCTTGATGACTTGTCTAAGTCATAGCTACTCATTTCCATTGTTAAAGAAAAATTATTCTGACGTGTTAAAAACAGTAAGGAAAGGCTTCCCTTGTGGTGCAGTGGTTAAGAATCCACCTGCCAATGCTGGGGACACGGGTTCGAGCCCTGCTCTGGGAAGATCCCCACATGCCGCGGAGCAACTAAGCCCGAGCACCACAGCTACTGAGCCTGCACTCTAGAGCCCATAAGCCACAACTGCTGAAGCCCGTGCACCTAGAGCCCGTGCTCTGCAACAAGAGAAGCCACTGCAATGAGAAGCTCACGCACCGCAATGAAGAGTAGCCCCCACTCGCTGCAACTAGAGAAAAGCCCGTGCAGCAACGAAGACCCAGTGCAGCCAAAAATAAATAAAGTACTTAATTAAAAAAAAAAAAAAGCAGTAAGGAAGACTTTATGCAAGACTAGTGCAATAGGGAGAGAGAGTGATCCCAACTCTGAATACAGCACAGACAGGGATTTATAGCCAAAGTGAGAAGGTCAGTAGATTGAAAATTACTCAGAGAGGATTTCAAGGGTAGGGGAACTCTCGCTAAACTGGCTTAGCAGGATTTTTGCTAAAGGCAGGCCAAGGTGGAGGCCTAGTAGAGAAGAGTGCTCAGAGGAGCCTGACTAAAGTTTAGTCAAGGAGGGAGCCTTTATCACTGTGGGCTCTATTTTCTATTTTGTTTGGCTCTTTTCTTCCAACCAATAGCATCTGTCACCAAGAGTTTGTTCTGGCTAATTGGCAAAACCAGTCTTTGGTGGGGAGAGTGAAAATGGTAAGGTATGGCAGAGTTTTGAATAGTTTCATGGACTTTGGAAGATTTTCTAACAATTAAAACAAAGAAATAAAATATATTCTCTGATTTTTAAAGTATTTATAGGAAAACGGAAGCGTGCTGCCCATGAAAGGGTTAAAAAGACTTTTTTAAAAAAATGATTGTCCTTACATGTCTGTAAGGAAATTATATGAGTTTTGACCTCAATCCATCCACTTCCCACCCAAACAGAAAACATGAAATGATACATCTGCTAAAAATGGTAGAGCTTTGCTTTAATTCCTCCTCTGTCAATTTTACAAATTCCAAGAGGCCAAAGAAAACATATTATTTTGAAAGCATAGTTCATTTCTCAAAGATGTTATTATTTCCCTCATCACACAGTATGAGGTTTCAGGCGGTAGCCCATGTAATTTTTACAGCTAAACACATGGTCCAAGGACAAAACAGTCATGGTCCGTGAAAAGCAGAGAGACTCAACAGCATGGCAGCCACTGGTTCACTTAAGCGGGCTGATCCTGATTTTCTTATATATCTGGGAAAGTGTATGAAAGAGTCTTCTTCATGATTTAAATATCCTGGGGCACTATTCTTCATAGAAACAAAGAGAAAAAAATAAGTTAATGTAAGGTTTATTATCTTTAAAAAGATTTAGTGTTAAAATTCTGTTTGCCAGTTTGCACCATATTTATGTTTAGTTATGGAAAGTTTCAATTCTCTCTTTATGCACCTTGGCTTCTGGCCGTAGGCGGAAGAGATGCTGGGATTTGAGTTTGGGCCAAGAAAAGCTAAAGAGGCTAGGAGGAACTTACAGATGGAGATAATTAGCATATTAAAAATAGGCCAGCCAGATTTTCTTTTTAATCAGGAAGTAGAGGGTAAATGCTCTGTCTGGCAAGACTATAGAAGCTGTGTGGACAGAGGATGTGTGATTCAAACTCTGGTATGAGAATGGTATTTTACTTGAACCAGGCTTCAAAAGACTGGAGCAGGAGTTCCTTTTACTGGAAACCATGGAGTTGGCGAGCTTTGTAGGGGCCTCCCTTGAAATTCTGCTCCAAGGCCACTGTTTTGAATTTTATTTGAAAGTCTTAGAATAGGAGACCCTTGGTTTGAGAAGACACAGGATAAACATCGTGAACTCTATTGCTTTCTAATGCCTGGTAGCGGAAGTGGCATTTCTGATACCACCTCGCATTGAAAGGGGATTATAGAGGAAGGCGGTAAGTGGGAACCACAGCCCTAGAACAAGACTGCTCAGGCTTCCAGGGTCTATTTTGCCAATCCTAAAGCAAAGGCTTGAGGCTGATCTGGATTCAGACTCTTATCAATGGGGTATGCTTAATTGCCAGATAATTCACTGCAGTTTCCTGAAGTTCTGATTCACAGAGTCAGCCCTTCAGATCCTATGTTCCACCCATTCTCTGAAGTTTACTGTTATTCAGAACAGAACAAGGGGTGTCTTTCTTGGAGCTGGGCTTCTCAATGGGTGGTACGGGCACTAATGACTAAATACAGAATTATGCGTGTGGGCCAGGGGGTTTTATAACAATTACTAAAAATGAACAGTTCCTCAATTCTAATGGCTATCTGGAAGTATAGTTAGCTGTCTCCAGCTGAGTCTACTTACCATGGATTTTACAAATACAACATCTTAACAATTACTCTTGTAAAGCTTCTTCTTCTTTTTTTTTTTTTTCCCTACAGGTAGTTAAATACTACAAAAAAAGAAAAAGAAAAAGAAAGAGAGAGAGATTTTGGAAATTCCATGAGAAGCTAAAAATTATAGAAGGGAAAATTATTAGTCTGAGATAATTTCATTGATGACCTACTTAGAGGAAGGAGTTAGACCAAAAGACTCTTGTCTTTATTTCAGTGGCCATAATTCTATAATTAAATAAGCAGCCACTCATTGTCAGATTGTTTCTTGGGTTTGCTTCATTAGTGAGCAGGATCAGGGTGGGGGAAAGAGGAAGCAGTGCACTGCTTATTTTTAATATGTTTTATCTGACGTTATGTATGTGTTTTTAAATTTTCATAAAATTGAAAACTTTAAAAAATGGGAAATAACAACCCACAAGTATAAATACAATTTTTATTTTGGTCTAGTTTCCTAAATGTGATGTATAATTCTCCTTAGTCCACTTCTCATATTAAAGACATAGTTCAGGGAGTTACATGAAAATGAGATATGGGCCTGTGGTGGATCAAATATTTGTGTTCCCCCAAAATTCATATGTAGAAACCCTAACCCCTGCTGTGATAGTATTTGGAGATGGAGCCTTTGGGAGGTCATTAGGGCTGGATGAGGTCATGAGGGTAGGGTCCTCATAATGGGATCAATGTCCTTACACAAAAGGACACCAGAGAACTTACTCTCTCTCATCACCATGTGAGGACAAAGCAGGAAGGCAGTCATCTATAAGCCAGGAAGAGAAGTCTCACAAGAACCCAACCATGCTGGCACCCATGTGATCTTGGACTTCCAGCCTCCGGATTGTGAGAAAATAAATTTCTGTTATTTAAGGTACCCAATCTCTGATATTTTGTTATAGCAGCCCATGTTGACTAAGACGGGCCCACAGAGCTCTTGGCATGATTCATTTGGCCATGAAATATGTCATAATATTAGCCATCCCAAAATGTATTTCTTTCAGAACTGTATACATTTTAGCAAACGAAAACACCACAGAACATTAGAAAAGCATTATTATTTCAGTACCTATTGGATAGCTTACTTCTTAAATAGCATTTAAAATGACTGTCACAGTTTTGTTTTGTTTTTAATTACCACAAGGAATATGGCACTCTACTGTGTTCTTGGCTACATTACAGTGTTTGGTTACAAGTGCCCCTTAGCAGTGGTCAGAATAGCTTTGGCCAGTAATGGGGTACACATTCTTGCTTCATTAGGTGATCTTATGACAAAAAGATAGCAGTATTTTCAAATGTAAACTAGTCTGCCCGTTAATTGTCTTATAGTATCAAGGTTTGTAAGAAACGATTTACACAGCAGAAAACACTGGCTTGGTTTTGTAAACTACTGAAAACTGTGAAACTCGGAACTTGGTTTTGCTTGTATTTAAAGCGCTTTTAACTCTTAATTTTTCATTTGAATACTGAAGGTTGACCTGATGTAGAGTGTGTGGAAATTAATATTATAAACTTAAAATTAATTTAACCTTGGTTAATATTTTAAGAAGCACAGATCACAAATCCCAAAGATAATTAATGAGAAAACTTGAAAAGAAATATGAGAATTCAAAGCACTGGCCATGACACTGGAGTCAGGGTAAAGGAATGGATAATATTAAATTGCAAGTTACCATAAAGTTATAAACAACATAAAAAGCACCAGTAGGTGGATGTAAGGGTCAGTTTCAATAAAATTTATTTAACCTATGTGTCTTGTCATCCCGAAATGACTTTCTATCCAGCTTGCTTACTAAGAAGGATGCAGGGGAGGACCTCCTCCTTGCGTGTGTCTATGTAGGGGAGACTTGAACCTCAGCTTAAGTGAGCGGGTCTGCGCAGAACATCTCATGATCCTCCTGTGACAGGAGAGGATGGGAATCTGTGAGGAGTGTCTCCAAGGCCACCTCCCACTCACCTCCCCAGATCCCCTGCTAGACTGTCAGGACAGAGGGAAAGTTTCTCTAGACTCTCCTTTTCATGGTTTGAACAAATGAAATGATTTTGCCACAAATCCAGTTCTTAAAACACCGCAGAAATTCTCATTCTTTCACATGCCTGCTTGACTACACAGACTTTGAATTGGACGCATTTTGGGTAGTAGAAGGAAACAATTGATGGCCCAAGAATCTCATCTTTACAGGTTGATGCATTTTCTTGCTGTGGATAGTGTGGCAGATGAAAAATAGTTACAAAAACTGCAAGTTGGTGAACCCAAGACTATTTGATTCTTTTTTAAAAATTTATCTTATTGTAGTATATTTGATTTACAATGTTGTGTTTATTTTGCTGTACAGCAAAGTGATTCAGTTGTACAAATATATCATATATATAATATATTCTTTTTCATATTCTTTTCCATTATGGTTTATCACAAGATACTGAATATAGTTCCCTGTGCTATACAGTAGGACCCTGTTGTTTATCCATTCAATATATAATAGTTTGCATCTGTGATCCCAAACTCCCAATCCATCCCTCCTCCATCTCCCCTCCCCCTTGACAACCACAGGTCTGTTCTCTATATCTGTGAGTTTGTTCTGTTTCATAGATAAGTTCATTTGTGCCATCTTTTAGATTCCACATATAAGTGATATCATATGGTATTTGTCTTTCTCTTTCTGACTTACTTCTCTTAGAATGATAATCTCTAGGTCCATCCATGCTGCTGAAAATGACATTATTTCATTCTTTTTTTATGGCTGAGTAATATTCCATTGTATATATGTACTCCATCTTCTTTATCCATTCATCTGTTGATGGACATTTAGGTTGTTTCCATGTCTTGGCTATTGTAAATAGTGCTGCTGTGAACATAGGGGTGCATCTTTCTTTTCATATTATAGTTTTGTCCGGTTATATGCCAAGGAATGGAATTGCTGGATCATATGGTAACTCTATTTTTAGTTTTTTGAGGCATCTCCATACTGTTTTCCATAGTGGCTGCACCAATTTACGTTCCCACCAACAGTGTAAGAGGGTTCCCTTTTCTCCATACCCTCTCCACCATTTGTTATTTGTAGACATTTTAATGATGGCCATTCTGACCGGTGTGAGGTGGTACCTCATTGTAATTTTGATTTGCACTTCTCTAATAATTAGTGATGATGAGCATCTTTTCATGTGCCTATTGGCCATCTGTATGTCTTCTTTGGAGAAATGTCTATTTAGGTCTTCTGCCCATCTTTTGATTGGGTTGTTTGTTTTTTGTTATTAAGTTGTATGAGCTGTTTGTATATTTAGCCCTTATTAGTCACATCATTTGCAAATATTTTCTCCCAGTCAGTAGGTTGTCTTCTCATTTTGTCTATGGTTTCCTTTGCTGTGCAAAAGCTTATAAGTTTGATTAGGTCCGATTTGTTTATATTTGCTTTTATTTCTATTGCTTTCGGAGAGTGACCTAAGAAAACATTGGTACGATTTATGTCAGAGAATGTTTTGCCTATGTTCTCTTCTAGGATTTTTATGGTGTCATGTCTTATATTAAGTCTTTAAGCCATTTTGAGTTTATCATTGTGTATGGTATGAGGGTGTGTTCTACCTTCATTGATTTGCATGCAGCTATCCAACTTTCCCAATACCCCTTGCTGAACAGACTGTCTTTTCCCCATTGTATATCCTTGCCTCCTTTGTTGAAGATTAATTGACTGTAGGTGTGTGGGTTTATTTCTGGGCTCTCTATTTTGTTCCATTGGTGCATATCTCTGTTTTTGTACCAATACCATGTTGTTTTGATTTCTGTAGCTTTGTAGTATTGTCTGAAGTCTGGGAGGGTTATGCCCCCTGCTTTGTTCTTTTTCCTCAAGATTACTTTGGCAATTCTGGGCCTTTATGGTTCCATATAAATTTTAGAATTATTTGTTCTAGTTCTGTGAAAAATGTCATGGGCAATTTGATAGGGATCACATTAACTCTGTAGATTGCTTTGGGTAGTATGGCATTTTTACTATATTAATTCTTCCAGTCCAAGGCATGGGATATCTTTCCATTTCTTTGAATCATCTTCAATTTCCTTTATTAATGTTTTATAGTCCTCAGCATATAAGTCTTTCACCTCCTTGCTCTGGTTTATTCCTAAGTATTTTATATGTCTTGATGCAATTTTAAAAGGGATTTTTTTACATTCCTTTTCTGATATTTCATTGTTAGTGTAAAGAAAGAAAAGAGAAGTAAGTAAAGACCTGGGAATATAAGAGATAGATAAATTTGGGATTAATGAGCCAGGATTAAAATAATAATAGTAGTTAATACTTAGCAAATGCTTATCTAACACTAGCATTTGCTAAAAATGCTATGCCTATTATCTCATTTAATAGAGAGGTAAAGTAATCATCTCAAGCCTGCACAAATATGTATTACACTTGGAGACAGATGTTGAGGCTCGATTCTCTGCCTCTACGGCCAATGGCCTGCTGTTTTTAACTATGCACATGTTCATAATCTGGAGCCTTAAAATCTGCCAAACTGATGACCTGATTTAAATTGTTCAAGGGATCCACAGTGATTGCTGTTAAGTGCAATTAACTAAGGAGAATTTGTTTTCACAAGTAACCAATTAACTCAAATGAATCATGAGGTGACTTGTCACTGGCAGAGTGCAGAGACCCCGGCTCCCGGGTGCGCACAGGGGCTGGAAGGCCATATCCTTGGGCTCTTCCCTCTTAAGGGTCTGTACTTTTTGAAGGGGAAGGAAATGCTGGGATGAGGACTGCTGCCATCGTAGGGGCAGTGAGCAAGCCCATCAGCTGCGAAGAGCAGATCTAATGGTGAGGGCGGTGGCCCAAGATAATGAAAGAAACCCTGAGAGAATAAAAGCAGCAGGAAAGAAATGATCTGGAAGCTGTGACAGGAAAGTGCTAGTGCCCTTGCTAGAAAGAAATCCATCAGCATGAAGTAAAAACTGAAGAACCTCTGGGAAAGAGAGAGAATGCTGGAGAAGTCAAGGGTCTCTTCTACTTTCTTGCCCCCACGTCTCCAGGTAACTGTTACGAGCACAGTGTATGGGATGAGATGGTGGAGCACTGGCCTTCTACCTTCAGTAGAGCTAGTTCACCCTCTGCCCCTGGATGAAAATGAAAACGTTTGGTCACTACAGTTACTGTTAGTTACTAATTAGTCCTACTTCAGTTAAAATGTTCAGTTTCATATAGCAATTGAAATTCAGAAAGTGGTTAAAAATTGATGCCTCTCCCCACCCCTGGGGTCTGGTCAGATTCTTCTCTCTTCTTACCCAAAGTTTCTATTCTTCCTCCCACTTCACTGGTCCAAGGGTGACCCCTGACCCTTGCAGGGATGGAGCTGGAGAGAAGAGGAGAGTTAAGAGGGACAAGAGTTCTCTGGGCCTGGGTGCTCTATGCTACCTGATTACTTAATGCTCTTCTTAGCCCTTAGCAATCTAGCAATACCTCCCTCCAGCTTCTCTCTGCAACCCTTTTGGAAAGGATCTAGGATGCCTCCAAGGCCAAGTTTTCTCACCGATGGTCCACATCACACCCACAGGAAACACTCACCACTTGTCAGCCCCAGCAAACTCCAGGAGTGCCAGTGGGTCCTTCAGCTTGGCTGTCACAGATACCTGGCCAATCTATCACCCCGGAGATTTCTCAGGGGAGAGTCAGATACAAGTCCACTGTGTCCTTCAATTTTGGGGACACATAGCAGACTCTCCTGGTGGTTTAGTTAAAGATCTGGCTTAAGGAAAGGGGCAGGCATCCCTCAGCACTTGCCTTTGCAGAGGGCGTGGACTGTCCGTACAGCTCTCTAAAGACATCCTCCTAAGAAGTTGTATTTCAATCTCCTTCTCTACCCTTTTATTTTCCTGATAAGGATGAGGAGTGTTAAGGATTATCTACTAGTTCTCAGTCTCTTTAGTCCCAATCCAGCACTTCATTTAGAATAGGTATCTGTTGTTTTGCAATCAAAACTTCCATTCCACCATCCTGTTACAAAGTATTGCCTATGTTGTATATTTGGTGTTTTCCATTTTTACATATAACCCAAGTTTTCCAGGCCTCACCAGATTGGGAGTATAAAATAATTTGCAGGCTATTTTTATGCCCAAATTATGATGGTAAAAGTTCCAACTGGTTTGATGACTGGTAATTTGTGCATCTCCAAGTGTTCCCAAGTAATTTTGGGGAGTTCACCGAAAGGATGCCACTCACATACCCACAAGCCCGTCTGTAACTGCGTGGTGTCTGCTTTTTCCTTCCTTTCCTACCCTGACTTATAATTTTCCATATTCTCTGTCTGCAGGTTTGAGGAGTGTCAAATCATTGCTGGTTTCCAAAGGGAGGTGGGGGCAATGGCCTTCTCTCCAATTGCGTGCCACATTGGGTCCACAGGACCCTAAAATGTCTCTTCTTTCCCAGAAATTAACTTTTGGCCATCTCATACGTCCCATCAATCCTCTAAATCACTCCTAAAAAAATAGTGCCATTATTTTTGTGAATGTCACTTTTCTGACCTTGAGCGTATAACCCAGTCTAAGGTTATAAAATAATAACTCCCATCCTTAGCTTCCCACCAGCCACAGGCACCAACACTCCCAAATTCCTTCCTCTCTTCTCTCCTGCCCAAGTAAAATAGAAGCCTCCATGCTTAGTAGTGCATGGAAGGGAAGGGGAGGTGGAAGACTCACCAGTAACTTACGGGCCCATGTCTGCTGGCTAAGGATGTCCAATATTATTTGTCTCATACTTTCAAATTCAAGAACCACTCAGAAAAAAGTAAAGCAGATGACAACATATAGAGTCTGCTACTAATGGAGGGGAACGTATAAATATGTACAAGTATAAATACAAAGAATATCTCCAGAAGAACCCACAAGAGGCTAATAACAGTGGTTGCCTCCACAGTAGGAACTTGGTTACTGGGGATCAGAAGAGAGGACTTACTTCTCACCCTATTTCATTTTGTACCTTTTGAATATTTTACATGCGTATGTCTTCCTTATTCAAAATGAAGTTTTCAAACTCTGCCCCTTTCTGAAACTGGGTGGTCTTTTGTGACTGCTGTATCTAATCAAGTATGACAGAAATGATACTCTGTGACTTCTGAAACTCTCATAAAAGATGAAACAGCTAAAAAAACATGAAGTTTTCAAGAACACTTATAAAAATATTTTCCTTCAATTTCAAATAATTTTTAAAATTATAGCCTGAATATTTTTAATAGCTCTGTTGAAAAAAGATTTGCAATGAAAAAAAAATTAAAATTCTTCCTTTTTCTGTGTGTGATTACATTTTTCAAAGCAAAAACAGTCTTTTCTAAAAAGCACTGCTCTACAGTTTTCCCTTTTCCAGTGTTCTAACAAAATATAAACTCTTTTGGTTTAAGTCTCCATGTCACTGAGGAATTTAGGCAGTGACAAATTGCAAACAGTGGCTGACTCATTTACTTGTTCTTGGTATTCTGTGTAATATGGATTCAACATCCCCTGCTGAATCCCGCTAATGTCCTTACAAATGAACAAATATCAAAAGTTTCAAAACAAGCAGAGACTTCAGTATTATTATTCCATACATTTTTAATTGAGCAATTCTAAATTTATGTATAGTATATCTAGAATGGGCTTATACTTCCAATGAATAAATGTATCACTTGTGATTTTTCTCTCGGCCTCTGTCTACACAGTAGTACAAAAAGGGTTTTATAAGGAAAAATGGAGACCATGATTTGTTGTCTTTATGATACTCAAACGTTTTTCCTGACAACAAAATGTAACCTAGTTTTCCCAGATCCATACCAATTGGAAGGGAGAGGGGGAGATAAGGACAGTGAATAGGGGAACGAGATACACAGTCAAAGTGTGTGGATGATAATAAGACTCAGTAACAAAATCATCTTAATTCCAGTAAGGTCCTGAGGGTTAACAGGTTTTCTCTGAGACCACTTCTTTCCCACTGACTCTTTCTCCTCAACTTGGGAATATGTTCAAGTCTCTTCCACCTTAAACTCTCTCTGTTCTCACACACACACACACACACACACACATGCCCATACAACACTCCCAGAGAGACACACAGGCCCAGATATACACACAGATACATACAGACATACCCATGCATACAGATAGACAGACAAAGGTTCACACACATTGTCACACACACACGCATACAGAAGCACACCACCCAGAGTTACCATCTCACACACACATACACCATTTCTAGGTGCTCTGTTCCCCGGTTTGTGCCTCTTACGCTTTTGGTGTGAAAGTCAAGCCTTTTAAGAAAGGATCTACACTTGCTACTCCCATTTCTCATCTCCCTGTCCTTCCTTCTCCCTCTGCAATCTGCTCCTGGCTCCCCCATGTCATTAAATCACTCTCTCTTAGGTCACCATTGATTTCCCAATGGCCAAACCCCATGAACACATTTCAGTCCTTAGCTTCTCTGACCTCTCCTAGCATCTGACGCTGTTTAATAATCCCTTGTTGAAACACACTTGTCAGTTGAGTTTCATGGAGCTACTTCATCCTAGTTTTTCTCTTATCTTTCTGACTACTCATTTATTCAACAATTTATTATTTTTAAATTATTATTTGTCTCATGTATATTATATATCAGGAACCACAGCTGCTTCTTTCACAGAGCTTACTGACAAGTGGGGAAGAAAGGCAATAAAATCAGCAATTATTATAAAAAATCATAAATGCCATGACTGGAGAGCAGGACGGGGAGAGGTGGCAGGGACATCTAGACCTCCTACACTGTTGAAAACAATGGCTTCCCAGAGAAGTGATATGTAAGCGTGAGTAAGGGTCACCCACAGATAAGTGTGTTCCAGACAGAGGGAAGAGAGTAGGCAGAGGTCTGAAGGTAAGAGAGAACCATCATTCATTTGAGGGACTAAAACAATTTCACTATAGCTGGAACACAGATATTAAGTATTGTTACTGAGGCTACTTGCTGCCCACCTCTAGATTAAATGCTTTTACATAGTACATCTCATTTAATCCAAACGTTGCCATGCAATAGTTATTGATTTTTTTGTTTTGTCTTTTGTTTTTCTCTTTTTTAAAAATTTTTATTGAAATACACTTGATTTACAATGTTGTGTTAGTTTCAGATGTACAGCAACGTGATTCAGTTATACATATATATATAGATACATATATTCTTTTTTTACATTCTCTTCCATTATAGGTTATTACAAGATATTGAATATAGTTTCTGGTGCTATACAATAGGTCCTTGTTGTTTGTCTGTTTTATATATAGTAGTGGGTATATTTTATAAACTCCTAATTTATCCCTCCCCAACCTTTCCCCTTTAGAAACCGTAAGTTTGTTTTCTATGTCCATGGGTCTATTTCTGTTTTGTAAATAAGTTCATTTGTATCCTGTTTTTAGATTCCACATATAAACAATATCACATGATATTTGTCTTTGTGTGTCTGGCTTACTTCACTTAGTATGATAATCTCTAGGTCCATCCATGATGCTGCAAATGGCATCATTTCATTTTTTTTATGGCTGAGGAATATTCCATTGTGTATATATACCATATCTTCTTTATCCATTCATTTGTCAATGGACACTGAGGTTGCTTCCATGTCCTGGTTATTGTAAATAGTGCTGCTGTGAACATTGGGATACATGTATCTTTTTGAATTATGGTTTTCTCCAGAGGTATGCCCAGGAGTGGGATTGCTGAATCATATGGTAGCTCTATTTTTAGTTTTTTAAGGACCTCCACACTCCATAGTGGCTGTACCAATTTACATTCCCACCAACAGTGTAGGAGGGTTCTCTTTTCTCCACACCCTCTCCAGCATTTATTATATGTAGATTTTTATTTTTATTATTTTTATTTTTTTTCATACTTCCTTGACTTTTTTTTTTAACATTTTTATTGGAGTATAATTGCTTTACAATGGTGTGTTAGTTTCTGCTTTATAACAAAGTGAATCAGTTATACATATACATATATCCCCATATCTCTTCCCTCTTGCATCTCCCTCCCTCCCACCCTCCCTATCCCACCCTTCTAGCTGGTCACAAAGCACCGAGCTGATCTCCCTATGCTATGTGACTGCTTCCCACTAGCTATCTATTTTACATTTGGCAGTGTATATATGTCCATATATACACTACCACTCTCTCACTTTGTCCCAGCTTACCCTTCCCCCTACCCGTGTCCTCAAGTCCATTCTCCAGTAGGTCTGCGTCTTTATTCCTGCCTTGCCCCTAGGTTCTTCATGACCATTTTTTTTAGATTCCATATGTATGTGTTAGCATACTGTATTTGTTTTTCTCTTTCTGACTTACTTCACTCTGTATGACAGACTCTAGGTCCATCCACCTCACTACAAATAATTCAATTTCATTTCTTTTTATGGCTGAGTAATATTCCATTGTATATATGTGCCACATCTTCTTTATCCATTCATCTGTCAATGGACACTTAGGTTGCTTCCATGTCCTGGCTATTGTAAATAGAGCTGCAGTGAACATTGTGGTACCTGACTCTTTTTGAATTATGGTTTTCTCAGGATATATGCCCAGTAGTGGGATTGCTGGGTCGTATGGTAGTTCTATCTTTAGTTTTTTAAGGAACCTCCATCCTGTTCTCCATAGTGGCTGTATCAATTTACATTCCCACCAGCAGTGTATGAAGGTTCCCTTTTCTCCACACCCTCTCCAGCATTTACTGTTTGTAGATTTTTTGATGATGGCCATTCTGACCGGTGTGAGGTGATGCCTCATTGTAGTTTTGATCTGTATTTCTCTAATAATTAGCGATGTTGAGCATCCTTTTCATGTATCTTTTGGCATCTGTATGTCTTCTTTGGAGAAATGTCTATTTAGATCTTCTGCCCACTTTTTGACTGGGTTTTTTGTTTTTTTGATATTGAGCTGTATCAGCTGTTTGTATATTTTGGAGATTAACCCCTTGTCGGTCTCATTGTTTGCAAATATTTTCTCCCATTCTGCAGGGTGTCTTTTTGTTTTGTTTATGGTTTCCTTTGCTGTGCAAAAGATTTTAAGTTTAATTAGGTCCCATTTGTTTATTTTTGTTTTTATTTCCATTATTCTAGGAGATAGATCCAAAAAAATATTGCTGCGATTTATGTCAAAGAGTGTTCTGCCTATGTTTTCCTCGAGGAGTTTTATAGTATCTGTTTTTACATTTAAGTCTTTAATCCATTTTGAGTTTATTTTTGTGTATGGTATTACAAAATGCTCTAATTTCATTCTTTTACATGTGGCTGTCATCAATGTACATTTCTTAAATAGAGTAAGAACTTAACTGTAATTTTACACAGAAATATACTCCTGCATAGTAAAGGACTGTGTGTGCTTGTGAGAAGTTGGACTGTGGGAAGGTTGTGCAGTGAGAATGCTGGATAATTATTGTTTTTCCTATTTTTACAGAAAATAATAATTATAGCTAATATATAAGTGCTTATAGTCTATTGATTATTGTTATAAGTGCTTGATAATGTCTTAATCCACTGAATCTTCATTGCAACTCTATATTACATATGTGAATATGTATAATATTATATATTACTTATACAACATATAATATATACATATTTTATAATATATTATAGATACTATTACTATCCCAATTTTACCAGATCATGAAGCTTGCCAAAGGCAGAGCCAAAGGCCAGCCCAGGCAATCTGTACTTTTGCAGGAGTTAGGGGATAAGTAAAAGATAAGGATGAGATTGGAGAAGTGTGTTAGTGATGGAGCTCCAAGGTCAGGAGACAGGGAGGAAGAACAAGAAGAATGGGCCAAGAGAACGCTGGAGGGGATGGACGTACAGAGGAACTATCATCTTGGGGAAAGATCAACAAGGGATGCAAGGGACATTGGCTTCACTAAATCCATAGTTTCCCCTCTAAGCTAAGTCTTTATACTCATCACTTTATATTTCACTGGTGGCTAAAGCTGATTGAAAAACGGCAACCCCGATTTCTTGAACAATTCTGTATAAGGTATGAATAGGCAAATAAGATGTCTTCACTCCTAAGAAATAGAATCCTTGACAGACCCACTAACATGATTCAATTTCTCATTGGGAAAACAATCTTTTCTCTACAACCTAACTTGCAAAGTAATAACAGTACAATTATAAATGAGCACCTAATACATACCAGAACAAAATCACATGCCTTATATGCATTATCTTATTTAACCTTCAGTATAAGGTATGTATGATTATCTTCCTTCTTCAGAGAGGGAAACTAAGGTCTAGAGGTATTAAATAACTTGTAGCCTATTACAGGGGTCCCCAGTCCCTGGTCTGTGGCCTATTAGGAACCGGGCCACACAGCAGGAGGTGAGCGGTGGGCGAGCGAGCAAAGCTTCATCTGTATTTACAGCTGCTCCCCATCGCTCGCGTTACCATCTGAGCTCCACCTCCTGCCAGATCAGATCAATGGTGGCATTAGATTCTCATAGGAGCACAAACCCTACTGTGAACTGCGCACGCAAGGCATCTAGGTTGCGCGCTCCTTATGAGAATCTAAAGCCTGATGATCTGAGATGGAGCTAAGGCTGTCCCATCACTCCCAGATGGGCCCATCTAGTTGCAGGAAAACAAGCTCAGGGCTCCCACTGATTCTGCATTATGGTGAGTTGTATAATTATTTCATTATATATTACAATGTAATAATAATAGAAATAAAGTGCACAATAAATGTAATGCACTTGAATCATCCCGAAACCACCACCCCCCAACGCTGGTCCATGGAAAAATTGTCTTCCATGAAACCGGTTCCCGGCGCCAAAAAGGTTGGGGACCACTGTCCTATCAGATACGTTCAGGAGGCAGAATTAAACCCTGAATGTCTGAGTCCAAAGTCCATGCTTGTTCTACTCCACTATACTCCCTCTAGGAAGAGTGAATGAATCCCGGGTAACCTAGGCTGACCTGCTGAACTATCTAACTCACTCTGTTTTAGAGAGGTGGGGTCACTGTCTTCCTGCCCATATTACATAGTACCTTACCACACACTCACCTGCTGTAGCGTGACAGACAAGACCCTTGCTACTTTATAAACCAGCCCCAAGGAGCCTTCCCCATTCATCTCTCACCACTTCTGTTTTTTTTCTCTTTGTCCCCTTCACCCTTACCTCATTCCTACCACTATATTCCCAAAGAACATTTAATGTCATGGTCATGAAAATTTCTCGTGATAATGTCTTATTTTTCTTAAAGTCAAATAATATGCATATGATTCCAATCAGGGAGACCACATATATGTGCATAACAAAGATGAAAAGGATAGACATAAAATATTATCAATAGTGATTTCAGGAAGGTTATATTATAGGTGGTTTTTATTTTCTTGTTTATGATTTCTGGGTTTTCCCAGTGATCATCAATAAAAAATGTATTTTAATAATAAAAATTGAACAAAATGTTTGCAATAGCTGTGACACCAATGTACCTTTCTTTCATAGCAGTTATCTAATTCTCTGCAATTTGCTATAAAATAGAAAATAAAGGAGGTAGTTGCACTCATAGCCATAATGTTAAGGTTGGGTGCATTACAAGTATTATGTATATTACTATTTAAGGTAAAAAATGAAAAGTGGATCCCTTTTCATGGAGGAGTAGCAGCTCCTCTGGCAGGCAACATATGCAGCCATGGACTGAGCTGAAATCAGTCATTTCTTTCTACTTTCTAAGTTCTGCAGAGGTGAAAGCACAGTATGTATCTTAATGCTCTGTCTCCCAACAGGGGCTCTGGTAAGTCTATCTCAGCTGGAAGCAGCTCTTTGCACATGTCTCAGAATCATAATGAAAATAGTCTCTCTTCTGAAAAATAAATGCATCAAATGTAGAGGTCATAAGTACAAAAGGGGAAAAAATGTTGTCATTAATCATCTTGACCCCAACCGATTGAATCCCTCTTACACTCATAATATATTTTCTTCCTTCTTTCAACCTAATGCCATCTGGTTCAAAGATTTGGGGCTATTAGCTCCATTAAAAGTAATCTTAGGAAATTGTAATTTACATGCATCAAGGATTTTAACACCAGTGAGCTCTGTAAAATATCCTGCAAGAACCCAAATTTCCAAAATACATTAAAAGACCAATGGTTTTGCTTTTCTTTTTGAATTTAGTTTTAACTATAGTTTCTCTCTCTCTCTCTCTCTCTCTCTCTCTCTCTCCCTATCTCTCCCTCAGATTGTCCTGAGCCTATACTTCAGGGGGCTGTTCATACATACCACTATCTCATCTGCTTTTACTACCCTCTCCCTAGTTTCCCATGAATTCTTTAAAAAAAGAATCTCAGATTCAGAGAATTTTAGAAGGGACCTTAGGGGTCTCCATTCCGACAGCATCTTTTTTGTAGATGAGGACATTGTAGCCCACAGAGGTTAAGCGATCAGCTCAGAATTACAGAGATAATTTGCAGGAGAGGAGGGTCTCCTGATTCCAAATTGGGTATTCCTTTCATTATACCACACACCTTCTCCCATGAATCAGTAAATTCTTTCTAAGGCAAGGACTTCCCAAACAACGTGACAGCGTCAGAACAAACTTTGCTCTCATGAAAGCCAAAGCCTTTTTGCCAAGACTCTCCAGGGTTCTCCTTAAAACTCAAGGCCTCTATGACATTAATAACCATTTGTTTAAGGACTACTGACTGCCTAGTTATTATGCATCATCTCCAACCTTCAAAACAACCTTCAAAGTATCTATCAAAATTCCCCATTTTGCTGATGAGGGAACTGAATCACTGAGAGATTTAAGCAATCTGCCTAAGACCCTATAGCTGAACATAGCAGATCCAGGATTTGGACCCACGTCTTAAATGCTTTTTGCATGTGCTGGGTTACTTCTCCTTCCACGATACCAGATCTTAACTCCAAGGACAAAGTGATTTATCTATGCCGCTTTTTAAAAGGCAGAACAAATATTTGTGGTTTGTAATAAAACATATCCGTAGTATACTGCTCTTGCTTTTATTCATTCATTCCTTCATTTGTTCAGTAGACAGACTTTGGAAACACAGGCATTAATACAACACTCCAGAAAGAAATGTAAAGTAAACTTACCATGGTATTCAATAGCGCAATCAGATACTCACAGACTTTGATCACTTAATGCGCTTAATGGGTTGTTCTGGGGTGTACACTTAAGAAGAAAGAGTACTTAGAAAGGAATCTGAAGGTAGCAAAATAATTAGATGGTTGGAAAGCAAAGAACTACACAATGAAGGGAATTATTTTGCCAGCTCAACAGAAAGCAACACGATAATCATTTTCTAGTGTATGAAAGGTTGGTATCCTGACCATGATGGCAGACCATTCTCCATTTCCAAATAAAATGAGACAAAAAGAAATATAACAAAACATGGAGGGTTTGGCTAAATGTATTCAATAGTCTGCTGGACATGATTTTAAAATTTGGCTTAATTTATGGAAAACAGATCATAGAATCTCAAGAATGGTGGACTCTCTAACCACACAAGACTTTATAAATTGGTGGTTTACACATGATAAAGCTATGATTTTCTTTAAGTAAGGTCCATGTGAAGAGAAGAATGGGAAAAAATTGACATTAAAGTACCTGACATCTCCAAATTCTATAGAATGAAGCATTTTAATATGCATTTAATATCCCCACCTAAAATTACTATATTTATTCCTGCAGAAGGGCTAACCAATATTTCCATGACCACTAATATCTTGGTGGCCACAGCCCTGGCTCTCTTCTTTCTCTCTCATCTGCGTGCAATTGGAGCAGGTGTTATGTGAAGAGTCCCCTTCTCCAATCTTCCCTGAGGCAGGAACCCTAAAGCTTTGTAAATATAAATCATGGGGCCCAGATAAAACTAAGGAGAGGAAGTGGGGAGGAAAAAAGAAAGGTCAGTAGTACATTTAGAAGGGGATTCCAGGGATGACACTTGAGCAGGCTTTACATCTCTTTTTTATTATTTTTTATTGACATACAATTGATATATAATATGTTACAGGTGTATAATATAGTGATACAATTTTTAAAGGTTACACTCCATTTGTAGTTATTATAAAATATTGGTTTTATTCCCTGTGTTTTACAATATATCCTTACAAGGATATGCTACAGCTTATTTTATACATAATAGTTTGTAGGCTTTACATCTTTTAAACTCTTGTGCAAAGTCAGTTGCTCTGCTGATTAGTACCTATTCATAGTGGTGTGAAGACAAATGAGTGTATTATATGCTATATATAATGCTTACAATAATGTCTGGCATAGACTAAGCTGAATATTAACTATCATGACTATTATAATTATGACAGTCCTAATACTTGTCTTAGGTTGGATTTCCTAGAAGCAGCCCCTGAGATAAGGATTCCTGAACAAATGATTTATTGAGGATGTACTCCCCAGAGAAACCAGTTAGGGAGGGAGGGAAGCAGGGCAAGGCAGCCAAAGAAGCCAAGTTCTAGTAGACTTCAGGCAAAGTCCCAGTTCCTGCCTGATCCTGTGAGGAGCTCTGGAGCATAAATGATACCTCAGCATTTGTCCTGCCTTGAGGCAAGGGAGTTGGGCTTTCATGCTCCCACGCCATAGTCATCAGCTACTGGCTGCACTGGACACGTTTAGCTGTCTGTGCAAAGTAGCCCAGGGACAGTCTCTGAAGGAGGTCACAGGGGCAAGCAGTTAGAAGCACAGCACACAGAAACGAGGGACTGACACCCAGAACAAGAAAAAGGAGCTCGGGGGATCTAGACGGAACACTGACAGTCTTCTCTCCAGTACTCCGGAGCTGTTGTACAGTCTCACCAGCATCCAGTGAGCCATTTTTACTACTTGATTTATATTCAGTCATTCAGGTAGTGTCCATGCAATACATGTGTGCTCACTCAGGCAACCTTGCTTCTCTAGCTCTGCTCCCTGACACCAGAAAACTTATGGACTATTTCTACCAAAAGCATTGTTATTATGTTACGTGTAACTTTAAATAACAGTTGCTGCTCCTACAACTCAATAGCAATGAAACAAATAACCTGATTAAAAAATGGGCAGAAGACTTGAATAGACATTTCTAAAGAAGAGATACAAATGGCTAATAGGTATATGAAAAGGTGCTCGACATCACTAATCATCAGGGAAATGCAAATCAATACCACATTGAGATACTACTTCACACCTGTTAGAATGGCTATCATCAAAAAACACAAAAGATAACAAGTGTTGGCAAGGCTGTGGAGAAAAAAGAACCCTTGTACACTCTGATGGGAATATAAATTGGTGCAGGCATTATGGCAAACAGTATGGAGGTTCCTCAGAAACTTAAAAACAGAACAACCATAAGATCCAGCAATCCCACTTCTGGGTATATTGCCAAAGGAATTGAAATCAGGATCAGGAAGGGATATCTGCACTCAGATATCAAACTCACAGGTTCTTTGCAGCATTACTCACAATAACCAAGACATGGAAGCAACCTAAACGTCTATCAACAGATGAATGGATAAAGATGTGGTATAGGCATACAATGGGATATAATTTATCCTTTAAAAAGTAGGAAATCCTGCCATTTGCAACAACATGGATAAACCTAGAGGGCATTACCTAAGTGACATAAGGCAGACAAAGGAAGACAAATTCTTTACGATACCACTTACATGAGGAATCTAAACTGGCCAAACTCGTCAAGGCAGAGGGTGGAATGGTGGTTGCCAGAAACTAGGGGAAGGAGGAAACGGGAAGGTGTTAGTCAAAGGGTACAAGTTTTGGTCATGCAAGATGAATAAGTCCTAGTCCATTGTATAGCATAGAGCCTACAGTTAACAATATTGAATTGTATACTCAGAAATTTGCTAAGAAGGTAGATCTTATGTTAAGTTTTCATATCACTGAAAAATGATAATAATAGTAAAGAGGAGGGGGGAGGAAATGTTTGGAGGTGATAGAGGTGTTAATGGCATTGATTGTGTTGATGGTTTCAAAGATATATACTTACCTCCAAACTCATCAAGTTGTGTTGTACATGTGCAGCATGTCACTCATACCTTAATAAAGTGGTTAAGAGAAATAACAGTTAGTCCTTTGGATAATCTCAGTTGTTGGAATCTCAGGGCAAGAAGAGAATTAGAAAAGGAAAGGTAGGACACCTAACTGAGATATAGCTGTGACATGAGGCAGTGACAAATCTCCTCTGCGGACAATGCCATGTATTCATGCCTTTCTGAGAGATATAGAAGGGGAGGGGACACTGAGTCTTGAAGAACATTCTTACCACCTCTCTACTCTATTTCAGTGTCCTTTCTGACGTGAAAGTTTGCACAAAGGAAGGACTTGGAGCCCAAGTGTCTCAGATATTGAAGATGTAGAAAAGCACACATTAGAAGCGGGGTAATAGGACAGCCACAGAGCCGTCTATTGCTAATCCTTCCCTATACAAGAAAGAAGAGTAATGACTGATTAAACTACAACAAAGCTAATTTTTCAGGTTCCAGATTCTATACACCTTCCAACTCTCAATCTACCACTCATTTATTTCACTGGTTTTACTTCTGATAAAATCGTTTCTCTTCAATAATTATATTCTGAAGAATGTTTGGCTTTTCGAAATCAATTCTTAAGTTAACTATCCCCAGAGCACCTGAAAAATTGCCTATCTGATGAAAAAAACACTTTCATTTTTATGCTCCAAAAACTCAAAATTGGCCACAGTGAAATTTTATCAAACATTTTAAAAGAGGGGAAAAAAATCAGTTCTGGATTGAAAGTAAGAATAAGAACCTTAGAGCCCGTGGGGGACAAGAAACTTAGAATGAAAGTGCTTTCTCAACCAGAGCACTCTTGTTGAGACATGATAATAAAATGTTCACAGTTATGGAGATGAATCCTAACTGGCACAATCTGAACAAAAGAAAAAAACCTTTATATTTCTGGAAGCATATCTGTTTGTCCAGGCATTTAGGTCTTTCTTTAGACAAACACGTGTCACTTTTTATTGCTCATCAAATATTGAATTGGTTGGATTAAATCTTTGAGTTTGATCTTGTTTTACAAAACATGAGACCATTTTCCTAGACTTGAGTGAGCCCATGGATGAATAGCATGTATAAATTGTTATTACACTCATCTTTCAATGGAGCTGAGCTAACTGACATGCACTATCTAATCCATTTCCCCATTGTGCTTATATTTTAAAAAGAAACACATTGAAAAGATTTAAAACCATCTGCAAGCTTAATTAGCATGAACTCTAAGGGACTGTCTCAATTCTATTGTCATACCAGAATGCTATTACAGTAAGTATTGTTTGAAATTAGTGAGCCATAGCTAGGGCTGGAGAGCCATTTTTGGTATTTGGAAATTCTCCTTGCTCTAGTAGAATTTGACTTACAATAAAATTACAATTTGGTGTAAAGTTTGCTGTTTTCACTAGCCAAGAAACCATTTATTAAACAGGTACTATATTAAACTTAGTGGCAGGTTAATATATCATAATCAGAGTACGTTCAATTTTTTAAGGAATAATAGCATTTGTTTGGCTGTTTTCACTTATTTAAAAGAATCTTTCTGAAATGGGGAGGGAAAACTTAGGCTGTAGTTGAAAAGCTAAAACAAATATGTAATATATGATGCAGTTGGAAATATATATGCCAATATTTCATAGCTGTATGTGATAAATGACAACTAGATGGCCAAAACTAGGTAATTTTTTTTTAAGTTCAGAAGAAGAGATCGCATCATATTTAGTGGAAAGTGTCATCTTTCCTCTAGGAAATCCTTACCTAAAGAGATGGAATTGACTGGGACTTTAAAATGAATGACCAGAATGGTGGAGAGACTCCTCAGACTCCAGATAAATTTAGGCAATTTAACTCCAGATAAATTTAGGCAATCCTGAAGCAGAGAAAAAGTGTGTTTTGTTTCCCAGGGTGAGAGTGAAAGCATGGTGTCAGAATAACAGTCTCTAGGGATGATGAGTGTGGTGCCCAAGGAAAGGCTCACAGAGTCTGCATAACCTAGGGTTGAGAAGAGAGGACAAAGATTTCTTGGCTCCTAAAAAAGCACAGAAGATGCAAAAGGCAAATCACAGACTCAAAGGCATCTAACTGGGGGATGAAGAGAATGCAGAGTTATTCACATAGACATATGAGGGATGCTTCATAGAGATTGCAATTGTCTCAACATGTCAGGTATAAAGGCCAATGCCCAAAGACCAGGATCAATTACAACTCGGTGGTGGCCATCACATGCCATAGGATGGTTGAAGATCTGAGGTTCCCTCACCTGGATGACACTTAAGCCTCCCATTACCCAGATCATTAGAAGGGTTAAGGGGAGAAAGAGAGGCAGAAATCAAGTTATTTCCTTGCACAGTGAGTTTTGTAGCTATAAATCCATGTTGGCTGGGCACAATTACACAATGATCTATTCAGTCAGTCAACAGCATTCATTGTGCTAGAATTTTGGAACACTAATATCATCGGATGATAGCCACTATGTAAGTTCCAAGAAGCAGAAGCATTAATGAGAGAATGAACAACCCTGTCCTCAAGCTGGTTACAGCTAATAAAATAGAAAAGCATATAAAGAAGTAATTGTGTTATAGAGTAATATGTGTTTTAATGGTATGTAAACATAGCTTCTCAGAGGGTGTATATAGGAGAGTCTCACTGTGGAAGACATGTGGAGTTGTTTTTTTTAGGAGTTGAACAAGAGATGAAACATTTACCAGACAGAGGGAACAACTAAGAGTAAACACATACATATATATCAAAACATAGAGAGTTAAAAAAACAATGTACAACTGATACTTTTCTTTTTATTTTTGGGTGTGTTGGGTCTTCGTTGCTGCACGCAGGCTTTCTCTAGTTTCAGCGAGCGGGGGCTACTCTTCGTTGTGGTGCGCAGGCCTCTCACTGCAGTGGCTTCTCTTGTTGCAGAGCATAGGCTCTAGGTGCACGGGCTTCAATAGTTGTGGCTCGCGGGCTCTAGAGCACAGGCTCAGCAGTTGTGGCGCAGGGCCCCAGTTGCTCCGCGGCATGTGGACCTTCCCAGACCAGGGATCAAACCCATGTCCCCTGCGTTGGCAGGTGGATTCTTAACCACTGCGCCACGAGGGAAGCCCACAATTGACCCTTGAACAGCACATGTTTGAACTGCACAGGTCCACTTACATGTGAATTTTTTCAATGAATTTATTGGAAAAAGTTTTTGGAGATCTGAGACAATTTGAAAAAACTCACAGATGAAACTGGTAGCCTGGAAATATCAAAAAAAGTAAGAAAAAATATGTCATAAATACAATAAGTATCTGTAGATACTGGTCTATTTTTACATAGGCCTAAGTGAGTGATATTTCATATAAAATTAATAACGTGTTAGTTTTCTTACTGTTTTGTAATTTTACTTTCAAAGAATTACATTACCACACAGTATGCCTCACTTGTATTTGGAGAAACTGTGTATCAGCCTATCATCACAGGTAACTGGTTTTTAAAAAAAATGTAACAGTGCTGCCAATACTGTATTATCAATATGACTGCAATACTGTATGCCATGAAAATTTTATAAAAATTCATTTGTTAGTGTATAGGCTAGGCTACCCTGAGGCAATCTTATCGATTATATACTAGGCTACCATAAAGCAATCATACTGCTGCTTTTTCGTTATCAATGCATGAATTGTTATACCTGCAAAGAAATATGAATTTCTTTCTCACATTTTTCATTTTTGATGTCTAGTGTTAATAATACATATAACATCTACAGCGTTTTGTATCATATATGACAATATTGGCGTAGGTACTGACAATTCATCGTGTAAACAGATGACATAAATGTACAGTATTGATAAATACAGTTCAGTATCGTAAATGTATTTTCTCTTCCTTATGATTTTCTTAATATTTTCTTCTCTCTCGCTTACTTTATTGTAAGAATACAGTGTATAATACATATACATACAAAATATGTGTTAATAGACTGTTCATGTTATCAGTAAGGCTTCCAGTCAACAGGAGGCTATTAGTAGTTAAGTTTTGGGGGAGTCAAAACTTATATGTGGATTTTCCACTGCTCACAGCTCAACACCCCTAACCCCCACGTTGTTCAAGGGTCAACTGTAAATGGTTTAGAATGGGTGGGGAGTAGACTCCAGTTGTGGAAAATAATATTGGAAACGTAGGTGCAGACCAAGATTATGGAATTTCTTACGTATGTAAAGAGTTCATCCTTTGTTTTTTGTTTGTGTTTGGTTTTATTTTTTAATTAGGGAAATCCTAAAGAATTTTTAAGCAATTGCCAATTATCAAGTTTATGTCAGGATATCTATTATTTTTAATTACTGAGGGTCTTTTTTTTTTTAATTTATTTATTTTTTTGTCTGCGTTGGGTCCTCGTTGCTGCATGCGGGCTTTCTCTAGTTGTGGCGAGCAGGGGCTACTCTTCATTGCGGTGCGTGGGCTTCTCATTGTGGTGGCTTCTCTTGTTGCAGAGCACGGGCTCTAGGTGCGCGGGCTCAGTAGTTGTGGCACACGGGCTTAGTTGCTCTGCGGCATGTGGGATCTTCCTGGACCAGGGCTCGAACCCGTGTCCCCTGCATTGGCAGGCGGATTCTTAACCACTGCACCACAAGGGAAGCCCTGATGGTCTTTTTAATTACCTCCTAATCACCCTGCTGGTGAGGCAGGGACTCCTACCCAAGGGTGATGGGTGGGTGAATGTTAGACACCCAGCACTGGACAGATGAGGTCAACAACAGTTTATGTGTCATGTATACTCGTAGCCTGGGGGAGCAGAACATCACAGGCCACGCAGGGCCAGGGTTGCGTTCAGGAAGAGAGCGAACCAGCCGGGGCTGCAGGAGGCAGGCTCTGTGGCATGAAGACAGTGAGGTGCCCCTTGGTTCTCATGGGAAGATGTGATTGGCTTGTTTGAGTACTTCTGTGGGCTGGCAGGGAACTGAAATCCCTTCTCAGAGACAAGTAAGAAGGGCATCTGGTGCTCTTGATAAGGAGGGTGGTTTGATTAGGGGACGTTATTCACAGGAGTGGAGTAGGGAGGGAAACTTGCAGTTAGGCCATTTGAAGATAGAATGTTCTAAAATTCTAGCATATTATTTAGAAAGAAATGTAGTGCATAGTAGGTACTCAATAAATGTTCCCTTCCCTTGCCATCTTTTTCTCCTGATCTCACCCATGGAGTAGTTTTTCTGTCTTGTTTGAAATTGTATAACACTCTGCAACTCCCTTTTTTTTTTTTTTTTTAAATTTATCCAACTATGTTTGTCATATGATTGTGCCCAAGTTATTTACATCTCTAGAAGAAGTAGCTAGAATTGCATATATCTCAGGATTCCCTACACTGCTGGGAAAGTGCCATGTACATAGTAGCTATTCAATACATTTATCATATTCAACTCCAAGGCAGTCAAGTAATACGACCAAAACAAGAAGTAGCAGAGCCAAATCTCTTGACACCAATCACATCATTTTTCAACTCTGCCAGTAGTAGGTACTGCTTGTATTGGAGATTTGAATACTTGCTATAGAATAAAGGAGGTTATTTTCTTTGGGAGGTCACATTGTCTCTAGCAAAATATTCCAAAAATAAGTATTAATCACTTGAACATGCTTCTCTAGTAGGATATAAGAGAACAGAAACATGGACAAAATTAAATACTGAATTATGATAGAATATTTTATTGTATCCTGAAATTTTTTTTTAAAGAAAAGGGTGGAATTTAATCTTTACTTACAGGACACTGCAAGATATGAAATTCCACATAGAAATAGGAAACTCATTGAGAGGAGAAGCTTCGTACAGTATGTACAGTTTGGAACTGTTCAAGTGTAGTTTCTTTGTAAAAAGTGCTACAGTAACAAACCACATGTAAAAAGAGTTCTTAGTAGAGAAACAGTAAGACAAATATTTTATTTTATCCTGAAAATATTATAATTTGATTAGTTCTTGTATAGCCTGAAATCATTAACCTTCCCTCTCCACTGTAAAAAAGTATTGCTGTATGCTACCTCTTCTCTCTTAGTTCGATATTCCTTAGTGTATCTCCAAAGTTGTCCAGTGTCAGACTGATGCAATGGGAAACACATGGGGCCATCCCCAGAACCTGATTTCGTTGGTCTCTGGTGGAGTCCAGGTGCACATCTACATCTCTAAGACAGACTTCACTGAGATTCAGAGTCATATATCCAAATGCCTCCTGGAGATTTCCACCTCCTGTCCCACAGGCACCTACAATACATACAAGACATTTCAACCTCATGTTTCTTCTTCTACACCTGCCCCTTCTCTATATTCCCAATCAAGGAAATCACCATCACATCATCCAACCACCCAACCCCCAAGCTACCCAAGCAGAAAACTTTGGAGACATCTTTGGTTTCTCCCTTTTCCTGATCCCACTCCCACCAGAGTCAATCAGCACCAAGCCTCATGCATTTTCACTCAACAAATCTCAAATTTCCCCAAGTTCTCTGTATCCACTGCTAATGGCTTAGTTTATGTTCATCATCCCTTGTATCATTGAAAAATTCTTCTATTCAGTTTATATCTTTGAAATGATCCTCCATTGAGCTACTAGAGAGTTCAGGGGAGAAAATTTTTCTGAAAATTCATATCTGAGTGTGTTACTTATTTTGAAAGTCTGTCAATGACGGCTCTTTGCCTAAAGAACCAATTATGAGGCCCTCCATATTCACATTTCCCCTCTAATCCTTTCTTTCAGGTTCCCCATCCCATGTTTCTATACACATCCTGAGCTCCAGTCATGAAGAAATATCTGGAGAGCCTGGAAATCCCTCTGCAGTTCCATATTTTTCATGTTGCTTCCTCTGGTAAGTATGTCTTCTGCCAGACACCATATGAATAGAAAAAAATCTCATGCTCAGAAATCACACAGCTGCCAAAGTTCAAATCTTAGATCTGCTTCTTACTAGTTGTGTATTACTTAACTTCTCTAATCCCCCTTTTACCCTCTTAATATGGGGTAATAAAAGTACCTACAAGAAACATTAACTATAAAAGGAGTAGATAAGTTTTTCCAAGGTTGAACAGAACATGGTTTCCCTAAGGTTGTGCTAGGCACAGTTTTTATTTAAAAATTCCTCCAATAAATACACAAGTATCAAATTAAAAACAACAACAACAACACCCTGCTTAGCCTTGGGAAAGCATACTTAAGTTTTTTTTGTTTTTTGTTTTTTTTTTTTGGCTGCGTTGGGTCTTTGCTGCTGTGCATGGGCTTTCTCTAGTTGCAGCGAGAGGGGACTACTCTTCATTGTGGTGCGCGGGCTTCTCATTGCGGTGGCTTCTCTTGTTGCGGAGCACAGTCTCTAGGTGTGTGGGCTTCAGTAGTTGCAGCACGCAAGCTCAGTAGTTGCGGCACACGGGCCCTAGAGCATGCAGGCTTCAGTAGTTGTGGCATGTGGGCTCATTAGTTGTGGTGCGCAGGCTCAGTAGTTGTAGCTCATGGGCTCTAGAGCACAGGCTCAGCAGTTGTAGCTCACGGGCCCAGGTGCTCCGCGGCATGCAGGATCTTCCCAGACCAGGGATCGAACCCGTGTCCCCTGCATTGGCAGGCAGATTCTTAACCACTGCGCCACCAGGGAAGTCCTTAAGTATTTTTTTTATTGAAGTATAGTGGATTTACAATATTGTGTTAGTTTCAGGTGTACAGCAAAGTGATTCGGATATATATGTGTGTGTATATATATATATCCTTTTTACAGGCTCTTTTCCATTATAGGTTATTACCAGTTATTGAATATAGTTCCTTACGCTATACAGTAAATCCTTGTTGTTTATCTACTTTATGTATAGTAGTGTGTATCTGTTAATCTCAAACTCCTAATTTATCCCTCCCCCCTTTCCCTTTTCGTAACTGTAAGTTTGTTTTCTATGTCTGTGAGTCTGTTTCTGTTTTGTAAATAAGTTCATTTGTATTATTTTTTAGATTCCACATATAAGTGAGATCATATAATATTTGTCTTTCTCTGTCTGACTTACTTCACTTAGTTTGATAATCTCTAGGTCCATCCATGTTGCTGCAAATGGCAATATTTCATTCTTTTTTATGGCTGAGTAACATTTCATTGTGATATATATATATATATATATATATATATATATATATATATATCTCATCTTCTTTATCCATTCATCTGTTGGTGGACACTGACATTGCTTCCATGTCTTGGCTATTGTAAATAGTGCTGCTATGAACATGGGAGTGCATGTATCTTTTCAAAATAGAATTTTCGTCTCTAATTCAAAACTCTAATTCAAAAAGATACATGCTTAAGTATTTTTATATCTGAAGAAGGTGGAAGCTGAGAAAAAGCAGAAGAGGCTGTAGACAACAAACATAATGATGATACATGGGCAAGACTTGAACCACAGACACATGCTGACTGTAGGCTGACCACTCTGGTCAGACTCACTATCCTAACACACCACTACTACAGATATCCTGACAGCATCTGCCACTGCCTGCTGCCATCCCCATTCAAACATCTTGGCAGTTTCTGCTTTGCTTGATGGAGTGAAGTTGAAGAGGGGGGTGCAGGTGGGCAGTGTTGAGGTTACTTGGCATCTTCAGAAAGCCATCCACTATGATAAGTAGGTTTCCCCAAGGTTCAGCTGAGCTGTTTTACTAAAGTACCTGCACCGCATGGACCCCCAGTCAAGGCATACAATGTACTGATTAATAGTGTTGCTTTGTAGTCATGGGTCTGAAGCAAGTTTTTACCAACTTATCAACATTGCTTTTTGGTAAAAAAGCAAAATTAATGGTTTATTTGTGCCTATTCTTGTTGAGACCCCAAGAAGGCTCTGTCATTGGTTACATAGAACAAAGATGCCTATGGAATCAGCATAATATAAGAAGCCCAGCCTAGACTCTGTTTGGTCTGCTGGTTCCGAGATATTAAATGCAAATATTGGTCATTCCTAATCGGAGAGGAAAAGTGCAGCTTGGTACAGCCCTGCAGGAGGGCAAATGGGACTTGCTCCCAGCTTCTCCAGACACCCTGAAAGCTTTATTTAGTAAGAGAAGATTATACAGTGCTGTTTCAAAGTTTGATCAGTGGGTTCATTAATTAATGCATATGAAAGAAATTAAGGTGTTGTCACACTTCCTAATTTTGTTTAAATTAAAATATACTATCCAAAATTTTATGAATGATTTTAGTACTGAAAATTAGCAAATATTATTATAATACTAGAATGAGAGTTACTGGATAATTTTTAATCCAAACTGGGATGCTGACTAAAAGGAGACAGAGAAATAATAAATATAATATTTGCAGTATTTATTTACTGACTGATCACTCATTATATTGGTGGACATAAGTGATGATTCTATTCACAAACCATTTTCAGGGACTTCTGCTTCCAGCCTCAACAAATAATAGCAACTAAATTTACTCTCTCACCTTAGGCAATTTTAAAATTATCAAAATATATGAAACAAAAGATTTCAGACTCTGGACAACAGGCAGTTAGGAGAGGGATCCCTGAGAGAAGGGGAACAAATGAGGTAAGCCCATGATTACTCCAGCTAATTACCCACAAGGAGTTTCCAGGGAAAGGGAATACAAACCAGAGGCTGGCAGATTGCTTAGCTGAAAAGACAGGCCTGAGAATCGGGGGAGGAAATGGAATTTGCAGCACCCATTTATCAAATAATTCGATTAAACATTTCCGAGTGTTTTAACCAAAATGCAAAAAAAAAAAATTGAACACTTATTTTTTTCAAGTTCAATACCATTATAAAATACTAAAGGAGATTTATTAGTTTAAGTATCAAAGGTCAACATTTAAAAAATCTAGCTGATGATGGGCAGCAAAGAAGAAAGCATGTACTGCTATGCTATGGTAACATTTTTTCTTTTATTCAGTATTAAGTTAGTTGCAAAAAGTCTGTACTTCAGTTCCTCAATTGTGTGTATATAAAAATATGGGTAAAGTTCAGCAACTATAGGTTTTGATTGATACAATATAGATGCTTATTTAGACACAACTATGAGTTGAGTGTGCATGGCAATTAATTCCAAGTAGTTCTCCATAAATTTCTTAATTTAATGATAGCATTGTTTTTCCTATAACCCTGTCCTCCACAAATATTCTCTTTATATTATCATGTCAAAACATTTAATTTATTCTTAAATGTTGAACTTTTGATTTAATTTTTGGTATCATTCACGATAGATATTTCACTTCCAACTAAATGAAATTCCGAAAGCATTATTACATTGGTTCTGTGAGTTTAATTAAAAAATTGAACCATTAGTATTAATTTACCTAACTTTCTGTTTGAAGCAGCTGATGTCACTGATACAAAACAGGCTTTGTTTAAGTGTTTGAAAAGTTCTGATGGGACCAACACATTAATTGCTATTGCTTCACTTTTTCTACATGCTTTTTTTAACAAAATGGAAATCAGAAATGAGTGAAATTAATTCAAAGACTGATTTGATTTTAATGAAAAGTTGTTCCTAGTCTTCCTAAAATAACTACCCACTTCACATTTCTGAAGCAAATGCTAATGCATCTTAAGCATATTTTTCAGTGATATCACTATAGCTTCCATGTTGGGGTGATAAACATCTTCAATTTTTTTTTAGCTCATTGCTATCCAAAGGGTTCATTGCAAAATAAAAGAGACTAACCCAAAATGTAATATTATATTTATTATATTATACATATAATATTACAAATTATGATATTATAAATAAATACTATCATATCCTACATAATAAATGACTAAACCACTGTAGCAAGAGCATTCAGACCACTTCTACACATTCTGCAGAACAACTGCTCACTCCATTTCTCCAGCTTACTTTATGCTGACAAGGTAAGAAGCACTTTCAGTCATTATCCTCATAATACCTACAACAAACCCATTAGAGGTTATCTAAAGGGCACATCTAGTTCATTGTAGAATTGAGATTTTTATTCAGCTCTAACACCAAAGCCTGTGTTCTTAGCGGTAATTATGTTTCGTTCAAGTGTTATATGTTCTATCCATACTATAAAGACTTGCCTGAAATTCTCCTGTTCTGATTATATACTGCTGCCTAACAAACTACCACAAACTTCGTGGCATGAAACAACTACAATTTTATGTTCATGGACTTTATGAGTCAGAACTTTCTTTTTTTTAATATACCTTATTTTTCTTAACAAATTTTATTTTATTGTGGTAAGAACATTTAATGGGAGCTCTACCCTTTTAACAAAATTTTAAGTGTGAGATACATTATTGTTGACTATGGATGCAATGTTGTACAGCAGGTCTCTGAAGCTTATTTATCTTGCTTTACTGAAACTTTGTATCTGTTGATTAATAACTCCCACATTTCTCCTCCCCCCAGTCCTTCACAACCATGATTCCACTCTTTGATTCTATGAATTTGACTATATTAGATGCCTCATATAAGTAGAATCATGTTTGTCCTTCGGTGCCTGGTGTATTTCCCTTAGCATAAGGTCCCCAAGGTTCATCCATGTTGACATATATTACAGAGTATTTTGACAGGGCACAGTGCTGATGGCTTGTATCTATTCCATGACGACTGAGGCTTCCACTAAGAGAGACACAAGTGGTTCAGTCTGGACCATCTGAAGCCTTCTTCACTCACACATCTGGTAATTGGGCTGGATGAGCCTGAGGCTGGGTTCCGTGGGAACCAGAAAGCCTGCACATGGCCTCTCCAAGTGGTTTAGGCTTCTCCCTGCATGGCAGTTAGATTCTGAGAGGAAGTGTAACAAAAAGGAGTGTCTGGAAAGATGACAAAAGAAATAGGACGTGGCTTTCTGGCTTTTTAAGACCAGCCTCAGAAGTCACATAGCTTCACGTCCACCATACTCTGTTGGTCAAAACAGGCATAGACCTGCCCAGATTCAAGGGGAGAGAGCACAGACCCCATCTCTCAAAGGGAGGAATATCAAAGAATTTAAGGTCATATTATAAACGACTAAATTCTCCTTTTCTCTCCCTCTATCTCTGTCTCTCTCTCTCACACGCACACACACACACACACACACACACAAATAGATTTGATTACTCCTTTGTGTTCCCATAGTCCTTCGTACAGACAACTGTCTGATCACCTCTGACCTGTTATAACACTTATTTGTTTACATACAGACTTACTCTACTGGACTGTAAGTTTCTTAAGGAGCAGGTCTCTTTTATCCCCAGAACTTAGCGTAATGCACGGCACATAGTAGCTGCTCAATCAACGTGTGTTGAATGATTGGTTGATGGATCGGTTAAAAAAACAACAACAAAAAAACCCACTTACATCCTCCAGTTACCAATATAGGTTTTGTGCATTAAAATATCAGTTGCCTCGATTCTTCCTCCATTCCAAAAGGATGCCATGAAATCTCTCAGTGAAGACCATATGAACAAATAATCTGCCTTCTTGACTGAAGGTGGAAATCATGCATTAGGCTAGGCATAGTCTTCCAAGAGAAGGTACTGGCATCTCCTTTCTCCTTTCCTTCCTTCCAGGTAAAGAACAACTCAGGCTCCCTCATCTTTCTCCATATACACTTTGGTTTTGTGACTCAGATGCATGACAGGGACTTAACAAGATTCCCTCATGCCCAGGTGACCTAGATATTTGACCCTGGAAAATGGAGCTCTTCACTCGGCCACACTTGGTCCAGTGGCTCCCCTGGGAAAGTATTTAGCAAATCTTCCTGGCTTCTTGTCCTCCTCTTAGCTCTGAGCACCACCTAAAGATCTGAACTCTGTTCAAAATGTCCTGCTCTCCACTGAATTTTAAGAGCTGATGATTCTATAAGCCATATACAGAGAAAAATACAAGACATATTATTGAAATGACAGTCTTTATTCCATATTTTCCATCTTGACATTTTTTTCTAATTTATGAAATGTATTTGTTTTCCAATACTTTAGTACTTCAGATTTTCTGTCCCACATTGAAAAAAAAGCAGTGTCAAAAATACAATGGGATGTTTTCCTAGATGAAAATTATACACTTGTTTCCTGCCATTCAACTCATCAAGTTGAATTTTCTGGATCAACAGAATATACCTAAATTTAATTTTATTGTTGTTTGGTTGAGTATCTTGTAATACTTTTAACATATAAAATAGATTATTCAGCAAGATTCCTGCTGCCAGAGAAAACATTACTAAGAAGTTCCTCTAGATAAGACTGGCTGGAGGGTGACACTTGGGAGCTACCTTCCTTAGCTCTGGAACACCCTCAAGCCTCACTGATTCACTTCTTTCCATAAAGGCCCCCCATGCTGAGGGAAGATGGGTCTAACAATGTTGTCCCATGGTTAGATGTAAAATTTGCCAAAGTAAAATACTCCACCTTCAACTGAAGTTTGATAGAACCATCTCTTTTCACTCTGACCTCCTCTCTACCATATTCCCTTCCTGCTCAAGATGCTGAAGTGGCTGTGGCATTTTTTAGGTTCAGATAAGCAGAGGTTGAGTTGGAAAGAGGCCATTGAAAATGAGTTTTGGGATATTTTAGTAGAACAAGTTATAAATGACAGATTCCCAATTTTCTCATATCAGGGATAACTTCCTTACACATCTCTAAATTTATTCATTAAATAAATGAGAAAATTTTAGATTAATAAAAAATAAAGCAAAGGCCATAAAGATGAGTAGTGAAATCAAGAGGAATTAATCTGTCATTGGAAAGTGAATTGTAACCAAAAATAAATTATACCAAAAGCAATAATTCATTAAGAAAAAGAGATACATTTACAAGAAAAGTAATGAATACACTCTTGGACTATTTGGTAATCCAAATAATGAAGAGGAGCAAATCATAAGAACATGTTGGAAAAATATTTCAAATTCTTCCTCACCCGACATGAAATATTGCTGTCAATGAATGTACATATATGTAAAATCACCTGGAGGGTTTGTTAAAACACGGATTGCTAGGTTCTACCCCCAAGTCTGAATCAGTAGCTCTGGGTAGGGGGGAAGGTGTAGAGAATTAGCATTTCTAATTAGCTCCTGGGTGATGCTGATGCTGCTGATTCAGGGGCCACACTTAGAGAACCACTGAGTTTTTTACATCATTTTCTTACATATCTTCTTCCTTTCTTCCTTTTGACTTTATTTTAATAAACTTAGTAGACTGTCCCATAATTTAAAAAGTAATTGATTATAGAGGAGGAGCTTCAAGAGTAAGAGTAAGACATGGAGATCACCTTCCTCCCCACAAATACATCAGAAATACATCTACATGTGGAACACCTCCTACAGAACAGCTACTGAACGCTGGCAGAAGACCTCAGACCTCCCAAAAGGCAAGAAACTCCCCACGTACCTGGGTAGGGCAAAAGAAAAAAGAAAAAACAGAGACAAAAGAAGAGGGACGGGACCTGCACCAGTGGGAGGGAGCTGTGAAGGAGGAAAGGTTTCCACACACTAGGAAGGCCCTTCGCGGGCGGAGACTGTGGGTGGCGGAGGGGGGAAGCTTCGGAGCCACGGAGGAGAGTGCAGCCACAGGGGTGCGGAGGGCAAAATGGAGAGATTCCCGCACAGAGGATCGGTGCCGACCAGCACTCACCAGCCCAAGAGGCTTGTCTGCTCACCCGCCAGGACGGGCGGGGGCTGGGAGCTGAGGCTCGGGCTCTGGAGGTCAGATCCCAGGGAGAGGACTGGGGTTGGTGGCGTGAACACCGCCTGAAGGGGCTAGTGTGCCACAGCTAGCCGGGAGGGAGTCTGGGAAATAGTCTGGAGCTGCCGAAGAGGCAAGAGACTTTTTCTTGCCTCTTTGTTTCCTGGTGCACGAGGAGAGGGGATTCAGAGCACCACCTAAACGAGCTCCAGAGACGGGCACGAGCCGCGGCTATCAGTGTGGACCCCAGAGACGGGCCTGGGACGCTAAGGCTGCTGCAGCCACCAAGAAGCCTGTGTGCAAGCACAGGTCACTATCCACACCGCCCCTCCCAGGATCCTGTGCAGCCCGCCACTGCCAGGGTCCCGTGACCCAGGGACAACTTCCCCAGGAGAACATACGGCACGCCTCAGGCTGGTGCAACGTCACGCTGGCCTTGGCCGCCGCAGGCTCACCCCGCATCTGTACCCCTCCCTCCCCCCCAGCCTGAGTGAACCAGAGCCCCCCAAGCAGCTGCTCCTTTAACTCTGTCCTGTGTGAGCGAAGAACAGACGCCCTCAGGCGACCTACACGCAGAGGCGGGTCCAAATCCATAGCTGAACCCCTGGAGCTGTGCGAACAAAGAAGAGAAAGGCAAATTTCTCCCAGTAGCCTCAGGAGCAGCGGATTAAATCTCCACAGTCAACTTGATGTACCCTGCACCTGTGGAATACCTGAATAGACAACAAATCATCCCAAATTGAGGAGGTGGACTTTGGGAGCAATGAGATATATATATATATATATATATATATATATATATATATATTTCCCTTTTTCTCTTTTTGTGAGTGTGTATGTGTATGCTTCTGTGTGTGATTTTGTCTGTATAGCTTTGATTTTACCATTTGTCCTAGGGTTCTGTCTGGCCGTTTTTTGTTTTTGTTTTTGTTTTTTAGTATAGTTTTTAGTGCTTGTTATCATTGGTGGATTTGTTTTTTGGTTTGGTTGCTCTCTTCTCTCTTTCTTTTTTTTTTCCTATTAAGTTTTTAAATTTTTTATTAATAATTATTTTTTATTTTAATAACATTTATTTTATTTTATTTTATCTTCTTTCTTTCTTTTTATTTTTTCTCCCTTTTCTTCTGAGTCGTGTGGATGACAGGCTCTTGGTGCTCCAGCCAGGCATCAGGGCTGTGCCTCTGAGGTGGGAGAGCCAAGTTCAGGACATTGGTCCACAAGAGACCTCCCAGCTCCACATAATATCAAACGACAAAAATCTCGCAGAGATCTCCATCTCAACACCAAGACCCAGCTCCACTCAACAAGCAGCAAGCTACGGTGCTGGACAGCCTATGCCAAACAACTAGCAAGACAGGGACACAACCCCACCCATTAGCAGAGAGGCTGTCTAAAATCAAAACAAGGCCACAGACACCCCAAAACACATCACCAGACGTGGACCTACCCACCAGAAAGACAAGATCCAGCCTCATCCACCAGAACACAGGCACTAGTCCCCTCCACCAGGAAGCCTACACAACCCACTGAACCAACCTTAGCCACTGGGGGCAGACACCAAAAACAACGGGAACTACGAACCTGCAGCCTGCAGAAAGGAGACCCCAAACACAGTAAGTTAAGCAAAATGAGAAGACAGAGAAACACACAGCAGATGAAGGAGCAAAGTAAAAACCCACCAGACCTAACAAATGAAGAGGAAATAGGCAGTCTACCTGAAAAAGAATTCAGAATAATGATAGTAAAGATGATCCAACATCTTGGAAATAGAATGGAGAAAATACAAGAAACGTTTAACAAGGAACTAGAAGAACTAAAGAGCAAACAAACAGTGATGAACAACACAATAAATGAAATTAGAAATTCTCTAGAAGGAATCAATAGCAGAATAACTGAGGCAGAAGAACGGATAAGTGACCTGGAAGATAAAATAGTGGAAATAACTACTGCAGAGCAGAATAAAGAAAAAAGAATGAAAAGAATTGAGGACAGTCTCAGAGACCTCTGGGACAACATTAAACGCACCAACATTTGAATTATAGGGGTCCCAGAAGAAGAAGAGAAAAAGAAAGGGACTGAGAAAATATTTGAAGTGATTATAGTTGAAAACTTCCCTAATATGGGAAAGGAAATAGTTAATCAAATCCAGGAAGCACAGAGAGTCCCATACAGGATAAATCCAAGGAGAAACACGCCAAGACACATATTAATCAAACTATCAAAAATTAAATACAAAGAAAAAATATTAAAAGCAGCAAGGGGAAAACAACAAATAACATACAAGGGAATGCCCATAGGGTTAACAGCTGATCTTTCAGCAGAAACTCTGCAAGCCAGAAGGGACTGGCAGGACATATTTAAACTGATGAAGGGGAAAAACCTACAACCAAGATTACTCAACCCAGCAAGGATCTCATTCAGATTTGACAGAGAAATTAAAACCTTTACAGACAAGCAAAAGCTAAGAGAATTCAGCACCACCAAACCAGCTTAACAACAAATGCTAAAGGAACTTCTCTAGGCAGGAAACACAAGAGAAGGAAAAGACCTACAATAACAAACCCAAACCAATTAAGAAAATGGGAATAGGAACATACATATCGATAATTACCTTAAATGTAAATGGATTAAATGCTCCAACCAAAAGACATAGACTGGTTGAACGGATACAAAAACAAGACCCCTATATATGCTGTCTACAAGAGACCCACTTCAGACCTAGGGACACATACAGACTGAAAGTGAGGGGATGGAAAAAGGTATTCCATGCAAATGGAAATAAAAAGAAAGCTGGAGTAGCAATTCTCATATCAGACAAAATAAACTTTAAAACAAAGACGATTACAAGAGACAAAGAAGGACACTACATAATGATGAAGGGATCAATACAAGAAGAAGATATAACAATTGTAAATATTTATGCACCCAACATAGGAGCACCTCAATACATAAGGCAAATACTAACAGCCATGAGACGGGGAATAGAAAGTAACACAATCATAGTAGGGGATTTTAACACCCCACTTTCACCAATGGACAGATCATCCAAAATGAAAATAAATAAGGAAAAACAAGCTTTAAATGATACATTAAACAAGATGGACTTAATTGGGCTTCCCTGGTGGCGCAGTGGTTGAGAATCTGCCTGCCAATGCAGGGGACACGGGTTCGAGCCCTGGTCTGGGAAGATCCCACATGCCGCGGAGCAACTGGGCCCGTGAGCCACAACTACTGAGCCTGCGTGTCTGGAGCCTATGCTCTGCAACAAGAGAGGCCACGATAGTGAGACGCCCATGCACCGCGATGAGGAGTGGCCCCCGCTTGCCGCAACTGGAGAAAGCCCTCACAG
The DNA here is from genome assembly GCF_028564815.1 of Eubalaena glacialis. Taxonomy (NCBI): domain Eukaryota; kingdom Metazoa; phylum Chordata; class Mammalia; order Artiodactyla; family Balaenidae; genus Eubalaena; species Eubalaena glacialis. The sequence continues at coordinate 99,509,043 of NC_083723.1, read as the reverse complement.
AAAGTAAGACCCAACACAGCCAAAAATAAAAAAAAATAAAAATAAAGATGGACTTAATTGATATTTATAGGACATTCCATCCAAAAACAACAGAATACACTTTCTTCTCAAGTGCTCATGGAACATTCTCCAGGATAGATCATATCTTGGGTCACAAATCAAGCCTTGGTAAATTTAAGAAAATTGAAATCTTATCAAGCATCTTTTTTGACCACAGCGTTATGAGATTAGAAATGAATCACAGGGAAAAAAACGTAAAAAACACAAACACATGGAGGCTAAACAATACGTTACTGAATAACCAAGAGATCACTGAAGAAATCAAAGAGGAAATCAAAAAATACCTAGAGACAAATGACAATGAAAACACGACGATCCAAAACCTATGGGACGCAGCAAAAGCAGTTCTAAGAGGGAAGTTTATAGCTATACAAGCCTACCTCAAGAAACCAGAAAAATCTCAAATAAACAATCTAACCTTACACCTAAAGGAACTAAAGAAAGAAGAACAAACAAAACCCAAACTTAGCAGAAGGAAAGAAATCATGAAGATCAAATCAGAAATAAATGAAAAAGAAATGAAGGAAATGATAGCAAACATCAATAAAACTAAAAGCTGGTTCTTTGAGAAGATAAACAAAATTGATAAACCATTAGCCTGACTCATCAAGAAAAAAAGGGAGAAGGCTCAAATAAATAGAATTAGAAATGAAAAAGGAGAAGTAACAACTGACACTGCAGAAATACAAAGGATCATGAGAGATTACTACAAGTAACTATATGCCAATAAAATGGACAACCTGGAAGAAATGGAAAAATTCTTCGAAAAGCACAACCTTCTGAGACTGAACCAGGAAGAAATAGAAAATATGAACAGACCAATCACAAGCACTGAAATTGAAACTGTGATTAAAAATCGTCCAACAAACAAAGCCCAGGACCAGATGGCTTCACAGGCGAATTCCATCAAACACTTAGAGAAGAGCTAACACCTATCCTTCTCAAACTCTTCCAAAATATTGCAGAGGGAGGAACACTCCCAAACTCATTCTATGAGGCCACCATCACACTGATACCAAAACCAGACAAAGATGTCACAAAGAAAGAAAACTACAGCCCAATATCACTGATGAACATAGATGCAAAAATACTACAAAATACTAGCAAACAGAATCCAACAGCACATTAAAAGGATCATACACCATGATCAAGTGGGGTTTATCCCAGGAATGCAAGGATTCTTCAATATACGCAAATCAATCAATGTGATACACCATATTAACAAATTGAAGAAGAAAAACCATGTGATCTTCTCGATAGATGCAGAGAAAGCTTTCAACAAAATTCAACACCCATTTATGATAAAAACCCTCCATAAAGTAGGCATAGAGGGAACTTTCCTCAACATAATAAAGGCTGTATATGACAAACCCACAGCCAACATCGTCCTCAATGGTGAAAAAGTGAAACCTTTTCCACTAAGATCAGGAACAAGACAAGGTTGCCCGCTCTCACCACTATTATTCAACATAGTTCTGGAAGTTTTAGCCACAGCAATCAGAGAAGAAAAAGAAATAAAAGGAATCCAAATCAGAAAAGAAGAAGTAAAGCTGTCACTGTTTGCAGATGACATGATACTATACATAGAGAATCCTAAAGATGCTACCAGAAAACTACTAGAGCTAATCAATGAATTTGGTAAAGTAGCCAGATACAAGATTAATGCACAGAAATCTCTTGCATTCCTATACACTAATGATGAAAAATCTGAAAGTGAAATTAAGAAATCCCTCCCATTTACCATTGCAACAAAAAGAATACAATATCTAGGAATAAACCTACCTAAGGAGACAAAAGACCGGTGTGCAGAAAATTATAAGACACTGATGAAAGAAATGAAAGATTATACAAATAGATGGAGAGATATACCATGTTCTTGGATTGGAAGAATCAACATTGTGAAAATGACTATACTACCCAAAGCAATCTACAGATTCAATGCAATCCCTATCAAACTACCACTGGCATTTTTCACAGAACTAGAACAAAAAATTTCACAATTTGTATGGAAACGCAAAAGACCCCAAATAGCCAAAGCAATCTTGAGAAAGAAAAACGGAGCTTGAGGAATCAGGCTCCCTGACTTCAGACTATACTACAAAGCTACAGTAATCAAGACAGTATGGTACTGGCACAAAAACAGAAATATTGATCAACGGAACATGATAGAAAGCCCAGAGATAAACCCACACACATATGGTCACCTTGTTTTTGATAAAGGAGGCAAGCATATACAGTGGAGAAAAGGTAGCCTCTTCAATAAGTGGTGCTGGGAAAACTTGACAGCTACATGTAAAAGAATGAAATTAGAACACTCTCTAACACCATACACAAAAATAAACTCAAAATGGATTAAAGACATAAATGTAAGGCCAGACACTATCAAACTCTTAGGGGAAAACATAGGAGGAACACTCTATGACATAAATCGCAGCAAGATCCTTTTTGACCCACCTCCTAGAGAATTGGAAATAAAAACAAAAATAAGCAAATGGGACCTAATGAAACTTAAAAGCTTTTGCACAGCAAAGGAAACCATAAACAAGATGAGAAGACAACCCTCAGAATGGGAGAAAATATTTGCAAATGAAGCAACTGACAAAGGATTAATCTCCAAGATTTACAAGCAGCTCATGCAGCTCAATAACAAAAAAACGAACAACCCAATCCAAAAATGGGCAGAAGACCTAAATAGACATTTCTCCAAAGAAGATATACAGATTGCCAACAAACACATGAAAGAATGCTCAACATCATTAATCATTAGAGAAATGCAAATCAAAACTACAATGAGATATCATCTCACACCAGTCAGAATGGCCATCATCAAAAAATCTACAAACAGTAAATGCTGGAGAGGGTGTGGAGAAAAGGGAACACTCTTGCACTGTTGGTGGGAATGTAAATTGATGCAGCCACTATGGAGAACAGTATGGAGGTTCCTTAAAAAACTAAAAATAGAACTACCGTACAACCCAGCAATCCCACTACTGGGCATATACCCTGAGAAAATCATAATTCAAAAAGAGTCATGTACCACAGTGTTCATTGCAGCTCTATTTACAATAGCCAGGACATGGAAGCAACCTAAGTGTCCATCAACAGATGAATGGGTAAAGAAGATGTGGCACATATATAGAATGGACTATTACTCAGCCATAAAAAGAAACGAAGTTGAGTTATTTGTAGTGAGGTGGATGGACTTAGAGTCTGTCATACAGAGTGAAGTAAGTCAGAAAGAGAAAAACAAATACCATATGCTAACATATATATATGGACTCTAAAAAAAAATGGTCATGAAGAACCTAGCAGCAAGAAGGGAATAAAGATGCAGACCTACTAGAGAATGGACTTGAGGTTACGGGGAGGGGGAAGGGTAAGCTGGGACAAAGTGAGAGAGTGGCATAGACATATATACACTACCAAACGCAAAATAGATAGCTAGTGGGAAGCAGCCCCATAGCACAGGGAAATCAGCTCAGTGCTTTGTGACTACCTAGAGGGGTGGGATAGGGAAGGTGGAGGGAGGGAGATGCAAGAGGGAAGAGATATGGGGATATATGTATATGTATAACTGATTCACTTTGTTATAAAGCAGAAACTAACACACCATTGTAAAGCAATTATACTCCAATAAAGATGTTAAAAAAATTAATTGATTATAAATAAATATTGTCTTATACTAATAGTGATAATATTTTGATTGTTTCTGGTCTTTACTCTTTGCTTTCTTGTATAGAAATCCTTCTCTTTAGAATAAGTTCACTGCCATATGTTGTCCTATAGCAATTAATGTCTGACCTTAATGGGTGCATAGTTAGATTTTGAAGAATTTAGGTGGAAAATTATGCCCATGTTCAACATTTTCAAGCATTGGTATAAAGCCATGTAACTATTTTTTTTTTAGTTCAAAAGATAAAACAAAACCTGAAAGTCACTGCATAATGCAAAATCTTGTTATTTTCAATGTAGTCAAAATGATCATATGACTGAGTGTGAGTACTGTGCTTCCTGAGGGGGTAGTTATATTTTATGCAATTGAGGTTTTGGCTAACTGTTCCATAGAACCCTCGGGAGTGAGTGAATTTAGGGCATTCAAGTCATTTTTACTTAGTTGACAAGGTGATAATTGATTCTAGATTACTTGGCACATGTAACTGTCCCTGGCAAGTTTCTGAGTTCTACCAGATGTTGGGCATGGCTCTTAGAATGCTCAGGGACAGCTTCTCATGAGCTGCGTGTCACTGCAGTGCTGCAGGGAAACAAAACCTTCATGTTTCATGTCATCAAAACATGATTCCTTGGGTATCCCTGTCTTGTATAATGCAGTTCTTACTCTGATGGGGACAGAAACCAATTCATTGCTGTGCACAGAGGTTATATGTCATGGATTTAAACTCCAAACTATATTGATGCCCCCCCCCCAAAAAAAACCAAAACCCAAACCTATAATTTAAGCAGATATAAGTGAAAACTCACTTTCTTCCATGGCAGATTAATTTCCTATTTTTCATCTTTAAAGATTACATGTGAAAAGTAACAATGAGGTCATGATTTGCTCTATAAAAGAAAGTGAGAACTACGTGGTGACACTTTCGTGTAAAAAAGTAGTCCCATTTGCAACAAAGTACCTTCCTTTATGGTATTGAATTTGATTATTGCTTTAAAAAAAGGACTTTTAAGAAGCAAGTGAGGGACTTTCCCTTCCGGGAAGGTGAAGTACACATACTGTTTCCTATTCCTCCTGCTAAGTACAGCTAAGACCCCTGGACACGATATACAAAACAAACATAAAACTCTGGAAGGCTGGGAGAAGGCAGATCAGATGCGCACCTCAGGACCCAACAAACAATATGGTGATGCATTCCTGGGGGTTTCTTATTTTCTGGTTTTGGGGGTTTGCCTCATCTATCCCCAAACACAGAGCTAAAGAAGATGGTTTCTGGAAATGCCAAATAACGCAAATGAAACAAACATACAAAAAACAAACAAGAAACCTAGAAGCTGGTTCTTGCTAACCAGAAGACCAGGAAAGGGACATCCTACCAAAAAAAAAAAAAAAAAAAAAAATTGCTGCACAGATCATCACAGAGACTCCAGGTTGTCTTGTTGCTGGCGTTTCCCCCAGGACCTGAAGAAGCACTGCAAGCTAAAGGCTGATGGCATAGTTTTAACCTTGAAGGGCTCACGCCCACAGCAGACCATGCTTGGGCTGATTTCTCCCTGGATAAGTCGCTGTCTGGGCACGTGACCTATACAGTCACAGGGTCCCAGACCTCAGAAGGGCTCTGCACTTGGTTTAATAATCTGTTGTCACCATCTTGAAATTCTTAGTGAGTTTTGAACACAGGGAACTGCCACTGAGCACCACAAATTATGTAGCTGGTCCTGACTGTGGATCCTGCAGTGGTATTTGTGTGTCTGACATTCCTCTGTCAGAAAAGTGAGAGTAAATGTTTATCACATAAAGCCTTATCATATTTCATGATCATCAACTTTTTAAGCCTGCAATGCAAATTATATTTATACTGTCATTACTGTAATGTTCTAAGATAAATATGAAAATGACTCTAGCCAGCCATGCATTATGAAAGGTCCCAACCAAAGGGCACAAATCCAATTCACTCAGTTTAGTACTTAAATGATGTGAACATGGAGAGGATTGTCAGTCAGGGAACATTTTTCCTGAATCCTCTACATTCTCCACTGTATCCTCTTGTGCTTTCCATCATGATGCAGTCCTTCCTGTCTCAAATCTTTTCTCATGATAAAGTATTATATATCATTTTTACCTTACAATAAAATTTTACCAATTAGTAGATAATTCTGAAATGTTTTTATTTTTTTAACTCACTTCTAATTTTGGAATGCAACATCTTCCCCAGTAAAGAAATTATAAACATCAGATTTTAAAATGATGAAACACTTTGCTAAGGTCTCTGAAATTTTGCTAAGAGGTAAGGTCTAGACCTACTACTAAATGATATATTTACAAAATGGCAGAACTTTTCCAAAGAGTTATTTGCCCTGATTGCTTTAAATTAAGCATTTCATAAACTATAATAGGAAGCCGAATTCATATGTTATAATATAGTTTGACTTAAATAGAAAAGTTATTCTGATTTCCAAATGTATACTTTTTTTGTTTTTCTTTAGAAGTTTAATTTGTTTATTTTTTGTTTGTTTGTTTTTATAAACCATGATTATTGCAATGGTTTAGACTGAGATAAACAGTTGGATTATAAATCTCTGTCTCTAATGGATTGCCTTACCCAATTCACAAATTATTTTATTCCACTCACAGGTGCCTCTAAAATGGTGGGTGGGGGGGGAATGTCTAAATTTACGATATAGCTGTTGTCATAATGTCCCTATCTGATCAAATTTTAAGCAGAAAAAATTGTTATATTTGTGTTAAAATAGTAAACCATCAATCAATGCCTTGATGCATGAGCTAGCATTTCCCTCAGCAGCATATTTGGGGAGATGGAACAAATGCAGGCTCTCTGATGCTCAGACAATTCCCTGCTGTTCCAACAGCTCAGGGCCACTCAGATGTTGACCCTGGTTTATGACAGATAGAGCTTACCTAAGAAGGAACTGAAGGCATTTTTATACTTCTATATATCTTTGTCTTAGGTAAATTTACATATTGTCTTTCAATAGCTCTTTGAGAAAAGGAGTTTGTGATATTAGAAATCAAAACACTAAATATTTTTACATTCAGCACCTCTTCTCAGACGCTTATGTTTTTCAACCCTTTCGAAGCCAAAATCTTCCTTTTTAACGTGCCTATGCTCTAATAGAAATATTATTTACACATATTAAGTGTCTGTTTTCTAAAAGAAAACATCCTGTCTTTTTCTTCCATACGAAAGCATTGCATTGACATACATGCACTATTGATACTATGTATAAAATAGATAACTAATGAGAACCTACTATATAGCACAGGGAACTTTACTCGATGCTCTGTGGTGACATAAATGGGAAGGAAATCCAAAAAAGAGGAGATATATGTATACATAAAGCTGATTCACTTTGCTGTACAGTAGGAACTAACACAACATTGTAAAGCAACTATACTCCAATAAAAATTAATTTAAAAAAAGAAAGCATTGCAATATGATAGTCCTAAAGAGATAAATAAAATAATTCCTTCCTAATTTCCATGTTACAACATGCATTCTGGTTCGGTTTTTGTCTCAAATATGTATTCTAGCCTTCCATTAACATAAGTGGGATATGTATGCAAAATGTATTTGAAGAGAAAATTGTACCAGAGGTTGATAAATATTTCAAGGATAAACATACAATAGATATGTTCAGTGAGATATATATCTTCACTATTCAAATGATGTAATGTACATCAAAATTGTTGACTTTTCTTGGTGTCTCAGATACTTGCTAGTGTTTAAGTAGAGGTTACACTAGTCTCCTTTCTTCAGAGTTAAGGACTCCAGTACGTACAAAGCACATGGGTCAGATATTGATGTTATTGCTCACATGTGTCACTAGATGGCACCAGGAGCATCTAAAATAGCAGAGTACCCCACACCAGCATCCTGAAATACTCCTTTATTTCAACATTTCCTTAAATTGTAGAATATTCTATTTCTGAAAAAAACAAATTTAATTACTTTTCACATTTTATATTCCTATGTATACCTAAACACATGCTTTTCTATCAGTGTTTTAAAAAATAACAAAATTCTGTTGGAAACTGTACATTTTTTACCTATTTAAATATTGCCATTTTTTTCAGGACTGGTTTTTCTTTTTTGTATATGAACCACTTACGATGATTACTCTACTTGGTAGCATTCTGACAAGCTGCTAAGGCTTCACTTGTAGTACCTTAACAGCTTATTTTTTCAGAGTGTATACATGTCTACAAGAAAATTAGTGGCTGATGAAAGGTAAAGAGCCTTACCTAAAGTCAGATCAACAAGCGAATGGTCACATGAACCCAGCCTACATAATCAGGAATCATTATATTATAGTTTCTCTGACTCTAAGACTTATTACATGAAGCAAGCGATGAAGTGGGTTGGAAAATTATGCCTCAAACAAATCGAATAGAATCCTTCCCTTTGCTGATGCTGGAAAACAGTTTCTAATTTCCAGACTGCTGACCCTCCATTAAACAGTTGAAGCTTGTTGGTATATAATTTCCACTAGTCTTTAGGAGAGTTTCTTTTCTGCTCGTTTATTAGTTAATTACAGTATCAGTGTTATGGAGACAGTGAGTATGAAGGACTAGATGTTCGCAGGGCTGGCTTGGGTTCTTTTGGGTACAGGTAGAAAGAGCGACTGAAAAGGGGAAACAGGAGGAGAAAACGCAGAGACAGACCTGTACAATCAAGCCCAGAAGGGTGTTCAAGACAATAAGAAACTTCACAATCACTTGAGGATGGCAGTTAGATCAGAGGATCTCACATAGTTGGCCCCAGGGCTTTTTGCAATGCCTTGAACCCAGATTCTTTGGGCACAAGGATACTCTTATTTGTTAGTACCTACTGCTGTTTTGCACAGAGCTTTCCTGGAAGGAGACACTTTCTGATCAAATAGATCGAGTAACTAAAATCTTATTTTAGTTATCAACCAAAGATATTTGTTTTGATTTAACTGCTTATCTCTTCCTACATTTACTTAATAATCTGAGTGGTTTGTGCAAAGACTATTCAAAGCACTGAAAACTATTTTTTTTAAATAGGTTTTATGCCTTGAGTTTGACTTCCGGGAAAAAAATCTGCCATTTTGGAACAAGAAAGAAAATGAGCAGACATCTTTTGTGCTATTTAATAGATCTCAACAATATGTACCACATAGGTGAAACCGCACACCTCAGATGGGACTCGAACCCACAATCTTCCAGTGAAAACACACAACTCGTCTCAGGACTTAACGAAGCTCAGATTCTTTATGTGTCGGTGCAGAAGGAATTCAGAGAGAGGCAAAGTGATAGGTAAGAAGTAGGTTTATTTATAGCCTTTGTTAAGAGGTTGCCAAAAAATGGAGCACAAGAGGACTGTCATGTCCCAGATCTTGGGCAAGTTCCTGGGATGGGCCACCAATTGAGGGTCCTTGGCTCTGCACAGAAAAGAATTCAAGAAGGAGCCGTAGTAAAGTGAAAGCAGAGATACACAACTCGTGGTTTTCTCAGAAGGCAAGAGTGGCTCCAGGGTGCAGGGGTGATTCGTTTTTATGAGCTGGGTAATTTCATATGCTAAGTGGGAGTGGGAGGATTATTCCAGCTATTCCGGAGAAGGGAGTTCCAGGAATTGGGCCACCACCCCACTTTTTGGCCTTCTATGGTTGACCTTGAACTCTCATGGCGCCTGTGGGTATGTTGTTTAGCATGCTAATGTTTACAATGAGTGTATAATGAAGCTCAAGGTCTACTGGAAGTCGAATCTTCTGCCATCTTGGGCCTAGTTGGTTCTAACTAGTTTATGTCTTATCCTCAACAGCTATGTCATTCTTTTAAATGTTGTGCCCTGCCCCCTTCTCTCCTGTCTCATTGGTAGAAAGCACATATATGTGTTTGTCTTAAGGAGTGAGTTCTAAATGTGTAGGTTGTTTACTAATTTCTGAAGATTTAACTCTGAAGTCATATCAGATATTGAGAAAGCATGAATCTCAATCAGTTACTAGGTATGTGATCCTGGGTGGGATATTAACACCTCTGACCTCTGTTCCTTGCCCCTAAAATGAGGATACTGATCTTACAGAGGTTGTTAAAAGGATTAAGTGAATTTAGATGTCTAGCCCAGGTCAGCACTTATTAGATGTTCAGCCAATACGATTACCTCCCTTCTCCCAACTCCCCTACTCAGTCAGAGTGATGGCATGTTACCTAAAATGGACAGGCAAGCACTAAATCGGTACTTTAAAACAATGTAACAGTTTTTATTTTCTCTGTGGGTAGATTCACTGTAACTGAGCCATGTAAATTTCTTAATAAACTTATAATTGCCTGCTTTCCACATCTCTAAGGTAGAAATTATGCAAACAGTATCAGTATCTCTCATAGCCTTATCTGATGGTTCTATAAACTGATAGCTTTTTGCTTCCATTTCTTTTACTTGTCTGGAAAGTGAAAAGGAAAGAAAATGCGGCCCCCACTGTTACCCCCTCCGCAGCCACACAGGGAGTTCTCCCGGATACGGTGCCCAGGACAAAATGAACCGGACAATTAAGGAGATTTTGTCTCTGTGTCCAGCTAGTTTCAGGAGCACCAACAGTTATAACCTTAGCTAATTGCTCCTAAAACAAAGAACAGGATGTTGGCTAGAGGCAAAAGGAGAAGGGTTTATGTCTGGTTTTGTCAGCAGTTTCAAACAAAAGGGGAAAGGTCTGTGTTTGGCTTTGTCACAGGTAAACAAGGGAGTGACCTGCGAGTTCTACGGAAGTCATGAGAGAGAGGGGACAGCAAGCCTCATCTAAGTCAGATGCGGGAGGGTGGCTCTTTTTGGTAATCTGTTTTTCAGAACATAAAATGGTGAGGGATTTCCGAAGATGAAGATTTGGAAAGATTTCTCAACCATCGTTATTTTCTGAAAGGACAAGGCTCATATAAAGTTCAACATTGCCAGGCCCCCCTCCCTTTTTGTTCAAGACAAATGAATTGCATTCATTGCTGAACAGCTCAGAGGTGACCATAGTCACCTGAGTGAGGTGAACAGGGTCTAAGAAATACTCTTGTGGGGACTCTTGCTGGAGTTGTACCTGCAAAATTAATTGAAACATCTATCGAGAAGCAGTGGCACAGGTCAGCTGTTTTATAGAGTTTTGGAGATCAGTCACCCGAAAAGAGGAATGTCTTAAATGAAAATAAAAACACAAACAGAAAAGTTTAGGTTATGTTGAAAAGACAGGAGTTAAACCCTGAGAATGTTCGGTCCAGTGAATTCCAAGAGTTGGTGGATGCAAGTCTTTCCATTACGCAGCACTGCTCATTGAAGTTAAGACATCAGTGCTCTTGGTGGTGTTGTCCAGTCTTGGTTACTTCTTGTATAAGGACATGCATGGCCCAAGCATTTCACCAACCTTCCTTAGTGGCCCAGTGACTTGTCCAGGGAGAAATCCAGCCCATGCATGGTCTTCTGTAGCGGTAAGCCCTGCGAGGTTGATATCATGTCAACAGGCTTTAGCTCAAAATGCTTCTTCAGATCCTGGATAAAAGGCCAGCAATAAGGCAAGCTAGAGTCTCCATAAGGAACTGTGCAGCCAGATTTCTGTTGTCAGTGATGCCAAGTGAGGAGGGAGGGAGAAAAGTTGGAAACATTAGTTGAAGGGCTGTAGCCAGATAGTGAAGGAAACAAGAAGAATTTCAAGTTTGGAAGGGTTGACAATTTATGCAAGTTTAACAGTGTCCAGTCCAACTTACAGGAAGGCAACAGAACTAGTTTTTCCAGAGTTGGGAAGGATCTCAAATGAATCTTAATCAAACAAGACAGAGGTTGCATATCCTTTAGTTACCTGCAGTTTACAAAGAGGTACAAAACAGTTCAAAGACAATGAACATTTTGCTGTGTCATAATCTTCATCCATCCTAATCAAGCCTCCACATTGGAAGACCCACCTTAAATCAAACTTCAATTTCTCAATTAATATCAGACCTTGACTTTGGCTTTTGGAGACACAGACAAAGCTCTGTCAAAGTGGTGAGCCACAATAAGCAATAAACTCAGCTTTGCCTTGTCAATAAGTTGTATTAATGGTATGTTTGGAGGGATGGCATTTGACAACTGAGTACCAAACACTGTTGGGTTGGGGAGTTGGGTGGCTTTTGGGTACCAACAGTGAAAGGAAGCCAGAATATAAGACTGCGTCAGGTGTTCGACTGAAACTTCTTCCAGGTCTTGTGTCTTAATGAATCTTAGAGTTAACAAATTTGAGGCAATACCCAGCCTGAGAAACAGATGAGATTTGACATTTGTATAAGAAACAAAATTTACTAAAATCTTCAAAGCAGTTGATTTGGTTTAGTTAAATTTGTTTCATGCAATGTCATCCTCTATTAAACATGCTTTGTGAACCTTTTCTATCATGATTATGAAAAGGAAATCTCCAATCTGGGACTAATCACAGTGTCCAAACAAATAAAATTCTGATTTTAAATTTAGTAACCATTTGTGTTGCATTTAACTATGTTTAAAATTAACATAACTTCTCACTAATGTTATTTATCACCACCACAACCACTACAAAAATTCAGGAGAGTAGCCACTAAATAAAATTTTAAAAATAAAAGTTTTCTGACTCTTTAAGGTTATAGGAGGTGTTTTAAAAATTAGAATGTGTAAATATAAATACTCCCTGATTTCTGCATCTAGTAAATTCTTTAATTATTATTAAATTATTCCAAATTTTGTTTGAAAGGATTTAGTTATTAAAAGGGAAGTTTTACTACTTGTGTGAATAGACCTATGAGAATAAATGTTAAATAGACAAGGGCAAAGATGAAACTCTAGTATATGGTCATTGGATTTCTGGGTGCCACACTTCATATTCTGGGTTTCTTGGGTTCATGTGTATAAAATGATAGTATCTTTACATTATAATTGGAGATTTCCACCCAGTTCAGAGCTGATCTCTTCACAGCTTATGTGCTCTTTTGTTAGCTTCATCTAATAGCTTCAGTCAAAACTCAGTTTGCGTAGAAAATATGCGTGACACAGAGGGAAGAAAAAGAAATTTTAAAAAAATGAGAAAAGGGATAAAAAATTAGAGATACCACCATGTTGCTCTGAAACCAAGATTTTTTCCAAACATATTATAAATGAGAACTAAAATTAGTCCTTCCCTGGTATAATGGAAAGCAAGGAAAATCTTTAGCCATTATCTCTTTTGTTCTCAATGTCTTGTCAATATTGTAAAACACACACACACACATGCTAAAATAATTTTTTAAAATACAGGTACAATAAACACAACCAGAAACTAAAACTTGTTTTCTGTGATGGTGGACAGCTATAGACAGGAGTGTATTCCAAGAAGCTAATTCCCCTCCCCCTCCTCAGGCTTTAATTTTTGAACTGGTGACTGTTTCTGGTCAGATGGATTAACAATTCACTTTGGGTTTAAAGTCATTAGTGAGACACAAGTGTGATTGAGCTAATAGGAATTACTGATTAACATTTATGAGAGTCAACTTAGCATTGTGCTCCTCTGTAAATGTCAGGCAAGTTCCTCATTGGGATTTCATGAGTACAATCAATACCACTAAAGGAAGTTAAACAAATTTGGTTGGTAGTTGTTTAAAAACATACTTCAGGGCTTCCCTGGTGGCGCAGTGGTTGAGAATCTGCCTGCCAATGCAGGGGACACGGGTTCGAGCCCTGGTCTGGGAAGATCCCACATGCCACGGAGCAGCTGGGCCCGTGAGCCACAATTACTGAGCCTGCGCGTCTGGAGCCTGTGCTCCGCAACAAGAGAGGCCGCGATAGTGAGAGGCCCGCGCACCGCGATGAAGAGTGGTCCCCGCTTGCCACAACTAGAGGAAGCCCTCGCACAGAAACGAAGACCCAACACAGCAATCAATCAATCAATAAAATCAATCAATAAATAAGAACGTGAATTTCTAAAAAACAAAACAAAACAAAACAAAAAAACATACTTCAAAGGTACTTGTTATTAGAACTGTCAACATTTCTGGGAAATAATTTTTGGAACATACTTCAAGGAGGTTATTCTACTGTGGCACCCTTGCTCACTCCATTTGCACTGGAGGTGTATTTTCTTTTTTTCTGACTCTTTTATTTACCTGGATATAGTTTATACCTATATGTGCATGCATAGCCATTCGTTCAGAAAATATTCTTGAGTTTCTCCTATGCTGCTGACACTCTGTTGGGTGCTGGAGACTTAGAGTTAATGACAGAGACCTGTTTCTGCCTTCACAGAATCTTCTAGTCTAGAGAAGGACACAATTACAATACACTGTGGTGAAATGTGATAAAATGGGGAAAGTCCAGTGTGATTTGGGAGCCTCTGGGAGGGACACCAAACAGCTTTGAGAATGGAGAACGAAGTCAAACAGTTCCCGAAAAAGGTAGCAAATAAGGTGAAATGGTACGTTAGGAAAAAGCCATGTCAAGGTGGGCAGAAAGGATGGTCACCAGGAAAGATTTTCATATGCCCTATAGGGGTGTGACTGATGTCAATCGAACCTAGATTATGAGCACTTTCAGAGCAAGAACTCTGCCTTATTTATTTATGTAACCTTGCTGTTTAGTTCAGGGATTGGCATTTAATACTTGCACCATAAATGTTTGACCAAAGAAATAAAGGGAAAGATACAGAGAGTTATAGTGTGTCCAGGAAGTAGGCCCAATCTGCTAGAAGAGATTTCCTGATACCCCTGTACAAGTGATCCTAGTAGATTAAGTAAGGTATGAAAGTTAATTTCATCAGGTCCCAGATGTCAACAAAACAGGCAAAGAGACCTCTCAAGGGTCATGGTTTCTCTTTGAACAGGTGTAAATCATGACAGGTGAGAGCTGTTTCTTATAGTAACTTGGGACACAGGGCAAGAGTAGATCAAGATGAGCGTTAGACGTAAGTGTGTGAATCAAAGACAAGTGAGGACGAGATGGAAGGAAGGCATGAGAGCAGGAAAGAGTAAAAAAACAATATGTTAAAAAAAAGCTATAAAAAGAAAATGCAAAAGTCTTCGAGTAAGAAGTTAAAGGAAAACTGGGAATGAAAGGAAAAACAAGTGAAGAAAGAACAAAATACAAAGCAACAGGAAATAAGGTTTAAATATCCATTCCAACTCAAACTCATGAGAATGACTACAAAGAGAAATACCTCCCAGACTTTTTGGGCTATATTATCAAGAACCTAAAGTCAGTGGACTAGAAAAATATTTACCCCTTTCATTATGATAGGAACCAAGGATTTCTACATTATTGAATCAAATGTTTGTCAGACAAAGAGATGTTGATATTTTTTGGAGACTATTGCCCGACTTTTTCTCCTTCAAAAAGGATTTTTCTCTAACATATATTTATGGCATTTGTTTAACCACAAGGAAACAGTCAAATTATTTTGTTTATAACCTCAAACCCAAAAGCTTGTTCTGAACAGAAATATGAACCAGAAAAAAATTACATGGTAAATCAAACCCTCATTTTGTGGCTGGGACACTGTGCAAAGTGGTTTACAATTTGTTCTTTGCAGTGTAAATGAAAACCCCAAGATATTGGCAGACGAGGAAAACATTTTTTTCTTTTAAAATTATCTTTTAGTATACATGAGAGGCAGACTTCACAAATAGAAATTTCCCATTTTATAAAAATTTAAAAGAAAATGGACCCTTGAGAAAGTGGTAATTTTTTAATATAAAAATATATTATTTGAGAGAAATGCAAATTAAAACTACACTGAGATACTACTTCTCACCCATCAGATGGGCAAAGTACAAGAGTTTGAAAACCCACTCCATTAGTGAAGCTACAGGGAAACAGTTCCCCCAATTTTGAGCTGGCGGAACTGTAGATAATCACAACCACTATGGAGGGAAATTTGACAATATCTAATAAAAGTGCATATGCATTTACCTTTTGACCCAACCAACTCTACTTCCAGGAAACTGCTCCAAAGATACACTCCAAAACATGAAAATACATATGCATAAAATATTCATTGTCATTTTACTATAATAGCTAAAGAATGGAAATAACCCAGATGTCTGATTGCAAGACTGGTTGAATAAACTATGGTACATCCACACAATAGAATATTATGAATCTATAAAAAATAAGAATAAAAATATGTTAAACATCATTAATCATTAGAGAAATGCAAATCAAAACTACAATGAGGTATCATCTCACACCGGTCAGAATGGCCATCATCAAAAAATCTAGAAACAATAAATGCTGGAGAGGGTGTGGAGAAAAGGGAACACTCTTGCACTGTTGGTGGGAATGTAAATTGATACAGCCACTATGGAGAACAGTATGGAGGTTCCTTAAAAAACTAAAAATAGAACTACCATATGGCCCAGCAATCCCACTACTGGGCATATACCCTGAGAAAACCATAATTCAGAAAGAGTCATGTACCAAAATATTCATTGCAGCTCTGTTTACGATAGCCAGGACATGGAAGCAACCTAGGTGTCCATCATCGGATGAATGGATAAAGAAGATGTGGCACATATATACAATGGAATATTACTCAGCCATAAAAAGAAATGAAATGGAGGTGTTTGTAATGAGGTGGATGGAGTTAGAGTCTGTCATACAGAGTGAAGTAAGTCAGAAAGAGAAAAAGAAATACAGTATGCTAACACATATATACGGAATCTAAGGAAAAAAAAAAAGGTCATGAAGAACCTAGTGGCAAGATGGGAATAAAGACACAGACCTACTAGAGAATGGACTTGAGGATATGGGGAGGGGGAGGGGTGAGATGTGACAGGGTGAGAGAGTGTCATGGACATATATACACTACCAAATGTAAAATAGATAGCTAGTGGGAAGCAACCGCATAGCACAGGGAGATCAGCTTGGTGCTTTATGACCACCTAGAGGGGTGGGATAGGGAGGGTGGGAGGGAGGGAGATGCAAGAGGGAAGAGATATGGGAACATATGTATATGTATAACTGATTCACTTTGTTATAAAGCAGAAGCTAACACACCATTGTAAAGCAATTATACTTCAATAAAGATGTTTAAAAAAAAAATGTTAAAATAGGATTTTCCTTATAGTATGGAGTTATCTCTAATATTATTGAATTAAAATATTCAAATAAAGGAAAAGGATGCATAGTATTCTATTTAGCTTAAAAGAGGGATATGAGAATTCTTCTACATTTTCTTATATTTTAGACAATAGAAAGATTATATATATATATATTTATTTAATTATCTATAAGGTAAGAAAGGAAATAAATGGGAAATATAGTAATAGAAATTACACTTCTTAGTATGGATGGTATTTTATAGAAACTGCATTTCTTAGTAAAATAATACAATATTTTGTAGATTTGACTTTGAAACCATTTAAATATTTTATTTAGGTATAAAACAAACATTTTTAACCCCTAAATATTTAAAGCAAAGTGAAACAAATGAAACTGTGAATCTGTTGGTGGCATCACCACACCAAGTGCATTTGAAACACAGTAATTTAACTGTACATCTGTAGTGGTATGTATCAAAAACTTAAAAAGGCCTGCAAAAGAATATTAAATTATGTTTAGGAAACATCCTACTTATCATAGTAGCATTTTGAGATTGTAATTTTGAGGTTGTACTTTAGCATTTGGTGTTGTAATTTTGAGACTAATATGTGTATTGTGGGACAAAAGAAATACTTTAATTAACAGGGATTTTCACCAAAAGAGAAAGGAGATACTTACATAAGATTATGAAAGTTAAGTTAAAAAGTCTCTAGCCCTGAATTTGTTTGGAAGTATCAAGAGTCAATATAAGCCACAATGTATTTTATTTATAAAGGTTAACAAGATTAAAGTCAAGTTATACAAATTGAAACAAAGGGGATGGGAGGGTGGGGAGAAAGGCTAAAAATATAAACAAAGCCTAACTGACCTCTGGGAAAATATAAAGCAGTCTGACGTCAAACACATGTCTAATCAGAGTCCAAGGAGGAGAAGTGAGAATATAGCAGAAAAAAATGTTTAAATAAATAAAGGCAACCATTTGTCCAAATTCAATTTTTAAAAATCCAGTCAGGAATCCAAAAGCTCATCAATTCCCATGCCAAGAGAACCACACCTAGGTATGTCACAGTCAAATTGCTGAGCCCTAAAGATAAACAAAAAATCTTAGAAGCAGACAGAGAAAAATATAATACACGCACTACCTTTGTTGAGACAATAATAAGAATAATCCCAGACTTCTCATAAAAAATAATGCAGGCTAGAAGATAATGAAACCACATTTTTTTTTTTTAAACTTATTTTTATATTTTTATTTTTGGCTGTGTTGGGTCTTCGTTTCTGTGCGAGGGCTTTCTCTAGTTGTGGCAAGCGGGGGCCACTCTTCATCGCGGTGTGCAGGCCTCTCACTATCGCGGCCTCTCTTGTTGCGGAGCACAGGCTCCAGACGCGCAGGCTCAGTAGTTGTGGCTCACGGGCCCAGTTGCTCCGCGGCATGTGGGATCTTCCCAGACCAGGGCTCGAACCCGTGTGCCCTGCATTGGCAGGCAGATTCTCAACCACTGCGCCACCAGGGAAGCCCATGAAACCACATTTTTTAAGTGTTTTAAGAGAAAAAAGAAGTTATAGTCAAAGAAAACAGCCTTCAAAACTGAAGGCAAAATGAAGATGTGTACAGAAGACAAAAGCTGAGAGAATTTACTACAACAGACCAGCCGTACAAGATAAGTTAAATGAAGTCCCTTAAGCTGAAGAAACATAATACCAGATGGAAACGTGGGTCTAAATGAAGGAACGAAGAATGCAGGAAATGGTAAATATACAGGTAACTATAATGGACTTTCTTATCTCACTTCTTAATTTTTGTAATAGATAATTGACTGTTTACAGAAAAATAATAACTCCATATTTATGGGGTTATAACATTTAGAAATAAAATGCATGATAACAATATGAGGAAGGGAGTAAATGGAAGCATACTGTTGAATGATCTTAGATTACATAAGAAGTGGTGCAATATTAATTCAAGATGGGCTATAATAAGTTAAAGGTGTCCATGATAATAGCTAGTGAAACCAATTTAAAAAAAAAGATTTTAGCTAAATGCCATTAGAGGAGATAATAATACACTGCTGAAAATAAATACTCAGTAATTCAAGAAAAGAAAGGAGGAAAAGGAATAAATAAAAGATAACTAGAAAACAAATAGCAGATAGTAGACTTAAGCCCAAATATATTAATAATTATATTAAATATGAATAAACTAAAACTCCATTAAAATATAGAGATTGTCAGACTGCTTAAAAAAGCAAGCTCAAACTATGTAGTATTTATAGAAGATAACCTTTAGATATGAAAAATAAACAAATCCATTATAATATTTGAATACTTCAACACCTCTCTCAGTAACTGATATCATTAGTGAGAAACAAATCACCTGAGACATGGAAAATTTGAACAACACTGTCAACCACCTTGACCTAACTGATATTTATGGATCACTGCCCCTCAAGTTAGCAGATGATACATGCTTTTTTAAGTGCTTACAAGGAAAAGCATACATTAAATACTTATACTAATAAAGAAGAAGGTCTTAATCAATTGTATAAACTTCCACCTAAAGAAAAGAAAAAAGAAAAAAATTAAAGCCAAACTAAGCACAAGTAAGGAACTAAAAAAGGTAGAGTAGAAATCAATGAAATAGAAAATAAAGAAAATCAATGAAACCAAAAGCTGGTTCTTTGAAAATATCAATATAATTGATAAACCACAGAGGCAGAGGGAGGGAGGGAGGGAGGGAGACAAAAAATATTAACAATATCAAGAAGGAAGGAAAGAGGAGGCATTCTACAGATTGTATAGAAATTTTGAAAAAAGAATAAGCAGGATGTTACAAATATCTATGTTAATAAATTTTGCTACTTAGATGAAATGAACAAATTCTTTGAAAAACTATTTCTTTTAAAGAAATTAATTCATAATTATTAGCCTCCAAGTCCATCTGACTTTATCAGTGAATTATATCAAACATTTAGGAAGAAATAATACCAAGTTTACACACACTCTAACAAAATAGAAGAGGAAAAAACGCTTTCCAATTCATATTATGGCATATAAAGCATAACCTTGATAGTAAGAAGGAAATTAAAGACCAATATCACTCATAAACATAGACCTACAAATATTTTAAAAATATATTTCTAAATCAAATTCATTAATTTATAAAAAGGATAATACATTGTGAGTGGGGTGTAAAGCAAGACTGGCTTGATATTCAAAATCAATTAATACATTAACAAATTAAAGGAGAAAATCATATGTTTATTTCAATAGATGCAAAAAAGAGTATTTGACAAAATTTAATACAGTTAATGATTTTTTAAAACTCCCAGCAAACTATAGAGAGAAATTTTGTCAATGTATTTAAAGGCATCTTAAAACAAACAATCAAACCCCCCAAAGTATGAAAATTTTTTATATCTGATCATCAAAGGATAAACACTTCCCCTCTAAGATTGGAAACAAGGAAGGGATGGCCACTCTCCCCACTCATATTCAGCATTACACTGAGATATTCTTCATGGTATGAGTGCAGGGCTCTCCTGCCCCCAGAGTATTTCTGTAGTACATCCAGCCTGCTACCCGAGGCAGACCCCTGTCTGCTGAAACTTTGGCCACTGTCCATTTAGAACATCTATATCCAGCCCACACTGTGGAATAATAAGACTACAGGGGACTGCATGTACTGTATTACTTCTCTGTTTTTAAATTATCCCCAGTAAAATCTATATTACATCTATGCTGTATAATGCTAGTAGTATATGTGATCCCTTTGCCTGGGTACTGAATACAACTTGGAATTTATCCATACATGTTTTATCCATACATGTTCTAAAAGATATTTGTGAAAAGTTATTACATGATTATTTTTAGTAATAGCAAAATATTGAAAACAATCTAACTGCCCAACAAGAAAGTAGTGGTAAAATGTATCCTATACATCCAGAAAATAGAATGCTGGACAGTCATAAAAAAGACTGAAGAAATTTGTTGTGTAATAATGTGTAATGATCTCCAAGCTACAATGCTAAGTGAAAGGGCAACACAAAGAAAATGTGTGTCACAAAAGAGGATGTGAGATAGATGTTAGATAGATAGATAATAGATAGATATGCATTGCTTGTATATGTATAGCATATTTCTGTAAGGATACACACCAAAAAATATTTAATATTAGTTAATTGTAGAGACAGAAATTTGTTGGCTGGATAACAACAATGGAAGGGAGATTTTTGCTATAATTGCCTTCTCTTCCTTTTGAATGTTGAACTGTCTTAATGTAGTAGGTAATCCAAAACTAAATCAAATTTAAAAACTAAAGAAAAAACTCATATGAATCACAGTAATATGTAATCTTTACCCAGCACAGGGGGTGTCACCTGCTGTTATGCATAAGACAGGTTGAGATGTGATAATAGGATTAGAATCTAGATGAAGAGATACAACAGTGCAGAGAAAGAGCATGAAAACGAAATGTTATGAGCCAAGTTCCATGACATTGTAGAGGCAATCTGCAGCATGCCTGAGCCAAACTTGGAGTCTCTCCCAGGAAAGGCTGTGCTAAAGAGGCACGCAGGACTCTCCTACAACCCCGCACCCTTTTCTCCGTTGCCACCACCGTGCCATCCTCCAGCTCAGTACTAATGCCGTTAAACACAGCTGTCCCTCACTCCTCCCCCACCTGACCTCATTTTATCTGACACTTTAATATCCTACTCCATGCAGTCAAAGCTAGCAAAGAAGATAAAGCAGGATTTGGAGGGAGATGAATAATAGAAAGGAGAGGAGGAAGAAAATTCCCATGAGCCTATCTGGGAATCTCACCACCAAATTATCACATAATATACATGAGAAAATTCATTTCTATTTCCTACACAACCAGCATTTACATGAAATGCTTTGCTTGGCAATGATTTTTTTTTGGATTTGACACCAAAAGCAAAAGCAACAAAAACAAAATAAACAAGGGGGACTACATCCAACTAAAAAGCTTCTGCACAGCAAAGGACTCCATCAACAAAATGAAAAGGCAATCTTTGGAATGGGAGAGAATATTTGTAAATCACATATCCCATAAGGGGTTAATATGCAAAATATATAAGAAATTCATACAACTCAATAGCATTATGGAAAACAGTATGGCATTTCCACAAGAAATTAAAAATAGAACTACTATATGATCCAGCAATCCCACTTCTGGGTATACATCCAAAGGAAAGGAAATCACTATGGTGAAGCGATATCTGTACTCCCATGTGTTCATTGCAGCATTATTCACAATAGTCAAGGCGTAGAAACAACCTAAATGTCTGTCAGCAGATAAATGAATGAAGAAAATACAAAAGAGAATATTATTCAGCCTTTAAAAAGAAGGAAATTCTGCCATTTGAGGCACATGGGTGAAACTGGAGGGCATTATGCTTAGTGAAATAAGCCAGACAGAGAAAGACAAATACTGTATGATGTCATTTATATGTAGAATCTAAAACAAAAAAAACAAAAAAACCCAACATAGAGTAGAATGGTTGTTTCCAGGGACTGGGGGATAGGGAAAATGGGGAGAGTTTGGTAAAAGAGTACAAATTTTCAGTACGTAGTGACTATATTTGCTAACACTTATATAATCGAAATTTGCTAAGAGAGTAGATCTTAAGCATTCTCACCAAAAAAATAAATAAACAAAAACAAACAAAAAAGGTGACTATTTGAGGTGATGGATATATTAATTAATTTGACTTGATTGTAGGAATGCTTCCACAATATATACATATACTAAATCATCACGTTGTACACTTTAAATACATTACAATTTTCTTTGTTAATTATACCTCAATAAAGCTGGGAGGGGGAACACTTTGAAAGACAACTGGATTGTAAATTAAGGAACTTTGTACTCCCATATGGAGACATAAAGACTAAAGGTCATAACAGCAAATGAAAGGAAACGGCAAATATCAGCAAGACTCATATTTACACCCCATTAGTAAGGATTCATTTTTTTCTTGAAAATAAATCTTATATTGAACTTCATTTAGGCATAAATGATGCTTGTCAGTTTATGGAGATTGTGACAGAAGCAAAAGATATGCTAGCACAGGCTTCAAGGGACAGCAGACAATTCTGAAGCACTTCAAGTTGGCAACTTTAAGTAACTTTTTTCCCTCATATATCACTGACACAAAAATATGTGAACCAGATGGTACTGCTTGGCTATTTATAGTTTGTGTTGAAACTTGTTAAAGACAGTTTGGATCATGATTAACAAATCTTATCACCTCTTAAATGAAACATATCCCAGGGTTTTTCTTAGAAAGTGTTAGAAAGGCAGCTGGTGATTATAGTCAGTGTTTCTTCTTTCTACGATAATAAATGTAAAATCACCAATGGCCTTCTGGATGTAAGCAAATATACACAGAAAATCAAAGACAAAGTTGGGAGGTAGTCATGTCTATTGAATAAGCAGGTATTCCTTGGGCCCCTGACACATGATAGAGGATGATGTTGATGGTGATGATGATGATGATGATGATGATGATGATGGAGATAGATAGATAGATAGATAGACAGATAGGGAGTTAGATGGATATAAATACATATTTTACTTCAATGTATCTTTTCCCCTGAATGAGTTGTAGCCATCATCAGAGCTGTTCAACAACTGTTTCCTGTTCCTGCCCTTCTGGGCACTTTGTAGATTTATACTTCTTTGCTCCTTTGCATTTGGGTGAGGCTGTGTGACTACTTCTAGCCAATGAGTTGTGAACAGATGCGCAGTGTGATACCTCTGGGCTAGTACACTTAAGTGACAATGCCGGACATCAAAAATATTTTTTTTTCCTCTCGTCACTCTAACCAGCAAACATTGAGGCAATGGCTTCTCTTGCAGCTTTGGGCTTTGAGTACCGCAATAAAAAAAGCCCTGTTATCAACCTGTGATAGGTTGTTTACTATGAAAGATATCAGAAGCTAAAATAACACAGCTTTATGTGGTGCTCTTATATGTCTACCTCAGAAAATTATTTTGAATTATTTCATTCCTAATTTAATATCCTTATTTTCCTTTTTCGTGGAAATCCTAATCAATCTCCTGAACTGATTCTCTAATTTTCTGATATTTGTTCCCCTAATGTCTATTTCTTTTTTTCTTTACCACCTGGAAGTTTCCTCCATTTGTGAGATACTAATGATTCCACAGTCCCCTATACTCAAATTAGTTCTAGTAGCTTCTATGTTTTGGCAACCAGAAGAACATAACTAAGAGAGTTATTTTTATAGGGCAGCTGTAGCATTGCAGGTATTTGCTGGAAGTACCTCTTCAGTTTTTTGTTGTTGTTGTTTGTATTTTATCTTGCTTCGTGTAGAGAAAGAAATGTTTTCTCTAAGAATAGACTTTTTCTTTCCCTCCAATTCCATTAATAAGTCATCGGCTGCTGCTTTATTGCTTACTCATTTCAGCATGACCTGTTTCAGTCAGGATAGGCCTGTGTTAAGATAACATTAAGTGCTGTATATAATAGACCCAAAATTTTAAATGGCTCAAATATGTTAGTTTATTTCTCACTCAAGTAAAAGTCTAAAGTCTCTATTAACAGGCAGTTTTTCCATATTTAGTAATTCAGGGACTGAGCCTCTTTCTTATATGGGGGGTTCCTATTCTCTAGAACCTCATTCTCATCTGCCTCTAGCTAGCAAAATAGGAAAGGATGAAGATAGCATAACTTTCTCTTGAAAGTCTTGACCAGAAAAGGAAACACATCACTTGTACTGACTTTGCATTAATACCAGGACAATCATAACAACAAGAAAGGCTGGGAAATGTAGTGTAGCTGTGTGACAAGGAATAAGAGGGACAAGATTTTGGGTGAATAGCTAGCAGTGTAGAGAGAGTAATAAGGCCCAGTGAGGCCACGAGCAGGAAAGAAGCTTGGTTCCCTTTAGAACCTAAGGGAATAAAATGATGCTTCCATGCAACTGTGCAATAGAAGAGACCGTTACATAATAAAAACTTGCTTGGAGCTGAATCATTATATATAACTGATCATAAGACATGGCTTTGTATATTTTAGTATGTTGGCACCTGCAGGCTGATACAAAGTTCACAGATCTTTTGGGACGTGTTGTTGGCAATATCTCCCTTGCTTGGGAAAGGTTAGGAAGCTTTAGCTGGGAAGAACCCCAACATATGTAGATTCTGGTTCTCTTTATCATCTTTGCATTCTTCTCTGCACTCCACAGAGATATCTGGAATAGTGCTTCTGTCCTGAGACAAAAGTGGAGAAGTCCCTTCAAATTTTCACATGGAAAGTATTTCCAGTCAATCATTTGGTAACTGCAAAATTATCAATTAAATGTGAGAACAGAATAAAGGTGTTTTCACATATGCAGAGTTTCATATGTGAGTTTAAATAAAACTTTTAATTTAAAGTTTATGTAAAATAAAATAAGAAAAATCTGGTGCTAATACTTAGTTCATAGATTCTCATGACTTATTTGGCAATTTTTTAATTAAAGACAATATAGTCTAGTGAAATGTGCCTAGTCTTTATAATCAACCTCCCTGAATTCAAATCTTTGCTTGACATATTAATAAATATATGACCTCAGGAAAGAAGTTATATTGTTGCTAAGTTGTTTGTGTCTCACTTTCTTTCCCTGTAAAAATAGAAATGAAGATGGCAACCTCTCTGTGTTTCTGTGATGATCAAAGGAAAGCATGTACATGGAAGCACCTGATACTTAGATGGGTACTGAAGGAGTATTATTATATTATTTTCAGAATCTTAGCCCTTAGAAGCAATAAACACTCTCCACCTTCCATCTTCTACCTTTCCCATGCATGTTTAATGCAATTTTTTTTCTTAAAATGTAGATTTTTTTATCCCTACGTCCATTTATATATAAGCACTTGTGCTGTGGAGAAAACCATTTACTATGTGACCTATGAGCATTGCAGCAGAAACCACTATATCCCAAAATATGTTTCACTTCTTTGTGGCCATACAGCCACCCTTGCAGTTACTTAAACATGCCTTTTGATTATGTTCTCCCCAATGCAATCAATGTAAGAAGTGATATGAGCCACTTCCAACCATAAAACATGTCTCACTGGGCTACTCCTAGCGTTTTTCTTCTTCCAGATATCTGGGGCAGTAACCATCAGGCTGATCCTGAAATCAATATTTTTAGGATGACATAGCTACCTTTTGTCTGGGTCTTAAATGATTGTGTGGAGAAAAAAAATCACCCTACTGAACTAAACGACCTCCCAGGACTCTTAAGAGAGAAATGAATGGTATTTAGCCACTGATATTTTGTGGTCTGTTACAGAAATCTACCTTAATTAACATACCAAATGAGCCTATTATCCTGAATCTCAGTATCCATATCTGTAAACTAAGAGAGTTGGACTAGATTACTTCTAAGATTAGTTTTTATAATAACGTGGTATTATCCTTAACCTTAGGTTAGGAAAGACATTCTATAAATATTAATGTGTTCAAACTGTAGAGAGCTACACATTAAATAGAATACTTACATTCCAGATATTAGGAAAAAGTAGAAAAATATGCATAATTTAAAAAAAAATGAATTGGTGAATCCAAGAGACTTAGAGGAAAAGATTTGGGCAGGAGGGAAGGGAGGAGAGAAAGAGACTTCACAGTGGGTCTAGAATAACCAGAATGCTGTTTGGCCTGAAGGCTGTGCTTCTCAAAGCAAACAGAGGGAGCCTTACACCCACAAAGAACAAGAGAGTGTAATGTGATCGTTTGACTGAGGAGAGAAGCAGGGTTAAATTGAGAGGGAAAAAAAAGACTTGGGGAAAGTCAGACAAGAAAAACCCATGTTCAGGAAGACTGAAATTAGAAAACCAGTTACAACCACTGGAACCTAAGAATGGCCACTCTTGAGTCAGAAAAAGGGATCCAGCAGCCTATTTTTCTTTTGCCATCATCAACCTCAAACATGTGCCTTCTTTGCCTTTTCTGGTTTTATTACACTCTTTTGAATGTGCAACAAAATGTGCAAAAAAAAACCAACAACAAAAAAAGTAGAAACCAAATTCCATAAGAACATAAACAGTGGTTTTACAGAAAGATAGAATAATGGTTCCAGTTTGTTTCTAAGAGCATTTGCTTTATTTCAAATGGACTGAGAAATGGAGAGAGTTAGGATGTTAACCAAGTACAGATGACAAGCAGCAATGACAGGAACTATCAGAGAGAAAGCTAAAACCAGAGGCTATTTCAAGGGGTCAGACAAAGGACCAAGGTCTAGAATCAATCATTTGAGATGCAATAATAAAACAGGCTGCCAGTGACCTTGTCCCCACGGTGAGCCACACCCATCCACCGCCTCTGCAGGAGACCCTCCAACACTAGCAGGGGGCAGACAGCAGAATCAAGAAGAACTACAATTCTGTAGCCTGTGGAAGGAAAACTACATTCACAGAAAGATAGACAAAATGAAAAGGCAGAGGACTTTGTACCAGATGAAGGAACAAGATAAAACTCCAAAAAAACAACTAAATGAAGTGGAGATAGGCAACCTTCCAGAAAAAGAATTCAGAATAATGAGAGTGAAGATGATCCAGGACCTCAGAAAAAGAATGGAGGCAAAGATCGAGAAGATGCAAGAAATGTTTAACAAACACCTAGAAGAATTAAAGAACAAACAAACAGAGATGAACAATACAATAACTGAAATGAAAAATACACTAGAAGGAATCAATAGCAGAATAACGGATAAGTGACCTGGCAGACAGAATGGTGGAATTCACTGCCGCGGAACAGAATAAAGAAAAAAGAATGAAAAGAAATGAAGACAGACTAAGAGACCTCTGGGACAACATTAAATGCAACAACATTCACATTATAGGGGTCCCAGAAGGAGAAGAGAGAGAGAAAGGACCTGAGAAAATATTTGAAGAGATTATAGTCAAAAATTTCCCTAACATGGGAAAGGAAAGAGCCACCCAAGTCCAGGAAGCACAGAGTCCCAGGCAGGATAAACCCAAGGAGAAACACGCTGAGACACATAGTAATCAAATTAACAAAAATTAAAGACAAAGAAAAATTATTGAAAGCAACAAGATAAAAAGACAAATAACACACAAGGGAACTCCCATAAGGTTAACAGCTGATTTCTCAGCAGAAACTCTACAAGCCAGAAGGGAGTGGCAGGACATATTTAAGTGATGAAAGGGAAGAAACTACAACCAAGCTTACTCTACCCGGCAAGGATCTCATTCAGATTTGACGGAGAAATCAAAACCTTTACAGACAAGCAAAAGCTAAGAGAATTCAGCACCACCAAACCAGCTCTACAACAAATGCTCAAGGAACTTCTCTAAGTGGGAAACAAAAGAGAAGAAAAAGACCTATGAAAACAAACCCATAGCAATTAAGAAAATGGTCATAGGAACATACATATTGATAATTACTTTAAACATGAATGGATTAAATGCTCCAACCAAAAGACACAGACTTGCTGAATGGATACAAAAACAAGACCCATATATATGCTGTCTACAAGAGACCCACTTCAGACCTAGGGACACATACAGACTGAAAGTGAGAGGATGGAAAAAGATATTCCATGCAAATGGAAATCAAAAGAAAGCTGGAGTAGCAATTCTCATATCAGACAAAATAGGCATTAAAATAAAGACTTACAAGAGACAAAGAAGGACACTACATAATGATCAAGGGATCAATCCAAGAAGAAGATATAACAATTATAAATATATATGCACCCAACATAGGAGCACCTCAATACATAAGGCAACTACTAACAGTTATAAAAGAGGAAATCGACAGTAACAGAAAAATAGTGGGGGACTTTAATACCTCACTTACACCAACTGACAGATCATCCAGACAGAAAATTACTAAGGAAACACAAGCTTTAAATGACACAATAGACCAGATAGATTTAATTGATATTTATAGGACATTGAATCCACAAACAGCAGATTACACTTTCTTCTCAAGAGTGCACGGAACATTCTCCAGGATAGATCACATCTTGGGTCACAAATAAAGCCTCAGTAAATTTAAGAAAATTGAAATCATATCAAGCATCTTTTCCAACCACAATGCTTTGAGATTAGAAATCCATTACAGGGAAAATAACGTAAAAAACACAAACACATGGGGGCTAACCAATACATTACTAAATAACCAAGAGGTCACTGAAGAAATCAAAGAGGAAATTTAAAAATACCTAGAACCAAATTACAACGAAAATATGACAATCCAAAACCTATGGGATGCAGCAAAAGCAGTTCTAAGAGGAACGTTTATAGCAATACAAACCTACCTCAAGAAACCAGAAAAATCTCAAAAAAACAATCTAACCTTACACCTAAAGGAACTAGAGAAAGAAGAACAAATAAAACCCAAAGTTAGTAGAAGGAAAGAAAGCATAAAGATCAGAGCAGAAATAAATGAAATAGAAACAAAGAAAACAATAGCAAAGATCAATAAAACTAAAAGCTGGTTCTTTGAGAAGATAAAAAAATTTGATAAAACTTTAGCCAGACTTATCAAGAAAAAGAGGGAGAGGACTCAAATCAATAAAATTAGAAATGAAAAAGAGAAGTTACAATGGACAACTCAGAAATACAAAGCATCCTAAGAGACTACTACAAGTAACTCTATGCCAAAAAAATGGACAACGTGGAAGAAATGGACAAATTCTTAGAAAGGTATAACCTTCCAAGACTGAACCAGGAAGAAGTAGAAAATATGAACAGACCAATCAAAAGTAATGAAATTGAAACTGTGATTAAAAATCTTCCAACAAAGAAAAGTCCAGGACCAGATGGCTTCACAGGTAAATTCTATCAAACATTTAGAGAAGAGCTAACACCCATCCTTCTCAAACTCTTCCAAAAAATTGCAGAGGAAGGAACACTCCCAAACTCATTCTGTGAGGCCACCATCACCCTGATACCAAAACCAGAAAAAGATACTACAAAAAAAGAAAATTACAAACCAATATCACTGATGAATATAGATGCAAAAATCCTCAACAAAATACTAGCAAACAGAATCCAACAACACATTAAAAGGATCATACACCATGATCAAGTGGGGTTTATCCCAGGAATGCAAGGATTCTTCAATATATGCAAATCAATCAATGTGATACACCATATTAACAAACTGAAGAAGAAAAACCATATGATCATCTCAATAGATGCAGAAAAAGCTTTTGACAAAATTCAACACCCATTTATGATAAAAACCCTCCAGAAAGTAGGCATAGAGGGAACTTTCCTCAACATAATAAAGGCCATATATGACAAACCCACAGCCAACATCGTCCTCAATGGTGAAAAACTGAAACCATTTCCACTAAGATCAGGAACAAGACAAGGTTGCCCACTCTCACCACTATTATTCAACATAGTTTTGGAAGTTTTAGCCACAGCAATCAGAGAAGAAAAAGAAATAAAAGGAATCCAAATTAGAAGAGAAGAAGTAAAGCTGTCACTATTTGCAGATGACATGATACTATACATAGAGAATCCTAAAGATGCTACCAGAAAACTACTAGAGCTAATCAATGAATTTGGTAAAGTAGCAGGATACAAAATTAATGCACAGAAATCTCTTGCATTCCTATACACTAATGATGAAAAATCTGAAAGTGAAATTAAGAAAACACTCCCATTTACCATTGCAACAAAAATAATAAAATATCTAGGAATAAACCTACCTAAGGAGACAAAAGACCTGTATGCAGAAAATTATAAGACACTGATGAAAGAAATTAAAGATGAAACAAATAAATGGAGAGATATACCATGTTCTTGGATTGGAATAATCAACATTGTGAAAATGACTCTGCTACCCAAAGCAATCTACAGATTCAATGCAATCCCTATCAAACTACCAGTGGCATTTTTCACAGAACTAGAACAGAAAATTTGACAATTTGTATGGAAACACAAAAGACCCCGAATAGCCAAAGCAATCTTGAGAAAGAAAAATGGAGCTGGAGGAATCAGGATCCCTGACTTCAGACTCTACTACAAAGCTACAGTAATCAAGACAGTATGGTACTGGCACAAAGACAGAAATATAGATCACTGGAACAGGATAGAAAGCCCAGAGATAAACTCATGCACATATGGTCACCTTATCTTTGATAAAGGAGGCAAGAATATACAGTGGAGAAAAGACAGCCTCTTCAATAAGTGGTGCCGTGAAAACTGGACAGCTACATGTAAAAGAATGAAATTAGAACACTCTCTAACACCATACACAAAAATAAACTCAAAATGGATTAAAGACCTAAATGTAAGGCCAGACACCATCAAACTCTTAGAGGAAAACATAGGCAGAACACTCTATGACATAAATCACAGCAAGATCCTTTTTGACCCACCTCCTAGAGAATTGGAAATAAAAACAAAAATAAACAAATGGGACCTAATGAAACTTAAAAGCTTTTGCACAGCAAAGGAAACCATAAACAAGATGAGAAGACAACGCTCAGAATGGGAGAAAATATTTGCAAATGAAGCAACTGACAAAGGATTAATCTACAAAACATACAAGCAACTCATGCAGCTCAATATCAAAAAAACAAACAACCCAATCCAAAAATGGGCAGAAGACCTAAATAGACATTTCTCCAAAGAAGGTATACAGATTGCCAACAAACACGTGAAAGAATGCTCAACATCATTAATCATTAGAGAAATGCAAATCAAAACTACAATGAGATATCATCTCACACCAGTCAGAATGGCCATCATCAAAAAATCTACAAACAGTAAATGCTGAAGAGGGTGTGGAGAAAAGGGAACCCTCTTGCACTGTTGGTGGGAATGTAAATTGATACAGCCACTATGGAGAACAGTATGGAGGTTCCTTAAAAAACTAAAAATAGAACTACCATATGACCCAGCAATCCCACTACTGGGCATATACCCTGAGAAAACCATAATTCAAAAAGAATCATGTACCAAAATATTCATTGCAGCTCTATTTACAATAGCCAGGACATGGAAGCAACCTAAGTGTCCATCAACAGATGAATGGATAAAGAAGATGTGGCACATATATACAATGGAATATTACTCAGCTATCAAAAGGAACGAAACTGAGTTATTTGTAGTGAGGTGGATGGACGTAGAGACTGTCATACAGAGTGAAGTAAGTCAGAAAGAGAAAAACAAATACCGTATGCTAACACATATATATGGAATCTAAAAAAAGAAAAAAAAAAGGTCAGAAGAACCTAGGGGCAAGACAGGAATAAAGATGCAGACCTACTAGAGAATGGACTTGAGGATATGGGGAGGGGGAAGGGTAAGCTGGGACAAAGTGAGAGAGTGGCATGGACATATATACACTACCAAACGTAAAATAGATAGCTAGTGGGAAGCAGCCGCATAGCCCAGGGAGATCAGCTCGGTGCTTTGTGACCACCTAGAGGGGTGGGATAGGGAGGGTGGAAGGGAGGGAGATGCAAGAGGGAAGAGATATGGGGACATATGTATATGTATAACTGATTCACTGTTATAAAGCAGAAACTAACACACCATTGTAAAGCAATTATACTCTAATAAAGATGTTAAAAAATAATGATAACTATGAAGATCATGTAGCAATTTGGGCAAATGTTTATGATAAAAGTTAAATAAACAAAGCAGGATGCAAAAAAAAAAAATTTTGTAATTTCTCAAAAAGGAAACTTAAAGGCAGGATACACAGATTTTAAGAGAGATTGGAACTAGGAAATTAAAAAATTGGAATGGCTTAATTGTGCTCTAAGTGTGTATGATGTCTCATTAATCTCTGTCTCTTCTCTCTCTCTGTTTCTCTCTCACACAATTTCTTTTTATAACATAATTCACTCACCACTCTCTTTAGTTCTCTTCAGACTGCCTTTCTCTACTTCCGTATACTTATGGTCCCCTCAACTCTAAGCCTCCCAGTTCAAGAGCCTGGTTGAAACTAACAAGAACAGAATTATGCTAGATAAAGGCTCACTCCACTCCCAAGCTCAGTCATCCACATGGTTGGGAGATAATTCTCCATGGGTCTCTCATGTTTCAACATGTCTTGTGAGTGGAAGCTCTGACAGCTTTTGTTCTGGACTATCATTTCAAGGATTTTTGTATATGGAACAGTCTAAGAGGTTAGAAATAAGGTCTCTCTCTGAGACAAAGGGCAGTGGTGCTTACTGCCTATCATAGAAGATGCAGGCTCTCTAAATGCAGGGTTCCTCTCTTGAAATACAACCCACTACATGGGCTAGTATTATTGATACTTCTTCCCATCACCCCCTGGGAACTGGGGCTCAAGAACCCAGCACAAATGCTAATATTCTGCTACTACCCTTGCTGCAAATAAAACTATGACTCTTCTTCTCTAAACTAGGAGTCTCATGTTGTCTACCAGCATTAATGATATTGTGGTAAGCTAACTTGTTAGTTTGCAAATAGCATAAGAATTTCAGAAACTTCACAGCTCTTGAATCAACTATGGCCTGGAGCAGCTATGAAATATAGGATGCCTCCCTTGCAACTTTGAGAAGAGCAAAACCTGAAGGGGAAATTGCTTCTGTTAGACAAAATGATTTATACTTTTATTTCCAGTGTGTTAACGGTGGTTAACTTTAGAGTCTATTCCAGTGGATCTCAAACTTTTGCATGTATCAGAATCATGTGAAGGGCTTTTTAAAATGCAAATTCCTGAGCCCCATCCCACAGAGTTTCTCACTCAGTAGGTCTGGGACAGAGACTTTGCCTTCTTCATGAGTTCCCGGTGATGCTGGTCAGGGGATCCCACTTTGAGAACCACTCATGTATTCCACAGTCTGAAAAACAGGGAAGACTGGATTACAAAAGAACAAGAGGAAAAATAGCCATCAGCTGGTGATAGAAGGGCCTGATATATAGGAATTGTCTGTGACTGTATCTCTTCTCACCAGGTATGGGGTGAGCATCTTTGCAGTTGCATGTGTGACAATTAGGCCATCATTAGAAGTGTATTTATGAAGGAAGAGATATTAGTGTATTTAGAAGACAAAAGAGTAGAATGTACTAACAGGTTTCATTACTCATCCCATCTACTACTACTTCTAGAAAATCGATGCCACTCATAATCTTTGGAACAGGCAACGGTTCATAGCTTTGTTGGCCCGGTTGGCCTATGTCAGTCCTGATTTACATCTGTTCCGGGTGTAATTATTAACAGTGCTTCCTTTACTCTAGAAAGTGTGGTCAATCCATAGATAGCAGATGGCATCCACTTCTGCCCCTCACCCCCTTCACTCCACCCCTCAAAGCTGACTTGATAGAGAAAAACTACCTGACCCAACTATCTGATCTGCTGGCTGGTTAGTATTCAATCAGATACTCATGCTTGAAAATTCACTTTGAAATTCTTTTAGAGATTGAAGTCAAGTGGTAGTTCCTAAACTTGAAAAGTCACATGGAGCCAGGTCTCTTTTGGGACATATTTGGCCATATTCAGGATGTGTAAGCAGAGGAAGCCAGCCAGGGTAGCAATGGAGTAAGGAGCCCAAAGGAGAAAATAGAGCAGCTGTATAAAGAGGAGCCATGGAATTGAGAAGCCAGTTGTCCCCCCAGGGGACAGCCTGGGTCCCAGAGCCTCCAAGAGGCTTGGCTGTAAGTATCGCCCTAGGATTCTCTAATGATTCCAAGTATTCTTTAACCCTTTATGGAAGCTAGCTTGAGAGGGTTTCCCTTCCTTGCAGGCACTTTAAATACCTTACAATTTTATTTGCCAACTTTACCTCAATAAAGCTGGAAAATAAATAAATAAATATTGGGTCCAGAATAATTCACTCTGACTTCTAGAAAAAACATATCAGTGTTGGAGATTGATCTTTCTGACTTCTTTTTTTCTACTATCCTAGCCTTGGTATGTATCTGGGGACTAGATAAAAAATTTTCCCAGCACTTTTTTATGTCTTCTTTTGCTAAAGTTTAATTTGATCAAATGTATTTCGAAAGCGTTTTAGGAAAACTTACTGTTTGCCAATTTAAACTATCCACAGATTGTCAGATTACACAGACACTATCTCAAATATTATAATGATGATTCATGATTTACAAATATTAGTAAAGTGTTAAAATGAAATTTGCATTTTACGATACCATCTTCCTCACTAAGGAAGTACTATATCCATGAAACAGAAACTTTACTGTAGAAGAAATCCTGACTTTAGCAAATACAGTTGTCTGGAATTGGAAAGATAGAAAACAAACGTCTGACTTCCTCTGGACTCTCAGTCTTACACAGCAAGCCAGATCTCCACTGAATTGCCCCAAAAGGAAATGCACGCTTACATCTCTGCAGGGCAACTCAGCACACATGTTACTGCCACAGAGGGTCTCCCACAAGCACACTTAACAAATTTCCTTCCCACCACCTTGATCTCTCTCCCAACCTTTACTCATTCTTTTATTCTTGGCTATCAGAAAAAAATGAACAAACAAAAAAACATGTCTTTGCCCCATTTCAAGATGGGAATGAGCCCCTTCACTAGTTGCCCATATCCTGTCCTTCCACTCTTTTCTCATCACTTCCAGAATGTGTCCCATCTCACATCCCATCTCACCCTTCACTGGCTTTCCCTTCTTGCTCTATAAAATCAACCCCCTCCCATTAAAAAACAAAAACAAAAACAAAAACCCAGGTTGACTTTTTTTTTTTAATGAATTTATTTATTTATTTATTTTGGACTGTGTTGGATCTTTGTTGATGTGTGCGGGCTTTCTCTAGATGCGGTGAGCGGGGACTACTCTTTGTTGCAATGGGCGGGCTTCTCATCGCGGTGGCTTCTCTTGTTGTGGACCACGGGCTCTAGGCGCGCAGGCTTCAGTAGTTGTGGCATGCAGGCTCAGTAGTTGTGGCGCACGGGCTTAGTTGCTCCGCGGCATGTGGGATCTTCCTGGATCAGGGCTCAAACCCGTGTCCCCTGCATTGGCAGGCTGATTCTCAACCACTGCGCCACCAGGGAAGTCCCCCCAGGTTGACTTTTAAAAACTATATTTACTCCTCGAGGTATAGTCCCCATTTCCTTTTTTACTCCAGCCTCCTCCCCTCCAATTTGCCATTTCGGCCAGAGCAATTCCTTCTGCATCTTATTACAGAAAAGCTCGCTCTCGGTGGGAGGGAGGGAGATGCAAGAGGGAAGAGATATGGGAACATATGTATATGTATAACTGATTCACTTTGTTATAAAGCAGAAACTAACACACCATTGTAAAGCAATTATACTTCAATAAAGATGTTTAAAAAAAAAAAAAGAAAGAAAATCTCGCTCTCATCCAAAACCAAAGTAATCCTCTCTTCTCCCTTTTCATTTCACTCTTCCTCTTTGCAAGAAGCAACTCTATTGAATGTTGCATACTTCTTTCAGTTCTCACCTTCTTCAGCTTTGATTTGTTTCTATCAGTACTACTCCCTTCCTACCTTTCTGAATGATATTTCTCACAACTCTTATTGGTTCCTATTCTTTTACACACCCATTAAGTGTAAGCTTTCCCCAATTTTTGATCAGCTTCTTCTTTCCGGGCTGTTTTATTCACTCTCTCGGCTTTCACTCACCTCTAACCAGAATGCTAACATTTCCAGTTTCAGAACTCTGCCCCCTTTTGAGCCTCAGACTTAAACCTACAACTGCTTGCTGGACACCTCCATGTGCATGACAAAATCAGACTCTCTACCTTCTCTCCAAAACGAATTTCCTTTAATATTCCCAGTGATCTGGCCCGGATCTAATCTCTCCTGCTTACCACTGCTTACCATTCTGTTTTCCAGCTACACGGAGCCATGCACTATGTCTGCCTCTATGGCTTTGCACACATTGCTACAACTCTCCAGCATCCATTTCTCCCCATTTTCTTCTTGTAAAAACCCCATCAATCCTTCAAGGCCTAACTAATGTCACTTTCTCCATGACTTACTTTGAAATTTTCCAGTCTAAATTAAACTCTCACATAAAGGAAGGGTTTATGTTCTTACTAGGTTTTTATAGCTTTTAACATATCCTGTCCCATATTTTAAAGGTTTATACATTTTTATTGGGGTGTAATTGACATACAAACTTACATGAGTTTCAGGTGTACAATATAATGATTCGGTATTTGTATATGTTGGAAATGATCACCGCAGTAATTCTAGTTAATATCTGTCATCATATATGTTACAGAATTTTTTCCTTGTGATGAGAGCTTTTAAAATTTCCTGTCTTAGCAACTCTCAAGTGTAAAATGCAGTATTATTAACTGTGGTCGCTATGATGCTGTGCATTACCTCCCCATGACTTACCTGTTTTCTGACTGGAAGTCTGTACCTTTTGAATCCCTTCACCCATTTCACCCACCCTCAACCCCCACCTCTGGCAACCACCAATCTGTTCTCTTTCTCTATGAGCTTGGTATACACTTTTTAAAGTACTCACTAATTGTATGTTGCGTTTGCCATGTGCCTATTGTGTGTCTAGGATTTCACACGTGTTAACATTAACCCGGTCAGCCAACCAACCAATATCTATTAAGTCCCTAATTGTAGACTGAGTAACATTAGTACCTGAGGGATGTGACTGTGAACACCGTGGACAAAATCCCTGCTCTGGGGATTCTAAAGGAGGTGGTCACTTTGTATACACGGAAGTGCTCTGAGGAGAATTCAGCAGGATAACGTGGTAGTGTCTGGGGGCAGCGGTTAGGGAAGACGTACTTGAAGAGGCAGTGACCTCACTGACAAAAAAAGAGCCAGCCAGATGTGAATCTACACGCAGAGACTCTAAGCGTGAGCCATGCGTGTTCCAGGAACAAAGGACCATAAATAGGGCTAAATGATGTGACGAACTTATTCAGGAGATTTAAGTAAGAGGCCAAGAGAGGGAGAGAGATAGGAGCTGGATCGTGTGGGCTCTTGAAGGCCACGGTAAAGAGATTAGAGTGCTTTCTAATTGAGTTGAGAAACCATTAGAGGATTCTGAGCAAGGGGATCACATGATCTATTATTTTATACATTTAAATCATTCTGGCTGTAGTGTTGAGAATGAAGTGTGGGAAAGGGTTCAGACAGAGAAAACCTTAGGAAATTATTGAGTAGTCCTGGAGAAAGAGGATGGGAGATGAGAAGAAGAGGTCAGATATGGAACTCAGTTTTTTGTTTTTTGTTTTTTGGCCATGCCACGCAGCGCGCAGGATCTTAGTTCCCTGATCAGGGCTCGAACCCGTGCCCGCTGTGGCGGAAGTGCGGAATCACAACCAGTGGACCGCCAGGGAATTCCCCAAGAACTCATTTTGAGTGAGCATTCTTAGGCCTTGCTCATGTATTAAATGTAGGCAGGAGGGAAAGAAAGTAATCAAGTATGAATCCTCCATTTCTGTGTTAGGAAATTGGATGGAAGATAGTGCTATTTAATAAGTTGGGGAAGGCTGGGGGAAAACACAATTTTTTCATTGGGAAGGAGGGCAAAGAGTTCTGTGTTTGATATACTAAATTTTGGACATATTAGACATTTTTAATCTTCACAAAATTCTTAAAAAATAGATGATATCATCATCCTGTTTCACAAGCAAGAAAGCTGGATATTTAGGAATATACTAAGTTTCATCGTCCTAAGAAGTGAAGCTAAAATTCCTCCTCAGGTCTTTTCTAACGAAGAGTTTCAAAGACGCCCCATTGCCTCTCTGTGAGGCATCCAATAGATGTCAGGATCTTTGAAGGCAGAAACAACTCAGTCTGGGTCCTCCACATCATTTAACATCAGCTATTTAAAAGATGTTTATGTAAAATCAATCGTTTTGGAATTTTTAGGGGTTTAAACTTATATATAATCATTATTTAAAGTGAAATCACTTTCCTCTGCCTTGGGAAATATATTCTTCCCAAGAAGCATCCTTCGATATCCTTGACAAAGGAGGTGAAATTGGATAGTGAGAGGAGTGCCTTTCGCCTTTATATACAAGTACTTGAGAACTGCTTTATTGTTTTACTTTCTGCTAACAAGGAAAAGCTAAACTGCTATGTTGGTGAGCAAGAATAAAAGAACTAAGACAGGCTGACTTTGCAAACATATAAATCACAAAAGTAAAAGCCTGCTTATCTCCACATCATCTTTTCAAATTCATTTTTACTGTGCTCATCTTAAAAGCTGTGGTTTTATTAATAATTAAGTGATTGTGATAAAAGTGAGGCCTAAGTAAATGCCACACTTTTTAAAAATGTACATTCGTGTATTACTAAAAGCTTTCATGAATCAGATAATAACCTTTCTGATTCTAATAGCTAGAATCTCCCTATTCATTAGTCCCGTGAAACATTCATTATGGTCTGTACCTACAGCCTGCTTTTCCATTGTACTCAGAAAGCCTCCATTTATATTAATTGGGGTGTGTGTGTGTGTGTGTGTGTGTGTGTGTGTGTGTGCGCGCGCGCGCGCACGCGCATAACCAGAATAACCCTTTAGTTCTCTTAAACTTTCTAATAGTTGATATTTGTTCTGCAGAAATAACCGTGTTTCTGTGAGTACAATTAGTATTTCAATTGATCCAATCTACCTTCTCTTTCTCGAAAATTATTAAGCTGAATATAGAGCTTTGATCTTTTTCAGTATTCTGCTTGAGTGAACCTCTTAAGGAGCAAAATGATTCTTGCACAACGATGACCCTGGGAAGATGAAGTGCATATGGCAATATTCCCGCTTAACTGTTGTCTCCTCTGCTCTCAGAGACATGTTTTCTTATACAACAGGGCCCTGCAATTCAGTCCAGTAGAGTGATTAAGACAGTGATTAAGAATAAAGGCACTGGAGTCCCACTGCCTACGTTCAAATGCCAGACCCCAGTTACCAGCTCTCTGAGTCTGTTTTTTGTTTTTTTTTAAATTTATTTATTTATTCATTTATTTTTGGCTGTGTTGTGTCTTCGTTTCTGTGCGAGGGCTTTCTCTAGTTGCGGCAAGCGGGGGCCCCTCTTCATCGCGGTGCGCGGGCCTCTCACTATCACAGCCTCTCTTGTTGCGGAGCACAGGCTCCAGACGCGCAGGCTCAGTAGTTGTGGCTCACGGGCCTAGTCGCTCCGTGGCACGTGGGATCTTCCCAGACCAGGGCTCGAACCCGTGTCCCCTGCATTGGCAGGCGGATTCTCAACCACTGCGCCACCAGGGAAGCCCCTCTGAGTCTGGTTTTAATCTGCAAAGCAAGGATAATAGTATCCTTTACCATTGTATAGTAGCCTAAACAATTCATAGACTGTTTGAAGATTTAACTAGTAAATGTACTTAAAACAATTCCTAGCACATATATGAGACTAAGTTAGTATTGCTTTCCTCCCCGCCTGTTTCTCCAGTTTGATCACAAATAAGTGGCATGTGTTTAATTTCTAATTTACCGAGTAGTCTTTTTCTCCTTAAAGCAATTGCCATCCATCAATTAAAACAAACAAAAAAAAAAACAGAGTTTATGGCCTAGTTGTAGAAATGAATAAATACAAGTTAAGGCTACTTAAGACCTATGAATCCATAATATATCTCAAAAACCTAGAAACATATGAACTACAATTGAAGATTTTTTTAAAGATAATAAATGTGAGAGTTGTTACCCATAGAATGTTTGACATATAATAAAAGATAATGTTTGGGTAGTAGAAACTACATTCTCAACTGAATGACCTCTGATTAATTAAGTACTGGGAAAACAAGCAGAATTTGAATCGATATGTTTTTCAAGAAGTCGTAAGGCAGAAAATGAATCAATGCACTATTATTACACTGGTCTGGAGGCACAGCCATTTATGGCTCATCATATGGTGACCATTCCATGTGCTTCCAAATGTAGCCACAGCCTTACAACTGTTGTCCAGACTTCACCAAGACTTGGCTCCTGAGCTACCAAGTATACATTTTGTAGACTCACTCATGTAAGAGAGACTAATATGTTTAGTATTTCCTTCACCTGGTGTTCTCATCCTCCAGACACCTGCATTTCTGTGTTCAGCATCACCTTGTGGATAAGCATTCAGGGACCACACTATAGGAGAATAGGAGAGCATTCCCCTACCCTGAACTCTCGATCTCATCTCATCTTTCAGCTTTGCTTTCCTTCATAGCTCTTGTAATCACTAGACATATTTTAACTTTATTTACGAGGGTTGAGACTTTGTTTTGTTCACTGCCCAGTGATTGGCAAATAGTTGGTGCTAAATAAACAAACACCCATTAAGTAAATGAATAAATATTTCTACACATTTAAAAATTCTATGTATGTGCTATACTGATGTGTATGGCCATCTTTTCTTTGCTCAGTAGTGAGGAACCATAAAAATGACTGTGCAAGCTGAAACCGTGAAAAGCAATGTTAATAATCGATGGGAAAAAATTATGATTTTTCTGTGACCTTTCACATTTTCTGCCAAAATATTAAAAATTCTCTTTTTGTCTAAATTTATAGGTACATTTAAAATAATAGTAAAACTAACATTTACTTAGCACACTGTAATTTAAAATATTAGAAACATTGAAAATTAAAGTGCTTTATTTCTTTTTTAAAAAATTTATCAAGAATAGTTTGAACAGTGCTTGCCTTCTCATCCGATAACTCACAGTATGGAACAAGCATCTTTATTACACCTTGGTGAATTGTCATATTCCTTTCTAAATTTGGGTCAACTTAACCAACATTTTATCCTTTGTTCTTTTAACAGCATGAAATACCTCTGAGAATTCCTTTAATGTGAGGTCTTTTTGTCAGTGTCACTTCTGGGACCTCGTCATCTTTTTCATTACAAGCCCTTCCTCATTTATGCTGATGAGGTCATCTTTACTGAGTTCTCCTGGCTGCATATATAGAGCCCTTAGAACCACAGCAGCAGTTTCAACATTCCCTTAACTTCATTTACGTCTGATCTGAATCCCACAGAGTACGTGCACCACATGGTAACAGTTTCTGTCCTACTGCAGATATTACCCAATTTTCTTCCTGCCATAATGCTTAAACATTTTCAGTTGCATGCTTTATGACACATTTCTCCCCAAATTCAGCTAAAGTTACATGCTCTTCAGTTGTAGTTTCCAGAGCCTGTCCTAAAGTCCATATAAGAAAATAGGATTTAAAAGTTAAAACACCTCCTTGGCCCGTTGGCTTGATTAATGAATTTGTGTTCGGTGGTTAAAAGCAAATTTTCACATTTTTAAGTCCCTAAGAGAAACAGTGACAGTAGTAAGTGCTTTAAATGTTAAACTACTTTGCTTATATTATCTCTTTCCTGCTGGGAAACTGGGAAGCAACACCAACTATGTACATTGTTTTCTGTGTATGGACTGAATGATGAGTGTGTAGAGACCAATCACTGACAGCCTTTGAAAGGCGATGTGAGGGTTGCTGATCATGACGGGCATCTGTTGTTTATGTAGTGATTTGTGAGCCAGCAGCAAAGATTGTACTTTATGCAATTACTCAGTAAATATACTGTGGAACCTGAAATTTGAACAACTGTGGTGTTGAGGGACTTGGTGTCATTAACTAAGGTAACTGCAATTCACGTATGTTGGAATGGTGCAAAGTGAGGACTCCATGTATATATATGAAAGTACCTATTTCCTGAATCCAAATCTGTATTGTTCTGAAACTGATAGAGAGAAAATCAACTGAATAAAGTGTAGGTGCAGAAAATATGTCTAGCCAAATGCTAACAGGGTAAAAGGGCCAGAAAGTTGAGAAAGAAGAAATGAGGATAAAGAAGAAATTCACGTCATGTCTCAGCAAGGAATTGGAGTTCGCTTAGATTGCATTCTTCAGCTAATTCAAGGAATGTATGAACACAGGGACCAGGAAGGATAGAGGAGCCATCAGGAGACTGCCTGGAAGAATAGTTTTAGCCTAAACCTGAAGGTTCTGCTTGATTTTAATTCGAATGGACTTTGTCTCTAGAGATACGTTCACATAAACATCCAGCAGGTGGGGGGAGTGAAGCCAGGTGGCCTTCAAGCCCCGGAGCGCTTCTCCTCAGGAGAGGAATCAGTTTACTCACCAGGTCCTGATGCTGCGACCTGGGAAATCCTCACTTGCACTGACAGCAAAAGCAGGGCCCCGAGCAGGCTGATAACTTCTTATCAGGGAAGGGAGCAACGTACCTTACTTTGACCTCAAAGGTGCAACCATGGCTACTGAGCTCCACTCAGCCCCAGCCTGAAACCCCGACTCCCACTCCATGCGATCAGACATGGAGTTTCTCAAACTCTCACCTTTGCTTCATTCACATGCACCAACAAGAAGCCTTGGGCCCCAGCATTAATCTAGATAGTCAGCTTTGCTTTCCTCACCGGTGAAAGAGAGCTTTACCCCCTAGTCACTTCCTGGATCCAGCTCTAGACAGATCTGATCAGCCATTTCTTTCCCTTTCCCAGCACCACCAGGGTATCCTCCCCCTCCTGTGGTTACTTTCCAATTCCGATCCATCCGTTAGGTATCCCCACATATGTCTGCGGATTTCTTACTTGGAGTTTTTCATCACGAACTGCGAAATGTATTTAGTTCTTATTCCAGAGCACAGAGCCAGTTATTCTCACTTACCTTCCTTTGTCTTCACACATTTTCAGAATCCTAGAGATATTATCCATAGGCCCCTGGATGAGGCGGGGCCGTTTGACTCTTACAATAAGAAATTGTTATAAGTGCTCCAAGTACGAAAGCCAGCTTGTCAGCAACTCCTACAGAATTTTATTTCATACAAGGCTCATTTCTGTGTACCTCTAATTAGTGTTTTTTTCTTGCCTGTAAATTTGGTCACAAGATTTCTTGAAATAAGGTTTTTGCCTGCTCCAAACAACTAGTGACTGATAATTGGATAACACACTTGATTAGGAGTCAGGGTCTTTTAACCATGAGAAAAATACAAAACTTTCTTATATACAAGACAATGAAAGAGGTGTTCTTTGGAGGTGCCATGGTCAACCTTCATTTATCACTGTAGTGTGCTTTCCTACGGG
Source organism: Eubalaena glacialis (assembly GCF_028564815.1). Classification (NCBI taxonomy): domain Eukaryota; kingdom Metazoa; phylum Chordata; class Mammalia; order Artiodactyla; family Balaenidae; genus Eubalaena; species Eubalaena glacialis. The sequence goes on along the minus strand of NC_083723.1, from coordinate 99,465,293 downwards.
ATAGTAAAATACTGTCCACTGAGAGACCTGAAATTACGTGCCAAGCTACAGAGAGCAGGGCAGAGATATTGTGGAATTCTAAAGATGAGATGGCTTTTATTTAGTAAAATATGATACTATCAGGCAAAAAAAAAAAAAAATACTGTTTCAGTAGCTACAACCTCAGGCTTCAGAACAAACAGACCAAATTTCCCCCTGGGACGTAAGCAATTCACAAGTCTATCCACATTGACATTCCTCAGACTACAGTTGCTCTTATGCCAAGGTTCTCATAAACCTATTTTGCATAAGAAACTCCAAAGGTGTTTACTAAATATGCAGCTACCCCAACTCCCCTCCGCAGAGATTCTGAGTCAATTGATTTGTGAATAGCAAGGAATCTAGAAATTACTCTTATTCTAAGTCCTGCCTTGGCCTACTGCAAAACATGAAAATATTTCTAATGCCTAAAGAAGGAACACTACTGCTCCCGTTTAAAGATGAATTAGGAAGAATGCTAAATGACAAACTTCTTTTTCATGAGTTAGTTATAGGATATGTGTGTTTCAGACATGCTTTTGTATAACTACAGCAGCGATTCTCTAACTTTATTCTGCATCAGATTTACCTGGAGGTCTTGTAAAAACTCTGATTGCTGGTCTTTAACCCAAAGTCTCTTTTTTCATAGGTCTGAGATGGGCACTGGAAATTTGCATTTCTAACAAATTACCAAGAGTTACTGATGTTGCTGCTCTGGATACCACATTCTGAGAACCACTGATCTATAAAATATGCCTGTTTTGGTTTACCTGTTGACTTCGTAGTAAAGACAATTTAAAAACAAAGTCTATACGTACTAATTGAATGCCTAACATGTGTTGATTCTACTTTAGGCATTTGTGACATTATGACGAATCAGTCAGACACTGACTGCAACAGTTTGATGTAAATAAGTAAACAGAGGTGTGACTGAGAACCACGCCACTGCATACATGAAAATACGTGAGCGACTGGACCTTAAGAGAACAATGACATTCCAAATATTGCTTTCTATTTCAAAGAAGCTTATAGTATAGATAATGATGATTCACATATAACTTCTTTTGGGACACCACAGCTTTTCCAGAGCAGGGTAAAATACAGAATTTTCCAGAATAAAAAGATAGTATGACATCAGACAAGCAAAAAATTTTAAGTGGATACCTCCAAAAGCCCTTCACTAGAGCTTGTTGCTCGTAATAAATCCATTCAGCATTTATTTCTTACTCTTTCAGGCAAAATGGTACCTGGCCCTCACTGATGTGCCCTGAAGCATGCTTAGGAAAGCTGCGATCTTGCCCCTGGGAGTACACTCCATCCAGCTGCATGTGAGGTGTGTCGATTCCTCCTGCACAGGTATGAACTCAGTGCTCGCACTTTAATGACGTCAGGTCCGCTGGAAGAAGTTTGAAAGTGTATACTAGAGTTAACATTTATGGATCATGAACTTTGTGCTAAGCAAAATGACAGTCTAGCTTAGTGGTTAAGATCATGAACTCCAAAGCCAAATACCAGGTTTTAATAGGCAGGTGATCTGGAGCAAATTACTTAGCCTCTTGCGTTAATTTTATCGTCTGCAAAATGGAAATAATAGCAAAGCCTACCTCATAGAGATGTAATTAATAAATGATTTACTATATGCAAGACACTGAAATAATGTCTAGTCCACAGTAAGTACTGTTTGTGTCGATTTGTGATTTTTGACAAAATATGTAATTTAATCCTAACGACACTACCATGTGGGTGCTGTTATAAGATCTGGTTTAAAGATGAGAAAAAAACTGAAGCACAGAGGGGTTAGGTGACTTTCCCAAAGTCACAAAGTAAGTGGTGGCACCACTTCTGTGTACTCATGCAGTTTGACTTCAGAACTCATTTTCTTAATCTCAGCATTATTCTGTTTCTTGAGAGAAGTGATTTGGCAAAGGCAGAGCTCATAATATATATTATATTAAATATACTCGGAGCATATAACTCAACTGCAAGTCAGTTACTTTAAAAACATTTCCAGCAGATCCACATTTTCTTCAGACCAATGAGGAAATTAGGCCATTATTATAATTATTCTTTTCAGAATTGAGGTCACTGTAAAAGAGGCAGTGCAGTTTTATAGAAAGAGCATTTACTTTAAAGTCTGACAGCCGTACTCCACTCTGTATCTACAGGCAAGTTATATAAATTCTCTGAGGCTGTCCGATCGATCATCTGTAAAATATTGGTAGCAGTACCAACCTCACGGCATTGTTTTGTGGATTAAATGAAATGCTATAGGTAAAGTCCCCACCACAATCCCATGCATAAGGTAGGTATCAAATAATACGAATTTCCTCCTCCTCTAAACATTATATACTAAAATATTTCCAGTTATAAAAATACAGTAATACTTCCCACAACGATGTCTCTCTCATAAGGAAGAAAGCACATGTAGCCCGTTCATAAACACAGTAAACCACCAGGTGTGAGGCTTGACCTAAAAGCAGAATGTTCTATTGACGGTTTTGATGGGCTCCTGCCTTAATCCAGAGGTTGAAGCTCTCCTGAGTAGAAGGCAAAGGAGATGTCTTCTTCCTTCCACTTCTACATAGGAAACAAAAGTGAAAACCTCATTGAACTTTTAGTTTACCTTTATCTCCCCTTAAACACTTGAAATTTTCAGTATCCTCCTCCTTCTAATGTCATTTTGAATAATAGTTTCAATTATCAGGTTTCATTTATGAGACTACTTAGATTTCACTCCTAGAGAATATAGTACAATAGCTCTTTACTTTGTAACATCACTAGGTAAATGGATAGAAAACTGGAGTGGGGAAAACCAGAAGTGAGAAAAAATGCGCAATCATATGTACTATGACTTAAACATGTCAGCAAATATTACCTTTACCTCCCTGATTATGGATCTAAGTGATCCCATGTAGCCAGAATCGAGGTTATGTATGTGTATAAGTGTGTACATGTACACATATGCATACTTTTGACATACGTGTATACATACATATTTGTGTGTGCATGTATACATACACAGGAATTTGTCATTGAGATTTGACCTTCCTCAGCTGGTCAAGCTGGTTAAGGTTGGGTAGGCAGTAAGGAAGGACAGATGGAGGTAAAGTGGGGGGAGAGCAAGAACAGTCTGGAACCCAAATGCATGAGCCAGGACCCAGGGGGACAGGCTAAAACCTAGATCAGTTCACATTGCCTTTGGTCTTGGTGAAGCAGACATCCTGCAGACACCGGGCTCTTCGCAGAACTAAACACACACACCTAGCCCAGGAGACAAAGCAGCTGAAGAAGGATCCAAGAGAAGGTGAACAGTTATAGGCCCAGCTTCCATCCTTCCATTGTGGCCCAATGTCACCAGAAACATACAGGAAGGAGAATTCTGGTAAATGTAGTGTAGGTCAGCCAATGGATCAATGTAAGTTGATACATTATTAAGCTAGAAGAAAATACTGTGTTATGAATATCACTGAAAGGTTCACAATCAACTGACAGTTTAGAAAAATCCTTTTTTTTTTTTTCTTCTCCCTCCTTACAAGTCATTTTTCTTTAGCCTGGCTAGATAACTTCAGCCCTAGTTTTCTATTTGTCATTTTAAAATCTAATTCCATGCTTTATGTTAGTTTGTACTTTTGTATCTGTGAAGTATATGGGGCATAGTTTTCTGAACTACAAAACATCTTGCCAAATATAGTTGCATACATTTTAATGCTTTCATAGATTTTTTTAAAGCTAGTGACTCTCATTACTTAAACTAGTTCTTGGATGTAAATTAGGCAACTTAAAGTGACAAACTACTCTTCCAATTATATCAGGTATTATTTAGTTACTGAGGATCCTTTACCACTGATAGATACAATCTTTATAACTGCCAAGTAGCATCTCTAAACCACAGAGTCATGGCTGGATTTCCAATTCCAGCCTCTTTCCCTGCTTGGTGAATTGATTTAGCAATTAAAAAGGAAGTAAAAAGGAATCCTCATGCCCTATTTTCTTCTTTTTCCTGAGTCCTGAACCTCCTTCTCTTTGTCTGGCCCTCACCTCTTCCTTACAATTCGCTACAGCCAAATATGCCTCTAAATCAAGATATCTCCTTCCCCCAAAGCCACACAGACCCCCAAAGTGCTTCTCCCCCCACCAAAAAATCACTCTTCTTACCTAGTCCTGAGCAAAAATATATAATGCTCTAGCATTGTAATATCTAGAGCAATAGGTAAGAGTAATAATATCTCTCCATTCTATCTTCAAACACTACCGCCACCCTGCTACTGATGGAGTTTGCACCGGAGCTGCCAAGGTGGAATACTGTTTCACATCCCTCCAGCACTTTCCTTTTTACTTTTTAAACCATTATTCAGCTGAATGCTATTCTTTAGGCAACTTATTAACTCCTTACAGGACTCACAAAGCTGTGAGTTCTTGAAGCAATCCTCTGATCCTTCTTGAAGTTTCTGGGTAAATAGGGTAGAGTGAGCTCCTTTCATATTTTTAACCTATCATAAAACATATCTTTTAAATGTTGCCACTTAATATGGGTTTATCTTAAGGTATATTGTGGCATCACACTTTATTCAAGTTGCTTTAATACTTCCTCTTGTATTACATTGCGATTTATCTACTTACATGAGTTTTTGTTCCTCCAAGTCACATTTCCCTGCACTTTTCTTTCCAGAGTGTAACAAAGGGTCTGGCACATAGTAATCATTCAGTAAAGCATGGTTGGATAAATAAGGTCTTAAATGACAAAAGTCTTCCACTAGACTTTATCTAATATCCATTCCCTTCTCATCCTGAGTGGTAGTCTGAATCCAGAGGGTGGTGGACCCCATCCCTAGTGATTTACATGTAGTTGTACCCTCCTCACAGCACAATGAGAAATAAATGCTGAAACAATCCTCAGGCAAAAGCATTCGCTTAGAAATGCCATCTGGAGGTCCTTGTGATATTCCCACCCTAACATGAAATGTTTGTCAGGGTTCCTAGTTGCCATCAACAGATGATGGCTCTGACTGATTAAGCAAAAAGGCAGTTTTTTCAAAGCATATTCAAAAATCTCAAAATTCCTAGGAAGGCTGGTGAACCAGACTTCAGGCTAATTCTCAGGAATGAAGCCCAAAACCTCACGACAGAATTGGCCTGATGAAAAAACCTGCTGTCGCTACTGCTTTCCTCCCCACTGAGTACTGGAGAAAACTTGGCAGCTGCCACCCCGTCCATGCTACTTCTGTGCCAGGAACTCCACCTTGGACCCTCTGGGAAATGGCTCCCGCCACTGCCAAGGCTGAAAGTTTAATGCATCTGTTGCCACGTGCCCGAGCCAAAATGGAAGCTCCTCTCAAGGACAGTACCCTCCTGTTGGTTCTAATAGACATAGCCTAGGCCCAGTGCCTCCATTTTATCTGCTAGCAAGTCTCGAATTTGAGTTGTGACACAATGAGGAAGCAGGACCCATTGTGTGGGAATTCACCCAAATACTTAAAAGTCTTTCAAAGGAGATGGCTAACTTTTAAAATTACAGCTACATCTTTAGAGACCAGTTCATGCTTGCTCCTATGACTTATTAATCTCCATTTCCTTTCAACACTCAACTTTGGAATCTTGGTTTCCCCAACGCTAGCTGAGGTCCTTACTCCAGCACCTGGAAGGATGCTCACTGGCCAAAACAACTGACCTTTCTCTCTGTAGGATCAAGAGATGAGATTAAGTTAGGAACTGTGACCCTACATACCTTCTGATAACTGATTTTAGATGGCCTGTTGGTGGCATCTGTTAATGAATCACGTGGTTGAAATCAATTAGATGCAGCGTAAAAGAGCTGCTCAAGGAAGTGGATGCTGTTCATCTTGGGGAAAATATTATTTGCATTTCTTAAATTGAAAACGGTGGAGCATATAGATAATTTCCTCTCATTATTTTTTTAAATTGAAGTATAGTTGACTTATATTACCTTTAGGTATACAAAATATTGATTTGATATTTTTAAAGAGTATATTCCATATAAAGTTGTGATAAAATATTGACTATGTTGCACTTTCTTATTATTAACAGAATGATAGGATGTGTTTGGGTAATATTAATTTAGAAGTGCCACATTAAAAAAAAATCTTTTCAGAAGTCAAAAGTAGGTAGGATTATACCAATAGATCTAGCTGACAGTCATTTTTCAATATCTTGTCTCCTATAGCTTTCTTTTATAACTTCAAAGATTATTGATGACAATTACTGATTTTGAGACCCTTGGTGTCATAATTTTTGCTTTAAACGTCAATGAAATTTCTTTTGCCTCCATTTCAACCATGTATTTATATGACCAAACCCCAACTCATCATCTTCCTTCAAAAATATACCACTTCCTAGTTCTCAAACTCAAAAAGTCTTTCTCTGACCTTGTCATTCTTTCCCCTTTCTTCTTCTTCTGTTATATCTACTAAACCTGTTTCCCCATTTCACTGTGACCTACAAGCCCTATGTGTCTTCCAATTATCCTATTACAGTACATCACCCTTTTCTAACTTTACTTGCCATCCAGTTGGGCCAGAATCCCATGATCACACCACAAATCTCCACCGTTAAGTAACCCTCACTTGTTTCTTTCTCAGCTTCCACACCAAAGCTGCCAAACTTTGCTGGAGAAAGTAAGAAAATCATGCTGATGAGATTTGTTAGATGTATGCTCTCTAACTTCGGGTGTCTGCCCTGCTCCCCCTAATTTATGTTTATCACTTCTTGTTGATGTCCTAATTCTCCAAAATGGTTCGAAGAAACTTCTCTCATTAAGCCCCCTCTAGCTCTTATCTTTGGCAGATGATTTATCTTTTACTCAGTTGAACAATCACCAGCACCAAACCATGCTGCCTGCCCAGAGATAAAATGCTGAAAAAAATGATAAAGTATAAAGTGTGATTATATAAGATTTTAATGTGCTATTCCCATGGCTACAACTCTGGTTCAGGCTCATATTCAAAGGCAGATTTACCATAAAGCAAATAAATCAAGCTTTGAGGCCCTTTATTTGTACCAATCTCAAGACTCTTGAAGGGACCTGTATTCATTTTCTGTTGATATGTAATAAATTACTTCACAATTTAACAGCTTAAGACAACACACATTTTATCTCATAGCATCTTTGGTTCAAGAATTCAGACATGGCTTTATCTGGGTCCTCTGATTCAAGATTTCTCATAAGGCTTCAATCAAGGAGTTGGCCAGAGGTGGGATCTCATCCAAAGGTTCAACAGGAAAAGGATTGATATGTAAACTCATGTGGTTGTTGACAGTTTTCAGTTCCTCAAATGTGGTTGGACTGATAACTTCCAGCTTCTGTTTCTAACTGACTATTGGCCAGAAGCCACCCTCAGTTCCTTGCCATATGGGCCTCCCCAGTATGGCAACTTGCTTTACAAAGCCAGCAAGCGAGAGAGTTTGCTAGCAAGTTGGAAATGACTATCTTATATAACTTAATCCCATTACCTCTGTCACGTTTTGTTGGTTAGAAGCAAATCTCTAGGCCAAATTACACTCAAGGGTAGGAGGTCACATAGGATTATAAATTCCAGAAGATAAGGATCATTGGGGCCATCTTAAAATATGTCTAGCAATATGTTCAGTGGGTCATATATTTTCATAAAATTTGCAAAAATAAGGTATGTTAATTGCAATTGGTTAAGACTACTATCTCTCTCCACTTCAACATCCCTTCCATCATAAGCCCCCCAGCAGCACCCACCCTCCTCTGTGAAGTGGCATTGGAATGATCACTTGCCCACAGGACTAAGGTAATACTGATCAGAGGAAACTGAGTTGGAGATATATTTACGGTGAATTTAGTGTGGTCTGTTAAGTGGTACATAGTCCCTTCCTTGTGCAGCTAATTTATTGCTAGTTACTCAGATGTAGAAATGGTTTCCAAGAATACACCAGTTGCCTCCTCAGCAGTCTCAGCCAGACTTGCGACACAAAGCAGAGGTCCTATATTGATATGAACATGTCCTCAGGCTGCCAGCACTGGCAGAATTAGGGGATTTGAAAGGTATAGAGCCTGAAGCTGGCACGGGGGAAATTCAATCATGAGATATGTGCAGTTAGAAGTGAAGGATTTGGTCCTCATCAATGTCTAGTCAAAACAAGTTCTATCTTGTCAAGAATATGTCCAATAATGCAGCATATACAATTATAAATGCATCACTTATTTTTTTGTCTTTCCTGATGGCTAATATATGAATTATAATTATTAGATTTCCTGTACATAAAACAATAGCACCTACGTCTCTGGGCAAAGTTGTACATTTTATGTATTTCATTATATCAGAATCCATCTTAGTGTGACATTACCAATAGGAAGTTGTAAAATCAGGAGAAACTTTTCTAAATTATCAATAATCTTTCATTGTGATTAATCATACCACCAAAAAAAGAAATCATCTTTCTGTTCTTTCTACAGAAAATTACGTTATAATATTGTTGTCATAGGAAGAGGCCATAAATGAGTAAGCAACCAAAAAGTGTAAGAAAAATAAAATATGAATGTGTCTTGGTTAATTTTTATGATGGGGAGACAGTAAAGATTTCTCAATAGGACATTGATGTGATTAGTGTTTCATAAAAGTTATCTGAACTCTTCAGACTGGCAAATGGGGGTCCCAGTCTAATTTTTAGTTTTATTGTCCCCTTTTTTGTTTTTGTTTTGTTTTTCTGCCAATATGTAGTTACTTGCTATTATAAAAACATCACTTTTGGTCCCTTCTCTTCCTAGTCTCCCTCTACTTTCATTTTTATTTCCCGAAATCCTACTCATTCATCAAGACCTACCTCATAGGTTTCCTGCATGAACTTTCTCTGCTCTCTCAGACTATGATAGTCTCTCCCAACCTTCTCTATGCCTGTAGCATTTTTACTCCACTGTCACTGCTCATTGCATTTTATCATTGCATATTGTATTTGTATCAGTTGATTTTTTAATATTTTGGTTCAACTTGCAAATTCTAAACTCTTTGTGAAAAAAATGTTACTTTTTTATCATTGTAACCTCTAGCACCTCTGAAACTATATTTGTAGAATAATAAATATTGTTAGTTATGAAGGATTGGATGAATGCATTCAACCAAATAACAAATGAATCTGTTCAAATGCTACCTCATTCATTCATTCATTCATTTATTCATTCATTCATAATAAACAAATGTTTGCTGAGGCCATACTATGTGCCAACACTTGCAGTCATTTCTGAGAGTCTGAAAACATAACAAAACAGCAACAAATGCAGTCCTTGCCCATAGTGAGATAACATTCTAGTAGGGCAGACAAATATTAATCCAAGAATCCCTCAAGTTAATATAAAATGTTGTCCTTGATGGGCCTATGCAATAAAGGCGACTGGGGCTGTGAGTATACAGTATGCAGGATTTCAACCCATCAGGAAAATTTCTTGTGCATTTCCTATGATGAACCAGAAGACACAATTCCATTTTTTAAAATTCTCTTCAGGAAGGAAATAACTATATGGGATTTCATTTAACCACTTCCATAATGTTTAATTCCTTAACTAATAATTAATTTGATCTTGAAAATTTTTCAAGATTAGAGCAATGGTTTGTCCCATGTTTCTGAAAATCAGTACATTCTTGGTGTTGCTTGCTATTCTTAGGGCATGAGTGAAATGGAGAAACCACAAGGGTAGGCTCAGTTCTTTCTCCAGGAACAATCCTCCCTTTCTCTGGGATCGTGGCAGTTGGTAGCTGAGTTTATCCTGTCTTGGTGCTGCTGGCCAGTGCCTGTGCTTGCACGAATTGCAAATGATCTGCTGCTGGGCTTCCCCAGATTAGAGTGTTATGGGTTGAATTCTGTCCCCCCAGGAGAGAAATGTTGGAGTCCTAACCCCCAGTACTTCAGAATGTAGCTTTATTTAAAGATAGAGCCTTTACAGAGGTAAAGTTAAAATGAGGTCGTTAAGGTAGGCACTAATCCAATATGACTGGTGTTCTTATAAAAAGCGGAAATTTGGACACAGAAAAAAGATAAGTACAAAAGAAAGACATGTGAAGACAGAGGGAGAATGCCATCTATAAGCAAGGAGTGCCTGAGGCTATCAGAGACTAGGAGAGAGGTACGGCCCTCAGAAGAAAACAACCTTGAACTCCTGCACTTCAGAACTGTGAGATAATAAATTTCTGTTGTTCAAGCCTCTCAGTTTACAGTACTTTGTTATGGCAGCCCTGGCAAACTAATAAGGATATATTTCCATAGAAAAATTTATACCAAACTAATGTCTCCTGAATGTTTATCCAATAGGATTTTTAAAATTTCTTTAGAATTGTTTACATTTAAGCCTAAATGCAAATTCAGAAACACTCACCTGAAGTCTAAACGGTATATGGCCATTGAAAAAAAAACAACTAAAAACTCTCTTGATATGAACATTTCTTTTCTGAAACTGCCTTAACTTCACTAGGCCAATTTGGGGGCAACTTCCTCCTCTGTGTGCTGCTACCTCTGACAGTATTAAGAGAAAGTATAGCCATTACACCCTTAGGGCAGAATGAATGAAGCCAAAAATGTTCTTGAGCTGAGCGTCAAAGAGGAATGTGCCAGGAGTACAATGTAGTTTTGTATTGAAGTCTCTTAATGCTTGGGCCAACACCTTATTTACTTTAGGGACTGAAGAAATCATTGTACGTCCTGGCTCAGTGTGAAAGGCATTTTAAAATTCATCCAAATGGCTGTTCCCTGTAAAGGCGTGCCTATAAACTAACTTCTGTTCTTTTCACAATGGACAGCCTGAATGGTGCTTTCTTTCACCTGGTTTAAAAGGGGGAAGAAAAGGCACAAAATATATCCACACAAATAACTGCATATGTAGATATTAATGGGAAAACTGGTAAAATCTAAATAGATCTGAAGGTTAATTAATAGATTGTATCAAGGATAATTCCTTGGTTTCAATCATTGTATTATAGTTACATAAGATGTTGGCATGGTTGAAGGATATATAGGAATATTGTGCTATTTTTGCAACTTTTCTCTAGGTGTAAAATAAATTTAAAGGTAATTTTTTTTTTTTAATGTAGGCTTTGAGAGTTCTTTTTTATGGCTCAGAAATGGACCTGTTTCTTATTCAGCAGGTATAAGTTTGCATAATTTGTTAGGGAAGAGGATGAATGAATTAATGGAACTAGCATTGTTGTGTATAACAAATCAAAGAATTAATTTCATTGTTAAGTGGTGGTGTCTTGGGATATATATAATATAAACTAGTATATATACTAGTTAGGATATATACTAGTATATATACTAGTTAGAAAAAAAATTTTTTCTCCCCTTTTATAGGTTTAATTGAACCATTTGTGAGAATGAATGTTTTAGAGGGAAAAAATGAATGTTTGTGTACATATTTGCACTTGCACTTGCTTGTATGTATATATGTATAGAAAGATGGAATACATGAGTGGGGGGAGCGTTGTGAGAGAGAGGAGAATTTAATAGTTACCTACTGTATTGATTTCCTATGGCTACTATAATAAATTTCCACAAACTTGGTGACTTGAAACAACAGAAATTTATTCTCTCACAGTTCTAAAGGCCAGATGTCCAAAATCCATTTCACTGAGCCAAATCAATGTGTCAGCAGGTCTTTGCTCTTTCAGAAAGTGTTAGGGGAGAATCCGTTTCTCGCCTCTTCCAGCTTGTTAGCATTCCTTGGCTTGTGGCTTCATCCTTCTAATCTCCACCCCTGTTGTCACATGGCCTTTTCCTCGTCTGTGTATATAATCTCTCTCTGCCTCTCTTTTTATAATGCTTGTGATGGCATTTAGGGCCCACCTGGATAATGAAGGATAACCTCCCAATCTTGTGATCCTTAATTTAATCACCCCCACAAAATCTTTGCCGTATGTAATGGATTGAATAATGTCCCAGAAAAATTCTTGTCCACCTGGAATCTCAAAATGGGACTTTATTTGGAAATAGTGAGAGTGTCCTTATAAGAAACAGCGAAGGACACAGAGACACAGGAGAGAAGCCCATGTGAAGATGGAGACAGATATCAGAGTTATGTTGCCACAAGCCAAGGAACATCAGGATCCACTAAAAGCTGGAAGAGGCAAGGAAGGATTCTCTCCTAGAGCTTTCACTGAGAGAGTACAGTCCTGCCAACATCTTGATTACCAACTTCTGGCTTCCAGAACCGTAAGCCACCCAGTTTATTGTTACTTCTTGAGCAACCCTAGGAAATTAATACACCATATAAGGTACCAAGTACAGGTTTCAGGGATTAGGATATAGACATTATACAGCCTACCACACCTACTCTACCCTCAAAAGGGTAGGTATATTCGCATATCACATAGGGCAGGTGACTGCATATTGGTCTTGCTTTCTGCCAGTAACCGTCCTAGACTATTTTATCAGACTTGTTGAGACAAAGTGGCAATAAAAATCAAATAAAATGCTATCATCAAATAGGCAGATCAGGAGTGTAAGACAACTGACCCCCAATTCCAAAATACTCAAGAGGTGAAAAGTAAAGCGAAGGAAAGTAATTTGAGTTCCATGTGAATAAACACTTATAAATGGTAAGTGAAATGTGCCAAGGGACCATGAAAGGAGAAGACACAATATCAGATGTAATTTATGTAATATAAACAGTAAGACTCAAAGGAGTTAGGGACAAAAAAGGGATTTTGATTTGAGGCAAGTGGAGAAAATTTATGAAAGGAAAGGGATTTGAAATGGGTCTTCACTCCTGGGTAACGGAGGAGACAGGAGACCATTCTGCCATCACTCAGGATACTCAAACTAGAGTACCCCACTCTCTGAGCCCTACTACTTGCTAACCTTGGTGGAGTTTCTGACCCTTGTCCCCTTGTGTTTCCTCAATGGACCAACCACTCTCATCTTCCCATTCTTGCCTATCACTGACTCATTCCACTCCTCTGGCTCTAATCCCACTGACCTCTCATCATTGCTTTTCACTCCTTTGGTCCTCTGCCACACCGCTTAGAAAAACATCCCACTCAGGCAGTAGTATATATATTTCCCTCTCACCTCTTATGTAGTAGCCTAATAACCTTTCAGTTTCAATTCTCCAGAGAATAAACCAACTTCCTTCTCCATCAGGGAGGGAGGGTAGAGGTGAGGGTGGTGACCTGGCCCTGTGACGTGCAGGAGGGGCCCTACAGGTGTCCCCAGCTCTGTATGTGGGCTCTAACCCAGCCCCTCTGCTTTCAGCTCCTCCTTCCCACAGACCCACACGCACTGATGCCTGGTGCCCCAAGGCTTGGGATTTTCTGGGTCTTGCTTCCTGTTGGCACGCTTCCTGTGGGGCCTGAAAGTGACAGCTTTCTTTTATCATCTACATCAGCAGCGCCTCCTCTCTCTTCCTTTTATGTCATTTTCCTGTCATTTTAGAAGAGATTTAGCAATAAGGAATATTAGCAGACAAGAAGCTGACTAAAAACTATGTATTTGATACAGACCTTTCTTTACTGGTTTGAATTCTACGTCATTTAGAAATCACATACTTTGTTTAAGGCCATGGCTATGAAAGCATTCAAATTATGCAGTAGCATATTATGCTACTGCATAATAAAGCCACCGCCAAGAGTTTTTTTTGACTTTTCAAGCATCAGAGTTTACTCCTATAGGAGTAAAATGACACCTAAAATGTGTCGTGGTGAAAAGCTCTAGTGTGTCTAAATTTCCTAGCCAAAGGTTTTCATATCTTTAAAGGAAAAAATAAAGGAACTAGCACTTATCAACTTGATTGTGTGCCTGCCACTCTCTAGCTTAGATCTCACAAAAATCTTCTGAGATAGGTTCTGCTGTATTATCAGGACTATTTTTATAGATGAGAAGCCCCAAATCGGAGGTTAAAGGAACTTTCTTAGTGTCACACACAGCTAGAAAAAGGTAGGGTAGGGTCCCTTCCAGGACTGACTGCAGAGTTCACGTTCTCCTACCACATAATCAATCCACGTGACTCACTGCCATTGCCAAGGCACGAGTTTGACATATTCTGCCAAAATGATGGGCTTCATTAGGATTTAAGTGATACAATATGACAGTTACGATCTCTTCTGAAGTTGTCCTGTAAATCATGGGTTACAAATGGTTTTCTGTCTGTCATATCTATCTCTAAAATTATGCATTTACATCGGAAGGTCAAAACCACATTTCATTTCAAAAACCACCTGAGTCAGTTAAATGCATTTTTCATGTTTGTACTTTACTTTTTTTTTTTTTTTTTTTAAATTAATTTATTTATTTATATTTATTTTATTTATTTATTTATTTTTTGGCTGTGTTGGGTCTTCGTTTCTGTGCGAGGGCTTTCTCCAGTTGCGGCGAGCGGGGGCCACTCTTCATGGGGCCACTCTTCATCGCGGTGCGCGGGCCTCTCACCGTTGCGGCCTCTCCCGTTGCGGAGCACAGGCTCCAGACGCCCGTTGCGGAGCACAGGCTCCAGACGCGCAGGCTCAGCTGTGGCTCACGGGCTTAGTCGCTCCGCGGCATGTGGGATCTTCCCAGACCAGGGCTCGAACCCGTGTCCCCTGCATTGGCAGGCAGGTTCCCAACCACTGCGCCACCAGGGAAGCCCTACTTTTTTTTTTTAATTTTATTTATTTATGGCTGTGTTGGGTCTTCGTTTCTGTGCGAGGGCTTTCTCCAGTTGTGGCAAGTGGGGGCCACTCTTCATCGCAGTGCGTGGGCCTCTCACTATCGCGGCCTCTCTTGTTGCGGAGCACAGGCCCCAGACGCACAGGCTCAGTAATTGTGGCTCACGGGCCCAGCTGCTCCGCGGCATGTGGGATCTTCCGGGACCAGGGCTCGAACCCGTGTGCCCTGCATTGGCAGGCGGATTCTTAACCACTGCGCCACCAGGGAAGCCCCTGTACTTTACTTTTTAAAGTAGTTTTGGAGTACCTACGAACGCTACTTTTATTTATTTGTTTGTTTGTTTATTTATTTGTTTATTTTTTACTTAGATCCCCATCTATCAAAGCTCTACCTAAATACAATACTTGGTATGTGTGGAACACAATGGTATTTGCCAACTTTGAGCAAACAGGTCTTTTAAATTTATTTCGTTTTTGGTGTTGTTTGTTTTGTACCTTATTTTTTTAAAATAAAAATAGTGAAAAGAGCTTTGGCACTTTGAAGCCAGACAGTCCTGAATTTGATTTTTTCAGCTCTGACACTCAGTAGCTATGTGAATTTGAACACATTTCCTAAGTTTACCTCCATATTCTAAGTTGGTGGTTATGATAACTAACTTGCAAGTTTGTTAAGAGGCCTTAGTGCTCATCTCAGCCTGATTGGTTCCATGCAAGGAAACAAGAGTCTGATTCAAGCTAATATAAGTAAAAGGAGTTATTGTAAAGGTACCTGTGGATCAAAGTTCACTGAAAAGTCATCAAGAATAAAGGCAACTTGCAAAACAGGCTTTGCCTGCTTTTGCTTCTGTAATATGTATGGGCTCCATCTCCAACACCCACCTCTCCACTTCTCTCTGAACTCCTGCCCCATTCTCCTCTCTCTGCTAGTCTGCTTCCTCTGCTTATTCATAATTCTGCTCCTTATAACTTTTGCCTGCGTGTGGTTTTGACTTACCACACTACAAACTCTTCCTTACAGTATCTTTCAGTGCCCCTTTTTGCTTCTGCCTCTGCTAATAATTGACAGATTACTTCATCTACTTTTTAGTTCAGAATTTTCAGAGCAATTCTCTGATTGATCCAGTTTATCTTTTCAGTTATTGACCTCGATTGTAGTAGCTAACTAGATTATATTGGTAACCTGAAAAAGGAAAGAGAGTCAGATGGTCCTCCCACAAAATGCCACATACACTTCTGCAAAAACTAAATGTAGTAGTTGCCTTGGAGGTTATGTGAGTTGAACAGACAACTCTTAAAAACTCTAGAACAGCAATCTGTACCCTGCAAGTTTTAGTTTCTTTTTCCCGTTGATTTCATGGTTCCTGAATGACAAAAACGCTCTGCAGATTCACCATTTGTCCCCTAATCTCATTCTATTTTCCTTTCTTAGAGGATTGAGTGATGTTGTCGGAAACAGGAAACAATAATTTCCCAACCTGCCCCACAGTCAGTTTACCACTTATTCTGGATCTACCAACGTTAACGCAGGTAGCTGGCAGGATGAAAAATCAATTTACTAAATTTTTGCTGAGATTCTTTATAAGCTCAGCACAGTGCTGGGCATTATGGTAGCTGTAAGAATCAGGCCCTATCTTCAAAGAACTCAATCTTGTTCATTTATAAGGGACTAATTCACAAGAAACCATATAGAACAATTAATAAGAAGATAGAGAATATTCTGCTCCTTATAACTTCTGAAATCCAGAAAGATAACTGGATTTTAGACTAGATTTTGCTCTAGTTCTGAGTTTACCATTAACTAGGCAACTTGCTTTCTAGGCCTTAACTAACTTAAGGTGAGGGAATTATGCTAGGTTATTTCTAAAATCCAATTCAAACCAATAATCCATGTCTCCATTCTTTTAAGACAAAAAAAGTTTTCTTTCTTATGATTCTCCCCCTTGCCTTCCACCAGTTGAATTTAAATTTCATGCAATAGGATTTCTATCATGTAACTCTCTTTCACTGACTGAAATACATTGGAATGGTCTTTGACTCCCCACCCTCGGGCTAACGCCTATTGACCACTGAGATGCAGCATTACGGTCACTCACTTGTGGAAGCCTTGCTTGGTCCTGGCTTGGTACCTTTTCTTCGTGCTCTCAGAAGAGCCTCATGCTTTCCAGATATTAGCTGGGTTCATCCTAGTTCTAGATGAGATTTACCCATCCCTTATTCCACAACTTGTGGAAAGTCCAGTGTTCTCAACAAGATTTGGTTTTGATAATAACACATTAATCACAGCACATCTTCTGAAACCTCCGCGTCTTTGCTTTTGTCAGTATTTTCACCGCTGCTTACGCCCAGGAAGATCTTAAAAAATAACTTCCTGAATTGTAATTATACCAAAAAGTTAAGAGTGGTAAGCAGATGAATGCCAGACAATTTTCTGTGTGTGTGTGTGTGTGTGTGTGTGTGTGTGTAATATATAATATCTAATATGAGATAGTGCTCTGGCACTATTTTATCTGGAAGTGTTAGTGTGAGTGAGTTGGATGTTCAAAGTTGACTATTTCGCTCATCAGAAACTTTTTATAGTTCCTCCTCTCTGGAGACCTTTGATGTTTGCCCTGGTTGCATTAGGGATGGGAGTAGAGCAGGGAGGAAAAGAATATATAGCACACCCTTCAGACTCCTATAGAAGCCATGGAAGTGTCACAGTCTCTCAGTTTGTCCTGTATAAATGGTCTAACACCTCACTTTAGAATGTGAAAGTACTTGGCATTTTTTTTAGTCTCTGGAACTTCAGCCAGAATAGAAACAGTCTTTATCAAACAACCTGTTACAGGATAGCTAGTAAAGAGGAAACATAGGTTCTCCCTTTAAGGCACTTACATTCTGAGAAAGATAAAATATGCTGATCTGAAGCAATATAATAATATAGTCACCTGAAGCTTTTTCCATTTTGCTTAAATCCAGAATGGAACTTGAACGCTTTGAAAGGCACATCTCAGATCACTAAGGGATCATTTTATGTATTATTTATGTAGAGTTGATTGAGTCTCTGATTTACCATCTCTGAACCTTTAGATGCTTAAGGAACTCTAGCTAAAATATATGTACATGCCACCCTGAGCTGAACCTAAACAATGAAGGGAATCACCCAACATCCAGTTGGTGTGCAAGTGCTTTTGAAGTACTGTATCAAATACATTTTGTCCTCCTTTTCCTTCAAATGAGACAGAGAGAGAGAAGGAAAGGGGGGAGGATCTGAAACATCGCTAAGTAATAAATAACTAGAATTACTTTGATAGTGATTAAACTCTAACTTGGATCTAATCTGATACATAGTTCTAAGTCTTTTCTTTTTTGATATTCCTTTGAGCTGGAGTATATGTTTGATCTACCCCTTGACCTCTTATTCTCATTTTCCCAAATTTATTTTTTTTTGTAGCTGTCATTTTTTTTTATTGAAGTATAGTTAATTTACAATGCTGTGTTAGTTTCAAGTGTAAAGCAACATGATTCTTTTCCAGATTATTTTCCATTATAGGTAATTATAAGATATTGAATATAGTTCCCTGTGCTATACAGTAATTCCTTGTTGTCCCACTTATTCTCTTTAAATGAAATTATTTTCTTGCCCTAATAAAAATTCAAGACCTTCTTTATTCTTCATCATTTTTATGATGATTAAGGGCATCCATCTGGATTTCTGGGAATCGTTCATCTTTTCCCTCCCCTTTCTTTCCATTTCGAAGTTGCCACCAAATCCTTTCATTTCTACCATCCAACTAGATATTGAAGCCATATGCTGTTCTCCATAACTGCTGTCACTGTTTGAATTCAGGCCTCCCTGAATCATCAGAAAATCTACAAACAACAAATGCTAGAGAGAGTGTGGAGAAAAGGGAACCCTCTTACACTGTTGGTGGGAATGTAAATTGGTGCAGCCACTATGGAGAACAGTATGGAGGTTCCTTAAAAACTAACAATAGAGCTACCATATGATCCAGCAATCCCACTCCTGGGCATATATCTGGAAAAAAACTATAATTCAAAAAGATACATGCACCCCAATGTTCATAGCAGCACTACTTACAATAGCCAAGACATGGAAGCAACCTAAATGTCCATTGACAGATGAATGGATAAAGAAGATGTACATATATACAATGGAATATTACTCAGCCATTAAAAAAATGAAATAATGCCATTTGCAGCAACATGGATGGACCTAGAGATTATCCTACTAAGTGAAGTAAGTCAGACAGAGAAAGACAAATATCATATGATATCACTTATATGTGGAAGATTAAAAAAATGGTACAAATGAACCTATTTACAGAAGAGAAATAAGAGTCACAGATGTAGAAAATAAACTTATGGTTTCCAGGAAGTAACGGCAGGGGAAGGATAAATTAGAAAATTGGGATTGACATATATGCACTTCTATATATAAAATAGATAACTAATAAGAACCTACTGTATAGCACAGGGAACTCTACTCAGTACTCTGTAATGGCCTATATGAGAAAAGAATCTGAAAAGGATGGATATATTTATATGTATAACTGAATCACTTTGCTGTACACCTGAAACTAATACAACATTGTAAACTAACTATACTCCAATAAAAATTAATTATAAAGAAAAAAATATAATAAAAGCAAATAAAAGTTAGTCTGCTTTATATTATCATCATACAACAACACTTCTATACAATGATGGTATGGGGGTGGGGACTGCCACCTCTAGCCCCACCCTTGCTAAGCCATTCCTCTTGGGTCCTGAACTAAGAACCCTGGGAGAGAAGGCATTTTGTTTGGTGATTTCCTAAAACTTCTTTCTGGTATCCAGCCCTGGCACTCACCTTTCAGGCCTTCTGATGATCTATTTGGAGGTCTCCGTACATCTCACTCTGGGACTCTGTACCCTCTGTCTAGACACATTTTTCTCTGTCCTATTAATCTTATTGAAAGTTGAGGTTCAAACTGGCTCAACCTTTAGTAAGCTCCAAATGAGCTTGGGACCTACTTTCACTGTAAGCCAGTGGCTTCAAGTGTGGATTTTATGTAAAAGAAGCCTGTTCATATTTGACTAACCCCCTCCCAGCATACCAAATGCATCTCGGCTTCACCCTCTTTGCAACATATTATTTTTAAATTTCCAACTAAAATCTCTTTTGGTCTCTTTTTCCTCCATGGGAATCATCTTTGATTATTTAAAAACACCAAAACCAGAGTTTCTCAAACCTTAGTCATTCACATACCACCTTCACAAATTTTCCTGTATCTAATTTCCGCTTAAATAATTGTTCACTTAGTAACTATCAAAATTGTGGTGCTTTCTAACAGTAGCACATATGTCACACTTTGGGAAACCTGGTTTTAAACCTACCGTGTCAATAATAGACATCTTTCCACCAAGAAAGAGGAAAACTGTTCCTTCACAGGACAATATCATTTTATAGATAAATCATTTTTCTAGAGAAAAATATTGTATAAATGTGTTAACTTTGTCATTACTAATAACTTGCTATCGGTATTCATTAACGACTTTCTGAAAATTGATAGTGAATTGGTGAATTAAGAAATATATTGTAAATAACAGGAGACTAAATTAGCAATTTGTCTTGGCATGGAACTCTTCTCTCTTTCCTTTCCTCAATAAAAAATTTCTAGGAGGCTCAGGCCTCAGAGGCACCTAATCCTCTGATTAAATTATTAACCAAACTCTCTGCATGACTTAAGTGATTTTTTAACAGATACTTTTACTTTATTGGTGTGGTTTTGAGTAAACTCTCAATGAGCCAAAGATAAAGTTGAATAATCTGTCAGAGGATCATTGAGTATTATATAGAGAATAACTATATACAGAATCTTCCATTTTACTGAGTACAGCTTACTAACATGCTTAGTTGTGTTTTAGGCTTTCAAAGTGTCTTTTTTCATGAGCTCTAAAAGGGAAAAATAAACTTCTGTCATCTGTTTTTGTTTTTTTATATATAACCTTTGTATCATGAGAATGATTGTGGGAGGTTATCAGAAAGCAGTAGCCTTCAATAACTATTGCAAAGGGTAGGAAATTGAGTTCATCGGGTGTTCAGTAACCTGAGCAATGATCAAATGCTGAAATAGCCCATTCTAGTTATTTTGCTCTTCAGAATCCATGTAATGTCTTTCAAAGACCCAGGAGAGTTGAACAGCTTTTGAGGCAAAATGACTAGATTCCCCAAACTATATTAGGTTTCTCACCACTCTCACAAGAAAGGGTAATACAGACCCTTGTCAACGAAGCCAAAGAGGAAACAAACAATGTCCTGACTGTCTTTTCATCTGAGTAGTGAGGTAATATACAGGAACCCCTGGCTTAATATGGGTTTCTCAAGCTACAGCCTCTCAACTTTGAGAAAGCAACTTTACTTCACTATTTTTATTGTTCAGTTGTGCCCTTATTACCTGAACGCTGTCAAAGTTAGATCCAAAAGCTGTAACACTTCATGCGAGGCACATAATTCCATTACTTAGAATGTAGTTCTCATCTGGTTGTAAAAAAGTGACAGATTTTTGTGTGTAGTGAGTAAAATGGTCATTTGCCATTATTAAATCATAAAGGTTAAAAAATATAGTGAGGGACTTCCCTGGTGGCACAGTGGTTAAGAATCCGCCTGCCAATGCAGGCGACATGGGTTTGAGCCCTGGTCTGGGAAGATCCCACATGCTGTGCAGCAACTAAGCCCATGCGCCACAACTACTGAGCCCATGTGCCACAACTACTGAAGCCCGTGCTCCTAGAGCCCATGCTCTGCAACAAGAGAAGCCACCGCAATGAGAAGCATGTGCACCACAACAAAGAGTAGCCCCTGCTCACCACAACTAGAGAAAGCTGCTGTTGAGCAGCAACAAAGACCCAATGCAGCCAAAAATAAGTAAATAAATAAATAATATAGTGATGTTATATGAAGACAGAACTGAATAGAGAATTACATTACATTGATTACAATAAATCTGACACCAGCAAAAATGTGTAATATGTAAAGCATAAAACATTCTAAGAAATATTGTAGTTTTGTGAATTGAATTGGAAAACGCTTGATCAAATGATATGATATATTCTAATTTTTAACCCTGATGAAAATTGTAGATTTGTAAGGTGAACTGAACAATGACCCTAGTAGAAACACCTGGAATAGAAGTGCCATATTACTAAAGTGATCCAGATTTCTGAGGATTTCAAGGTTGTGCTCTAGAGGGCTGGGTAGACTAGAAGGTGGGCTCCAGGTAAATAAGAGGCATTCTCTGATATACTATTGTATCAATATATCAGGGTCAGAGGTGAAAGTTTACCCTTTATTTGTCATATACTAATTTTAAATATTTATTTTTATGTAGAAAATATATATAATACAAAAAACTTATAACAAAAATAGGAATAAATGAAATGAGAACTGAATAGCCACAAAAATTAAGTTAGAAGTCTTGGAAATGGAAACAATAGACTGGAGAGAGACCAGTGAATTAGAAGATGGCGTTGGGGGAAAAAAAGAAGATGGCATTGGGGAATTCACCCATAACTCAGAACACAAAGAAACAAAAAAGCATAAGAGAGATGAATTAGAAATTAAGAAGCTCTAAAATTTTCTGATAGGTGTTATGGAAGAACAGAAGGAAGTAGCAGAGAAGTAACATGTGAAGAGATGACTAAGCATTTTCCAAAACTGAGGAAACATTAAAAGTACATATTCTCTGAATGTCAAAGTCAAATAAAAATTAAATCTACGCCTAGGCATTTTCTAATGTCACTGTATATCCATCAGGGATAAAGAGAAAAATCTGAAAAGCTATCAGAGAGAAAAATCACTTACAAAGGAACACTGTTTAGGCCGACGGAATACTTTTGAGCACTGCACTAGAGGCTATCAGAAAAATATATAGAAATAAAAGGGAAAACCCACCAAAAAAATTTATTCCAGTATTACACAGTATGTTCCTAAAGCATAACTTTCCAATATATAAAACAAAAACTGAAATTAAACACAGTGAGCAATTCACTATCATAGTAGGATATTAATTATGGCACACTTTATGGTTTTACAAACTTGGAAAAAAAGAGAATGTACATCATCATGGAAATGACTCAAAACTCTATGTTAGACCAGAGGGCACACAGCAGAAGCAAGAAGAACTACAATCCTGCAGCCTGTGGAACAAAAACCACATTCACAGACAGATAGACAAGATGAAAAGGCAGAGGACTATGTACCAGATGAAGGAACAAGATAAAACCCCAGAAAAACAACTAAATGAAGTGGAGATAGGCAACCTTCCAGAAAAAGAATTCAGAATAGTGAGAGTGAAGATGATCCAGGACCTCAGAAAAAGAATGGAGGCAAAGATCGAGAATATGCAAGAAATGTTTAACAAAGACCTACAAGAATTAAAGAACAAACAAACAGAGATGAACAATACAATAACTGAAATGAAACTACACTAGAAGGAATCAATAGCAGAATAACTGAGGCAGAAGAACGGATAAGTGACCTGGAAGACAGGATGGTGGAATTCACTGCTGAGGAACAGACTAAAGAAAAAAGAATGAAAAGAAATGAAGACAGCCTAAGAGACCTCTGGGACAACATTAAATGCAGCAACATTCGCATTATAGGGGTCCCAGAAGGAGAAGACAGAGAGAAAGGACCAGAGAAAATATTTGAAGAGATTATAGTCGAAAACTTCCCTAACATGGGAAAGGAAATAGCCACCCAAGTCCAGGAAGCGCAGCGAGTCCCATACAGGATAAACCCAAGGAGAAACACGCCGAGACACATAGTAATCAAATTGGCAAAAATTAAAGACAAAGAAAAATTATTGAAAGCAGCAAGGGAAAAATGACAAATAATATACAGGGGAACTCCAATAAGGTTAACAGCTGATTTCTCAGCAGAAACTCTACAAGCCAGAAGGGAGTGGCATGATATACTTAAAATGATGAAAGGGAAGAACCTATAACCAAGATTACTCTACCCGGCAAGGATCTCATTCAGATTCGATGGAGAAATCAAAAGCTTTACAGACAAGCAAAAGCTAAGAGAATTCAGCACCACCAAACCAGCTCTACAACAAATGCTAAAGGAACTTCTCTAAATGCGAGACACAAGAGAAGAAAAGGACCTACAAAAACAAACCCAAAACAATTAAGAAAATGGTCATAGGAACATACATATCGATAATTACCTTAAACGTGAATGGATTAAATGCTCCAACCAAAAGACACAGGCTTGCTGAATGGATACAAAAACAAGACCCATATATATCCTGTCTACAAGAGACCCACTTCAGACCTAGGGACACATACAGACTGAAAGTGAGGGGATGGAAAAAGATATTCCATGCAAATGGAAATCAAAAGAAAGCTGGAGTAGCAATACTCATATCAGATAAAATAGACTTCAAAATAAAGAATGTTACAAGAGACAAGGAAGGACACTATGTAATGATCAAGGGATCAATCCAAGAAGAAGATATAACAATTATAAATATATATGCACCCAACATAGGAGCACCTCAATACATAAGGCAACTGCTAACAGCTCTAAAAGAGGAAATCGACAGTAACACAATAATAGTGGGGGGACTTTAACAGCTCACTTACACCAATGGACAGATCATCCAAAATGAAAATAAATAAGGAAAGAGAAGCTTTAAATGACACAATAGACCAGATAGATTTAACTGATATTTATAGGACATTCCATCCAAAAACAGCAGATTACACTTTCTTCTCAAGTGTGCAGGGAACATTCTCCAGGATAGATCACATCTTGGGTCACAAATCAAGCCTCAGAAAATTTAAGAAAATTAAAATCATATCAAGCATCTTTTCTGACCACAACGCTATGAGATTAGAAATGAATCACAGGGAAAATAACATAAAAAACATAAACACATGGAGGCTAAACAATACGTTACTAAATAACCAAGAGATCACTGAAGAACTCAAAGAGGAAATCTAAAAATACCTAGAGACAAATGACAATGAAAACACGATGATCCAAAACCTATGGGATGCAGCAAAAGCAGTTCTAAGAGGGAAGTTTATAGCTATACAAGCCTACCTCAAGGAACAAGAAAAATCTCAAATAACCAATCTAACCTTACACCTAAAGGAACTAGAGAAAGAAGAACAAACAAAACCCAAAGTTAGCAGAAGGAAAGAAATCATAAAGATCAGATCAGAAATAAATGAAAAAGAAATGAAGGAAACGATAGCAAACATCAATAAAACTAAAAGCTGGTTCTTTGTGAAGATAAACAAAATTGATAAACCATTAGCTAGACTCATCAAGAAAAAGAGGGAGAGGACTCAAATCAATAAAATTAGAAATGAAAAAGGAGAAGTGACAACAGACACTGCAGAAATACAAAACATCCTAGGAGAATACTAAAAGTAACTCTATGCCAAAAAAATGGACAACCTGGAAGAAATGGACAAATTCTTAGAAAGGTATAACCTTCCAAGACTGAACCAGGAAGAAATAGAAAATATGAACAGACCAATCACAAGTAATGAAATTGAAACTGTGATTAAAAATCTTCCAACAAACAAAAGTCCAGGACCAGATGGCTTCACAGGTGAATTCTATCAAACATTCAGAGAAGAGCTAACACCCATCCTTCTCAAACTTCCAAAAAACTGCAGAGGAAGGAGCACTCCCAAACTCATTCTATGAGGCCACCATCACCCTGATACCAAAACCAGACAAAGATACTACAAAAAAAGAAAATTACAGACCAATATCACTCATGAATATAGAGGCAAAAATCCTCAACAAAATACTAGCAAACAGAATCCAACAACACATTAAAAGGATCATACACCATGATCAAGTCGGATTTATCCCAGGGATGCAAGTATTCTTCAATATACGCAAATCAATCAATGTGACACACCGTATTAACAAATTGAAGAATAAAAACCATATGATCATCTCAATAGATGCAGAAAAAGCTTTTGACAAAATTCAACACCCATTTATGATAAAAACTCTCCAGAAAGTGGGCATAGAGGGAACCTACCTCAACATAATAAAGGCCACATATGACAAACCCACAGCAAACATCATTCTCAATGGTGAAAAACTGAAAACATTTCCTCTAAGATCAGGAACAAGACAAGGATGTCCACTCTCACCACTATTATTCAACATAGTTTTGGAAGTCCTAGCCATGGCAATCAGAGAAGAAAAAGAAATAAAAGGAATACAAATTGGAAAAGAGGAAGTAAAACTGTCACTGTTTGCAGATGACATGATACTATACATAGAGAATCCTAAAAATGCCACCAGAAAACTACTAGAACTAATCAGTGAATTTGGTAAAGTTGCAGGATACAAAATTAATGCACAGAAATCTCTTGCATTCCTATACACTAATGATGAAAAATCTGAAAGAGAAATTAAGGAAACACTCCCATTTACCATTGCAACAAAAAGAATAAAATGCCTAGGAATAAACCTACCTAGAGAGACAAAAGACCTGTGTGCAGAAAACTATAAGACACTGATGAAAAAAATTAAATATGATACTAACAGATGGCGAGATATACCATGTTCTTGGATTGGAAGAATCAATATTGTGAAAATGACTACACTACCCAAAGCAATCTACAGATTCAATGCAATCCCTATCAAATTACCAATGGCATTTTTTACAGAACTAGAACAAAAAATCTTAAAATTTGTATGGAGACACAAAAGACCCCGAAAAGCCAAAGCAGTCTTGAGGGAAAAAAACAGAGCTGGAGGAATCAGACTCCCTGACTTCAGACTATACTACAAAGCTACAGTAATCAAGACAATATGATACTGGCAGAAAAACAGAAACATAGATCAATGGAACAAGATAGAAAGCCCAGAGATAAACCCGCACACCTATGGTCAACTAATCTATGACAAAGGAGGCAAGGATATACAATGGAGAAAAGACAGTCTCTTCAATAAGTGGTGCTTGGAAAACTGGACAGCTACATATAAAAGAATGAAATTAGAACACTCCCTAACACCAAACACAAAAATAAACTCAAAATGGATTAGAGACCTAAATGTAAGACCGGACACTATAAAACCCTTAGAGGAAAACATAGGA
The DNA here is from genome assembly GCF_028564815.1 of Eubalaena glacialis. Classification (NCBI taxonomy): domain Eukaryota; kingdom Metazoa; phylum Chordata; class Mammalia; order Artiodactyla; family Balaenidae; genus Eubalaena; species Eubalaena glacialis. The sequence continues at coordinate 99,438,544 of NC_083723.1, read as the reverse complement.
AGAACACTCTTTGACATAAATCGCAGCAAGATCTTTTTTGATCCACCTCCTAGGGAAATGAAAATAAAAACAAAAATAAACAAATGGGACCTAATGAAACTTCAAAGCTTTTGCACAGCAAAGGAAACCATAAACAAGACGAAAAGACAACCCTCAGAATGGGAGAAAATATTTGCAAACGAATCAAGGGACAAAGGGTTAATCTCCAAAATATATAAACAGCTCATGCAGCTCAATATTAAAGAAAGAAACAACCCAATCCAAAAATGGGCAGAAGACCTAAATAGACATTTCTCCAAAGAAGACATACAGATGGCCAAGAAGCTCATGAAAAGCTGCTCAACATCACTAATTATTAGAGAAATGCAAATCAAAGCTACAATGAGGTATCACCTCACACCATTTAGACTGGGCATCATCAGAAAATCTACAAACAACAAATGCTGGAGAGGGTGTGGAGAAAAGGGAACCCTCTTGCACTGTTGGTGGCAATGTAAATTGATAACAGCCACTATGGAGTCTCCTTAAAAAACTAAAAATAGAATTACCATGTGATCCAGCAATCCCACTACTGGGCATATGCCCAGAGAAAACCATAATTCAAAAAGACACATGCACCCCAATGTTCATTGCAGCACTATTTACAATAGCCAGGTCATGGAAGCAACCTGAATGCCCATCGACAGATGAATGGATAAAGAAGATGTGGTACATATATACAATGGAATATTACTCAGCCATAAAAAGGAACGAAAGTGGGTCATTTGTAGAGACATGGATGGATCTAGAGACTGTCATACAGAGTGAAGTAAGTCAGAAAGAGAAAAACAAATATCGTATATTAACGCATGTATGTGGAACCTAGAAAAATGGTACAGATGAACCGGTTTGCAGGGCAGAAATTGAGACACAGATGCAGAGAACAAACGTATGGACACCAAGGGGGGAAAGCCGCGGGAGGGTGGGGATGGTGGTGTGATGAATTGGGCAATTGGGATTGACATGTATACACTGATATGTACAAAATTGATGATTAATAAGAACCTACTGTATAAAAAAGTAAATAAAATTAAATTAAAAATTTAAAAAAAAAGACAAATTTTCTTTGGTAGTGAGTTTTTGTTTTGTTTTGTTTTTTTTAATTAAAAAAAAGCTATGTTATACTGTGGAATATTATTCAGTCATTAAAAAGATGAATTAGAATCATGTCAGTTTCTGTCATATTTCTACTTAAAAGATAATATCAAAATGCAGAGTGGTAGATATAAAATGATACCAACGTTTAAAACTAAAATGATTCCTGGGACTTCCCTGGTAGTCCAGTGGGTAAGACTCCATGCTCCCAATGCAGGAAGCCTGGGTTTGATCCCTGGTCGGGGAACTAGATCCCACATGCATGCCGCAACTAAGAAGTCCACGTGCTGCAACTAAGAAGTCCACATTGCTGCAACGAAGATCCCACATGCTGCAACTAAGACCCAGCGCAACCTAAATAAATAAATAAATATTTTTAAATAAATAAATAAAACTAAAATGATTCCAGTGTAAAAACAACCCCCACTTTATTCATATGTGTATATATTTGTATATGATTATAGGAGCAAGAAGAAAATTATGGAAAATATACACAAGATTAATTTGTTAATAGTTTAAGGGGGTGTGATGGGCACAGAAATAGAGAGTGAAGGAGATGGAAATTTTATTAAATTTCAGTTATTACAGAAAAAATACTTTGATCAAGAGTTCTCATCTATAATTCCTCAGAAAAGCTCTGAAGCAAGAAGAACACAGACTAGTAGTAGGAGCCCAGAACGGGGCACAGAGAAGAGGATCTTTTGTTGTAGTCGTATTACGGGGACAGAAGGGTCTATCTGGCCCCTATTTAGACAGACAGACAGACAAACCTAATTTATCTAATGTGTTGGATGGTCAAGTTTGCCACACCTTCCTGTATAGAATGCTTATGTTTTCATTTCTTCCTGTTATTTTACCTTTGTCTTTAATACACATTTCTGATTAGAAACAATTACTTCCTGTTATAAGTTGATCGAGAAACAGGAAGAAAGTCATTAAATGATTCCTATCGATTTTGCACTGTTTTGTTTTTTGGAAAAAAAATGCAAAAATGTAAAAGATACATGGTTTTCCAAATAAAATTTTTATTCTCATATACATGAGAATAGAAGGTGAGAAGACAGAGTCATTGACTATATAGAACTCTTTGTGGAATTTTGTTATAAATTGAAGTGGAGATATGAGTCAGTAGCTGGAGATATTGGAATTAAGAAGGTTTGCTATGATTGCTGTTTGAATACAAGTGGTATCGAAGCAAGTACATAATGGAAATGGGAAAAATCCAATGGAGAAGGCAAATTGGATGGGTCATGAGAAAGAGATAATAATTTTGGAAGCACAACCCTGAACAGCCAAATAGAGATGGGTTCTGGTGCATATGTGAGGGCTTGGCCTTAGCTTGAACCAGAACAGTCTCTCCGTCATAAAGGGAGGGAAAGCAGAGTGTACCAGGTGGAAATTCAAGTCGTTAAGCAGATTTGATGTGAGAAGGAAGAGAGGTTCTTTTCTAAGAGCTTCTACTTCCTCAGTGAAATCAGAAGGAAGATGGTCGGCTACCTTGAAGAGAGGGAAAAGGAGTGTTGGAAACTTAAGGTTACTTCAAGGAAAAAGAGCAGAACTGTAGAAGGAAAAGACCAGAGGAAGAAAGCCATAATAAATTCAACAAACATATTTATAAATGAGGCTACTTTACTTTTAAAAGGAAATAAAACTATATTTATTTATGATTATCAGAGGCCCAGAAGGGGGTTGGTAGGGAAGGCCCAAAAGATCGAAGCTCTCTACAAATTACCACTGGGGGAGTTTCCGTCCTCACTCACTTCCTTGCTGGTCTACTAACTGCTTCTGGTTTTTAAGATGCATTAAAAGCTAAACTCAGCAAGAAATGCAGCCCAAAGATGTGACAGAAGTTGAACTGAACTGGTCAAGTTTCAGGTTATATATATCCTTTAATATAACCTTCTTATGCCAATAAGTGCATCATGCGTAAATGAAATGTTATGCTGACTGAGGGCTTAGCAGTATTGGTCTGGGTCTCAGATGGGTGGTTAGAACTCAGCCTCTATTATGATTTGTCTTCTGTGCCAAAATGTGCTTATTCACATCTAGGTGACCCATGGTTTTGTTGCTGTGCTCATGTAAATTTATTTGAGAACATAGCTATTGTCCGAGGCAAAGAGCTGAGTATCTAATAATCTATTTCTGAAGAAAGCCATTAATTAGTCACACAGTGCTAGCATTCCTGCGGAAAAAAGATATTTAGTCAAATAACACTGAGATGCATTAAAAGGAACATGATGGGAAAACATTGGGATTACACTAAGATGCTTCTCACCCATCAAATTCTTCCTGAACTGTGAAGATCCACCAAAGCGCCTTATACTTTTGTCTCAGAAACCCGTTCAGCTTAAACCCAGACTTAGGGATGGTCCAGAGCTTTTGCCACTAGCCACAGGTCACTATTCAAATTTGAATTTAGATGTTAAAGTTAAATAAAAGTAAAAAATTCTGTTCCTCAGTTGCACTAGCCACATGTGAGTGAACAGCACAGATATAAAACATTTCATTATTCACAGAAAGTTCTCTTGGACAGTGCTCATCTGACCATGGGAAGCCCCTATAATTTATCTCATCCTCAAGATTGTTTCTGGTCCAAGGGAAGCATAAAGAAACATGAAATTTTGATGCAGCCTCAGAATCACCTTGGACTTCAAACAGACCCCAAACTAGAACTCTGAGCTTTCCCAATCTGGACCTGACTCAGTGGAGACCCACATCAACCATGAGAGTTTAGAAGGAGGATATGGCAAACTTATGCCTCAAATGACATAATAATGTCTGGGAAGATCTTTTTAAAACTATGAAGCGCTATACAAAAATAAAATATTCTTTCTATTTCCCTAAGTAATCGCCTTTACTTTGTTGTGGGAGTCTCCCTAGATTATTATATTCAGTATTGGACTCTACAACTTGAGACAAATGCAGAAAATTTGGAGGCAGTTCAGAAGAGACCCACAAAGATGATGAAAGGTTTGGAAAATAAAATGTGGGTAAAGACAAATGTCATTCATCCTGGGCGAAAATTTTACAGTTATCTTCAAGCATAAGCATATATATTATATGGAGAATTTTCTCCAGCTATATTAAGAGATACTGTGGACAGAATAGAAGAATTAGATCAAACTAATAGCACAAAGGGAAATTTCCTGACAATGGTGGCTGAGCTAGAGCAGGCTATTAAGGAAGTTTAAGGAATCTTTTCTGGAAATTTTTAAAACCAGAAAAGGTACCATGTAAAGTGATTTTTGGTCATTGACGCCTTCTGAGGGAAGCAGTCAGATATAATTCATTATGCATATATTGTTGTGTTTTGTACCATGTGCAAATCTGGTCCCAGGTGGTTGGCCCAGGAATTGAGTCTGGCTCATATCAAGCCACCTATACCCAGCCCAGTAACTACTAGGAGGGCCCATCCCACAGGGGGACTTTATACTGGAAGTGATGTAGAGGATAAGGTTGTTGCCACCCCAGAACCCACTTCTCCTTTTCTTATAACATAACTCATTAGTTTTATTGTGGAATCATCCCTGGCCCACCCCAGAGAACCCGGGTCTGGTTAATCATCTGGTTAATTCCCCCTGGCCACAGTGATTGGTTCAATAATAACAGGTAACCCAGGCAAACCCAATGAGACTCAATTCCAGGATTTTTTTTTTTTTCCAAACTGTTGGGAGCAGAGAATCCCTCTTGTGATATGTTCGGAGGTGCGAAACTATAAGCCTCCTTCTAGTGATCTGGGGTGGGCTGCCACTGCATGGAGAATAGAGCCGTAGCTCTCCTTAGATGCACTTCCATTCTGTTTCTCCAGAGCAGAAACTTTTGAGCTCCTGCCAGGGAACAAGCAGCTAGAGATACTGAGCAAAGCCCTAGCTGTGGAGCCAAGGAAGGAGGTGGAAGGAAGAGGCAGGCCGGATGCTCTTCGGTACACAGACTTTCCATCCATCCCCTTCTTTACAGCAACTCACTCTCCTACTTTCAATAGCCCTTGGCCTCATCACAGTTCTTTGGGACAAATCTGTGCTGTTCTGCTCCTAAACAGTTTCCTCTACCCCTTAAGCCAGTTACCACTGCACCCTGCTTTCCCTCTGCCAAACATTTACTGAAATTTCCCGGCCATGAATGTCCACTCTCCTGTCTTTTGAGTATTTTTTTCCTTTACCATATTTTTTTGAGTATTCTTATCCCTTACCATCATTTTAGTGTGGTCTTAGGAAGGAGAAATATGTCTTGGGTCAATCCATCATCTTTAAATTATTATTATGGTGACAGCAAACAAAATATCTCAGAAGAAGCAAAAAGAATGAGGATAAGGAAAGAATTAAAGTAAGACAATGTTTGCTCGTTGTTGCCATGACAAAATGGCAGGGGTTAGGATGGTCTAACTCAAGTGGCTGTAGAAACCCATTGTGTCCTTGCACATCCTCAGAATAATAGCTAACGAATGCTTTGGGGAGGTTGGAGAGCAAATCCTGCTGGGTCCTGGCAGAGACCTTGTCTGTAGATGTTTGCAACTAATTTTCCCCTGGCCCAGTAAGAGGGTTATATAAGTTAATTTGGTTGTTTTGGTTTTGTTTTGTTTTTCCTCTACTTTTGGATTAATTTCAGTTCTTTTCTCTTATGCAATTTTTGTTTATTTAACACATATTTAATGACCAACTAATAGGCTCAAATTATTGAGTTATGTCCTAAAGAACAATGATGAAGACTTAAATCTTGCTTCAAAATATTTTCCACTCTTTTAGAGAAAAGCAATCTGTGTATTACAAAATACAAGAAGAGAAGTATTTCTGATAGAAGAGGGCATGGCAGGGCAGGAGTTGGAGATGAGGTGGGTGAGGCAGTGGTTACAGGCAACAAGAGGAAATATTTGGAAGTAGTCAGTCCTTTGGTGGCAAATTGGAACATTGGTGTTTCCAGATCTCTCTTTAAAATCCCATCTCAGTAGCAGGATTAATATTGGAGAGACTCACCCAGATATGAGGGTGGGGGAATTTGTCTGGTGAAGGTACTATTGCTAAAATACACATTTTCATTCTATTTTTTGAGCTATAATCTACAATCTTTCATGGCCTTTAGTTTCCTTATTTAAAATTTTTAAGGTTGTTCTAAAATTTTAGTATTTGAACCCAAATTCTGGCTTCTGGACGATCTTCCCATAGTCTTCCTGTTTTTACCACATCCTGTTCCCCAAACCATCAAATTCTTTTACTTTAACCTTGATTTAGAATTCAACATTACTTATTTCAGTCCCCACCCTATACATATTTCTTCTTCCCAATTTATTTCTAAGGTTGAAGTGAAGTTCAAATGAAACCTAGCAACACATAAACATAGAAAAAGGAAAGAATACAATTTCTTTTTTGGAGTAGAAGATATTACTTGCAACTCGAAGCATACCAAATGCTCCCAAATCCATGAGTGGAATTATATTAATTATATTTTTTCAAGGATATCCTGAAATGGGATTTTTTGACCTAAATGAATCATTCTACTGTTACGATAATAATAGCCCTCCCAAGCTGAGAAAGCCCAGGTTTTCTGATACTATAATGTACTGCAGAATCATCTCTCTATCATATAATTTGGACAACAAACTTTAATTTTGTTTTCCTTCATGATTAAAAACCCTGTCTTAAAATTGGATGACTTTTTGAAATGGTCAAGAACTCTTCATTTTTGTTCTCTGAATATTAGAATCATCCAAGTTTGTGCCCAAAGAAACTTTAATTATAATGATATAAAATTCACTGAAAAAGAGTAGTACTATGCAAGCAGTGCTTTCCCTTCTTATACATTATGACACACATGAAAAATGACAATATTTGCATGTCACGTAATGAAATGGTAAGCTGCCGAAACTGCTCTCAGTCAGAGGAAATAAACCAAGTAGTGGTAGGAGTCCTACAGGCTGATGGGACCTGCATTTCGGCACTCAGGTCCAACATCAAGGCTCCCCAGTAGGGAAACTTGGGGTGCATCATAGGCTTTGGTAGAAGAGTTGCCCAAAATTCCACCTAATCTTCTTCTAAATCAGCACAGCTATCCCTCCACCCCACCTCACACCCTCAAAAACTTGCATTTTTGCTCAAGACAGGCCAAGCATATGTGATTTCTTTTTTACATTCGTTTAATAATTTTTAAAAATTAAAAGAAAATAACAGGTGAAAATAGAATTTTACTATTTTACATTAGGGTAATATTACTACATTACACATTATGATTTTAGAGATAGACCTACTATCAGGGATCGGTGATAAAATTGTTTACCTTCATAGCTGGCATTTAACAGTGATCACATCAACCATCAGAAGTACATATTAGTTCTCATTGTCTTATCATCCTTGTTACTTGAGTTGTATATACAATCAAAAGATGGGCAAGGCATTATGAATTCAAGAATAGTGTCTCCGCTATTACCTGGAAGACCAATAAAATTCCTTAAACTTTTTGTTCATTACTGACTTAGGTTTGTAAAAGATGCTATAAAAATAATTAAATTATATGCTAGTTTGTGACTGCAGTTATACAGTTCTATCACAGAATCATTCCCACTTCACTGGACAGAACAAGAGAAGGGAAAATGATGAAGAGGAGAGTCTTAGTGGTGGCAGAAAGGAATATCTTTTTTCCTTTTTCAAAAATTAATTTTGTAATAAAAAAGAAATACATACTCATGAAATCTTTAGATAATAAGTAAAGGAAGGCCTATGTCTCAGGTGATTTACTCAAAGACTTTTTTCTTATAAATAAGAAACAGATTCAAAATTCTAACAAAATAGAATGATGGCTAGAATGTATCAAGTTTTGGATACCAGACTCCGTGCAAAGCACTTTCCCAAACTTTCCAAACCCATCTAATCCTCAGAACAATCCAGTAAGGTAAGCATGCTATCTTCATCAGACAAATGAGAAGACTGAAAGTAAACAAAATTAATTGACCAGTCTGAGGACATACATAGAGCCAGAAAAAGATAGAGCATGGTTAAAAAGCTGGAAGGACTAATGTAAGTACCCCTGGTTTTGACCACATTGCTGTAGGCCCATCCATTGCCAGAAATAGATGGCACAGAAGTTAAATCAGCTCACTTACTAACTTAACAAGATAGTGAACAAATGCCAGTGGTTCCCAAACTACGTTCCACGTTGGAATCTCCCAGGGAGATTTTAAGATTCCTAACACCCAGGCCTCATCCCATACTCATTAAATCACAGTGTCTGGTAGGTGTGGGAGAAACCCCGTGTCAATACTTTTAAAGATCCCCACGTGACTCCCAAATACAGAAAAATTTAGAAACTACTGACTAATGCTGATTTTGGAGGTTTCAACATAAAGCTCTTCCTGTTGTCTCAAATGTCACTTAGGAAAAACCACTGGACTGAAAAGTCTGGAGCTAGATATTTAGCTACGGGCTAAGACTGCTTCCTAATTGTGGAAACCTCTGCTTCCATCTCCACAAAACAACTACTGATATACATTATTTAAACAATGGGGTATGCCCAGGTGAACTGAGCAATGGTGGCAAGATGTTATATGCACTGGAGCCATGTTGGCTAAACGTACAGAAAAGCACAAGAAAAAATTTGGCAATTAGCAGTTATTTTGATACTGCTAGACAGCCAAATGGGAAAATGGGGCCCAAAAATCCACTTTGGGACCAAATTATCCCATTTGGCTGTCTACCATGAACAAATAAGTCACCAAATGGCCTCTTCACCTGTTTCGTGCGCTCCAGCATATTATAAAAGAAACACTTACTTGAGAAACTTCTTTTTGCTCTCTTTTGTAGAAGGTAGGAATTGAAGAGGATCTTACCATCAATCTGGCCAACAAAGCAGTGGGGTCCTCAGGACTTTGTGCTCCAGTTTATATTATCTTGTGGCAATAACCTGGGGTTGGCACAGTGTCTAGAAGGGAGTGTCAGGAGACATGGCAGTGGCAGTCTGCCTGGGAAGGGGCGGGTGAGTCTGACACTCACTGTGTTTTGCTTCCCTGGGCAGGTCATGCATTCTGCCTGGTATGACCTGAGCATAGAATTTTTCTTTTATTGATGTTAAAAAGATTGTCTATCAGAACTCTCTCTCAGAAGAGGCTGTGCTGCAGGCTTTTGGCTTTTCTGTGGCAATGCAACAACTTTCCTAGACTAGGGCTTTCAGAGGAGATGACAAGGAGTCTGAAGCCCCTGCTTTGTGACCCCCTCACAGATCTTGAGGTCTTAGGAGGGTGGGCTCCTTCCTCGGCCTCAATACCTACAGGTCTGGAGCACCTACCGAGACCTGGATGATTTGTGACCTCTGAACTGTTGTGGTCCCTGGGCCTTTGTTTGCTCTGCATCCCTCACAGGAAACTAGATGGCTGAGAAAGGAAGGGAAGAGGGAGTTGGGCCTGGGATGCTTTCCCAGGGTTCTTACACCGATCCTCCCACGCAATTATATTGTGGCATATCATTACCTATACCCGCACTGGTCTCCTAACTTTAATAATTTAACTTTTTTTTGAACTACATTTATTCTCTTAAAAGGATCTACATAGAGGAGGGGGAGAAGAAACATTAATCAGACAAAGTTAAGGTTTTCCCTTGAATTACTAGAAGAAGTATAAAGATTAGTTACTTTATAGAAGTAAAATCTGACCATGTCTTAATATGACCAGATAAAATTTATCCTAGCAAACCAGTTCCTTAATGACTGTGTTACCAATAGATTTATTTCATTACAGTGTTAGAAATGCTTCATTTACTCCCCATGATAAATATTGTAGAAGAAGATTACACTGTTAGAGAGTATAATTGCACTAATATGGTCTAAAATAATAGTCAGCAATTTTAGAAGTCAAATCACAGATTCTGTTTGTATTAAACTTATGAATGAAACTCCTGGCCTCTTTTCCACATGTAACATCAATCAACATGGCTCTTCCAAAATATATCTGATATAGTTGGTTTATTTGTGTACATTTTGTATTGGCTCCACCCAAATGTGCTATTTAGGATGCTAGAATCAGGTAAGTTCTCTTTTCTGTGTCTGTATTTAAGCTTTTATAAGACTATGTAGGACTTCCCTGGTGGTGCAGTGGTTAAGAATCCGCCTGCCAATGCAGGGGACACAGGTTCGAGCCCTGGTCCAGGAAGATCCCACATGCCGTGGAGCAACTAAGCCCGTGCACCGCAACTACTGAGCCTGTGCTCTAGAGTCCCCAAGCCACAACTACTGAGCCAGCGTACCACAACTACTGAAGCCCGCGCACTTAGAGCCCATGCTCCGCAACAAGAGAAGCCACCGCAATGAGAAGCCCGCACATAGCAACGAAGACCCAACGCAGCCAAAAATAAATGAAAATATATACACATAAAACTATGTATGTAAACTTCCTCTCCTTTAATTCTTATATCTCCCTCACCCCCAAGCCACAAATAGAAATTTTATCCATCTCCAGCTGAAAAACTCCTATAATCTCTTATTCTCCATTCCCGCTGCTCTAGGCAAATGTCCATCACCTCCAAAATCTTCTGAAATTTTATATCCATCCATCCCAAACCCATATTTCCTCATGCCAAAACCTTCCCACTATTACTCCCTTTGGCTGCAATGCATTTGTAACAGGAATGAAAATTTGTTATTGAAAAAGATGACTCATATTTGCTTCCATAACATAAGGCAGCTGCATAAATTATGACTTTTTTGTTTAGACTAATTTATTGATATGAAGGCAGGCCCTAGAGCTCAGTCAGAATTGGAATAATTGGCATGATGAAGACATAAAATTCTCTGTATAATTAAGGATGTAAAAGAAAAATTTTCACTTGGAAGTCAGGGGAGAAAAAGGATTGGGAGCCCTGGAACTAGAAAAGAAGCCTCAGAAAAAAGATTTAAGTAGAAAGTGAGAAAGGACTAGGGAAAAAAGAGCAGATGAGAATATCCTTCTGGTGAAGATGTCTGTGGATCTTGAAGAAAAGTGACACGTGTGATTGAGAGGGGTTTGGAGAACTCACTTTATCTAGTCAGAGAACCTCCTTTTTTGCACCATTTTTTATGAAATGTACAGGATCCAAAGTTATCTGTATTAGTTACAACACAGAAAGTTCACTGCTGTAAATTACTAAGTTAATTAAAAGGAAGGACATTAACTAAAAATATTAATTATGAGTTGGGAACTGAGAAAAGTGCTGTCATAGTACTAAGTAAAAACCATGTATCAGTGCAATGTGTAGGGGAGGATCTTCAATAGACAAGGAGGAAAGGACCTTCACCCTCAAGAAATGTTCCAGCTGGTACTGATGGGGGGATAACTTTGTATGTCAGGCCACACCTATCTGAGGAGATAAAAACCTGGAACAAACTGCCCCGACGTAGAGTACACCCACAGACTCTTTTCCGAATTTTGTGAGGGGTGTCTTTCTTCTTCACTCGTCAATGTATGAGTACAGGAGAGCTCCTTGGAGTTGTCCAATTACATTAGGAATCTCCGTCATGTTGACCTTTCTCTCCTCCCTCTGTTCTTCCTTCTTTCATTCTTTAGAGCAACACAAGGCTGTGGGGAAGAATAAGCAACCCTTTAAAGAAACTAAACCAAATTTCCACCCCTGGATTCTTCAATAGCATTGAAACTACTCCCTTAACAAAGGAAGGGAATTGCAACCTTAATAAGACTTTTGAAATGACTTACTGTTTGGGTCTCAAGTAAAATAGAAGCAACATGAAGACAGGGATTTTTATCTTTATTGTTCAATGCTTTATGCTCAGCACCCAGAAAAATGTCTAGATGACAGATGGTGCTAAAATCTATGTGCTAAATGGAATAAATGAATGTTCGTATGCCCCCATTATCCTCAAAGCCTATTCGATGTCTGTTACATAAAACAGCCCAGTGTTGGTGGTTCTTTGGTGAAAGTAGGAGGAAGAGCAGCAGCCGTATGTGGCGTGATGCAGGGCAACGGTGACAGCTACAGCACCAAGAGTATAAGCAGGGATTAAGAGGGAGCAGAAATGATGCGTAATAGATCAGGAAGACACAGGGAGGAGGGAGGGGACTTCCTTCCCACAGAACATAGGATGGTGGCCCAAGCCAACTACTTGGATCGTAGGGAAAGGTGACCCAGAAAGGCAGGAGAATTTAGGAACAGTTGAATGAATAAGCTGTGAAACCATTCTTTCCCTGTGGACAAACTCCCCGTCAGTCTAGATTTTTACCTCAGCCTGAGATTTGGAACCAAGGACCTAAACCTCAATCACACTTACCAGATGAAGGACCAAGAGTAAATTTCACCCTGCCCCATTGTCAGTTCTTAACACTAGACCAACACACCTACACACCAGGGATTAATGATGATGAGCTGAAGCTTCACCACAACTGCCCCCGTGACCACTCCTCACTTTTTTCCTGAATTGCTCTCTATCCCTGGTCCAGGCTCTGCCCAGCTCTTGACTCAGCAGAACTAATATCAATCCTACCTTTGATCGTTTTGATTTAACACCAAAAGCAAAAGCAAAAACAGTAAAAATAAACAAGTGGGACTATACCAAGCGAAAACACTTTTGTACAGCAAAAAAAATCATCAACAAAATGAAAAGATAACTTATGAAATGTGAGAAAATGTTTGCAAATCGCATATCGAATAAGGAGTTAATATCCAAAAATATACAAGGAACAATTCAGCAGCAATAATAATAATAATAATTCAGTTAACAAATGGGCAAAGGGCATGAATAAACATTTTTCCAAAAAACACATACAAATGGCCAACGGGTACACAAAAAAGGTATTCAACATCACTAATCATCAGGGAAATGCAAATCAAATCCACAATAATATACCATTTAACAACTGTTAAGGATGTCTATTATAAAAAATATATATATAAGAGATAATAAATGCTGGCAATAATATGAAGAAGTGGGAAACTTTTTGGTAGGAATGTTAACTGGTACAGCCACCATGAAAAATAGTTATAGCAGTTCCTCAAGAAATTAAAAATAGAACTACTATATAATCCAGCAACGCTACTTCTGGGTATATATCCAAAGGAAACAAAATCATTATCTCAAAGAGATAACTGTATTCCCACATTCATTGCAGCATTAGTCACACTGGCCAATACATGGAAACAGCATGTGTCCATCAATGGAGGAATGGATAAAGAAAATATGGAATATATATACAATTAAATATTATTCAGCCTTTAAAAAGAAGGAAAACCTGACATTTGCAACAATGTGGATAAAACTGGAGGGCATCATGCTAAGTGAAATAAGCCGGACAGAGAAAAACAAATACCACATGCTATCACTTAGTGGAATCTTAAAAAAGAATTCAAACTCATAGAAACTGAGAGTAGAAAAGTGGTTACCAGGGGCTGGGGGTGGGGGAACAGAGGTTGGTAAAAGGGTACCAACTTTCAGTTATAAGATGAATAATGTCTGAGATTCGAATGTATAACAGGGTAACTATTGATAACACTGTGCTGTATAATTGATAATTTGCTAAGACAGTAGAACTTCAATGTTCTCACCAAAAAAAAAAAAAAAAGTAAATATGTAAGATGATGGATGTGTTAATAAACTTGATGGGAGGAATCCTTTTGTAATGTATATACATATCAAATCACCTTGCTGTATACTTTAAATATCTTACAATTTCATTTGTCAGTTATACCTCAATAAACCTGGGAAAAAAGAATATGTGCAAGGTTCTAACACATATAAATTAGTAAATAGATATATATTCCTATGGGGGAGAAAAAGCCATTGTCCTAACTGCCATTAACACAATTCAGTACACCAGGTTGGGGATTTTCATTTCCATGTGATTGTTCTTAGCTCTATTCATGTATTTCCAGCTTTCTGCTCTCCAGCGGCATGCTGGAACTGCACTTCCTCACCCTCCCTTTTTAATTTTTTTTTATTATGACAAAATACACATAACATAAAATTTACCATCTTAACCATTTTTAAGTGTGCGGTTCTATGGTATTAAGTACATTTATATTGTGCAACCATCACCGCCATCTATCTCCAGAATTCTGTTCATCTTGCATAACTGAATTATACCCATTAATTATTCCCCCTTCCCTCTTCCCACTCACCCATAGAAACCACTGTTCTACTCTCTGCCTCAATTATTTTGACTATCTAAGTAGCTCATATAAGTAGAATCATACAGTATTTGTCTTTTTGTGATTGGCTTATTTCACCTAGCATTATGTTTCCAAGGCTCATCTATGTTGTAGCATATGTCAGAATTTCCTTCCTTTCTAAGACTGAGTGATATTCCCTTGTATGCACGTAGCACATTTTGCTTATCTATTCATCTGTCAGTGGAACTTAGGTTGCTTCCACATTTTAGCTTTTGTGAATAATGTTGCTGTGAACATGGATGTACAAATACCTCTTTGAGATCCTGCTTTCAATTTTTTTTCTTATATACCCAGAAATGGAATTGCTGAATCATTTGATAATCTATTTTTAATTTTTTGAGAACTGTCATACTCTTTTCCACAGCAGCTGTACCATTTTACATTCCCTTAACAATGCACAAGGGTTTCAATTTCTCCAAATCCTTGTCAATACTTGTTATTTTCTTTTTTTTTTTTTTTAATAAAAGTCAGTCATCCTAATGGATGTGAACTGGTATCTTATTGTAGTTTTGATTTGCATTTCCTTAATAACTAGTGAAGTTGAGTGTCATTTCCTATGGTTATTTACCATTTGTATGTCTTCTATGGAAAAATGTCTATTCAAGTTCTTTGCCCATTTTGAATCAGATTGTTTGCTTTTTGTTGTTGAGTTTTAGGGGTTCTTTATATATTCTGGATATTAATTCCTTATCAGATATGTAATTTGCAAATATTTTCTCCTATTTTGTGGGTTGCTGTTTTACTCTATTGGTAATGCCTTTTGATGCACAAAATTTCAAACTTTTTATGAAGTTCAATTTCTCTATTTTATTTTGTTGCCTGTGCCTTTGATGTTATGTCCAAGAAATCATTGTCAAATTCAGTGTCATGAAACCTTTTCCTTACACTTTCTTCTGAAGTTTTATAGCGTTAGGACTTTGATCAATTTTGAGTTAATGGTTTAATCTGGTATTAGATAAGGGCCCAACTTCATTCTCTTGCACGTGGATATCCAGTTCTCCCAGTACAATTTGTTGAAAGGACGCATTTCCCAATTGCATGATCTTGGCACTCTTGTCAAAAATCATTTGACCATATATGCAAGGGTTTACTTCTAGGCTTTCTATTGTATTCCATTGTCTATATGTCTGTCTTTATGCCAGTACCACACTGTTTTGTTTTGTTTTTTAACCTTGGCATCTTTTTATTTATTTATTTTTGGCTACATTGGGTCTTCGTTGCTGCGCTAGGTCTTTCTCTAGTTGCGCCGAGTGGGGGCTACTCTTCGTTGTGGTGCACGGCTTCTCATTGTGGTGGCTTCTCTTGTTGTGGAGCATGGGTTCTAGGCGCACAGGCTTAAGGAGTCATGGCACACAGGCTCTAGAGCACAGGCTCAGTAGTTGTGGTGCATGGGCTTAGTTGCTCCATGGCATGTGGGATCTTCCCGGACCAGGGCTCGAACCCGTGTCCTCTGCATTGGCAGACGGATTCTTAACCACTGAGCCACCAAGGAAGCCCTACCACACTGTTTTGATTATGGAGCTTTGTAGTAACTTTTGAAATCAGGAAATGCTCTAGCTTTGTTCTTTTTCAAGATTGTTTTGGCTATTTGGGGTCCCATGTGAATTTTTAGGTCAGCTTATCAATTTCTCCGAAAGAATGTGCTTGATATTATTGTTAATTGTGAAAACAACCCAATTTAGAATTAGAATGCCCCTTGGAGATCATTCAGCCCAATACTCTTACTCTATAGATGATGAAAGACATAGAGAAGCTGGGTGACTTTCAAAAGTCATGAAATGAGCTAGTAGAAGACCCAAGACCAGAACCCAGTCGCCTAACCCCTAGTCCAACATTCTTCGTGCTATACTATGCTAATTTTCTAAGAGAGAGGACTGTATTACCTCACAATAGAAAAAAATTTAAAAAACAGTAAACAAACAAAAAACTTGTTGACAGCATTCTGCAACTAGAATTGCTTAGTTGATTTTTTTTTCCCCACTGTGAGCACCAAAACTTTTGCTGTAATAATAAAAATTATTTTTAAGCAGTTACTAAGCTAATGTGCTAAGCACTTTATATTCTGCATTATTATGGGTTCTTTGGTTACAAGCAATAGACAATGGCATAGCCATTTAAGCAAGAATGCTGTGCTCCTAACAATCAAAGGATCAAAGTAAAGACTGAACAATCAGGTCTTAGAAAGGACAGGAAACAGAATGCCTCCCAGAATCTAAGTAGCACCAATTCTCCTGGAAGGCACCCTTCTCAATGTGTCTCCATTCATAATTCAGATTTCTGGAAAGAGATTCTGGTTACCCTAGCCTTGACCACGTGCCCACACTTGACATTACAGAGTGTGGTCTGGTGATGGACAGCCCTCTAGAATCACACGTAGTAGGCGAGAAGCAGAGCCTCAAAGATGAGATGCTGCATGACTAAAAACGGAAGTTCCCCATTATAAATACATTATCTTGTTTAATCCTGACAACACTACGCAGTAGGTAATATTATCTCCATTTTACTAAGGAGGAACTTGAAGGTCAAGGAAGTTAATAACGTGACCACTAGAAAGTGGCTAGAAAGTGCCATTCACATGTCTAATATTTCTCTTAGCTCAGTCCTGAAGCTCTGTCTCTTTTTGAGCACTGTCTCACCTACATTTTTGTTCCCCTCTCTGGGTAGTATTCCCTACCCTGCTGCCAAGTTAAGGAGTTAGGGTAAGTTACAATAAGCTCCCTTTGGTAGGAAAAGTCACTTCCGGATTGGATTCTGGGATAAAAATGGAATGCACAACTAGGATGCTCTATTTCTAAAACAACCAAGTCTTCCCTTTTGGCAGGATTATTGTTTAACCCCTTCACATCCACTGCAGTGTGGGTGTGGTAATGTGCAATTCACCTCAGTTTTGCACAGCTCATTTCTGTCACTGGATGTGTTCCTACCTATCACTTCAACAGAAGGTGGTAAAATTTGATAGAGATAAAATTCTGTACTTTTATACATGCAGAGTGATTGTTAACAGCTCTCATGGGACAAAAATAAAACGAGTGTAGGTTGGGGAAACATATAGGTCTACCCACAGTTTTGCAAGAATTTTTCTTACTGTTTCTTCCCAAATGGTGATAATAATCAGCTCAGAATTGATTAGGTTTAACAAATTTTAAGAATTTCACCTAGCAAAAAAACCCTTTCTTTTAAGGAGTTTTATGCTTCAAATTTTAATGCCATAGCTTTTTAACTGTTTACTTTGAATTATGTAAAAACTAGAAATGTAGACAAGGTCCTTAAATGTATGCTAAGGTTTTTTTTTTTAACCTCTGATTATTTGGTTAATTAATAGAGGCAATTTCACAGCATAAATGAAAACCAAAGATTTACGAATCACTTTTACCCTATATCAATAATGCAACTAGTAATATTAGCAGGATAAAATTACTCAGGATATAACTCTTTTCCTTTTATTATCTGTGATGGTTAATATTGTGTGTCAACTTAGGTAGGCCAGGTACCCAGATAGTTGGTCAAACATTATTCTAGATGTTTCTGTGAAAGTATTTTTTAGATGAGATTAACATTTAAATCAGTAAACTTTGAGTCAAGCAGATTATCCTCTATAGTGTGGACTGACCTCATCCAGTCAGTTGAAGGCCTTAACAGAAGAAAGATTGACTTCCCCCAAGAAAGAAGAAATTCTGTCAGCCTATTGCTTTAGGGCTCAAACTGCAATATTAACTCTTCCCTGGGTCTCCAGCCTGCCCACTCACCCTGCAGATATTAATCTTGCCATTCTCTACAATTTCATGAGCCAATTCCCAATTCCTTAACATTCTCTCTCTCTTTCATATTCATACACAGTCACACATACTAGTGGTTTTGTTCCTGAATAACCTTGACTAATATGCTATTACTGCATTTGATATTCTAGCAATATATTTTCTGAGAGCAAGATGACAAATCCTAACTTATTTATCATGGGGATTAGTTTAGTTACTTGTTTCATGCATAAGATGGCTTTGTAATCCAATAAAGTAAGTTGTAATACAATCCATGGTATATAGAAGGTGCTCACTTATTTTTTGTTGTTGTTGAACTGAGTTAGAAACTGTACAACACTTCTATTGTAAGAACAATTTTCTACATATAGTATAAATGGTGATGAAGATGGCTTCTCATGGGAGAAGAGCACTTTAAAGGGTATTTAACTTGGAAATTTAGCATAAAGTGTTTGAATAGCAATTGGGTTGTCATCTCCAACTATACTTTCTTTGTTTATATGCTTATTCTCCAGAGAAGATGTTATGTTAGTCATGGTAGTCTTCTCTGTATTGATTCTTTGGACAAACATTTATTGAATGCTACTAGGTCACAGGCACTATTCTACATCCTAAGGAAACAGTGATTGAACAAAGCAAAGTGGAGCTCAAATTCTCATGGCAGAGAGTAAACAATAAACAAGTAAACAAATAAATAATATAAAACTACTATTAGTACCGTGAAGAAAATAAAGCAGAGTAAGGGACCAGTGAGTGTTTAGGTGAGGGTCAAGCAAAGCCTCCCTACTGAGAACTGATCAGAGAACTGAATGATGAGATAAAGCAAAGATCTGGGGGAAGAAAATTCCAGGTAGAGGTAACAGCAAGTGTAAAGACCACGAGGCAGGAACCACCCTGGCTGGTTGAGGAACAGCAAGAAAGCCAATATGCCTGGAGCAGAGTAAACAGGGAAGAGGAAGAAATGAAGACAGGGAGATAGGAAAGTGCCTGATTTTGTTGACTATGTAAACGTTGGACAGGAGTTTGGATAGAATGGAACTGAATTAGGAAAAAGTTGTGAAAATCAAATATTTTTGTGGTTGATATCATAGTCTATAAATCAACTTGGAACAGAGGTTCTTTTTTTTTTTAATTAATTAATTAATTAATTTATTTATTTATTTATTTATGGCTGTGTTGGGTCTTCGTTTCTGTGCTAGGGCTTTCTCCAGTTGCAGCAAGCGGGGGCCACTCTTCATCACGGTGCGCAGGCCTCTCACTATCGCGGCCTCTCCCGTTGCGGAGCACAGGCTCCAGACACGCAGGCTCAGTAATTGTGGCTCACGGGCCCAGCTGCTCTGCGGCATGTGGGATCCTCCCAGACCAGGACTCGAACCCGTGTCTACTGCATTAGCAGGCAGATTCTCAACCACTGCGCCACCAGGGAAGCCCGGAACAGAGGTTCTTAATCTGGGACGCCACAGCTGCACTTCAGGCTTCCAGTCAGCATTTCAGTGGCCTGCTCTTAAATACAAGTCAACAGCCAAGGTCACGGGGCACCTGAGGAAAGACCCCCTCCAGAGAGGCAGAGTTCAAAGCAATGATAGACAAGGAAGAAGACAGTGCAGAAGCAGGAGAAATGCCATTCTGAAAAACCTCATCAGAGTCTTCAGGATGGTAGGGAAGTCCTACTACAGGACTGCAGCAGCCTAGGGCAGAAGGATAGAGGGGTGGCAGAAACGAAGGTTCTAATAAAAAAATTGGAACTGATACATTATCTAATATGTTGCACAATATTGATCAGAGATTCACACTTCTCTAGGAAAGTCTGTGAATGAATTAATTATAAATGCATAGAAAACTAAGCAAATGAAAAAACGAGACAACTATTATCTAGGAAAAAAATTTTAAAGAAAAATATATAAAACTTGGCTCAGTTTCAAACAAAATTTACATACTCATACACACTAAATATTGATTTAATTCCTTTTGGTCTTATAGGAAGTAGCCTGTATTTTGATAACTTTTGCCTTGAATAATTGGGAAAACTGATACTAAATGAAAAATACCAAACTAGTGTAACAATAAAAGAATAATGTGGGAAAGTGAACTCTGTGTATGTGTGTGCTGCGTGTGCGTGTGTATGTGTGTGTGTTCTGGATGGGCTGAGGTTCATAACACCAAAAGAACTAACTAAAAGTGTTGAAAATTTAATAATTAATGGTGACAATATTTGTGAGAAACATTTGTTATTGTTTATTTTATTTGAACTCTAAGTTGTGCCAAGTTTGTCAAAAATATTTTCTGACAAAATAAAAACCCAGGTTCATGGGCCAAGCCACCTGAAAACTAGCTAAGGTAGTCACTGTGTGCTCTTACCTGGGAGTTCTAAGAGCATCAGTAAGCAGAGAGACTACAGATCTGTATTTTTTATAAAAAGATTGGCCCTTAAAAGAAAAACTGTTTTAAAAAGTACAGCATCCACAAAATTGAGCAGTCATTGACAGCTGCCAACAGCCCAAGGTGAGGAAGGACCAGCTACTACGAGACTCCATGAAAAGCAAATCTTGACTGTAGATTGGAAGAGTTTTTTTAACCTTAAACGTTTGACTGAGATACTTGATAGAAATTTCAGGGTTTATCTATGAAACAAAAACTTGAATGGATATTGAAATGTAGTGGGTTGAATGGAAGCTCCCAAAATGATAGGTCCATGACCTAATCCCCAGAATCGGTGAATGTTACCTTATTTGGAAAAAGAGTTTTTGCAGATGTGATTAAGTTAAGGATCTTGAGATGAGGAAATCAATTTAAATTATCCAAGCAGGCCCAAAATTCAGTGACGAGACACACAGAGAAGAGGGCAGACACAGAGGAGAAGGTGAGGTGAGCAAGGTGGCAGAGGTGGGAGTGACGTGGCCATAAGCCGAGGAATGCCAACAACCACCAGAAGCTGAAAGAGGCAAGGAAGGATTCTCCCCTAGAGCCTTCACGTAGAGTGCAGTCCTGCCAACACCTTGATTTTGGACTTCTGGCCTCCAAAACTGTGAGAGAATAAATTTATGTTATTTTAAGCTACTATTTTAAGCCATCATTGTGGTGATTTGTTAGGGTAGCCACTGGAAATTATAAAGTGGCTACTGTTAGTTTCCAGTGGGTACCCTAACAAAGATTACATTTAAGGTACATAAGAGATTATATATCAAAAAATCAATATTAAGAGTGGAAAGGCAATAATACACATACACATATATTTGGGATGGGCAGTGGGGAAGCAGGCTTTAAACATGCCTGTGATAATCCTTCAAAGTCTTAAGGTATATATTAACATAGCTTCCACTCTTCTTTTCAGTTGACTAGCTTCTGTGGTTTTTTCATTTTAGGCAAAAACATACATAGATATTGACATATAGATTATAGACATAAGCAGATTTATATCAGCATACAATACATTTACAATGGTTGATTCTTAACATTTTCAGAGATCTCTACTTCAAGTGCACCACCACCACCTTGCTCCTCTCCATCTATCTCTATGTGGGTTTGGTCCTTTTTTTTTTTTTTTTTTTTTTTAGGATAAGGTTAAAACAAACCTGATAAGTCACCCTCACTAACATTTTAGTGGTGATATTTTTCAGGAGGGATTTGAATTTTATTAAGGGACTATTGAAAAAGAAAAAAGAAATCTCTTTATTGTTTTGTGGGGTCTTTTGTTTATTTGTCTGTTTCATATTTCAACTTTGAAAGGGCAGAAATTCAGGTCTGCAGAGACAGAGCCATCCTCACGTTACAGTAAAATGGAGGCTTTTGTTCCAATTTTCCTACTGCTGCAGTTGGTGTTTTAATAAAGACCTGAGGTTCATATATGTAAACACAATTCGTAATTCTTCTCTTAGCATCAAGTCAAAACAGCTGAAAAATGCCTGGTTTTCCTTCTCCGGACTCCAAGCCCCAAATCCCCATTCAATCTATAACCCCTTTTTTGTTTCTCTTTTTCTCTTCAAGATTAAAGTTCGCCTTTGGTGTTCATGCTTTCTTTACCATATTTCATGTATACAGACGTCAACATGCGGTTGGGTGAGGAAGCACTCTACCAAGAACGGTGTGGGTTCCACACTGTTTAGAGAGGATCCAAGTGGAAAAATCTGCTTGTGCACTGAGTTTGTCAGATAAACTCTCCTAGGTGGCTACCTGGTCATCATGCATACTCTGGGTTCCTTTAGGTTGGTGCAAGCTATGGTGAGTAAATGTATAGTTGGAGCAAGGAAACAGAAGTAAGATGTGTTTTACTTCCCTGAGTCAATGCCAAGTACTTCCCTAAGTAAATGCTTTTTGGAAGAGATCCAACATTATATAACTATATTGATAAATCTAGTAAATAGGAAAGAAAAATATACAACCTATGAAAATTAATTAGTTTTTAAGTTGGAGGATAAAAGTTCACCCCCCCATTCATTTCTGTTGAACTTCTAAATAATTAAACTTCACATGCATAATTGACAGCAAAAATTGTTGAAAAGTAAGAAACACTATCAAGAATATTAATATATCTCTAGTTTGTTCAAAATCTTAGTAATATAAGTGTGCTTGGTTAATCTTGTAAAGATTTTATAAGATGAGAATTAGGCCCAATGTGTCTATTTTCTAAATCCTACTGACAAAGCTGAATTCAGCTCATTTACTTCCGCATGAATTATTAGATTAGGAGTTAAACATATTTATTGAAATATTTTAATAGTGAATTTAAAGACATTTATAATTAAAAGGAAAATGTAGGTGTTATTAACCTCTCCTTCTCCTCCTCCTTTTAAAAATTTCTTCCATGTGGAAATAGAAAAAAAAAGAAACTATAACTTTAAGCAATTATAATAAATTAGCATAGTTCATGATTAGAGTAGCCTTCTGATTGATTATATGTTTTGAACTTAATTTCATCTTTTTTTACAAGTACACACATGCTGTGAGATAACAATCTTCATTTCTGCTTGCTTCTAAAATCTATTATTTTCTGATGTTGTGTAATCCATCTCAATTTTGATCCATGATGATTAGGAAGATACAAAGAATCCACTTAATCTATCACCTTTTAAAAAATTCTAATGGTGGCCTACCAAGAGTAGCCTTGGAGTTCAGAGGCTGATACAAACTCTTATTTACTATTTCCTTAGGACACACTTCAGTCAATGCCAATTTCACCTTCCTGGAGTGACCAGAAGGCTTGTCCCTCCCTGAGCCTTTCTCCTTCATTTTCTATTAGATTTCCTCCAGGTATTGGCCTTGACCTCTGCTCTTGAGCTTACAAAGTCCATCAAAGTTTCCTGCCCTGGAACTTACTATCTCAAGTCCCCTCTTGCTTCAAATCCTCCCCCATCGTATTGTAAGCTCTTTGAGGACATGGACTTTACATATTCTTCTTCAAATCCCCAATTCCTACAATTGTGCTTGGCACACAATAGATATTTAATAAACATATGTTCAGTGAATAAATTCTCACAGGCATTTTTAGAGTAACTAAAAGAACTTTCTCCTGCTAATATTGATCACTTTGCTTAAAGACCACAGGGAATCTAAATGGAAAAGACAAAGAAGGTGAAGAAAACAGAAAATCCCATCCTACTAGAATAATAAACCACTCCTGGAAAGGGAGCCATCAGCCAGCATCTGGGAAGATAGAATGGGTGCTAATTGGATGTGGGCATATTGATTGATCACATCTACACCACAAACCAACTAAGATGAAGTTACATATCTGAAATCTGAAACCAGAACTCAGTGGAAAATGCATTAGGGTATGAGCATTTGGAAAAGAAAATTGACAGACGTGAGATGAATAGCCTTTCAAAAAGATGGCGTCACTATCAGAGGCCATGTGGCTGCTACAGAGATTAGGCCAAGATATTATCCTAGTCAAGTAATAAAGAAGCCACATCACAGAAAGGTGAGCGCACATTAATTTCCAACTATTGCAGTCTTCCTAAACAGGGGCTCCTCCTCTTCTAGGCTCTGAATTAGTTTACATGTAGGAAAAATATTTTGGTAGTGGGAGGGAGAAATCACTAAAACAAGGTCAAAAAATTAAAATGTAGTTACAAGAAAGAAGAAAAGGAAAAAAAAACAGGGCAGTCTAAAGTCACGTGGTATAAGCTTTCTTAACCAGTTGGGCACAGAGCTCTTAAGAAAGTGAGAGTCACACACAGTTGGAGACCATCCCAGGACCAGGTGGCAGATAAGAGCATTAACTCAAAAAGAAAACTAAAAAGCAGGCTCTGGGAGGGACAGAGATCCCCACTGACTCACCCACCTTATCTAGCTATGGGGAGAGCACAGACACCAGAGGTTAGGTGTCTCAGTGGCTTGTTTGCTTGTAGACTTGGATGGTTGTCCTGAAAACTTTTCCCAGCCAAGTCCATGTGAGCTTGATCTTATTTACTTTAAAGTCTGCCATTTTGCTCTATGATACCCTTTCTTCCTCTGTTTCTCTGTTACTTTTCTTTATTTCAATTTTTTCTCTTAGCCTCTTAATGAATTCATTTTGTCAAATTATAACTTGCTCATAGGTCACCCGAGATGAAAGGATTTTTTTCTTCTCCTACCTAGACCAGGAGAAGTAGGGAGTCAAAATAGCCTAAAGATTGGTTTATGGTGGTGGCAATATGTATGGAATTCACAGAGGGAAACGATGGGTGGGACCTATGGAGGAAGCAGCAGTTAATTGCGGTAAAATGAGCCTCAGGAAATAGACCTTAATGGGGGGGTGGACGGCGGGCAGTTGTCAGATGACTGTGTCTTTCTATCTACATTCTTCCCTTTTTCCACAGAAGACATGTTAAGAGCAATAGAAAATAGTAGGATTACGCATTAAATGTAATTCCAATGCCTAAATTATTTAAGGTCACTGAATCTTGACAGTGAAAAGTGACTATGCAAAAAGTACAAAGGTATTAAGGGATGATTTTTAATAGTCTGAAAGTTTATCAGAATGATTAAACCAAATCTAAACATATCAGGTATGCTTAGTAATATATTTTTTTCAGTACAGTCAAATGTGTGTAAATAGCCAACCACTTAGCCTTTGCAGTATGGCCTTTATGAAAGATGTCATAAAATGTTAACCCTATAAAATGAAATTCTGAATACAATGATATCCTTTGCATTACAAGCTGTGGAGAAGTATTTGAACAGTGTTATGCAAAAACATTCTTTCTCCCAGTTCATCAAATTCATTTCACCTCAAGGACACTCACTGGTACTTGGAAAGGAAATATGATATATAGAGGGGAATCTGGCCAATGGGGTGATTTGCTTAGTAGTCTGTTGGTAATTGAAAGGGTAGTTCAGGTGACTGCAGTCTGATGTCGATGGGTGGGCTTCAGAGGGTCCCTATACCTTCTGAAATGATAGGCATTTCAAAAAGGACAAATCTCTATTTTGAACCATAACTTCCTTCTAAGGAAGTTGAATCTGTCAAAGGAAACCACGAGGTCTCAGAAAATGCTTGATGCTGCTTACAGAGCAGGTGGCCCCTTTGTTGAGCTAAGCACCTGGATTCTTTCTTTCAATATTTTTTCGGGGAAAAAGATCCATGGTTTTCATCAGATACTCATCTGTACATAGAGGCAAAGAAATTGAGAAGGAAAGGAACTAATAGAGAGGAAAACTTTTTTTTAATAAGTAATTTTTATATTGAATATTTCTGGACTCTCTTGGTATTTTTTTTTTTTAATCTCCATGTGTCTCTTTTTTTTATAACAAAGACAGATCAACATCTCCAGGAAATTAAGATTCTTTTTTGGCATTTCCTCTTTTTCTTCTTTCTATATATTTGTGCTTTGACATTGCTGCAAAGATCTTTTCAAAGCCAAGATGACTCATTCCTTTCCTTGAATTTTTCAATTTTGAAAGACAAATTCACAGCCTTTTCTTTTTGAAACTCACCTCACAAATTTTCATTAGGGTCTTGGCTCACAAGAAACCCAAGTGGATAACATGTGCTCCTTGAGTGTCAGCAAATGGCTAGTTTGTGAGTTTATGAAGGGTTTAAACCTGTCTTAAGCCAATTTGCTCATTACAACTTTTAGATTATTTGTTATAGTTACTGGTTGTTACCAATAGAGGTAGTTGAAGGTTAATATCTACAAATTTTTCAACAGTGTATAATGAAAGTGAGCCTTGGACCAAAAATTTGCCATATATACATTTATTAAACAAATGTTTACTAGCAAGTGGGCACAAAACAGGATAAAACCGTTGATACAAACTCTTCTATAAATTCTTTGAAATCCCAGTTCTCTGTACTCTGAAGAGGTTTGAACACAAGTTGCATAAGAGGTCCGTGTGATACTGACACAATATTCTGGAGTCAGGAACATTCTAGAGGCGGTAACTTTAGGGATCATCCTTCAGAATACAAGTTACTAGAGTCTTATACCTTGTTCATACAATGGGGAGGGAATCTTCTAAAATATTTTTCTAATACATATATCACAAAGCCACTAATTCTGCCAATGAGTGAACACGGTTTTTAACCTTTGTTGTACTGATTAGCAAGGTCTTTGGTGTTGACGGGAGACAAAGACATCTGTAGCCCTTGTGGTATAGCTGCTTCTGGGGTGCAGCCTTCCTTAAACGTGAAGAGGTAACCCCAAAATTGTGAATTTCTGATTAAGGCACTGACTATTCTAGAGTCGAGCTCAAATTAAAACAAATGTGTCATCAGGTTGTCAAGGCTGAAGCGCTTTACAGTAACATACAGATGTCGCAGCAGCCGCTTAAGCTTTTCCCTCATTCTTGAGACGTGCGCACATGACCTCTTCTAAGCTAAATCGGCTTCTCTGCACCTCATGCAAAGAGCAGCTTTGGGGGAGTTGGGAGATTAGAAGGTTTAGTGGAAGAAAGGCTGCCCAGAGTTAGGGGGCAGTACCACAGCCTGAGAGCCAAGAAGAGTTACCTATCGGGGTCCACTCAGCAAGAAGGGCCCTGAATGTTAACCCTGGTGGCTTAATGTCCAAACAAGTTCACATTGTAACATACCTAACATGGCTGGTCACCTTCTTCAGAGATTAGCTCCCTTTCTGACTGGCAATTTCTGGCAACAGAGCTTTCCACCTTTTCTGTCATCTAAAATCATAATTTTGGTACATTTCCTCTCTGAGTTTTCACATCCATTCCATCCCAAAGCCTGTCTGGTATCCCTTTATGGTATTTCCCAAACTACGACATCATTTGTGGGGCCCAGTGCAAAATAAAAACACAGCACGCCTGTTCGAAAAGCAGAAAAAAAGACACCGTGAAAGGAGCTAAGCAGTCTTTCTCTCTCAGTCTGTCCTGGTGTTTTTTCATTTGTGATTCAATGAAGCACTCCCTCAACATAGGGTCACTCAGGGCTTCCCTAGTGGTGCAGTGGTTAAGAACCCGCCTGCCATTGCAGGGGACACGGGTTCGAGCCCTGGTCCGGGAAGATCCCACATGCCACGGAGCAACTAAGCCTGTGCGCCACAACTACTGAGCCTGCATGCCTAGAGCCCATGCTCTGCAACAAGAGAAGCCACCACAATGAGAAGCCCACACACCACAACGAAGAGTAGCCCTCACTCGCTGCAACTAGAGAAAGCCCGCGTGCAGCAACGAAGACCCAACGCAGCCAAATAAATAAATAAATAAAAACATAGGGTCACTCAGTCCCCGCCCCATGACTACTGGCAGCCAGGTCCACTGTCCCATTAGCTGCTGGATCACATTCCGGGCCCCAGGTGGGATCAGGAAATCCCCAGTGGGCAATGACCCATAAGATTACAACCTCTGTGCCAGGACGTGCTTAGTGGCTAGGTGGGAGAGGGACAAGAGCTTGCTCCCAGGGAGTTACCCACTGAATATGTAATGGCCCTGCCAGCTGGGGCTGGGCCTCCAGGCCCCTCTGTGACATGCTGCAGAGCATGCATGCCCATCTGTAATCCTCTCCATGCCAGCAGGAGGCCCCACTGGGGCAGAGGGCGGCAGTGATCACTAGGCCAGGACAGGGAAAGGAAGCTGGGCACAGCCAAGGACACCAAGGGTGGGGCATGAGGCTGGTGGTAGAGAACCCACCCTGGGGAGATGAGGAGGCTTGGGGAGGTGGATAGGATTACTGGTGAACAGTGGCTCCACACATCCAAAACATGCTTCACTGCTCCATCAGATTTCACTTACAAAACACAGATTGAAAGATAAAGTTGTTAAGAATTTTAAGACAGTGACCACAGAGCATTAAACCCCAAGCAGGGTCCTTGTGACCGTGGGGCCCTGTGATGGTTAGCTTTATATATGTCCACTTGACTGGGTCACTGGGCACCCAGCTATGCGGTCAAACATTATTCTGGGTGTTAGCGTGAGAGCGTTTTAGGATGAAATTAACATTTAAATCTGTAGACGGAGTAAAGCAGATTGCCCTCTCTAACGTAAGTAGGCTTTATCCAATAGGTTGAAGTTTGAATATAACGAAAAGGCTGACCCTCCTCTGAGTAAAAGAGGATGCATCCTGCATGACTGCCTCCAAAATGGGACATGAGCTTTTTCCTGCCTTCAGACTCTGCCTAGGTCTTCAACCTGCTGGCCTTGGGACTGGAACTACCTTAGTAGCTCTTCCGGGTCCCCAGCTTGCCAGCTCACCCTGCAGATTTGGGGACTTAGCCTCCATAAAAGCATGAGCCAATGACGTATATTAGCCTATTGATTCTGTTTCTGTGGAGAGCCTGACTAATATAGGCTCTACATGACTGAGCGCTCCCCTGCAAAGCCTACCTTGGGTATCTTCCATACCCTTCAGTTTCTTTTGATTCCCACCTTTGCAAGGTGAACTCAGAACTTTGTCTCTTCTTGGGAGCCCTATGCCAGAGCTCCCAGCTAATCTCTCATTTGGGGCACTTCCCTGTCAGAGTCTCACAAATAAAATCAATCATTGCCACCCTCTTTTAAGAAGCATCCCATGGTTCTCCTTTATCATGAACTTCCTTAATTACATTAACACTTTGGGATCTAGCCTCAATGTAAATTTTCCCTCAATATCAGCCATTTGCCCTCATTAATTTTATTTCCTTCATACTTACATTTGGGTACAGGGGTCGTTTCCACCACAATACTTTTGCCCACATTTTTCTTCAAGCCTGAAATGAAGCCTACTGCCCTTTAAGGCCCAATTTCAGTTATTTTTTCTTTCATATAGCCCATGAGAAATCTACCTAACAGCAGTTTACAATGGACTAACCTTCTTGGATCTCCTGTTCTTGACCCCTGCCCTCACCTGTATTTATGCATTTCTTGTATCTACTGTCATAAGCTTTGGCATGTATTTTTCCCACAGTGTGACTACAAGTTATTCATAGATACCATGGTACATGGATCATGTTTCCTAGGATGATATTATGTTCCTATTAGTAGCTCAAAGAATATTCTTGAAAGAATGAATGGATGAGTTAATTATTGCTCATTGTAGTAGCTTGAATGGTGCCCCCCAAAAGATATATCCACATCCCAACCCCTGCACTTGTGAAGGTGACCTTATTTGGAAAAAGTTTCTTTGTAAATGTAATTAAGGATCTTGAGATAAGAGCATACTGGATTATCCAGCGGACCCTAAATCCAAAGACAAGTGTCCTTGTAAGACACAGAAGAGGAGAAGACACAGAGAGAAGAGGAAAAAGACAGGTGACAAGAGACACATTGATTGGAGTGATGCATTCACAAGCCAAGGAACGCCTGAAGCCACTAGAAGCTGGAAGAAGAAAGGAAGAATTCCCCCCTAGATCCTTGAGGGAGCACAGCCCTGTCAGCCCCTGATTTCAGAATTCTAGCCTCCAGAACTGTGAGATAACGAATTTCTGCTGTTTAAACCACCTAGGTTTTGGTAATTTGTTATGGGCAGCCTTAGGAAACTAACATATCCATCTTTCCCTTGGGCTGTTTGTAGAATTAGTCTCCATTATGTCTGTGTATAATAGTAGAACCATTTTTATCTTAGACACTAACAAGACAATTGCTGTAGGCGCCTCGTATAATATGTACTGTTTGAAATGTTTAAAATCTCGGGTGCAAAATTCCTCAGGCTCGTTCAAAAACTGACATTCAAATTACATGATTTTTCAAGAATGCTGTCTTACTCTAATAGTTAAAAATGCCTCATGTGTATTCTAAAACCTTTTATTTTGAGATCATTGTAGATTCACATGTACATTCACATGTAGATACCCAGTTGGTAAAGTCAAATGGTAACATCTTACAAAATTATAGTGCAATGTCACAACCAGGATATCAACATGGATACAATCCAATGATCTTATTCAGATTTCCCCAATTTTAATTGTACTCATTGGTGTGTGTGTATATAGTTTATATAATTTGATCACCTTTATTGGTTCACGTATCCACCACCTCAGTCAAGAAACAAAACTATTCTTCTGCCGCAAGAATCCCTCAGATTGCCCTTTTATAACCATACCCACCTCCTTATGTCCCCACCCCCAACTACCCTTGAGGATAACAAATTGGTGAATCTCAAGAGAATTATGCTGAGTGAAAAAAGTCAATTCCAAAAGGTTATATACCATACGATTCCATTGTATAACATTCTTGAAATGATAAAATTACAGAGATGGATAACAGGTTAGTGGTCGCCAGGAGGTGTGTATTCTCTTGAAAGTAAAAGTTATTTAAAATTTCTCAGGGGACTTAAAGTTGTCTTGTACAGCAAATTAGTTTTTTGATTCAGTAAATATTTAGGGAAATCTTTTGTTCGCCTGACATTATTTTGACACTGGGAATACTCAATCCTTGCCTTGGGAAATGCACTAAAATGTCAAATGAGAAGACTCTCATTATATGGAATAATATGTTAAGCCCTTTGGTGGGGAAAATGACCCACCATGTATGAGAGGCTCAAAGAGAGACAGGATATAACTGAACAATAACAACAACAACAAACAGACAAACTGTTGATGGAAATAATCAATAAACAAGCTATAATAGGAATAGAAAAGAATTTTATTTGAGCCAAACTGAGGGCTATAGCCCAGGAGACACAGATTCAAGAAGCACTTGAATTGTGTTCCATCCGACTAGAAATTGGAGGAGGTTTATAAAGGCAAAAATCACAAGGTTACAGTTAGTTACATGAGTTATAGTTGGAGCTGGCAAGAAGTAAGGATGCTGGGACTTCCCTGGTGGTTCAGTGGTAAAGAATCCACCTTACAATGCGGGGGACGTGGGTTCGATCCCTGGTCAGGGAACTAAGATCCCACATGCAGCGGGGCAACTAAGCCCACGCAACACAACTACTGAGCTAGAGCCCGCGTGCTGCAAACTACAGAGCTCACGCGCCCTGGAGCCTGCACGCCACAACTAGAGAAGAGAAAACCTGCACCCCACAACTAGAGAGAAGCCCGAGCTCCACAACAAAAGATCCCGCATGCCTCAACAAAGATCCCGCGTGCCGCAACTAAGACCCGATGCAGCCAAAAATAAATTAAATAAATAAATAAATCTTTAAAAATAAGGTTGCAGCTGGCAGCTGCTAGCAGATATTATTTTGAGAACAGCTGGTGGTGTCCTTGAATTCGATACAGTTTGGAAAATTCAAGTTATCAGTGATGTAGGAACATGTCTGAAACCACAGTGGGCACCTAGCTCCATTATGAATGCCTGAATTGCAGTTATTCTATTTTGATTTTTAGATGCATTCTTTTCTTTAATGGTTAAAGCAGATGTACAATGCATGTTTTACAGACCATAAGACAAACTGTTCTAGGTAGCATAAAGTTCAAGCCAAATCTTGTATAAGCCAGAATGACTTCCCCATACTTCAGTATGTGAAAATTTCTTCCATCAAAACAAACAAACAAAAAAAATGAAAAGGGATGGAATTGAAGAACAGGTACAATGGTGATTACTTAAGAAATAAGTAAAAGTTCTGTCTCCAGTAATGAACTGTGAGAAACTGTGAGAGAATTCGGGAGATGAGTTAAGGATGTGAGAGAGTAAATAGTTTAGGTTAAGATACAGGTGCAGACAGTTAATAATAAGCCACGTGGCCTCTGGATTCCTGGAAAAGGGTAAATGCACCAGTGATGAGCTTGACCACAGGTCTACCATTGGTGATGGAGAGATGATAGTTCTGCTGGGCTGGATAGAGCCATGAGGTGTCATCTCCTATGAATCAGACAAGCTGTACATGAAGCAGTAGTACAGAAAACAGCTGAACAACAGAGCCTTACAAAGATGAGTCCCAAGAGTTTTAGGGAGAACCAAAGTAAGGCCGTGCAAAGTTCCAGGACAACTGGCAGTCTGAACTGATAAGCAGATATCTCATCAAAGTTTTGCAGGCAGATCAGGGGGACAGGTGGGTGAGGGCATTTAAGAATTCTCTCATTCTCATATGGCAAATGAGTTTTATCTCCTATACTAAAAACTATACTAAATGTTTCCACTACTAAAGAAAATAAACCCAAACTTTGTCAGGGAATTGTTATTGTTTTCATTTATGGGGCGGAAACTGGCTTGGACAGAGGAAGCAACTTGCCTAAGGTCACCTAGCAGCTAGTAATAGATAGGGCCAGCATCTAAATTCATCTGTCTGATTCCAAATCCAAGCCAACTCTCCCATCTCAATGATTCGGTCAGGGAGGGGTGTCCTGGAGGTACAGAAGAGAAACGGAATTTGGGAAGGTGACATTATTTTGGAATCTATAGAAACTGAAGGTTAAATTCCCCACTCCTGGCTTTTTAAAGTGAAGTGAGCAATTTCCCTGGCTTTTGTTTCAGGAATAGAGATGGAAATTTTGAGTATTGGATAGAACTCCACAAAATACCAGATGCTATATTTGAGCAGAACTTCTCTGGGTAAATAAATTACACTTAAAAATATGTACCAAAACTCAGTGAGGCCACAGCAGTTCTACAAGAAACATTTCAAAATAAAAGTGCAAAAAATGAACAGGTTAGGGACTCATAAATATCGTTTCATATTTAATCAGGATACAAGTTCAGAATAGCTCAGATGTGGTATCTTGGTGGGGGGGTGGGGGGTGGTATTGAAGAAACTGCAATAGAAATTGACCTAAAATTAAATGCGGCTCATGAAACAAATTTTGGTAGGTAGACTGATTCCCTTCCCTATCTAGGCCACAGGTATATCAAGGAAAGGCATTTTGCACATACAGCCTTGCACAAGTCATACAGACTATAGGATTTGAAAGTCAATGGCATGGTCTGGGATTCCAATGTTTCCGTCTAATTCTTTGGACAGGTGATATTGAAATGAGTAACATTAGGAAAAAGGTTCAACAGATTTAAGAGTGTATAAAACTACGTGAAAAGAACACACAAAGATGGCAGCAAAGCATGGAATAGGTTTGGTTTTGTTTTATTTTGTTTTGCTACTTGTATGTTTCTTAGACCTGCTGTAATCACATGGGATTTTGGCCTCCTGGAGTGTTGCTGAATTATGTTTAGTGACCACTAAATCCACTAGAGAACAGGTCTTAATGCAATACTAACCATTGGATGATATTTTGTTACCCATATTCCTGTGGCTTGGCCCTTCAAAGCAAACAATGCATTACAATTTAATGTAACTAGAGATCTTAATGTTTAATAAAAATACCACAGTCACAGTGAATCCTTTTGTGCTTAGACTAAAGGGTTCTCGTATTCAGTTCTTAATCAAGGACTGAAGTTACAGACTGAAGCAATTATGTTTTAGGAAAATACAAAGTTTGTTCCGTATTTGTTCAGTTGCTTCTTAGAGGATTTTCTGATAGATTTTTTTTTTTTAATGAAATGTGGAAAGAAGTGTTTTTAGATGACTTTATGTGAGGCTTATTCATTCATTTAATTAGAATTAGGGGTGCAGTCACATTTTCCCATTTGCTCTGTAGCAGTAAAAAAAAAAAAATTTTCTCCCAAGGTCTGATAAATATATATTTTAAAATACCTCATAGACTATGTGAGTATTGTGTACATGCAAGATATGTGTTGTTTCTGTGTGTGTGTGTGTGTGTGTATGTGTGTGTATTTAGGCTGATCTCTGGCTTCTGTATCTTTGCTTGGCATTACAAACAGGTAACATTGCCATATAAGACTTCAAAAAGTATTTTTTAGATTATGATGCTGAGTCAGAAATTTTTCTAGCCAGTAATATTTTATAAAACAGAATAATAAACTACTCTTCTGAAGAAACCACTAGTAATCTTAATAATTGTTTATAATACACACTTGTACATACTTTCAGGGAAAGGGAAGTTTCTTTGCAGTCATGATTACAATACATATTTTAGATGTGGGTTACCATATTCAGTATATTATTTAATATGATTTATAACCAAGACAAAAATGCCAAATTTTCCCACACTGAAAGATCTATTAAAAGATCTAATCCAAACCAGAATTTCCTAGGGAGTAGCATAAAGATATCATTAAAAAAATCCAAATTTTTATGGTCTCTATAATTTTCTTGTATGTTGCTAGAAAAGCAGTAATAGATGGAAAACTAGAGTACTTCTTTACGTAAAAATACATTTGTTATAATGATTTCATTTTATCTTACATATGTTTCATGGTAAATTAAACCACTTATTTTGTATAGACTGTGTTACTTATGGACCAAATACAGTGTCATGAAATCTGTGGGCTTGCTAGTTCATTTTTTTAGCTAGTTTTTTAAATGATACTATTTTGCTTATATGAGGTATCTAAAGTAGTCAAGCTCATAGAAATGGAATGCAGAAGGGTTGCAATGGATTGGAGAGACAGGAGGATAAGGAGTTATTGCTTAATGGGTACAGAGTTTCATTTCTTCCAGATGAAAAGAGTTCTGGAGGTGGGAGGTAGTGCTGATTGCACAACAATGTGAATGTACTTAACATCACCAGACTGTACACTTAAAAACAGTTAAAATGGTAAAAATTTATGTTAAAGTGGTAAATGTATCTAAGGAAAGGAAAGGAGGGGAGTTTAGGGTGAGGCATTTAGGCAAAAGTCCATCTGACTCATTCAACACAGGCTGTGAGAAAGAGAAGTCAGGAAATTTGGAGTCTTTACAGAGACAACTAGGATTAAACTTGGCTCAACTGATGACGCGTTTAGCTTGGCAGGAAAGGAGTTGGTAGGATGAGAGGGTAACACTGGTGTCCCATGTCTTATACCTATAGGCTGGAGGAAGTTTGAGAGTCCTGAATGCACACTTCTGTAAACATTCTGAACAACAATTTTTAAGCCACACCTGGGTGTGGTATTTAACTTAGTGTAGGTATCGTATTTGACACTTTTACTCTTGTTTTTATTAGTCTACCTCTGTTTTTTCCCTCCCCCTGATATTCTTTAAAAGCTAGGAGAGTTCCTGGCTATCTCTCTACAAGTTTGACTTTACAATCCAGTATAAGCATGCTTTAATATCTTAATGTCATCCCACTCCTAGGACTTGTCAGCTTGCATTTATGCATGTATGTATGTATGTATGTATTTGTTTATTTATTTTTACTTTGTCTTTTTACAAACCTTTTCCTCCATGTTTCAGTAACTTATCACTACATAAAAAAACTACCAAAAAACTTAGCAACTGAAAACAGCAACAATGATTTCTCGGGCTTCCCTGGTGGCGCAGTGGTTAAGAATCCGCCTGCCAAGGCAGGGGACATGGGTTCGAGCCCTGGTCTGGGAAGATCCCACATGCCGCGGAGCAACTAAGCCCGTGCACCACAACTACTGAGCATGTACTCTAGAGCCCGCGAGCCACAACTACTGAAGCCTGCGCGCCTAGAGCCCGTGCTTCGTAACAAGAGAAGCCACGGCAATGAGAAGCCCACACACCGCAACGAAGAGGAGCCCCCGCTCGCCGCAACTAGAGAAAGCCTGCGCGCAGCAACGAAGACACAATGCAGCCAAAAATAAAGTAAATTAAAAAAAAATAATAAATTAAAAAAAAACAAAAACAATGATTTCTCAAGATTCTGTGGGCTGGCTGGTTCCCACGTGGTATTGTCTGGGGTCACTCATGTGGTGCACTCAGCAAGCAGCTTAGCTGGGGCTGGACCACACAGATGACTTCACTCATCTACGACTCTGCGTGGCTGGATGGTTTGGGTCTAACTAGGCCTCTCTTCCACTAACGCTTCTTTTGTTGTTGTTGTTTTTTAATTTTATTTTTATTATTTTTTTGGCTGCATTGGGTCTTCGTTGTTGTGTGTGGGCTTTCTCTAGTTGCAGTGAGTGGGGGCTACTCTTCGTTGTGGTGTGTGGGCTTCTCGTTGCAGTCGCTTCTCTTGTTGCGGAGCACAGGCTCTAGGCGTGCGGGCTTCAGTAGTTGTGGCTTGCGGGCGCAGTAGTTGTGGCTCACAGGCTCTAGAGCGCAGGCTCAGTAGTTGTGGTGCATGGGCTTAGCTGCTCCGTGTTGGCCTCTCTTTCTCTCCACGTAGTTTCTTCTCGTTCAGTAGCCTGGTCTGAGTTTCTTTATGTGATGACTGGATCCTAAGAAAATGGAAGCTTCAAGGCCCAGAAGTTACACAGCAGCACTTTAGCTGCATTCTGTGGGTCAAAACAAGTCCCAGGGCCAGCCTAGTTTGCAGAGGAGGGACACAGACTCTACGTAAAAGTGGCACGAATTTACAGGAATGGGAGGAATTGTTGGTGGCTGTATTTGCAGGCAGTCTACTACTCCATATATAGATAACTGATGCCGAATGAAATATTCTGCTTGAGAATGGGTCCAATCAATATTCTGAGGCTTTTCATCAAGTTTAACCTTTAGCAATATTATATAATCTTTATGTGGGAAACAGTATAGTATAAATTATAGTTTTATATAAAACCTTGTACCCATTGAAGAGAGAATTAATTTTCTTTTTAAGTATAGACAAGAGTGAGCTTTGAGGCTTGAATTTTGGGCATGTGGGTTTGAATCTTGGCTCTGCCACATACTAGCAGCAGGATCTTGGACAACTTTCTCTTTCTGTCATGCACTTTTATTCTCTGTATTTATAGGATTATTGTGAGGATTATATGAGTAAATATATATAAAGTGCTTAGGAAAGAGCTTGGCACAAAACAAATACATAATAAATATCGGCTTTAAAAATATAAATTATCATTACCTATTATGTAACACAGCAACACTTCTTTGGATTAAGCCTCTTGGAGCTGCAAAGTTTTCTGTAGTCTTATTAAACGCAATCACTAATCCTGACTATTTCTCCTGCCTCCCCACCTCTTGCCAAGTAAAAAGGTAGGTGAAAAAACTGGTTGATTAACAGCTGCTCTAAAGAAGTGATTTACCAACTTTTAAACATTGCAATCCCTATGAAAAAATATAATTTACATTGTAGGCCAGGACACTGTAACCTACTCAACCACACTTAACACTGTACAATTGTTTCATGAAACAATACTTATCCTCAAGTTGTGCTGTGAACTCTGATGTTTTTTGTTCTATTCTATTTCAGTGAATCAACAACAAAATATTGGTTGTGACCCACTATTATTAATTTCATTACCTACTGAAGGGTTCTAAGTTACATATTATGGTCATTGGATATTCAACACACTTTCAGTCCAGAAATTGTTTCAAGTGTGGTGCTATATAGCATATGTCATTTTCATACAGGCCAACTTGGTTATGGAGCAAAAAACTTTTTTCACAAATATGGCCTGACCTCCCTAATCAAGAGGCTTCTAAATTCTTTCAGTGGGACCTGAGGAACTAGGGAAGGCACGGTGACAGTACATGTTGTATTTTGGTATCATAAGAAACAAAGTGCGTTGTTTGTTTGGAGCTAGATTGACTAGGCTGGAATTCCAGCTTCACAACTTAACTACCTTAGATGTTTGAACAAGTGATTTAAACTCAACTTTGGAGTCTTGGTTTTTTTATTTATTAAAGCAAAATACAGATCATATTGACTTTGGTTGAGTTGTGAGCATTAAATGAGAACACATTCCTAAAGGCCCATCAAGGTCCAAGCAAAATAAGGCTCTCAGAATGCATTTATTGCTTCCTCCTCCTACCATGGAACACAAACTTCCAAATTCATAGCTGGTACTTAAGTTCTGTGTTTTATATTTTGCAGGAAAGTTAAGACTTGGTAGAAGACAACTATGGATAGACCCTATTATTTCTTTTTCTTTTTTTTTAGATTTATTTATTTATTGATTGATTGATTGATTGATTGATTGATTGATGGATGGCTGTGTTGGGTCTTCGTTTCTGTGCGAGGGCTTTCTCTAGTTGCGGCAAGCGGGGGCCACCCTTCATCGCGGTGCGCGGGCCTCTCACTGTCTCGGCCTCTCTTGTTGCGGAGCACAGGCTCCAGACGCGCAGGCTCAGTAATTGTGGCTCACGGGCCTAGTTGCTCTGCGGCATGTGGGATCTTCCCAGACCAGGGCTCGAACCCGTGTCCCCTGCATTAGCAGGCAGATTCTCAACCACTGCGCCACCAGGGAAGCCCCAACCCTATTATTTCTTTAATGCAATTTAATTTCTACAACCATGTATTGTTCCGCTATTCTACCTAATAATAATGATGAGAGTTATAGTTATTAATTATTCTGGAATATGTATCGGAATTATGAAACCATTTTGTGTTCTCAAGTTTTGGATAGTGAGACTTGGATTGACTTCTCAATTAACAGCACAATCGTGGGAAAAGGTGTGTACAGGAGAAAAACATTTCTAACTGTCGGGTTGCTAAATAAATGAAACAAAAGTGAGGTGCAAAATACAAGCACTACCTTTCTCCTTGGGTCAGACATTTGGGGTTACCAACGTTCTAGCGTTCCGACAGGTAGTATTTTCACCGTAGGTTAGTTAGCTTTTAAGGAGTCAAAAGGAAATCGTCTACGCCCTTACGTTGATATGACCGTCTCGTATACCCTATCTGGTGGACTTCTAGAATGGGACTGATTACTTTAAAATTTCTTCCTTTAAGGTGGGGATTATGGAAGTGTGGGTCAAGGCCGGGTGTGGTGGGAAGAGGCGAGACCTATTTGCCCTCTTCTGGGGTGCAGCCGGCCGCCGCCCCTGTGACTCCCACGTGGCAGGTCCCGAAAGCGCAGCGCAGGCGGGGGGCGGGGCCGCAGAGCCCTCCCTCTCAGCTCTCCGGCCCTACCCTCCGGCCTGCGAGGCGCCCGTTCGGTCCTCCACCGCCAGGGGGCGGGCGCGGCTTCCCGGCGGCGGGGCCCATTGGCCGCGGCGGGGAAGCGAGGGAGGCGGCCCAGCGGCTAGCTGGCTTCCTCTTGGCCACTCGCGGGGGTGAGGGGAAGCCGTAGGAACCCGGGAGGAAGCGGAGGAGCGAGCGGGAGGCGGCGGTGGCTCCTGTCGGCCTCCGGCAAAACTGACCGCAGGGAGGCCGGAAAGCGGGCGCGAGCGGCGGAGAGGCGGGCTGGAGGCCGGTGAGACGCACGGGGAGGCGGACGGAGCCGCGGCCGAGGGCGGGGAGGATGGAGGGAGGCTGGGGGCAGCCGGGCACCCACTTTCACCTTCATCCTGTGGTCACCCCGCGACCGCCGGCCCGGGGTGTGCCCGGGCGTGCTCGGGTCGTCGTGGCGCGTCCCACCGAGGGCAGGGCGCAGCAGGACCAGGGCACCAGAGCGTGGTTGGCCGGGGGTCCGGGCTGCCGCCCCCGCGCGGGCATCCCCAGTACGGTGGCCAGCCCTCTGGCTCCGCGGAGGGCGGGGCGGCCACTGCACCTGGCGCTCCGGCCTGTAACTGGCACCTGGGGCGCGCGTCCGGCCCGGGGGGTCTCCCGCTCGGGTCGGAAATGGGGGCCGAGTGCTCTAAAGAGGCGGCGATGGAGTTGTAGGTTGCATTTGAACTCTGAGGAGGGCGGTCTTGGCTCACTTGTAAAGTTTTAGTGTCTTCTAAGTTGGAAGTACTTTTTATTTTTAAAACCTATTTCGGCCCATTGGCATTCGGTGTCATTGATGGATGTGCTGTTCGTTCCTTTTTTTCTTTTTATTTCTTTTTCTTGTTTTTTCCCCATTTGTTTGCCGCCGTCCTCAGTTTCTACCATATGTTACGATTTGTGACCCTAGATCTAAATAATGAGTGTTGGACTGACGTTTGAGATTAAGATCTCCAGCTGTAATTTTTTGTGTTTTCATCATCCTCTACCTTTTGCTTTTTAAAATTTCGTGTCATACAAAACTATTTAATTGACAGAACCTTTTCTTTGTTTCTTTTTATTTGGCCGAAAAGAATATGAATACAATGATCCTAGATATTAGATTGCTTGCTAGGCACTGTGTCACGTGCTTTCATATGCACATTTATTTCTTACAACCCATAGAGTAGGTCCGTTTGTGTATCTTTCCCAATTTTACTGAGAAATTATGAACTCCCATAGACGTTACGTAGAGGTTGATGCTGACAGTAGATCCCAGACCCCTTGAACTCTTAACCACCTTTCAGGACTAATGGTATGCTGTCAAATTTTACAATTTTACATTAAGGGAAACCTTAATGTTATTCATATAGTGCATCATTGAGTACAAAGGGATCTCCATTTAATTTAGAACATACAAGTTACTAACTCATGCCATTCAGCAAGAGATTGGCAGAATCAGCATCCGGGTTGGTCATATCATTAACTGTCTCTTTTTAAAGGCTGCCAGTCTCTTGAGTTCTCTGGCAGTTTACTAATTAAATCACAGGGGTTTTTTTTCCAGTGTATACAGGTGTGAGAAGCTTTGTTTCACAGATTGTGTGTAATGTTTTCTCGGCTCATTAAAGACTAGCATTTCTTGATAGTAAGAAATAAAACGAGTTTCATGCAGTGATTCTCAACCTGGGGATCTCTCAGAATCACCCATAAATGAGGCTTTTTAAAAAGGACGCGGTCAGCCCCCCCCCCGCACCCCCCGGCCGCCCCCAAATCCCCAATGGAGGGGGCTTCTGTTTAAAAGGGAGTCAAAATAAGACTGAGCACCACTGGGTTAAAGTGACTTTTTAAATAAACCTAATATATGTTACAATTAAAAAAGAATTACTAACTAATCTTTTCATAATTAAAGAAGATACATTAAAAAGGGAAAAGTCACTGGAGAGAGGGTCAAAGGACAAAGAGATTGTTGAATGGTGAAAAGTAGTCCCTGTGGGGAATCATAAGAATGTTATTTTTTTTTTTACCATATATTTTAGGTCTTAAATGGACAGTCTCAGTATTCAACAATTTTTACATTCATTTAGACATATGAGAGTGCCTATATGTGCCAGTAATTATAGGTAAGGTGGATACTGTGTGAATAAGGCAGCCTAGGCCCTCACAAAGCTATTGGGTCGGCCAAAAAGTTCGTTCGGGTTTTTCCATAACATCTTATGGAACTTTAAAAGGTTTTGTGAATTTTATTCCGCTCCTAAAACTTTAAAAGGTTTTGTGAATTTTATTCTGCTCCTAAAATAGAGCCAGCTGATGTTCTCTCAGAGGAGGAAATTGTATTCCACTGCCTCTAAATTTCCACAGTTTACCCCATCAGTATTCTTTCATTGTCTCCTTCATCGGCCTGTTCGTTTGATTCAAGCTATTTTATTACTTACATCTGCCTTATTTATAATCTAATTAATTTTCATCTGTTCATTATTTTTCTAGTCTCTGGTGAGTTTTTAAATTTCCTTTAAAAACTAAATTTAATCCACATAACATAAAATTTACCATTTTAAGTGTACAATTCAGTGACATTTAGTGCATTCATAGTATTGTGCAGTCACCACTTCTGTTTAGTTCTACAACGTTTTCATCACCCTAAAAGGGAACCTCATGTTGGTGAGGTTACTCACCATTCCCCAACCTTTGGCAACCACTAGTCTGCTTTCTCTGTCTACAGATTTATCTATTCTGAATATTCCATGTAAATGGAGTCATAAAATAGGTGATCTTTTGTGTCTAGCTTCTTTCACTTAACATTATGTTTTAGAGGTTCATTCATGTTGTAGCCTGTATGAGTACTTCGTTCCTTTTTATGGCTGAATAATATTCCATGTATAGACACATATTACATTTTGTTTAGTCATTCATCCATTGATGGATCCTGGTGGGTTTTTGTGTGCTAGTGAGAAAAAGTTATGTGGACGTCTGTAGCTATGAGTCTGCATTAATTTTCATCATAAGTTCTGCATGGCTTGTTTAGATAGTATCATGGTTATCAGGGGTACTACTTGACTCTCCATACCATTCAGCATCTGCAGTTAGGTGATCATTAAATGTGTATTGAAGGACCTGTGGTCAACAAAAAAATGAATTTTTAAATTGGTTCAGAAAACTTTACACTAGAATCTTCTTACTACCAGTTCTTTGCAAATGGCTCACTTGCATCTCCAGGGCCCTTGGGCAGGTGGAGCCACTCTGCTCCTCCATTTCTTCACATAAAAAGTTTGACTGACAGAATTATGTCTGCCCTGGTGCAGTGAAATTCTACAGACTACTTAAAGACCGTATAAATGAAGTGAATGTATAGGGGAATTCTAAAACATTCAGAATAGGAACCTGTAACATCCCATCTGATGTAATGTAAAATATTATAGTTACATGAGGAGATGAAGATAGTTTACTACTTACACTCTCCTGTAAATTTGTGCCTTTCTCTCATCTCTTTTTGTAGCGATTTGTGAACTAGACACTTCTTTATCCTGCTTATGTTCAACTTATAGTTAACATGTAGTTTTATCTTTGCTGTTGTACTCGATAATGTCTGTTTCTCCCTCCCTCCCTTTCTTTCTTTCCATCTACCCATTCATCCATCTTTCTTTCTCTTCTTGGATGGTATAGTGTAGGATTAAAGTAGGTTACATTACAGCTGTTTAATTAACAGTTGTGGAGCTCTGAAGGAGCAGACAGAACAAAATGTCATTTTGTCTTGTTTTCTGTTTTTGGTATGTCTGTACTCTCAGTTACAGAAATCTGATCCCCATTTCATTTCTTCAACTGGATTATGACTTTTTAAGCAAAATTCTGCTTTGGTAGAGAGGAAACTGCCAAGAAAATATTGGGACAGTTTTAATTTTACACTCTGTTGTAACCATTGCAAACAGGAGTTCTCTTTGCTCTGTTCCTCAGCACATTATTTCCAGATTTATTCACTGCCCACCTCTCCCTCCTCACCCCCGCAGGAGACCTGGCCCAGAGTCAGGTTGATTTCCATTCATCGTTAAGGAAAGAATGAAGATTCCTGTCCTGTGAATTTTACCTTTGGGCTTTTTTGGCCTAGATCTGACTTACTCCCCACCACTACCCTAGACGTCTCTGTGTGTTTGGATTGGTGTACTGTTGGGCTGAAGTTCTCACGTCTAAGCTGGAATGAGGGTCACCTGGGGAGTTTAGTAACCGTACAGGAGTTTTAATCCTCACTCCACAGGATTCTGGGCTCAGGAGTTTGCCTCGTAAAAAGCCCACTGGTAATTTTGGTGCCCATGGTGTGTGTTATTTTATAGTTAGGGATTCAAAGAACCAGATACGATGTTTCACTGAATCTAAGATCTTTGTAAGGTACACCATTATTTTATTATTTTTAACCACAAAAATGTGGCTGTGAGCCTCATCCTGATTTAAAACTTGTTAAAATAAGGGAAGTAGTGTGTATCTTGGAATCAAAATACAGAGTGTTAGGTACCTGAGGAACTACAAGCTCCTCTTGTTATGGTAAAGGGTTATTACGAAGCTATGGGATAAAAGAATTATAATGTAACAATTCTTTAGATCTTTTACTTTGTAAAATTTGTTTATAATAGAG
Source organism: Eubalaena glacialis (assembly GCF_028564815.1). Classification (NCBI taxonomy): domain Eukaryota; kingdom Metazoa; phylum Chordata; class Mammalia; order Artiodactyla; family Balaenidae; genus Eubalaena; species Eubalaena glacialis. The sequence continues at coordinate 99,394,809 of NC_083723.1, read as the reverse complement.
TTTAATATGTGATGCCTCTACTTGACATATGTTTGTAACGAAGATTATACTGATGACTTTGTTTTAAAATGCAAGGTAGCTGGATCATAGGGTGTAATGCACTCCAGTTTGGCCCCGTATTATTTTCATCCTACCCATTTCCAGTCTTTCACATGTTGGTGTTTCAGATCAGGTAAGAAGTCTTACTTTTAAGCTTCTGTGTACGTTAGCGATTTCCATTTTGTAATCACAGTCCTTTAAAATATTTACTTAATGTCACGTTGACATTATTGTGGCTTGATCATTTGATTTCTTTTTTTTCACTTTTTTTCTGTTAGAGAGTTCATAGCCCTCATTAATGCCAGCTAGCCGGTTATATGCATATACACCAGCCACCTACTGCCCTATAATGAGTAGTTTTAGGATATTGTGGTGGTAATTGGCATCAGCACCAAGTCTGGGTCAGAGTAAACCTGAACTTTGCTTGCCAACTTAAATAGAAACACCATGGTGACACATTGGGTCCTGAATGAGAGAATATCTGTAGATTAGGACACATCTTTCCTCATCAATGAGAATTCATTGAAGAGCAACCCCTCCTGCTATGGTGTTTCCTTAGTGACATCATTTTGGCAAACGAAATATTTTTGTCAGGAGAAACCTGCTTAACTATGTTAGATTTGGGATGGGGAAAGCTGAATACGTGTCCATTTAGTTTCTAATTACTTGAAGTATTGGTATTTACAGAAAACATGGTTAAATGCCTGTTGATCAACTGAAATATTTCAGAAATCTAATACCAAATTTCTGAAGAGGAAAGACTGTAGGTCTCTAGCAAATTCACATCACAGTGGTGGAAGGAGTTGTCGTCTGGAGTTCTCAGTGTAGGGTGAACACTGTTGCAATAGTTCTGCTCTTAGAGGGTAGTGTGCATGGGGTCTGGCAGGCTTGATTACTTCTCCCTGCACTAGTCACTGGGGCTAAGTCAGGACAGGCAGGGCACTTGCATGATGAGCAGGGCTCTTTGCTAACTGGTTTTTAACTCGGGGGACAGGCTGGGATGACAGTTATGGTTTGTCGTGTCTCATTCTTAAGAGAATGAAGTTTTACCCAGCTGCTGCAGAACAGATGGAAGTTTTCTGAAGTGTTACTCTCTCCAGGCACTGCCAGGAGAAGCAGATAAAAACAAAGGATAGCAAATTATGCTGGGTAGACAGACTGTGGAGGAAAGCTAAGTGCACCCAGAACATTTTGCGGGGAAGGGTGGGGTGCCTTCTGGTTCAGTTGTGCTTTTCCACAGTATGCTTTTAATTCTGTTTCTGAGGCCCAGTTAGATATTAATCCTCTTTTTAATGTAATTTCAATGTGATGCTATTGTATTAAGAAAATAAGTAAAGCCATATGATATTAGTTCAGAAAACTTATAAACCCAGGATTAGATCATTCGTATCCCTCTCTTCTTAAGGTTTTCAATAGAACATTAACGTTTTCTTCTAAAAGATTTATTTATTGGTTCTATAGAGCCATTGTTTAGAAGTTTTTGGTCTGTTGCTCTGAAGTCTCACCTTTTTGAAGGCAATTTTGCAGGAGATTGGATACATTTACATTTTCCTCAGTGATCTTTGGAAAAAGTGAATATATTCTTGGCATTATAGAATTATACAGATCTCCTCCTTTCTTTCCCAAATACTTTGTTTTTAGCTCCTTTGCTTTTTATTTATTTATTTTTTCTTCTAGTCAAAATCTAAGATTAGTTTAGTCATTTAAAAACCTGGGATACTTTTCTAGTTGTTATGTAGACATGGAAAAATTTCCCTTTCACCATATAGAGTCATACACTTTTAAGTGTCTGACACATGTGTGTTAAAATGGTAGATTTTTAAAACATCCATTCTCTAGGATTCTATATCAGAGTCTCCTACTAGAACTAAAATACTGTTAAGGTAGTAATTGGATTTTTTTTCTGTTGCTTAACAGAAAACACCAAATTCTGTTAAATTCACAATATTTATAACACAGTGATAGCAGCTCACATATCATACTGAGTGTTTGAATGTTAAGATTCTTTCAAATGAATGCAGTCTTCTCACCCTCTTCATTTCGTTATTTCAGAAATGTATCCCTCCTGGTGAAGATGTGTGCATAGTGGCATCTGGAAGAGATGGGTACTTGATAGCAGTCTGCACCTACTATAGTGACAGCTTTCTATTAAAGCAAAGGTTTCTTAAAACTAAATATTTGGAATTTTAAAAACTGATCAAACATCAGATGCACAGTTACCCGTCCCCCCTTCTCCCTTTTTAAGCCCATCACAAAAATAATCACTTTTAAACACTTAAGAAAACAGTTAAGATCTCGTCACCATCATTTTACAGTTAATGAAATGGGATATAATAAGATTAATTTTCCCTGTTTTTTTTTAATGTCTCTTGGGATCGTTTGGAAAACATTCCTAGATTTATTCCCATCTTTGCTGTAGGTGGACAGCTTCATCTGTAGGAAGGGAAGGACTTCTTTTCTTTTGAAGAGGATCCATTATGTTGCTTCTCACGGAGTATATGCTTCTTCCATGAAGAGCAGTTGATTATGAAAATGTATGGTGAACACGTATAGAACACAGAATTCAGCGTTGTCTGATTTGTCCTACTTCTGTACTAGTACTTCTAAGAGGACCCATAGAAGCCTTATGGGAATTGTATATCCCACAAATAGCCCAGCAAGAAATGTTGGAATATTAGAGCACGGTCAGGAAAGTTTTTTATTCCTCTATTTTAAAAGTTTTTAAAATTTAAATTCATTTTTTATTCCTTTACCTCAGGTTGGCAAATTGTGACCTGTGGGTCCACATGGGTCACAAACCAAGACTGGCTTTTATATTTTTAAGTGGTTGGAAAGAAAAAATCAAAAGAAGAATAATATTTTGTAATGTGAAAATTTTATGAAATTCAAATTTCAGTGTGCATAAGTAAAGTTTTATTATAACACAACTGGGCCCATTTGTTTCCATATTGTGTATGGCTGCTTTTCAGTTACGACTGCAGAGCAGAGTAGTTTGAATAGAGACTATATGGTACACAAAGCTAAAGCATTTACTGTCTGGCCCTTTTACAGAAAGTTGCCAACACTTGCTCTATTTTATTTACATAAATGCAGGTATTTTTTGCAAATAGTTTTCTTTAAATACCATACTTTTGTTTGTAAGCATAACATTAGAAGAACTTACCCTTGTGACTTTTAGCTGCAGTATTCTTTTGATTTCAGTATTATGTCATTTTCCTCTTTAACTGCTCTGGGACTGAAAATTTAGTCTCTTACATTTTGATCTTGAGGGGGTCTGGGTTCTCCAGAGAAATAGAACCAATAGGAGACCGTCTGTCTGTCTTTCTGTCTGTCTATCTATCTATCTGAGATAGATAACTATCAGAAGGAATCAGCTCATGCAGTTGTGGAGGCTGAGAAGTCCCAGGGTCTGCAGTCGGCAGGCGGGAGTCCACAGGCCTGAGAGCTGGGAGAAGTCAGTGATGTAAGTTTCAGTCCAAGTCCGAAGGCAGGTGAAGACCAATGGCCCAGCTTGAAGACAGTAGGCAGAAAGAGCAAATGCTGCCCTACTCAGCCTTTTTTGTTCTAGTCAGGTCTCCCAACGGATTGGACAAGGCTCTCGCTTGGGGAAGGCAAACTGCTTTACTCAGATGTTAATCTCATCCAATAAGACCCTCACAGACACACCCAGAATGTTTAACAAAGTACAGTATCTGGGCACCCAGTGGCCCAGTGGAGTTGACACACATAAATTAGCCATCACAGGGCCTAAATGTACTTTGATTCTATTTGCTTGCACTTTTACCTTTTTTTTTTTTCCCTTAGTCCTCTTGAAAAGCCCTAGTTCATATGAATATTAGAATCGTCTGTTGACTGTCAGTTGATTCATTTAAAATTGCTGTCCGGGAGGAAAAATTTTCCTCTACCCTTCTAGGTTCCTCTGCCTGGTCTAAAAATTAAATTAACATGAAACAGATTAACAGAAAATCAATAGTTCAATAACATGTATACATGGGGGAGACCCAGGAAAACTGAGTCCTTAAATACTATCTTCCGCTAAAGACAAAAGAGGAGGGATGTAGGGGGTAGTGGTTTGGGACTTCAAAGGGGAGGAAGGCAATTCACATGGAGATGGAAAAGCAGATGTTTGGTAAATGTTTGCTGGGTCTTGCAGTGGCAATGGGACACCTAGAGGAATTTCAACGAACAGATTTGCTAGGTTCCTCCCTATCTACACACATGTAGTTCATACTACAGTTATCCGTGGTGATAGTTCCCTTCCTATTATAGACCCTCTATAAATTCTTTAGGCAGCTAAGGGGGAAGGTCAAAGAGTCTTTTGGGCCTTGACTGTTTCCAGCTCGAAATAATTAACACACCAAAGAGACATTTTGGGTTGCAAATTTTGTTTCCTTACATTGCCTTTTGGCCAGCACTGAGTTAAAAGTGGATTGAATGGAGTGATAGTTTTTTTATATTTTTGGAGTATAATTGGTAGTATTTTCTTCTGGCTTAATTAAGTGATCATTGTTTGTTAATATTAAATGTATCAGTGAGTGTGTCTGTATACTTCATTTTCCTTTGTCCTGTCTGTCTTGGACGAGTGTTCTTTTTTTTCTTTTTTTCTTTTTTTAAATATCTGTGTCCTTTAATGGCAGTAATACAATTATTGGATTAAGAGACCACAGGAGGAAGGGCAGGGACGTTTCTGGAAGACAGATATGGAGTACTTTTAAAAAGGGGGCGGAGTAGAGTCATGCAACGATCATTGTAAAAATATAGTACGTTATATACATATTTGCACCATCAACTTTCAACTCTGAAATAGTATTTACGCTTTTGTTACAATCCTGGTTAGAGAACAGTTTTTCTTTCAAAGCTCGGCCTGATGGCAAATGAAAATTTCGGGTGAATTCATAGTCCCATGAGGTTCTTAGGCTGCCTATTCCAAGAGGAGGGTTCCAGCTTCTATTTCATCCACAGATTTCAGTATTAAAAAAGTATTTAAATTTGCTTTTACAAAAGAAAATTCTCAAAGGAGGGAAAAAAAAAACCCAACCATGGCCACGCTGTGTATTCTTTCTTATTTTACAAACACTAAGGGCTGAAGCCCTCTGCTTCAAGGCCAACACTGGTGGCTGAAGAAAAATCTCACTAATGATTGTTTAAAACAAAACAAAACAAAGCAAAAAGACACAAAGACAAACCAAACCGACCTGATCATGGCGCACTGACCCTGTGGGGCTGCCTCTCCCGCCCTTGCTTCTGACGCCAAACTCAATGACTGTTTCTTTTCTGGGGGAGGGCGTTTGGTATAGAACCCTCTTTAACCTCCTACCCCAAGGAGGTGGGAGGGGGAACCCTTTGGCTGGGACACCATGTTTCCTCATTATTAGCAAGAAAGAGTCAGGGCCCTTAAGCGAGGTGGTTGAGATGGTGGGATGAGGAGGAAAAAGGCAGGAGACAGCCGGCAAGTACCGACACACAGGCGGGAAGGAGCCCTGGCCGCACAGGCCTCGCCCAGTTCCCCTCAGGCCACGTCCACGGGGTGGGCCTCCTCTGGGGCTCTGTGGACAGGATGGGGCCTCAGCCAGGGCCCTGGGGGAGGTGGGGGAGCCCGGGCAGGCATCTCTGCGCCCTTCCTGGCTCAGCCGGATGAGGAGAGCAGGACATAGGCTTTGGGTTCCATGCCCCCTACCCACAGTGGGGACTGAACGAGTGTTCTAACACACATGCTTAGTCATTTTGACAACCCGTCAGAGCCCTAGAGTGGCTAGTTGGCAGCAGGGATTAGCAATTCCCAGAGCCATTTGCAAAAGCCAGATTGATTGACATGGAATTTTGTCGGGAAGCTTCTTAGAGCATGGCAGGGAGCTGCTGGGAAGTGGAAGGGAAATGGAATTGTTTATAGTATCAGCTTCTTACTTTCCCTTCATATGACCTTGGACAAATCCCTTGACCTCATCTATAATGCCATAGGGCTGTTGGGAAGATTACATAAAATAAGAATGTGTGTGACTTACTCTGCTGTTTGCATTATTTCCTAGTTTTTGTTAAATGGCAAGACCTTCCCCTCCTGGTGAATAATTGTTTTTATGGCTTATTTTGTTGATATAGAATGGGCCCTTCTAATTTACCTGATGTAGCTGGAGTCCACTTCTCAAGGAAAGAATGAAAGTATCACTTGACCTGTGTTTTTATCTATTGTCCTGAAGTTGATTGATTCTAGGGCAATGCCTGTTTATTCAGGCCTGAATTTAACAAAACTTCATGAATTAGACCAACGTAGACAGTTGAGCTAAAGGAAATGTTTAAATTATAAGAAATTCGAAGAAATCCAGTATGTCGATCCGAGATCCTAATTCAGGTTTTCTCTTTCAATCCAGGTTACTTACTTAATTAGCGTTTATCCAGAATGGTGTTTCCTTGCTCAGGGCAGCATGATGGCCCTGCTTGCAGTGGGCTCTGATGATTGTGCACTTTACATGTTACAACCTGATCTGGCTCAGTCATTGATCTATAAAACACTGAAACTTATTGTTTTGACCTAGACTACACTTTTGGGGGGAAAATGTATTTCACAAATGTGCTATTAGGGTTTTTGTTTATTTGTTTGTTTTTTAATCTGTCTTAAAAATACTCTCCTCCTACCACCCATATTCTTATTTTGGAAATGGCTCTAATTTCTGTATCTCTACTTTTTAATGAACATATAAGAACAGTTATAAACTTTTCACCTGTTGCCTCTGAATGAAAGGGCTCTGAATTTCTAGCAGAGACCTTTTTCCTCCTTTTATTGTTGTGTTCATTTTCTCTGGACCTTTTCTACCTCCCCTTGATTGTTGGAGGTTCATTTTGAGGTATATACCAGGCTCCATTAAGGTATTACTTCCCCCCGTCCCCCAAGATGATTCTATGTAAAGATTTTCTTTGTTTTTAATGTCCTCCTAAGAAGACAAGTTAGGAATGATTTGGAATTAGCATATTGTAAACAGATGCTCCTTGATTTGCTCTCAAATGTATTCAATACTCTTATGCCGATTTACACTCTTGAATCATTAATTTGCTTCTTAAGCAAACTAATTAAAAATGTGTCGTGGCTGAGATTTGATGAGATTTTAATTTAGAGATTTTATTAAATGTTATCCTCTGAGAAATTTAATGGAAAACATGGATTTGGCTAGACCACTGTAGTTGCTTATATTGTGGTCTTACTAGTGTTAAGTTTAGAAGCAGGCTGGTTAGGCCGTCCAAACAAGGGGTAGGTACGTGAGGCAGTGATTGGAATTGTACAGGTGTGACCTCCTTGGCAGGTAATGGAAACAGTGAAGTAGAACATCAGGTGTCTGCTCAACTGCTTATCACTCTTCCAAAAAAAATTATCGCAGGCCGCATTCACATAAGAGTGATGTTATTTTGGAGTGTTAGCTGGGAGGAAAGGCGTATATGTGTGTTTTGAACATAATATTCAATCTTGCTGGAAGTCAAAAGAGGATTTATAACTCGTTAGGGTTTTCATTTGAGAAGCCAAGATTTTTTTTCTCTGCTTTTATGTGGTAACTTGTGGATACTTCAGTATCTCTTGTTTCCTTTTAGCATTTTCCTGGCCTGTGGCTAAGTAACAGTGACTTTTCCTATCATGTGGAAGGTGTTCAGATAACGAACAAAGGAAATCAGTAATGCTCAGTTCAGTACTAGTATAAATATAAATGCTGATATTTTCTTCAGGGTAGATAGAGCAGAAGGAAGGGAGTTCCCATGAGAACATTGGTCCTTTTAGATGCTCACCACCTCCACCCCCGATAATTCCTTATTGGTGAATAAGAAAACTGCATGTCTCACTGCCTTTCAGTGTCCTTCAGGAGTCTGCCATTGCTTTTATTTGAATCATTCTGTGCGTTACTAGATCAGACATCAACATTGAAACATCAGTACTAAAATACAGTCTAAAATAAAGAAATACATATTTTTGATTGATGCAATTCATTAATCGAAATTTTCTTTTGAATACCTTTCCTGTACAGTAGATTGAGTAGACTGTGGAAGCTGTCTAGCTGAACTCGAGCACGAATTTCCTATCAAACTCGTATACTTGCTTTCGCATTTTCTTTTTAAAATTTCACCTATCTAGAGTTATTTCTTAGGGGGGAACACACAAACATGTACGCAGATTTTTTTTCCAGTATCTATTTCTTGTTATTATTAGAATAATATCAGATTACAGTTTCTTCATTTGATGTATAACATACACTGTCAATAATGATAATTGCTGGAATATTTAAAATTGCAATTCTATAGGTCTGAATATGTTCTTTCACAAACTTAAATTGAAAACATGAAGAGGAAGAGGACCCCTGGTATTAAGATAAGGTGCTTTTCCTATAAGTGCTTATCATAGTGACACCTGAATTGTGTCATACTAAAAATGAAATGGCATCATATACTGGAGTGAGCCCTAGAGCAGGAGCCAGCAGACCTAAATCCTCACCCCATTTCTGCAAGTAATTTGTTCCCTGACTAGATAAGCAGCTTAACCTCTTTGGACCTCAACTGAAAACTGGTGGTTTGGAACTAAATATCAAAAGTTTGTTACAGATGCATAATCACTGAGAACAGTAAGGCATCATTCTGTCCGTGCTTGATGACAAGTTTTCCCTCCATCCTTCAGTTAGGGAGCAGGGGACAGAGCAGTTTTAGACACACCCTCCTCTCCGGAGCTTTTGTGGCCCAGTGGAAGGAGACAGGCCCAGTGCTAAGAGCTTTTTCATTAAATGTTAATATTGGTAGAATACTTAGAAATGTCATGACATTTACTTAATTAGTGTAATATATACACTCCAAATCAAACTCAATCTAGGGAGGAATGCTCATTCTAGACCTAATGATGTTTGCCTTTTCTTTTGATTTTAGGAGCTTATTTAATGAAAAGTGCCATAGACTGAAAAACCAAACATGAGGGTAGCAGGTAAGATACTTAATTCGGTAGAAGTAATTTTGCTTTTTGTATAACCTGTTTGTTTAGTAATGACTGAATGAGAGGGTAAATAATCATTTTCTATGTTGAGTGTGACTGAATATAACAAACTAAATCATTATTTAGCCTTTTTACTTTTTTAGGTAGTTGGCAAATCATAAATTGGACATTTAGTGGGTTCTACATAAGTTTTTTGGGGACACTTCTGTTGAAATTATTTATGCTAAATATTTTAAGTTACGGTTTTTAATGTTTACATCCTTATACATTAAGCTTATTTGCCTAACAACATATAAATATAAATATATATATGTATAATGTTCATATAAAGAACGATTTTGACAACTTAGGGAGGCTGATTTTTGTTTTTGCTAAGTTCTAGCTTGTTGAGAAAAATGAATTGTGAAGTTTAAAAGCTTAAATCTTTCCTATGTGTGTACATAAATTAAAACTAGTGTATGTGAAGAATTCAGTAAAATGTGTTTTGCGTAAATGACTGTTGTATTTGCTAGGTCGGGTTTAGCCTGCATAAGTGAGGTTATGTGTAAGGACATCTGTTTCTTAGGCAGCATACTGAGGAAATTAAAAAATACCATTTGGTGTTCATAGTATTAAGGTAGTTACCTTTATCAAAAGACAGATCCATAAATAACAGGAGAGGCTGAGACCTCTTCCTACCTATAGTGAAAACAAGTGTGATCCCTCCACCCTGCCCCTCTAGCACAGCCACTGTGTAGAAGAAATGCATACTTTACATAGAAATTTCTACTAAGTAGTGTGTATCCATCATAGGAGACAGCTTGTCATTTCTCAAAATCAAGATAGTCATTCTTTTAATTATCATCTCACCAGTAAAAAAATATTCTTATGGGAGCGTCTCTAAAAGTATGGTTCTAAAAGTACGTTACTTAATTAAGCATGGTGACTTGAAATAAAGCAAGTTTCTCTTTCTCATGTAATTCTACATTCATTCTAGTTGAAATTAACTTTGTCATCTAATCCATTTCTCTGATTTTGACGATTAATACCAAGGTTAATTGATGAGTAATTATTCACTGAGTGCTGATGTTATATTTGACACTGTTCCTAGTATAGGTCTCAAGGGGACTGCCTTTAATGAAGGAATAAGGAAGATTAGCTGTTAGTTTATTGCTTGTAGACTAATTAGTCTCTTCTAATTAAAAAAAAAAATCCTGGTTGCTTTGAAATATCCTTATAGCCATTATTCTTACAGTGAGGCATTAATATCTCAAGTTTATGCTTTTTAGTTTGTGAAAAATAGGGACACACTCAGATTAGTACAGTCCATGGCTGGAAGTAGGAGGGAATCTCATGGATGGAATGGGAACTGTGGTGTGCTGTGGGTAGGCCCCTCCCAGTCCAGAAGTGGATGGTGACAGCTCTGGAGGAGCCCCTCTGCAACAGGAGGTCCAGAACTCTACCGTGACGGAGGCTCTGCTGGTCTTCGCCCGCCTGCCCCTCTCAGGGACCTTCTGCTTGTTCTGTCACCAGTTAGTTTCTCCATCTCTAAATTCTCTGTTTCTTAGAGCTTTTGTGTCTTCCTACTTCCTTTGATGGTTTCTTATAATTGAATAGGTCTTGGTTTAAAACTAAATTCTGCTGCTAACTAGTTATGTGACCTTAGGCAAGTGATCTAAATTTTTGACCTTGTTTTCCTTATTTGTAAAATGAAAATAGTATCTTGAAAGGCTGTGCAAATGAGGTTGTGCTAATAAGGCACTTAGATCTGTAGTAGGCACTCATTAAATGGTGTGTGTATATTTTATATATATGTATGTATATGTAAATATGATGTATATAGTTTAGTGTAGGCTTAGGTTTAGCTTGGTATTGAATTTAGTCCAGAACTTTCGTATATTATAAACTTGGTATCTTAATCATTGTAATATTTCAGTCTTGAACAACGAAGGTTTGGTATATCTGCTTTAAGGGACAGGGAAAGATTATTTGCACACGCCCATGATTGCTAGAAAATGACATGTTAAGACTGTTATGTGACGTATAGTCTTCCAGCCCTTGGTCTTAAATGATCCAGAAGGAATATGCCACCTGTTAACCCTTCATCTATTTGGCAAACACTTGTTGAGAGTATTACTATGTATCAATACAAGGCACTCTACTAGATCCTGTGGGGGAAGAGTTCAAAGACTAATGGAATTTTACTCTCTTACGTGCTAAAAATGTAGATGACTTGTAGTCACTCTTTTTTTCTTTTTTCTTTTTATTCAAACAGAAAGTCACAGAAATTATAATCATGCTCATCAGTTCACTCAGTCCCATGTAATTAATTTTTTTTTCATCTTGATCTTTTGTTAGCACTTTTATGAATTCATCAGTTTTCCATTAGAGTTCTGAAAATGCTTATTCATTCAGTTCAGCAGTATAGTCAGTTACCAGAAACCTGTACTTGTCAGAGTCTTTTCCATGAAAACAGGAGGCAGTTTTGGAAGGGGGAGAAGGAACAAAACAGGAGGCGGGGTGGGAATTGATTGGTTTAGTAGTTAGGCTTCCTCCTTGCCATCTCATTTCTATTATTTATACAGCATTTCTAAATAAAAATGAGTAGCTCTGAGAATCTTCTGCTTCTCAGCATCGCCAGCCCTTCTGAGCATCACCAGTTCATTCGTTTCCCTTCCCCGTAAGGATGCAGTCCCAGTCTCTAGGTTTATGAAATTAGGATGAACGCAGTTCTTTTTTACTCTTCCTTATCCAGTAAGTTGAGTTTTGGTAGTTTCCCTGAAGAATGTGGTAATTTGATGGTAGTGGAGAACCGTACAAAGCACTGGGCTCTGTCAGGATCCCTGGATTCCTGTCCTTGTGCTGCCGCTAAGATATCTGTAATCTTGGGCAGTTGCCTCACTTGTGGGCTTTTGTTTCCTTAAGGATAGTGAAATGACTGCTGATCTTTTAGATCAGTATAAATTAAACTTTTGGTAAGAGAGGGGAATGGAGATTATATAGGCAAATATCAATATTGTTTCTGAACAGCCTGATGAGATGGCTCTGATATTCTAAGAGTAAGAAGATAAATGTTTCTTTCCTGTCATTTTTCATGTCCTTTTGTATCTTGTACTTTTTCTTTTCTAGGTTTGCTTAGCTGTGGAGAAGAAAGACAAGTGATGATTCATATTAAGCAGTTAATTAGTTAGTAGCAGTGCTAATTATTTGTAAGGCACTCAGAAATAGTTAAACATATAAAAGTATGGAAGACTCAGAGTCTGTTCACAGAGCTTAACCATGTAACCATGTTAAATGTGATAGGTGCCGAATTAAGTCCTCCAGGAGTGGGGAAGGCGTGTCTTAAACTTTGGTATCAAGTATGAGGGGAGATATTTCGTTGTTCACCATACCAGGAGCACTTGTGTGCTTCAAGAGATATGTGGGTTGGTGAGGACAGTAAACCTGTTACATTTCACTTGAGAACTCCTTGCCGAGTGGAAATCCTGGTCTGTTGCCTTAGTATCTCTGGAAGGTTCAGTGTTTTTGTATCCTCTCTGTCTTGTATTGCCCTTTATCATTGAAAAGGATTGAGAATGTGTCATCCCACATACTTGGTGGTGGTGTTCCATTAACCTTGATACTTTTGTGTAGTCAGCCAGAAGTTGATAGCAGGTCATTTTTTTTCCATGAGAAAACTAAGCAGATGACTCAGGCAGTCCTGTGTCTAGGTTGCTAGGCAATCTCATAATTGTTTGATCAGAAAAATCAATCAAAATAGATTGTTGGTACAGTTTTTGTTGTAACTCAAGTAAAATTAAGATCCAGTAGATAAGAAGTAGATATTTGTTAGTCTTAAGAATTTTTTAAGTACACTTAACGTTTTTCATGGAAATGCATAACTAAAAATTCTGTGGGCCCATAAGCTCACGTTGAATTATTTCTGCCCTTTATCTAGGTGCTGCAAAGTTGGTGGTAGCTGTGGCAGTATTTTTACTGACATTCTATGTTATTTCTCAAGTATTTGAAATAAAAATGGATGCAAGTTTAGGAAATCTATTTGGTAAGTTTTATTTCTTTTTCCCTTTCTTAAATTTTATTTGTGATGAGATTGTCTTTAAATTTTTACCAGTTATCAACATTGAGTTACTCTGCTGTTTGGGCTGTCTAGAAAAGAAAATGAAATTATATTGGTAAGTGTGATTCATTGGAATATTCTAAAATATACAATAGAAAATCTTACAATTAATTCAATATAAAGCATGAATCTTCTATTCAACATTTTGAATATATTTAATGGGGCCTGTTTTATGCATGCCTAGGGACATTATTCATGGCATTCTAAATGCACATGCTAGAAGATATCACACCGTATTTGAGTTGGCTGCTTAAAAACTTGGAACCAAATCTAACCCTCAGTTAGCAAGTGATTAGGAGTCATGATAATGCATTTTAAATACCAGCCATAGAAATCCATCTTGCTTTCCTACCCTTATTTTCCTTCTGCACCATTTTTCCTTTTAGCAGTTTATTTGGTGCTATGTTGTAAATGTACCACTACAAGCTGCCTTAATTCAGTTTTAAACAAAATCTTTAAGTTGATAAAATAAGTTAACATTTGAAATGTTTGAATAAGCTTTGGCTGAGCGCTGTGTAAAGTATTAAAAAATAACTCATGAAAGGTCAGACTCTGAAACCTAGAAACAGTATTTTGACCTAGTAGGCAGAAATCAAATGAAACAACCTTGAGATCTCTGGAATAGTTGGTGAGGTTTGCTTTCCGTAAATTAATATAAGACCTAATACATTCCCTCTCACATCTAGTTTCAAGACTCCCTTAAACCAGTGTTTCTCAAACTTCGATGTCAAAGGAATCTCTAGGGAATCTTGATAAATGCAGATTCTGATTCAGTGTCTGGGATGGGGCCTGAGAGTCTGCATTTCTAACAAGATCCCAGGTGATGCTGATTTCCCATCCATGGACCATATACTGGGTATCAGGTTTTAGACAGTTCTGGCATGTAGTCCTCAATTTCTGTATATTTTCATTTCTGTACATTTTCAGGTGACTTTTCTTACAATGACTACTTAAAAGTACTTCCTTGTATTGCACTGAATTCTGCCTTTTATTCTCCCAAGTAATTTCAATCCACTGATCTTGCTTCTACCTGCTGGAGCTCTCTTCCACATTAATGATCTCTTAAATAGTTAAGTTGTGATTATTCTCCTCCATGCCATCTTTTTATAAGTTTTCATCTTATCAAGTTATAAAATCCTCCCTTTGAACCATTCTTCTTAATGCACTGGTTATTTTCCTCCTGTCAGTTTTTTGGCACCCATCTTAAAATGAAGTATCCAGGATCGAGCATAGAATAGTTGTTGCAAAGTGTAGTGAGAATTGTCTTGACTTCTCCTGGGCTGTGTGCTTCTGTTACTGCAAAGGGCCAGCCTGGCGTCCTTTGAGAGCACAGCTGGTTTCGGTTGAAGGATGGGGCACAAAAACATGGAAGGCATTGAGGACTTGTTCAGTGTTGCTGTGGAAACAATGTGCTGTAGCTAATTCTTCTAAGTAAGGTTGATGGTAAGGGAAGACAACTGTGGGGATGGTAGCTTGAGGCAGAAGTAAGTTGAACATTTTTTTCTTTTTTGAAGTAATAGAGAGGTTTTCACTTCTCTGTAGGCCTCGGGCAAAGAGTCAGTGAATTACAAGTCAATGGGAAGAGATTAAACAGAGAAAAAAGGATGATCCTGGAGAGAAGGGGGCCACGGGACCATTGGTACAAATGAACAATTACTTTGGGAAAAGGCCCACTGTTTTCAGAGAGAAGAGGTTGGGTGTGGGCACAGTGTTTCCCTGGTTTGGATCTTCATCTCTAGTCTGGATGGTTTATTTGGACATTACAGGGATGTTCTTGGGTCTATTTCTTGTCTTTGATATCTGCCTATGTCACCACTGCCAGAGCAATTCTCTTAAAACTCTTGAACCTTTAGTATTTCACTGGAGAGTAAAATCTGAACTCCCTGCTAGGATGGCACTCAGTCCCCAGCCTACCTCTGCCTTCCCCACCTGTACTCCCCCTCCCTTCCTGCCCTCCCTCCCCCCGCTGGCTGTGCCCACGTGCACGTGATCTACAGACACAAACCCTGTCCTGTCCTTTCCTACCTCAGCCTTTGTTCATGCTTCCTCACCCCGAACATCTTTCTCATCTCCCCTTCATCTGCTAATCCTTCTCATTTTTCAAAACTGCATAAATGCCCCTTCTTGGGAGAAATTGTATTTTAGTCTCCCTCTTTTCCCTGTTAGAATGTTTCTCCTTTTTCTGAACTGTCCTTTATAATGCATAGTACTTATATCTCAACTTGGCCTGATTTTATTCTGCCTTACATTATAGAATTTCTTTTATTCTTTTTCATGTATTCGGCCTCCCTTACTGGAGAACGAATGTTGAGAGCAATGATATCTTAGTGACTCACCTAGCATCTAGCGCTGGGTCCTGTACATAATAAATGCTGATTGAATGGAAAATGAATATAGGTAATTGAGGATTAGCATTTTTACATGGGGAGGAAGAGTATTTTCAAAGTGGGATTCATTTAAAGCTGTATTAGTTGACAAGCCACTGGTCGTCAGCTATGAACAAGCACTGAGCTACTTTAGGATAGTCGTCTTTCTTAATTTTCATTTTGATTTTTCCTAATGTTACGAACGTGCAAGTTGTTATTGTGTATGTTTTAGCTATTTAATTTAGGCATTCTTAGGGCAGATGGTTTATTTTGTTGTCATAACTGAAGTTATGACAACTGAAGTTATGTTCTGTATCCACAAAACCTTATTGGATTCCAGTCTATTGAATTGGTGAAAATTTAATTTGTGTGGTTATTTTTAATTCTTATTTCAGAATAATTCAGCAAAGATGGAGATATCATTGTGTTTGCCATTTGTTTAGCATCTAACTTAAGTTTAACTCGACATTAAGATTGTTTCTATAATCAGTATCTTAGAGGGGCCCATGAGATTAACTATAGTTCTTTTGGTGGTGAACTTTTCCCATTTTTCAACTTGTTGATATAATAACTTACTTGATAGTTTATGTAAATTTACATTCAGGTTGATTATATAGTACTGTTTTAGAAAAATAAAACATTTCTAGAAAGGAAGAATGAAAAATTTTGCCTGCAATTAGTAGTTGAAATAACCAAAATAGATTCTGTTTTTTTTAAACAATTTTTAACAAAACTTTTATTTTAAGATAATTGTGGATTCACATGCATTTGTAAGAAATAATATGGAGAGATCCTACATACCCTTTACTCAGTTTCTCATTGGTAACGTCTTATAAAGCTACATACAGTGTCACACTAGGACATCAACATGGGTACAGTCTACCAGTCTTAGTTATGATTGTGGTTTAACATAGTGTTAGTTTTCAATATGGATACCTAACAGCTAGTAAATGTACTGAAAACAGTCCAAAATATTTTTGCAGTAAGTACTTAATATTCTCTTTAGTTGATTTATTTTTACCTTTCAGATTTAAACCACTGAAATAGTATATACATATAAATTATTTGAGACATTATTAAAAACTAAAGTACAAAGTAGTTCTATTGGATTTCTTTAGCCAGACTTGTTGAAAGACATTCACTGATAAAACCAAATGTTTATTATCGTTTCTTGAAGTGAAAAGCTGAATACATTGAAAGACATTAAGAATTAAAGCTATCAAGGTAGTTTGAGAAATGAAAGTTGCAGAAAAGGAGGGATTTTTGTGTTTGTATGTTGTGCCCATACTCTACGTGTGGAAAACATCCTGTTTTATTTATGAATATTTACCTTTTTGGCCTCCAGGTGTTAAAATTCTCAAAACTGCAGGCCAAATAGAGGGCTTTTGCTTGTGATGCATATTGGATAAAGTTTGTTTTAATCTGCAAAGTTTTTCACAAGAGGTTTTTTTTTCCTTTGAGCATCTTCTCCCCTTACTCTTACACAAATTAAATGGAGGTGATGTTATTTCTCAAAAGTCTGATGATTAAGAAACATTTACCCCAAATTTTATCCCAGTAAAGTTTTTTAAATTGAGTTGCATTGATTTATTATTTATTTATTAATATCCCTTAAGTTTTCCAATCAAACCCGTTTGACCATTTTAGAGGCTCATCCCTGGTTTTCCTTCTGTCTCCTTTTCCTCAGCCACACTCTTCCTCTGAGTGTTAGTTGATGATTAATGTCTCTAAGATTTCTCTCCTCAGCCCTCGCCTCATTTTAAGTCCTCCCTTTGTGTGGCCTCATCATTTGCCTGTTTTCCAGTTTATATCTTCATCCCAGGTCTCATTTACAGCTGGCCTCTAGACTTCTGCCTGGGTCTTCTCCAAGTGTCTTAAAATTAACAGGTCCACAGAGAGCTCAGCATCCATCCCACACCCCGTCTCCTCAGCAGATAACAAGCATCTTGAGTGAGAGATAGTGTTTTTGTTCTTTGGCTCATGTAAATGTAAATGAATGCTTCTAAAGGCAAATGTCTGAGAGGTAAACTTGATTCCTCCCTTTCCATCACGCCTCCATCTGGTCTGTTCCACAGCCTTAGTTGTTCTGAGCCTGTCTACTTCTTTCAAACCCACAGTCACTGCTTTGTTCAGGTTGCTACCCTTTTTCACCTGGATTACCTTAGCAGCGTCCTTGTCCTTGCGGACTCCTTGTCTCGAGTCTTGAATCCTCTGCAGTCTCTTCTCCACTCTGCAGTCAGAAGGATGGTTCTGAAAGCTCCCTATCCTGCTTCCTGCTCCTAGCAGGACTAGTGGTTTTTATACCTGTGATCATTAGACCTCAGACAGTCCCATTTTGTGGGGGGGGGGTGAATATAAGTCTGGGTGCTAGAATGAGATATGGCTTTGAAAACTGGCTCCGCCGATTACTAATTATGCATAGAACACATCCAGTCACTAAACCTATCTGTTCTCAGTTTCTTTCTCTTTAAAACAGAGGTGATGGGCAAATCAATAATACATGCAAAAGTACTTGATAGAGTGCCCCACATATGTGAATGAGCTGTTATATTACCCCTGTTTTGATCCCACTGTCTTCCCCATATCTGGCTATCATAAGTTGGGTATGCCAGCATTCCTGATTTGAACAATGTTCCTCCGTAAGCATCTTAACATCTGAGCCTGATGATACTTGTTCGTTTAGGTCTAAGTGAAATTGAGACTTTATTTATTTATTTTTTAATTAATTAATTATTCGTTTATTTTTGGCTGCATTGGGTCTTCATTGCTGGGCGCACGCGGGCTTTCTCTAGTTGCGGAGAGCGGGGTCTACTCTTCGTTGCGGTGCGCGGGCTTCTCATTGTGGTAGCTTCTCTTGTTGCGGAGCATGGGCCCTAGACACGCAGGCTTCAGTAGTTGTGGCACACGGGCTTAGTTGCTCGCGGCATGTGGGATCTTCCCAGACCAGGGCTCGAACCCGTGTCCCCTGCATTGGCAGGCAGATTCTTAACCACTGCACCACCAGGGAAGTCCCAAGACTTTCTGGTCTACATGCTGCTAATCACTGGTTGCTAGTCACTCTCTGGCTTTCATTTTCTCATTTACAAAAGTGAGAGCATTGGACCGAATGGTCTCTAGAATTATTTTTCCCTTTTGTGACATAATTAAGGGAAAATGATATAATTAAGGAAATTGAAAGAATGAGCCCCAGCACCCTAATTTACTAATTGATCATTTTTTTGTTTCCTTCAAGTCTTTGTCCTTATCCATGAATATTTTTAGTACTCACAGATAAAGTTTGTTTTTTGCTTTATTCCATGCATTTAACTTTTCCCATGTGACTGCATTGCATATATGACTTCAACGGTGCATAATATTCTGAGTGTTCTGTAGAGTTAATGACCTTCATTTACTTAGTCGTTTTCCTGTTTTTAAACATTTACATATTATTTTCAGCTTTAACATTCTGTTCTCCAGTTTCAGTACTGGTTTTACAGGAAATTCGCAGTTTTCTAAAATAGTACAGAACTAAAAACTAAGTGACTATTTATAGTTAAACAGCTGGCAAGCATTTATGACACTGCACGCTTATTAGCTAAATCAGGAAATGGCTATCCACAATACTATTGGCGATCTGAATTGTAATCTCCTGGGCTGGGATCAGATGTTCGTGCTTTTAAAAAACTCTAAGTGTAGATGTCCAGGTTGACATCTACTGCATTCGGGTTAAGATTTGATCAGAAAATTCTGGCTTCCTTGAACTGATAAATGATAAAACTCAGTAATGACCTTTTTTTTATTATTATTATACCTAATACATTTCTGTTTTAGGGAAATTAAAGCTTCCTACCACCACTATCCCTCCTGTGTTCTTCCCACTCCCCAAATCTCTTAGCCTAACCTCTGAGATAGATTTATGTATATTCTCCAGGACTTTATATGCATATGTACGCTACACCATACAGCAGCAACAACTTTTAAACACCCTAATAGTCACCAAGTATATATTTAAACTCATTTAAAGGGAAGTTTGAAGTACTGTATGATATCACTTATATATGGAATCTAAAAAGAACAAACTCAGAGAAACAGAAAAGAATGCTGGTTGCCAGGCATTGGGAGGGAGTGGAGTTAATGAGGAGACGTTGCTCAAAGGGTACAAACTCCCAGTTATAAGATTAACAAGTTTGGGGATTGAATGTACAACATGGTGATTATAAGCTAATAAGACTGTCATATACTTGAATGTTGCTAAAAGAGTAGATCTTAAATGTTCTCACCACAAAAAGAAAGTGGTAAGTATGTAATGGGATAGAGGTGCTAGCTACTATTATTGGGGTATAGTATTATACCACTATATGTACCGCTATCGTGGTAATCATTTTGCAGTTTATAAATGTATCATATCAAAGTGTTGTGCACCTAAACTTACACAATTTTATGTGTCAACTATATCTCGAGAAAGCTGGAAAAAAATAAAAAATGAATTTAAAAAAGTTAAGCTTGTAGAGTAACTTTCTGATTGGGATTTAAATTTATAATAACTAAAACTAAACATAAAATGTAAAGGTAAAAACAAAGTGCTCTATCAATAATAAAATAATACCCTCCGTAATTCCTCTACATAATTGTTTGTAGTGAATTATGTAGCCTAAAGTTACTGTCTCACTTTTTCTCTAAAGTGATATTCATGTTTTATGTATTGTATACTAAACAATAATTCAAACACATTTTTATAGGCCTGTTAGCTCCACACATGTTTAAAAGTGATACTTGCCAGTAGCTTTATTCTTTCTAACGAAAATAACTTTTTTTTCCTTAGCAAGGTCAGCATTGGACGCAGTTGCACGTTGTAAGTATTTCATCTCAATATTTTGCAGATGGTTTATTCTTTTTCTCTTAGGCATGTGAGAACTTATATTCAAACAATGGATATAGTTCAATGTGAGCAAAACTGATTTTAGAAATTATTAAGTTTTAAGGAAGCTATTTGATTGGACAGCTCAATATTTTGGGTATGTATTTATAATGGATATTTTGTTCCATTAGGGTTTTTTAGCTTCAGTATTATAAGTACAGAAAGTGTGTAAAAGAATTCCTAGTTAGGGGATATATGTATATGTATAGCTGATTCACTTTGTTATAAAGCAGAAACTAACACACCATTGTAAGGCAATTATACTCCAATAAAGATGTTAAAAAAAAAAAAAGAATTCCTAGTTAGAACTAGTATGTGAGCAGATATTCAGTGATGCGTCAGGCTTTTTACTGTCCATTTATTTTGCATATATGGACTGGAAATGCAAAGTAACAATTCCACACCTCCCCCATCCTGGTTTTTTTAAATAAGCTTAAAAATAATTAGATAAAATATATTTACTCTCATGAAGATCATGTTACTTGTTCCATTTATGTTCATTGTTAGCTTGTTTCCTAGGAGGTTCCGTTTTGTTTTGTTTTGAGGTTCTTTGAAACTCTCAGGAAAAAAAAAACAAAACTAGCATGTAGTTTAAGATATGTATATCTTGCAGAGTGAAGTAAGTCAGAAAGAGAAAAAGAAATACAGTATGCTAACACATATATATGGAATCTAAGGAAAAAAAAAAAAAAAAAAGGTCATGAAGAACCTAGTGGCAAGATGGGAATAAAGACACAGACCTACTAGAGAATGGACTTGAGGATATGGGGAGGGGGAGGGGTGAGATGTGACAGGGTGAGAGAGTGTCATAAACATATATACACTACCAAATGTAAAATAGATAGCTAGTGGGAAGCAGCCGCATAGCACAGGGAGATCAGCTCGGTGCTTTGTGACCACCTAGAGGGGTGGGATAGGGAGGGTGGGAGGGAGGGAGATGCAAGAGGGAAGAGATGTGGGAACATATGTATATGTATAACTGATTCACTTTGTTATAAAGCAGAAGCTAACACACCATTGTAAAGCAATTATACTTCAATAAAGATGTTTAAAAAAAAAAAAAAAGATATGTATATCTTGATGTTTTGTATAATGCCCTTTGTGGTTTGAGATATGAAACAAACTAAATACAGAGTCTGTTAACATTGTTTTCTTAAAAAAAATTTTTTTCTCTCCAAAGCTACAAAACCTCCCAGATATAAATGTGGGATCTCAAAAGCTTGCCCTGAGAAGCATTTTGCTTTTAAAATGGCAAGTGGAGCAGCTAATGTGGTAGGACCCAAAATCTGCCTGGAAGACAACATGTAAGTATTTATCAATTTGGAAGTATAACATGTGCTGTTAAATTTTAGCAAATTGAACCTGAGTTTAATGGATCCTTTGAAAATGTATTGGGCATGCTTTTACTAAAGAAAAGTGATTTCCATTTCCATTATACAATTTTTCCCCACTCATTTAAGGAGTCTTCAAGTGCTTACATTCCATATTAGAGTGACATAAGAACATAGCATTTATTCAGCTTCGTGTAAAGATGAGAGATTTCCTCTGAGTGAATTCTCTAGATCCCAACTGGTAGTCATAGACACAGGTGGCTATTTAATTTTGATTCTTAAGTAATAGGGGGAAAGTTAATTCATTTAAATTAATTAAAAGTTCAGTCCCTCAGTCACACCAGCCACATTTCAAGTGCTAATAGTCACGGACAGCTTGTGCCTACCCAACTGAACAGCACAGATAGAGAGCATTTCCATCGCTGCAAAGAAGTCCAAATAGAACCATTTTTGTCAAATAGATAGCACTGCCATAGATAATGAACACTTTATCTTACAAACCAACATCTTTCATCTTAATTGTTTGAATGCTGCTTGTTGAAGTATGAAATAACCCAGCAATAACCTCAAGTCCGTTGTGGCCCAGAACTGCTTGCCGCTAAACTGAATGGTTTCCTTTATTGAGATGCTCTACAAAGTATACTTTTTAGGGTTTTTTCAGCCTCCTACCCCAGTGTCCATTGTCACTTGATTGTGAAGTTCCTGCCTGTGAAGTTGCAAACCTTACTTTTAGTTGGTTGCTTTTAATCTGGTCTTGCCTGAAAAATTAGATATGTGAGCTTATTTAAGCTTCACATAAAATAATATATGTACCATTAATATGTAGAATAGAGTGAGGTAATTTTACAGATAGAAGGAAACGAGGCAATTTTTCCCAGCATTTTGTGTGTCTTTTATTTTTAATATAGAAACGCTAACATTTTTATCCTAACCCCCTTTTCAGTTAACCATGCATAGGTTATTTAGCCTCTTAAAATAACACTTTTCTTATAAATTAAAGGCTTGAACTAGGTGATCTTTAAGATCCCTACTCATTTCCTTTTTCCTCATGCTGATGGTAATCCATTGTTAATCCATTGTCCTCTGATGTCTCATAATAGCCTTGCTTTACTGAATTGAATTAAAAAGCACTTGGATTTTAGAAGTTAGTAGATTTTGCATTAAATAATATCCCTCGCATTACCTTAGAATGTTCCCATTCACCATTTTCACCTTGTTTGGCTAAAGGGCCCGGAAATTTGATTCTGAATAATAAGCAGAAGTCCTCTTAGAATGCCCAGCCCATGGTAGATTGTCTTTAGACACCTCTGCCCCCTTGAAGCATGAAAGTTTTAATGCAAAGAAGAAGAGATCAAACTCTAATGAACACTAGCAAGTTCTCTATTCACAGATGAGAACAGGTTAAAAAGAAGAGAGAAGCATACGTATGTAGGCAGTGGAGTCTGGTGAAATAAGTATGGGCTCAGAGCCAGAGAATTTGGTTCTAGCATAGTGGGCATGTCGTGTAGAATTTGTATTTCAATTCGTTTAACCGTAAAATTGAGACAGGCTACCTATCCATCCTCTTTTCAGGAATCATTCTGCCATTCCCATGAGAGGTTAAATAATTGATGGGATTTTACAGTTTTGCCTCAGGCCCTGAAATCTAGTCCTTGAAGAAGGACTGAATAATTGGCCAGGGATCCCTAGTGGAGAAATAGGGACAATTCACAGTCTAGTACCTTTCGCAGTATATTTTATTTCTGTATTGGAAGTTTTTCCAGGGAATTCCCTGGTGGTCCAATGGATAGGATGCCACGCTTCCACTGGCAGGGGGTGCAGGTTTGATCTCTGGTGGGGAAACTAAGATCCCGCATGCTGCGTGGCCAAAAAAAAAAAAAAAAAGAAAGAAAGAAAAGGAAAAAAAATAATAAAAGCAGATTGATACATGGCATATTCATTTGTAGCCAATGGGTAATTTGAGACATTAAAAAGCATGTTTCTAGAAAGTTTTTCCAACAAAAAATGTTAAAGAGTCTAAGTTTTCTTAGCGTCATTCATTCCATTCACTTATTCAACAAATATTTGCTGAGCACAGTCCCTGCTTTCATGGAACATACAGTCTAGTAGGGAGATGGATATTTAAGAAGTAAATGCAAATAAATAATTAGAAATTGTGGCACACGCTGCATAGAGCAGCAAGGTGTGAAGAATACTTACGGGGGCAAGTGAGGTGAGGTCGAGGTGTCCAACTTTAGATTGAGTGGGTCAAGGAATAACTTCTCTAAGACAGTGATGTTTAGTCTGAGAACTAAAGGATAAGAAGGAAGACAGCCAGGTGAAGAGTGGGGGAAGACCATTCTAGACAGAAGGAAGAGCATGCTTGAAAGCCCTAAGATGGGACAGAGCTGGAGAGAAGTAAGGGCTAGGCGAGTGGAACTTACAGGCCATGCAGGGAAAGAGATGAGATCTTTTTCTGAGTGTGCTGAGAGGTTGCTGAAGGTTTTCAAACTCTGGCATGTCATCACTTCATTTACATTGAAGAAAATGATCTGACTGCTGGGTAAAATGATTGGAGAAGTAAAGAGAGCAATTGGAGGGCGATTACCATGGCTGCCATAGCTCTTCAGTCCCACTCCCCACCCCCTCACACACACACACACACACACACACAGTTGGCAAGAGACTTTTTTTGCCTGTGTACTCACTGAAATATGTAAGTGAATACTAAAAATACCTAAGTAGAAATTCTAAGATTTTCCTACACATGCTCTGAGCATATGCAAACTCATTTTGGAGACTACTGGTCCAGATCATTGCTTCTCAGTGGGGATGATTTTCTCCCCAGGGGACACTTGTCAAGGTCTGCAAACATTTGGGGACATCAGAGCTGTGGAGGTGCTGCTTATAGAGGCCAGGGATGCTCTCAAACCTCCTACGGTGCACAGCACAGCCCTTCCACACGAATTATCAAGTCCGTAATATCATCATAGACTGAGATTTAGAAACCCCAGTACAGATAAAAGATGGTAAGATAGGGTCGTGGTCATGGTTTTAAGGACAAGTGGACGCAGTCAAGATATATCATGGAGAATAAGATGGATTTCAAACTTCTCATTAGTTAGAAATAGAAAATCCCGGGTATAAATATCAGGTGTCACACAATACAGGAATTGTAGCTCTTTTTCTTTTGTATTAGAGAACCCATAGAGTTTACTAATATTCAAGATACAGCTTTTATTTCAGGCATTTACTCGTATGATTTCGGTTTATATGAAGTTGATATTAGGAATAATACTTGACCTTTTATTATAATCTTAATGTTTGGTACAGAAATTATATGGCAGACTATTTTGAGGGATTTTTTTTTTTTCCACATTGAGAGGCAAGATAGTGTTTTGGGCTGTGAGGTCCAAAAGGTAAAATCAAGGATACTATGTAGGTACTTACATAATCATTTAAAATATAACCATTTTAAAAAAGTAAAAACCATTCTAAGGTCATGAGTGGTAAAACAAAACAGCCAGCCAGCCAGCTGGCTAGTTTTGACCCATGGGCTGTAGTTTGTTAAACCCTTCTCTAAAGGAATCATTTTAAGACATAATAGCTAGAACACGTTGGAGGTATTTGAAACAAAACTCTATTCAAAGTTGTAGAATCTATCTATAGATTGTATAATCATTTTTTTTAGCTATTTGCCTGCAGGTGTGGAGCGGTGGTGGGGTGACCTTCATATTCGTAAAGGATAAAAGAAAATATTTCAACTTGTGTTAGTAAGAGTGACTAACCTTTATACATTTAAAATCTTTAGTGGTTTGTCCTTTGCTCCCTGTATGTTTCCCCTGATAGAATTTCGTTTTTAAAACTTGATAAGCTACTGCCCTCTTGTGGGAAGCCTATGTCATAGTGCTGCTTTGTTGCCTTTATTTCTCTGCTCTCTGATAGACGCAGCCACACACTCCAAATGATCTCTCTTGGAGAAGACGCCGTGACACTTAATTATTACTCTAACAGGTTAATCATAGCTGTGGCTTCTTCATATCAGTGATGGCTACAACTCATTTCTGAAAGGAGCAGAACAAATGCATTTTGAAACTTCCCTCTTATGCAGCAGACTTGTTTGGTTCTCTTATGGCCCACCTTTCACAACTGGTCTTGCACACACATAAAAAAGGTCTGTGTTTTATTAACTACATTTAAGTTTTAGAGAACGAGTGAAATTTTGAAGACAGATATGTGACGAGTATGGGTAAATAGTTAAATGTTACTGAGCTTTTACAAATCAAATTTTTATGCTTTTCCTTTTTTAATGGATCTTGGAGTAGAGTTTTTTTTTTAACTTTTTAGTTTTGAAAAAATTACAGAAATCTCAGGCCGTTGCAAAGATAGTACAGAGAGGTCTCATGTGCTCTTCACCCATTTTTCCACGTGGTTATATCTTATGTATCAATAATTATAGTATAATATCAGAACGGACATTATCAGTTAGTATAATGTGTGTGTTTAGTTCTGTGTCATTTTATCATGTGTAGACTCATGTAACCAGTACAGCAATTAAGATACAGAATTATTCTGTCACCACAAAGACCTCTTTCATAATACCTTCTAATAGTCACCTCCACCATCACTGACCCCTGGAAACCACTAATCTGTTTATCATTTCTATCATTTTGATGTTTTGAGAATGTTATTTAAATAGAATCATACAATATGTAACCATTTGAGATTGGATTTTTTTCACTCAGGACAATGCTCTTGAAATACTGCTTCGTATTAATTTGCTCCTATTTTATTGCTGACTAATATTCTGTGGTATGGATATACCACAGTTTATCCATCACCTGTTGTCCTCAACCAGACAATTTCAGTGCTTCTAATTTTGGCTGTTATTGTTAAAGCTGCTATGAACAGCCATATACAGATTTCTGAATTTCAAATGCATCTTTATTTCTCTGTAATAGAATGCCCAGAAGCCCTGGGTTGTGTGGTAAGTGTAATGTTTAATTTTGTAAGAAATTGCCAAACATTGTACAGAGTGACTGCTCCATATTACATTCCTACCAGCAGTGCATGAGAGATCCAGTTTCTCTGTATATTTACCTGCATTTGGTATTGTCACTATTTTTTATTTTAGTTCTAATAGGTGTGTAGTGGTATCTCCATTATCTGTCCCTTATGTCTAGTGATGTTGAACATCTTTTAATGTGTTTTTTCTCCACCTGTATATTCTCTTCAGTGAAATATTTATTCATGTCTCTTGTCCATTTTCTAATTGGATTGTTCGGTTTTTTACTGCTGAGTTTTGTGTTCTTTTAATATATTCTAGATATGCATCCTATTGTCGGATATGTGGTTTGTAACTGTTTTCTCCCAGTCTGTAGCTTGTCTTTTCATTCCACTTACCAGGGTCTTTTGCAGAACCAAAGTTATTAATTTTGATAAAGTCCAATTTATCGATGTTTTTCTTTTATGGGTTATGCTTTATTGTTTATGGATTGGTGTTATGCCTAAGAACTTTACAACAAGCCCTAGGTTTCAAAGATTTTTCTCTATATTATCTTCTAAAATTTTTATAGTTTTATGTTTTATATATGAATCTATGATCCATTCTATATTAAGTTTTGAATGAAGTATGAGATTCAGGATAAGGGTCAGTTTTTTGGCCTGTGGATATCCACTTGCTTCATTACAGTTTGTTGAAATGACTGTCCTTTCTCCATTGACTTGCTTTTCCTCCTTTGCTAAAAAATAAGTTGGCCATACTTCCACTAGTACATTTCTTGGTTGCACTGGTCCACTTCTTGTTCTCTCTTTGTTCCATTGATCTATATATCTATTCCTCCACCAATACCACATGCTCTTGATTATACTAGTTATGGAATAGGTCTTGAAATGAGGTAGAGTGATGCCTCCAACTTTACTCTTTTTTTTTTTTTTCCAAAATTGTTTTTAGCTACTTTAGTTTCTTTGCCTTTGTATATGACATTTTAGAATAATCTTGCCTCTATCTACAAAAAACCTTGCTGGGATTTTGTTAGGAATTTTGTTAAAGCTATATGTTAATTTATGGAGAATTGACTATCTTTACAATGTTGAATCTTTCAGTCCATGAGTATGACATGTTTCATTTATTTATATCTTCTTTCATATCTTTCATCACCATTTTGTGGTTTTCAGCATAAGGTCCTACACATGCTTTATTAGGTTTATACCTAAGCATCCCCCCTTTTATTGAGCAATCATAGATGACATTGTGTTTTTAATTTCAGTTTCCTTGTGTTCGTTAGTATATTGACACACAATTGATTTTTATATGTTGATCTTGTATCTTGTAATGTTGCTGAATTATTACCTCCAAGAGGTATTTTTGTTTTTGTTTTTGTTTTTGTAGCTTCCTTGGGATTATCCAAACATGCAGATGACAAACATGCCATCTGCAAATAGGGACAGCTTTGTTTTCTTCCTTTCCAATCTGTATGCCTTTATTTCCTTTTCTTGGAAGTCGACTAGGACTTGCAATACTGTGTTGGGTAGTAGTGGTGAGAGCAGCCATCCTGGACTTGTTCCCAATTTTAGAGGAAAAGCTTTCAGCCTTTCACCATTGAGTATGATGTTAAGCAGTAGTTTTTTTGTAGATTTCTTTTTTTTTTTTAATCAGTGTGAGGAAGTTCCCCTCTATTACTAGTTTTCTGAGACTTTTTATCATGAACGGGTGTTGAATTTTGTCAGATGCATTTTCTGCATTGAGATGATCATGTGATTTTTCTTAAGCCTGTTAATATATAGTGGATTACATTAACTGTTCAAATAATTAACCTTTCATCCTTAGACTAAACCTGACTTAGTCATGGCTTATGATAATTTTTAAAAAATATACTGCTGAATTCCATTTACTAATGTTTTGTTAAGGATTTTTGCCTGTATTTTAATGAGGCTTATTAGTTTGTTGTTTTCTTGTAGGTTTTGGTATCATTGTAATACTGGCTTTGTAGAATAAATTGAGAAGTATACCCTTCACTTGTGTTTTTGGAAAGAGTTTGTGTAGAGTTGGTGTTACGTCTTTTTTTAAAAACATTTGGTAGACGTCTCCACTGAAACTCTCTGGGCTTTGGAGATTTTGGGGGTGGGGGGGAGTTTATAAACAAATTCAATATTTTTCATAGTTATAGGACTATTTAAATGACCTATTTCATAATGGATGAGTTGTGTTAGTTTGTACTAGCTCAGGAATTGGTCCAGTTCATCTAAGTTGTCAAATTTACGTGTGTGGAGTTGTTCATAGTATTCCTTTATTATCCTTTTGCTATCTGCAGGGTCTATAGGGACATCCCATTTCATTCTTTTTTTTAAATTTTATTTTTGGCTGCGTTGGGTCTTTGTTGCTGCACGCGGGCTTTCTCTAGTTGTGGCAAGTGGGGGCTACTCCACTGTGGTGCACAGCCTTCTCATTGTGGTGGCTTCTCTTGTTGCAGAGCACGGGCCCTAGAGCGCATGGGTTTCAGTGGTTGCAGCATGTGGGTTCAGTTGCGGCGTGCAGGCCCTAGGGTGCTTGGGCTTCAGTAGCTGTGACTCAGTAGTTGTGGCACACGGGCTTAGTTGCTCCGCGGCATGTGGGATCTTCCTGGACCAGAGATCGAACCCATGTCCCCTGCACTGGCAGGCGTGATTCTTAACCACTGTGCCACCAGGGAGGTCCCGCATTTCATTCTTGATATTGGTGATTTGTGTCTTTTTTTTCTCTGTCAGTCTTATTAAAGTTTTGTTAATTTTATTGACCTTTTCAAAGAACCAGCTTTTTGTTTCATTGATTTTTCTCTATTTTTCTCTTTTCAGTTCCCTTGATTTCTGCTCTTTTTAATTTCTTTCCTTCTGCTTGCTTTAGGTTTCTTTTTAGTTTTGTGAGATGAGAGCTTAGGTTATTAATTTGAAACTTTCTTTTTAAATGTGAGCACTTAGTGCTATAAATTCCTCAATCTCAGTACTCTTTTAGCTATGCCTCACAAATTTTAATAAGCTGTGTTTTCAATGTGTTTTTTAATTTCACTTCAGGCTTCTTTGACCCATAGATTATTTAGACGTATATTGCTTAGTTTCCAAGTGTTTGGTGATTTTCCTGTTATCTTTGATTTTGATTTCATTGTGGTCGGAGGCACATTTGGTATGAGTTCAATTCTTTTAAATTTGTTGAGGTTTACTTTATGGCCCATGATATGGTCTATCATAGTATATGCTCCATGGGTACTTGAAAAGAATGTGTATTCTGCTGTTGTTAGGTAGAATGTTCTTTAAATGTCAGTTAGACCCTGTTGGTTAATGCTGCTGTTGAGTTCTTCTATACCCTTTGTAATTTTCTGTCTATCAACTGTAGAGAGAGGGGTATTGACATGTCCGACTGTAATTGTAGATTTGTCTGTTTCTCCTGTCAGTTCTTTCTGAGTTTGCTTCACATATTTTATATCTTGATTGCTTGGTATTTTAATTGATGTTAATATAGCCACTCCTGCTTTCTTTTGTTTAAACAGCTTTATTGAGATACAACTCATATACCATACAATACATTCTTTTAAAGTATACAGCCAGTGGTTTTTAATGTATTCACAGATGTGTGCAACCATCACCACAGTCAGTTCTAGAACACTATCATACCTCAGAAAGAAATGCTGTGTCCTTTAGCTATTGCCCTCCTGTTCCATTCCCATCCCATTCTACTCCGTCTCCCCTCCCACCCCCGACCAGCCCTAAGTAACCACCAGGTTTACTTTTCTGTCTCTGTAGATTTACCTATTTTGGAAATTCTATATAGATGGTATTATATAGTATGCAGATTTTTTGTGTGATCAGCTTCTTCACTTAGAATAGTGTTTTCAAGGTTCATCCATGTTATAGCATGTATCAGTGCTTCATTCCTTTTTATGGCTGAATAATATTCAATTGTATAGATATGTCATGTTTTATCCATTCATTAGTTTGTGGACTTCTGGGTTGTTTCTACTTGTTTCTTGTAGACAGCGTGTAGTTGGGTCTTATTTTAATCCACTGTGCCAATTTCTGTTTTCATTTGATATGTTTGAACTATTTGTATTTATTATAATTATTGACATGTTAGGGCTTAAGCCTGCCATTTTATTCTTTTTTTTGAGAAAATTGTCTTCTAGTATTTGAAAACTTATTACATGATTCAACAAAAACATCACGCACATCATTGACAGACAAGGGAAGTTCCAACATATGTCTTTATTGTTCACTGTTTCAGCTTTTTCTTACTTTGTCTTACTCTTTAAATGAAATAGCATCCAACTTTTGTATTAGAATTTTACTCATTCATCACTTGCAACCATAGGTTAAACACAGATGAGTTCTATGAAAATCGCCTAACACATTCTGTGAGAATCAATGGCTAAGTTAAATTTACAATAAAGTATATATTTTATTATTTGTAAAATGTGTGCTACCGATCCTTTCTGTCAGTAAAATTTATAATAAACTTATGTCATTGGTTGGGAATGTAATTATTCACAATAGGTAAGAGATAGAAACAATCTAAATGTCTGTTGATGGATGGATAAAGAATGGATAGATAGATGTATCATATACGAATACGGTTGTGTGTGTTCACACATATGCAGCTCCCCCCTCTCCACCAACCTCAAACCAACCTCAATGATTGTTAATCATTGAACAGCACATCACTGGGAATTTTTAGAATAAAAGGTACCTACAATTTTAGTTTAATAATTCTAATTCAACAAACTGAACTGATAACAAGCAAATGTTTTATTCATACCTTCTGTTTCACAGTATTTATTATCATTATGTCATGGTCTGTGAGCTGCTAGTGGTTGATTACCGCAGAATGACATTACAAGTCTTATGGTTAGATGCAGTAATTATATGAATACAATATTCCTTCTTCTGGGTATTGAGAAATTTTGCCTTGGTAATCACTAAGAGAATGTTCACAATTAAGTTAAATTCTTCTTGCTCTCAGATTATAAAAGATTTTAGTAGCATCTCGCTTCTGTTTCATGTCACATTGGTATTGTAGAAAGTAGAAAAGAGGTTACCCTTGTTTGTTCCCTTGAGGATGGTGCAGACTATGTGCATAATGTCCACATGTTTGAAGGATTTTCTAAAATGGTATTTCATAACCTGACACACAGAGCAGCAAGAAATAGTCTAGTATTTCAGCACTAATACTTTGTAATATATATTTCTATTCATGAAATCTTATTTAAGAACATTGCTTTAAAATTATTCAACATTAGACTGTCTTCTCTGACTTGGTAGAGACCTTTCAGTCTCCACTGCAGTACGAAACAATTGTACGTATATAGAACATCCCCAACTTTTTTTTTTTTTTTTTGTCATGGATGGCTTTGTTTCTCTAATGTATGTTTATGTTCAATATCTAATTCTAAATTTGTCTTGACTTTCTCCCTTCAGTTTAATGAGTGGTGTTAAGAATAATGTTGGAAGAGGGATCAATGTTGCCTTGGTAAATGGTAAGAATAATTATTTTAGCTTATGAATGTACTCAGTGGATATTCATATGTCCCAAAGTAAAATGCACTCTAATATCAAGAGATCAGGTCAGAAAGAGCCAGGCTTGACATTAAAGCCCTCCCCGCACCCTCCCAAAGCACCAACTATAGGTCAAGACTCTGCATCTCAGTATTTATAGCATGCTTTCTTGGAAGCATCCAGCTTGCTGTCCAGTGAGTAGAGAACTTCCCATGAGATTGTCAGGATACAACCAATCTAACATTAAATTGATGAATCCTTGCTGCAGATTTTGGAATCCTAACATAATATAGATGGACATGAATGAGGGTTTGTACAATGACAGAGCGTGGTGGAGTATTGGATGGGGTGCGGGGCTGAGTGAAGAGTAGGAGTCGATTGTAATTTTTCAGTATCGTCCACACTGAATCCTGAACATCTCGAGTGTTCTTGCAAAATCACATCTGAAAATATGAACCCATGAAGTGAGACTCAACTGCATACTCGTCTTCTCTTTCTGGGACAGTCACCCTTGTAAATCTGTATAGGGTGATTATAAACCACAGCCACCTTCTCCAGTTCACGGTGTAGGTAAATATTGTTTACTTCTTTCACAAGAGATACATTTTTGTGTTTCTACTTTCTTCGTTTTCTTAGGTATAAAATGTTCTATAGGTATTTGTCTATTTAATTGAGAGCAAAAAAAATTTTTTCAAAGGGAATTAAATATTTTTTTGAAAGATGGCTTTGACGATAGAAAATAGCATGGATTCATGGTTTTTTTTTTAAAGGTTTATGTATTTTGGGGTAATTTTAAAATAAGGGAAGATGGTAACACATACAGATGAAAAATATCTAACTTCGAATGGTCTACAGTCAATAGTGAACTTCT
The DNA here is from genome assembly GCF_028564815.1 of Eubalaena glacialis. Lineage (NCBI taxonomy): Eukaryota > Metazoa > Chordata > Mammalia > Artiodactyla > Balaenidae > Eubalaena > Eubalaena glacialis. Next base: position 99,361,756 of record NC_083723.1, on the reverse strand, counting down.
CTTTGCTACTCTTCAGCTTACAAGATTAGTGAGAAAGTCCTATTCAAAAAATACCCTTTTAGAAAAAATTTTCAGATGCATACAGTTCAAATTTTAAGTATTTGTCATAATAATTCTTCCTCTGCTAATGAATTCACATCAGTCATTGGATAGGATCATTTGTCTTATATAGTGTAGAGTATATTGCAGTTGCATGATTTGCTATGAATTCATTCTCTTTCAGGAAAAACAGGAGATCTAATAGACACCAGATATTTTGACATGTGGGGAGGAAGTAAGTGTGAATAACATATAACTGTTCTGTTGCTGGCACTGAATCACATCAATATAATGTAGCCCATTAATGAGAAAATAATGGTACTAATTTTGTGTTAGTTCACTTTATTACTCTTTCTTTTCACTGAATGTCTAGCTGTATTTAAGTGATCAGTCATACTGCATACACTTTGCTTTTTATAAAAATTGTTGGTGATGTGTAATTAAGAGCAATAATATCACAATTGAGATTTCTAAAAATCTGAGTCCTATTTTTTGCAGGACAACTAATTCAAAGCTTTGGGCTCTTTTTGGTTTCTGCCTGAAATTTCTAAAAAAAAGAATAAGTAATTTGAAGAAGGACATAACCAGTATAAGCATTCTTAGCTGACTGAATTGATTTCTTTTCCTATGATTTTTCAGTCTCAAAACTAAGTTTATAACCAGAATTATTATTCAAGTAGATGAATATTTGAGAGAAGGAATGGAATTTCCTTTCTAGTTTACTGGACTTAGAACAATCCACAGATAATCTTCCTAATTTGGAAGTTCCTCAAGGAGCAGGTGGAAGTTAGACACCAGCATGCAGAGGGGAAGGAACTGGCACCTCGAAGAAGAATGTGCCTGAAAGAAGGAAGGCCAACACTGATTTATCTTTTGATTCTTTTCTAAGTTGAGGCTCTCCCCTGCACCTCCCCATCCTCATCCGCTTTGTATATTCCCTGGAAGCCAGCAGTTGTTAGGCTTCCTGAAATTTATCTTGTTTTCAGACCATTCAGCTTTTCTAATATTTCTTCAACTTGTAATGAGATAATGCATGTATTATTTAGTTTTTAAATGAGATCAGAAGAACTTTGCATAGCTGTCAAAACTGTGTAAACTTAAAATGTACCATCAATTTTAGATTCTAAAGGCGTAATTGGTTCTACCAAAATTTATTGCATGGAAAAACTCTTATAAAACTATTGTTGAAATCAGTCATGTGACCAGAAGCTCTGGTATTTCATCTCAGGTGGATTAACTACTGCTAAAAATACTCCTCAAATTAAGAAGAAGTTGCAATTTACTGCCATCTTTGGATTTAAATCGAAGTGATTTGTTAGCTGCTCTGTTACATTTTTTCTGAATTAAAAATGCTATTATTTTAAGATAGAGTTCAGTTAGAGAAAATCTTTGGAATCTTTGCTGTGGAAAGAAACTGAGTAGATTTGAAGGAACCCAGTTTCGAAGTAGTATTAGACTTGGGGGCTGTTAGGAAACCTGACATTGTAAGGAGTTCAAGATGTAGAATGATTTGCAGTACCTGATCAGCCTCTTTGGCATCATCAGTTTATTGTCACTGAAGTGGTGTTTAAGCCCTTATGAATCTTTATATACTAGATGAAGCAGGTAACGACTGCAGTATTTACCTTAATTAGTTTGGCTTTTAGTGATAACTAACCTACATTCCTTCCCCTAGTTTATAGTAAGTAGATATGCCCAGGAGTTTCTTTAAATCAGTGTGTGTGTGTATACAGTTGTCCCTTGTATCTGCAGGGGACTGGTTCCAGGACCCTCCACGGATAACCCATAATCTGCAGATGCTCAAGTTCCATAATTTGCCCTCCATATCTGCAGTTATGCATCCGCAGATTCAACCAAGTGTGGGTTATGTAGTACTGTAGTATTTATTGAAAAAAAAATCTGCGTATAAGTGGACTCCTGAGTTCAAACCCCTGTTGTTCAAGGGTCAGCAGTATACATATTTATATAATTTTTTAAAATTACAGATCCTTTTGTGCATTAAATAAAAGTTCTCTGTCTTCATTTTTAGAAAAGTATCTGTGCAAACAATTTGCCATGTACTCAGGGAGTCCATGAGCCTTTCTCCTGCTCCCCTAAATTTCTTACTTTAAATCATAAGTCATGCTTTAATATGACTTTACTATGGTTTTTTCATTTAGCCCCTGGAATATCAGTATAAAAAACATACAGAATGAATCAGGATTGGGAAATTTTAAGTTGATGGGAAACTTAATTTTTAACCTGTTCATAAGATTTGTCTTTCTTTTGGTTACTCTACGTTAGAAATTACTGATTTCCAAGCACTTCATTTTTTATATTACTAACTTGTAAGAGATTATCATGATGGTTACTCAGTCATTTAAAAAAAAAACAAAAAACCAATCCTCAACCCTTTCTTTTTTTTCAGATGTGGCCCCATTTATTGAGTTTCTGAAGGCCATACAAGATGGAACAATAGTCTTAATGGGAACATATGATGATGGAGCAACCAAGTATGTAAACTTAAAAATTTATGCAACTTTTCAGAGTTATAATTTATAATAATATAAGGAGTACATTTTCAATGAAAAAATTTATAATATAGAGCAAAGTAATCCAACTTCCAGATAAACACCATTAACATTTTTTTATTTTGCTTTCTTCTTTCTTGTATTTATCATGATATATTGTTGTGAAATTAGAATCACATTGTACATGAAGTTTGTTATACTCTTTTATGTTCTGTTTTTAACAACTATATAGTTTTCTCTGACAATAATATTCTTCAGTAGCATTTTTTTATGGCATTTCCCGAAGTGTGTTCCGTGAACACACTTTAAAACTGTAATGGCTCTTTTAACCTTTTATCATGTTAAGTTTCTAGGTCATTTTACCCTCCTGGTTGCATTTCTTGGGCATTCTCTAGGTGATTATTGTCTCTCTTAAAATGGTGCCCCAAGTTGGACATCGTGTTCCCAGATGTGGTCTGGCCAGTACAGGGTACAATGGAGATGCTAGCTCACCATGTTTGAGAAATTACGTCTAATATTCATGGAGACTAGTGTTGCATTCGTTTTCTTTTGGCAGTCACATCACATTTTTGGTCAACTTAAATTCTCAGATCTTCTCATTTGATCTCAGATTTTTTTTTTTTAAACCACTGCCAAGTCAGGTCTTCCTCCCCATTCAGAACTTGCTTTTGTTTAATGTGAATGAAGGACTTTATATTCATATATCCTTGTTAAATTTAATTTTGCTGTTATTGGCCCACTTGGTCTTGATTCTGACATTTGTCCTATGGGGTTTCCATGGCCCAGGCTTCGTACTCTCTCCAGAGTCATTCAGGTGTCTAAATCTAAGTCATTGACAAACATGTTTACCACAGGCAGTGTGCCACCAGCTGGAGGCCGCCTCCAAGGGATTCATCTGTTCATCACCTGCAGAAACTACTTTTCAGACAGTTTCCACTGTATCCTAATAGGCATACCATTCAGTTGCTGTTTAATTATTTTATTTTCTGAGACCATCAGATACTCACTTGAAATTCATGAACAATGCTAATTATAATACCCTGATCTACTGCCCCAAAACCTCTTCTAAATCTGAAATATATGAGATAATGTTAACTTGGCTTTATTTATTCCTGCCTCCTTCCGGCTACTCCCTCTCTTTCTCTTTTTTTTTTTTTTTTTTTTTTTAATTAATTAATTAATTTATTTTTGGCTGCGTTGGGTCTTTGTTGCTGCGCACGGGCTTTCTCTAGTTGTGGTTAGTGGGGGCTACTCTTCGTCACGGTGCGCGGGCTTCTCATTGCGGTGGCTTCTCTTGTTGCGGAGCACGGGCTCTAGGTGCGCGGGCTTCAGTAGTTGTGGCTCACGGGCTCAGTAGCTGTGGTTTGCAGGCTCTAGAGCGCAGGCTCAGTAGTTGTGGCGCACGGGCTTAGTCACTCCGCAGCATGTGGGATCTTCCCGGACCAGGGCTCGAACCCGTGTCCCCTGCATTGGCAGGCGGATTCTTAACCACTGCACCACCAGGGAAGCCCTCCCTCGCTTTCTTTTCTTCTTCTTTGTGTAATACTCACAGGAGATCCATTCTAAAATTTCTAATCCATTCTAGAATTTTGCTAGGAGTTAGAATTAGTTTTATTGGACCATTGTTTTTAAAATTTTCCTTGTCTTTTTCGAAAACTGGAATATTTAACTAACTTTTAATGTCTTAGCATCTTCATTTTCCATGATGCTTCTAAAATAACCGACACGACCTTGAAGACTTTATTAATAAGTTCCTTAAGAATTTAAGTGTGTGACATGTGTGGGCCTGGAGGCTTAAATTTATTTTAAAGCACTTAATATGGACATTCCTGAACTACTTTTCCCTTTTTATGTTGATCGAAGAGTGTTTGCCTCCCTGGAAAAGACAGTTGTGCTTTGATCTTGATACTATATCATTCTTGTGAAACAGTGGGTCCCTTCATTATTTGTACTTGGTAGCAAAAGTTCTCTCTGTGGCCTTCAGTAATTGTATGAGTCTCATCTCATTTTGAGCACTCAGGTCTTCCTGGTAGTAGCAGTATTAAAAGTTTTGTCATTAGTAACATGATTTGCCTTGTATTTTTGCACACTTCCTTTTCTCAGTTTGAACCCATCACACAATGTAAGTGGACTCAGGGAGTTCAAACCCATGTTGTTCAAGGGTCAGTTGTATCTCCAAAATTAATGCTATGTATAAATATATTAGTTACACTACACTGCCTTTTAAAGAAATGGGGCATTTTGATACCTACTGTATCAAATGCTCAAAATATTGGCTGTGTTGCATGGTTTTAAACTTCTTTTTGAAACATGAAATCATCTTTTACTTAGTTACATAAAAGATACCAAAAAGGAATAATAAAAATCCCCCAGATTCTACATAGGCAGATTAGAAAACTTTAGAAATTATTGAGAAAGTTGTCTTGTTCTAAATCTATAGTTAGATATACATAGGGACATGTGGCAGGGGTGCCCAAGACCACCCCCAGGTTTGATGATTCACTGGGAAGAGTCACAGGACCCAGCATACAGACCTGCTCACTCACTGCTATGATTTGCTACAGCAACAGGATACAAAGCAGAATCAGCAAAGGGGAACTAGCAGAGAGCAAAGTCTGGAGGAAGCCAGGATCGAGTTCCTCTCCCAAGTGGAGTGACACAGGACATGCTTAATTCCTCCAGCAACAAATTGTGACAACACTATGAAACGCTGTCCACTAGGGAAGGTTATTAGAGACTCAAGGCCCAGGGTTTTTACTGGGAGCTGGTCATGGAGGCACCCTCTGCCTTACATATCCCAAAATTCCAGACTCCCAGACAGGAAGTAGGTGTTCAGCATAAACTGTATTGTTTGTACAGTTTAGACACAGTGAACCATTCTGATCAGTTCTGTGAATGGGGGGAGCCTCCCCAAATCCAAGTTTCCAGATGCCAGCCAAGGACCCATCTTGCTATTAGGGCTTTCTAAGGCCTGTTTTATTAACCCTTTTTTGCACAGGACCTAAGGGTGTTCTCATTGAAAAGTAAGGAAAGATTAACGGGATCAAAATGCAAAGCTAAGTTTCAAGTTGCTTCTAGATCTTTGGCTAAATTGGCTTAGTTTATTCATACAGATCAAAATGATCACTTCTGAAATTTAGAAGTACAGAAGGAAAAATGACTGCCCTTCAATATATTTAATTGATGTAAAAATTTTTAGATAAGAAAAAAATTTATGTACTTCTGGCTGGGGGCCAGGCCTGCATTTGGATAACCACCTACTTTGCAAGCAGTTTTTGTGTATGAAGCAATCTCTTGGCATTTGTGAACCTAACATTCAGCTATTTATGAGCAACCCCGAAGCCTGTGAGGTGCAATTTGTGATTTTTCTGAGATGTAACTGAATCAAACCCTGAGGCTTTCCTCCAGGAGGTTGTCATTACGCTGACCAGTAAGCCTGACCTCTGTACTTCAACACCATTTGTTCTCGATAAAGCAGCAAAACTCACTGTTAGTACTGATGATGCAAGTAAAATGTTGTAATTAAGGAGCCAGAAATAAAACATTTGGATAAACTAAAGAGTAGAATATGACAGTCTGCAGATCCATGACATCCTAACACGATTTAGAAACAAGAAAACAGGGTTCAGACAGTACTTTCTGGGAATGTCCCTCTAATATACAAGTTGCTTATCAAGTGAGCAGACGAATGGAAGTGATAGCTAATTCATGTAAGGATGGGTACAGGAAACACAGCTACAGACAGACTTTGGGGAGAAAGCCAGACTCGGGTACACGTGGTTCTCTGCGAAGGTCTCAAAGTCTTCAGAGGCTGAGACTTCACTGGTCCTTTTGCACAGCCATTTCATTTATTTTTATTTCCCTTGATTATAAAGGCATCGCTTTACATAGATGAGTCTGAAAGGCTAAATATTCCAGGGCTGCCCCTGATTTTCTCACTGATTCTAGTGAACTTCCCCCAGGAGGATAGCAGTGCCCAAGCTATGGTTAAAACAGCTCCACTGCCCCACGGATGTGGTTTGTATAATTGTGGAAGGCTAATAACATATGTAGCTCTTTCCTGTTTATGAAGCTTTTTTTAACATAAAGTATCCCGTTTATCTTCAAGTAAGTTACATTAGAACTGTTGCGCCTCATGTTTCTTTCATTTATACCTTAAAGGAGCCAGCTGATATTAGCATGGGATGCTTCAAAGAAGGCTGCAGGATAAACAGGTGCCTTCCTCACTGGCCCTCCTGCTATTTTGCAGCCAATGATCCTCCACTTATTTGCAAATATAAAACTTGCCTTGCCTCAGATTTTAGAAGAACAAACCTCTCTAATTGACCTATAAATGCCATCTTTTGGGTGATACAGAGGAATTACTGGCCAGATACCTGCACAGGTGTCCCTTAGTTATCTTTTTGTGGTTTTTTTTTTTTTTTTTTTGACTCTACAACCAGCACGTATCTTCTGAATTTCTTCTCCCTTTTGAGACAGAGGAGAGATGGAGACTCACTCAACATTAGGATAAGAACCTACACAAAAGTCCTTAAAGGCATCTTTCAGTTAGCTGTTTCCCTAGCAGTTGCCTTTTGTCACTGCCCTTTCTTAGCCGCTATGTGGTTAATATTTTCATTTTTATTAAATAACCACTTGGCAGTTGTCTCTGAAGTAGAATTTATATCCCTATTCTCAAAATTCATTTTCTTTTAAATAAAACATCTGGTGTTAGAAACATCCAAATTTCTATCAGCATTTACCTTTATTCTATTCAAATGTAATTTACAAAGGGTTTAGTGGAGATTCAAAGTGATTTTTAATTTTACAAAGATGTTAGTTGCTTAAGATCTTGGATTAACCTGAATAGGCACCTGCTGACTACAGTTTCTCTTATTTATTTGATGGATGTAAATGAAAATGAATTGTTGTTGTGAAATAAAGACACCTAAAAGGTACTTCTAAATAGCATGAACTTGAAATTAATTTCTAGATTTCATGGCTTTCATCACTAAAGAATTCAAATAGGACTTCCCTGGTGGCACAATGGTTAAGAATCCACCTGCCAATGTAGGGGACTCAGGTTCGATCCCTGGTCCAGGAAGATCCCACATGCCTTGGAGCAACTAAGTCCGTGCACCGCAACTACTGAGCCTGCACTCTAGACCCTGCGAGCCACAACTACTGAAGCCCGCACGCTCTAGGGCCCAGGCTCCACAGTAAGAAAAGCCACCGCAATGAGAAGCCCACGCACCACAACGAAGCGTAGCCCCTGCTCACTGCAAGTAGAGAAAGCCCGTGCACAGCAATGAGGACCCCATGCAGCAAAAAAAAAAAAAAAAAAAAAAATTCATTAAAAAAAAAAAGAACTCAAATAGTAGGAATGTTACTCTGATAAAAAATTTTTTTTATGTTCTCTTATCTAAGCCAGCATTCTCTCATATATTTCATGGTTGTATGTTAAGTATCCTAACTGTATCAGTATTACTTAGATAACATACAGGGCACTACATTTATTGTATTATTCTTTTTCTCCCTCTTTAAGACTCAATGATGAGGCCCGGCAGCTCATTGCTGAACTGGGGAGTACATCTATTACTCATCTTGGTTTTAGAGACAACTGGGTCTTCTGTGGTGGAAAAGGCATTAAGACAAAAAGCCCTTTTGAACAGGTTAGTGTCTTAGGCTTTCATAATTAATGGACAAAAGCAGTTGTGTGAAACCATGCAGGACCTATTCCTATCCCAGTTATTTGAAACTTAGATAAAGCAGACATTAAATATGTTTATGTGTTTTTCATAGGTTCTTGGTAATCAAGTATTTGAAATCACCGTGGCACTATTTTGATTTTAAACTTAAAAATAGTCAATTCTGCATGAAATTTTTTTCCTACATGACAATGCATTGGCATATGATTAGTTTTATCTTAAGCCTTTTAGGAAGTTGGTTATTAAAGATTTTAATTGAACTTTTGTTACTGTAATCAATTAAGTTTAGAAATACTTTAGAACTTAGTAGAATGTAAACCTACTTTTGACTAACAAATGATCCTTTAAAGACCATCTGCAGTGTTTTGTTCTTTCAGCTGTTCTTTGACGGTCTGCTACTACATGCCAGACCCCAAGCGTTGCTCATTTAATATATTGAACAATAATTTATATGTTGATAGAAGTGTTACTGAAGTGAGTACGCATAAGTATGTTATTGCAGATATGCAGTTCGCTAAAGTTTTAAAAACTGTATACTATGATTGTGTTCCAACAGCACATAAAGAACAATAAGGACACAAACAAATATGAAGGATGGCCTGAAGTTGTAGAAATGGAAGGATGCATCCCCCAGAAGCAAGACTGATGTGGAGAAAATTGAAGGGAGCATACTTTCACTTGCTAATGGGAAAGCCCTAACCGAAAAACTACATGTAAATATTTTAAGAGCATGCAGCCATCTCGGTGTGTGCATGACCATTATCTCTTTTGATATCAGGATTATTTATTGCTAACGTAAATAGACATCTTTGTAAATAGTCATCATAATGAGCAAATCACTGAACCATTTCTAAGCACATCTCCCTAATGGTACAATGTTCAGACTGCGATGATAATGGCATCTTTTAATTCTAAAAGCATTACACAATGGACAACTGAACAGATTTGAAAAATGTATTGATATATATACTAGTCGCTGTGAAAAATCTGTCATGGAATAATATGGGTTTTAGGGAGGAGACTTTGTTTTCTTTTATATATATATATGGCCTTTTGATGATAATATCTTTTAAATTAAAAAGATATTGGGCTAGTTGTGTGTGTAATGTTACTTTACAGTCTGACTCCCCTGTTGTATTTCTTTTCTTAGTCTTTCTCTTTCCGTCCCAAGAAACCTAGAAATAAAATATGAAAACTTGTATCAAATATGTGAAAAGCACAACAGAATTCTTCATTTAATGTACACAATAAAGAGGAAATATATGAATGTAGGTGCATCAGGGCTGTAGCTTGCTGGATTTTGAGTTAATAGTGTGCATGAGTTGATTTTGCATAAGCTATAGAGTAAGACCCCGGGGTGGGGGGTGGGGGGCAGGCAACTCCGCAGAGCTGAGGAACCAGGCCAAGTCCCTTCCCCAGCCTTGGTAGGTCATTCAGGACAGCATGTCAGTATAGTTAGAACAATACTGGCCTAAGTTTTCCTTATTTAAGTGTCATCAGCATTGACCAAGTGGTTTGGAAAGAGGCATGTTTTAATGTCACAGTAATTTTGGATTGTAAACCAAGAAATTCTGTATTTACTTTCATCTAACTTCGTAAGAGTAATTTTTGCCTGGAAAGATAACGACATATTTAGAAAGGTCCTGATTACTGATTGGGACTGATACCGTTTAAAAAAATAATTTTGGCACACAATGACTTTATACCCAATTCTACATAAAAATATAAGAGACCTACCTTTTGTTAACTTCAGATGTTCACAAAATGACTCAAGTTTTTAAAATATTTTTAGGGCATTAAATATCTATTGTGTGTGAAGTATCTTAAACTGGAACATAAAAAATGTAATGATCAAACTGCTATTCCCAGTAAAAGGCAGCACTTCAATTTTGGATCTAAATTTTAGATGACTTATATAAGAAAAACTAAAAGCAGTATTTTTTATTTTGCTGTAAACCAAGGTGGAAGTTATTCAGCTATTTCTTAAACATCAGTGAGTTTGGGGGTACTGTTTCTTCCCTCAAACTGAATGTAATTCATGAATAAATGCACCTTACACATCTAAACAATTTTTGTAAACTTTTCAGATTTTTGGTGCTGATACGCTAAATCACATTCAGCATGTATGTTTTGACATTTAAAATACTTCCCTCAATTCTGTAAATTAAAAGAATGGCTGTTTTACAGTTCCAGGGATTGTGAAATAAGTGTTGCTTTTTTTAAAAATAATGAGAATAAATACTCTTGGTTTTGCATTGTGAATTTTTTTGTATTATCTGGCAAAGTAATATGCCTATAGAACTTCACACTGAGGTTTGTCAAGTGTGTATTGTACTGCTTAACATGCAAAATTAAAGTCATTCCTATGGGTAAACACACTAATATCCTCAGGATATATCTTAACATGGATAGAATTTAAGTATCTAGATGGCAGGACATCCCTTTCAAGATAAGGACTATAACATGATAGCTTTGTAGAGGTGTATAAAATGGCAAAAGAAGGGATAAAGATTGGTTATGTAACTGCTTTCATGCAGTTTGCTATTGTTTCAATTCTGCCTTGTATACATTATGTCAACATAACTTTGGAAGCAATAATTTTACTGTATTTTATTTTCAGATAGCTTTTAAAAATCAGCATTGTAAATGCAGCAATGCTTATTTAATGTTCAGAATTTTCATTAAAATCAAAAATTTGGCATTGACACTTTGGTTTTTTAAATGGTGTTTAAGGACTTATGGATGTGTATTTTTTATTTGTAATCATAGAGGCTGTCCCAGAACAAGTATATTATAATATGCCTGTTAAAATTCAGCAAAGACAGTAGGAAAATAAGTGATATGGGGAAATTAAAGAAAAATTGAGCCAGAATCTTTATATTCCTGGCTTTAATTTGATTAAAGTTTATCATTGTTCTTTCTATATTGTATTTGTTTTGAAATGAATTAGCTGATATTTTATAATTTTTTTGCCAGAAGAAGCTCAATGCCTTTAGCCTGAAATGCACTTTATATTTAGTTTATACGAATTATAAATAGGTTGACCCCCCCAAAAGATGATAGTTTAATTCAGTTTCATTGGCACTCCCCATTCTTAAATGAAAGAATGAGAAATGTGCTGTGTTCAGTTAGTAGAGCAGTTGAAAGTGGAAATGCATTTACAATAGTTTAAAAAATGAATATGAAAGGGAAAAATTGATTGTGTTGATCAGGAAAAAGATTTGCCACTTAACCTCTTCAACTGGGCCTTCAACAGCAATAAGTGCATGTAAATTAGGAGTTGTAGAATGAAGTACCAGATCTTACTTTTTCTAAAGCATTCCTCAGAAGCATTCTTTTGCTTTCTCTTCCCAGGATGATTTTTCTGTTGTAGACTTGGTTTTTGATTGGCGCATGCCAATGGCTAGTTAATCTCTGTTTCCCTCAAAGCTCCCTCAATTTAACCTGGCCTCAGCCTCTACTATTGCTCCTCTTCCCGTCCCCATCTCCTTTCTTGAGGTTCCAGTGAAATCAAGAGTTAGATGGAGGGAAAAGCGGGCAGGCCTGGCCTGGGAGTATCAGGGAGCAGCAAGGGATGGTGCAGCCAGCCTGGTGAAAGCCCGTCTGGAATCTAAGAGGTGTCCTGCCCCAGAACCTTCCTCCAATCCAGTGAGGGGCAGAGTACTGGAGGGCAGCTGTATGAAGGAAACACTTTCAACACTAAGATGTCTCTTCTAGGAGTGCTCAGAAAGGAAGAGGGACTGCCAGCCCTTTGGGTAGAGACAGAAGAGAGGTTTCTCTTGGGTTTGTTCCATGGGTAGTTTATAAGCAAACGTAACACAGCGAAGACAATCTTCCCAGTACAGCTGGTTCACAGGTACAGCTGGTTCACAGGTACAGCGGGCTGCCATCGCTAAGCTCCCTGTTCAGCTCTGCAGAAATCATGCCTACCACTGGAGTGTATTGACTATTGAAAGAACAAGTTGAAACTCAGTTGGCAAAAGATACTCCCTTTTATTAGGGAAAATTGATTTATGAACCTGCAAGCTTCTAATGTTCCATATAATCATCCCATATTGTTTCACTTGATAACCAGAGAGGAGCAGGGCCTAAAATCTTAAAAGAGGAGAGAATTCTGTAATTCGACAGGGTAGCCTACTGGCTAAGAGTACACAGACCTGCCTGAGTATGTGTCTCGGTTCCACCATCAGCTACATGAGGACCTTGAGAAAGTCAGTATCCTCTCCTGTAAAATTGGGATAGAACTGTGTATTTGTGGTGTTTACCAAAATGCCTGACACGAACTACTCTTTAAATGCAGCTGTTAGCATTTCTATTATTGCTATGTCTTTTGCATTCTAGTAATGTTTTAGCCATAGAGGAAAGTTAAGTCAGCCTCTTTAGCTTTCCAACCCCATCGTACCAAGTGTTATGGTCTGAATATTTGTGTCCCCTCAAAATTCACACGTTGAAACCTAATCCCCAATGTGATGGTATTTGGAGGTGGGGCCTTTTGGAGGTGATTACGTCATGAGGGTGGAGCCCTCATGAACGGGATTATTGCCCTTATAAAACAGACCCCAGAGAGCTCCCTGGCTGGGCTTCTCTGCCATGTGAGGACACAGTGAGAAAATGGTCATCTGTGAACCAGGAAGCAGGCCGTTTCCAGACACCGAATCTATTGACACCTTGATCTTGGACTTCCCAGTCTCCAGAACTGTAAGAAATAAATTTGCTCTTTATAAGCCACCCAGTCTGTGGTGTTTTGTTGTAGCAGCCCGAACAGACCAAGACACCAAGCCAGAAGGGAACCATTAAATGACTAGGGTAGTAAGATCATGAGAGAGGCTACAGCTATTCACCCGAGGTTCTCCTTAACCTCCAAGCCACTGACTATATACTACCAACCCTTCCACTCTGACACTGAACTCCCTTTCATGTGCAGAATTCAAGCTTTTGTGTATCTCCATGCAGCTAGCATTTCAAATGATCACATTGATATAGTTTCACTTGCTGGCCCCCCACAAGTATGTGAAGTTATGAGACTTCAGCCAGAGGCAGGGAGTGTTTTCCGATTCCTTCCTGTGGCAGCAGCTGAGTCTCACAGGACACTCTGCTGAAGCCCCAGCCCCAGAGAGCACACGAAAACCTCCAAGCTCTCCACCCAACTTCTGCGCACGGCAGGGTGGGGCGGCCATCAGGTCAGAGAAGATGCTGAGACTTGGCTGACCTTGCACCCCAGCATTTGCTTCTTGCTCAAAGGGCCTGTGAAGGTTCCTACCTACCAGCAGGGGTGCCTGGGCAAAAGAAGAATTTTGAATGAGAACTTTGAAACCTCTATTTGGTTTCTGGGATCAACACATTCCTTATAAGTCTGATATTTGAAATTTATTCATTGGACTTTCAGACACATTTTCAGCAATGCATTATGTGTTCAAATGCAGTCCTGCTTGTCTACCTACCACAGAGGTGCTGTTGCTACTGCTTGGATGTCACCTGATCAGATGAACAAGCTCAGTACTGGGGCGAGGAATTCTTTGCCGGGTCTTAGCCTTCTGCATCACCAATGGAATGAGATGGCCGACCTGGAAATTGGCTTCTCTGCAGCCCTGTGTAGAGGGAACATGATTAGAGAAGTACTGTGTGCTTCGTTTGACAAGAATAGAAATGAATTTCAAAGAAAAAGTCTTGCAGGTCCAAGCTCTGAGCAGAGGAGAAGTGAAAGCAAACGATTCTGAGGAGTAGAAATATGTTCAGTCGTGGGGAAGGCAGTGGTCCCTGAGGGTTGTGATTCTCATGGGGAGGCCCTGGTGGAAGAAGAAGAGCGGATGGTGAGGGTTTCCTGACCTGTGAGGAATGAGCCCGTGTGCCCTTGACCAAGGGGAGCGCACCTTTCCCGGATGACTTTCTGTTCTCCCTCAGGGAGAGAACCTGAGATCTAAGATCAGTAAATGAGGTGACACTTCAACTCCTATAGAAATCTGAAACTTTTGGCCTGGGAATGGGGTTGAGAGCCAATTCTTGTGGAACTGTTAAAATCCCATTATGAAGAAAAACAAATCCCGTTATGAAAATACCCTGAAGTTTTCCTACAGTTCTATAGCACTGGGATTGTGGGATGGGCACAGTTACAGGCACTGTGGCAATTGAAATTCTGACATTGTAGTTAATATATTTAGTCAACAAATTTTAGAGTGTAGTTTCTCCAGAAGTGATAAATTGGGCATTTGGGGGAAGAAAAGTGTTTAAGCTAGCAGAGGGGAGAATTTTTTCTCAGAAATTTATCTTTCAGCTTGTAAAAGTGTTAAGCCTGGACCCATTAAATATCAGGCATGTTAAAGAGGATTTATCACATTTACTCTTTCAGTTTTCCCATCTTGCTATCTTACCATATGCTATTTCTTGCCTTGCTTGCGTAGAGCCTTGTGTGGAGCAAAAATGAGTTGTTTGCCAGGGAGTTTGAGATCAAGCAATTAAAATGGGTAAGACTTTAAACGTACACAATGTTGTATGTCAATTATATCTCAATAAAGCTGAGGAAAATATAAAAACAATACAACTGACAAAATTTTTTAAACATTTTTTTAAAGTATAGATTATGTACTAGAAATAAATAGGTAATTATTGACTTACATTTTGTTTATTTACACTTTTCCTTGGTTACGAAGAGTTCAGGTGTGTTTAAATATGCAGTTAAATTTAGTGATATTCCTCTTTTATCAAAGAGTAATTAGGATCTATAAAGGGCCACCCCTCCTTTTTCTTGGCTAAACACGGCCGGGCAGATATGGGCCATGATCACAGACGGCTGTTACTGACATGCAGAAGAGAAGGCTTCTTGGCCTCTTTGGAGGTGAATCACCCCTAGGGTTCAGAATGGCAGTTTAACAGAGGGAAACAGGCAGCCCTATATCCCCGTTCTCCCTGCTCTTCCAATTCTCACACACAAATCAGATGCTTTCATTTTTTTCTGCAAATTTAAAAGTCACGTGAAACTTTGTGTTGACTTGGTCCACATTTATTATTACTCTCCCTTTACAACAAGTGGGAGAGGCTGCTCTTTCTAGCATGATTTTGTTTCAAGAGATTTTAATCATGCAAACCATCTCTACTGGTTTTTCTTTGGATGTGGATGTAAACTATTACCAATGATAAATTTCATCCATCTATTAAAAATACCTTATGTAACAATTGGCTGTAAACACAACAATCAAAAGGATGTAAGTATTTATTTAATGTCGCACTAAATTAGTTTGATCTTCACCCCTAGTCATTTCCTTTTGGAATGATTGTTAGGCTCTTGAAGCATAATCCAACTGTTAGCCCCATTGGGATCTAAAGTAGAAGGCAGTTTAAATCACTTAGAGTTTAGAAATCAAGAGGCAGTGTATTTTAATTACATTTCATGGTGAATTCTAAGACCTCAATTCTCCCATCACTTCTCTCCAGCTTCTCAACCAAGTTTATATAATCAAACCAGGGAGGAACACCCTGTAACTGTCATTATGTTTACAAATCCCCAACCCCTTTAAATGGTATACTGTAAACTCTGTACTATTTTCTTTCTGTGAGAGGCGCAATAACAATATGATGGTTAAGGGCACAGTCTCTGAAGCTAGTCTGTTCTGTGTGACCTGGGCCAGCTACTTACCTCACCATTACTGTGTCTGTTTCTATACAACAAGGACCACAATAATGGCACCTACTTTATGAGGTTATCGTGAGGATCGAATGTCTTAATATATACGATTTACTTAGAACAATGCCTGGTACATAGTAAGTGCTATCTAAGTGTTTACTAACATTATTTTCTTTTTCAAAGGTGTTGAGTCCTTGGTGTACCACTGTGTTCCCTTTCATGCTGGGCCACACATTTGTCCTTCTCAGTTTACCTCATTATCCTACTCCAAGAAATGTTATGACTTGTCACATCTGGTCTATACTGAAACTGAAATTTAAAAGAAAATCAAGGATCTTAACCAACTTGCCTTAAGAAAGTCTTGTCTTGCCGAGTATACACGGTTCCTGGAGATATGATTTGAATTTTTCTTCCTTCAAGTCAGCTAAGTGGATTATAGTGTTCTGGATAACTAACTGGCTCCAAATGGTGAGTTTAATTCCTCAGTATTTGATGGCCTTTGGAAGGTGATGCAAAAAAATACCAGCAGCTCACCGAATTGCCTATAAATAAATATTTTCATGAAAAGCTCTTCTGGTTCCACATCTTAAGTAAAACCAAACACATCAGTACTGACAGTACTTCAGAAAATTAAAGTGTTTCTAAAATATTTACTGTGAATATCACGTGGTTACAAAGCTGCAAAATAGGGTCATAGCATCTAACTTACATAGTTCAATTCCATTGTATTCTTAATATAACTATCATAGTTTCTTAAAAAACAAACAAACAAAAAACCACCAACTAAACCAACTATCATCCAGATCATGAATAAGGAAATAATGCCATTATTTGTATTCAAACAAATTAAAGTGTTTTTGTGTTGTGTAAAGTATTATTATCAAGGAAATGCTTTAATTAACCAACTTCCTTATCCAGAGATTACAGATAATGCTGTTTGATACATTTTTCTGGATCACATTTCAAGATAATCATCATTGCCTCTATTAAGCAGTTCCAAGTGTACAAAATGTTGAACTCCTAAATTGAAAATTAATACAGTAGAGTGTAAGTCCCCTCCCCTCTTATCATCATAAAGGGCATTTAAACAAATCAAGGCACTTTTTACCCACAGCGATTGTCTGGCAGTGAGCCTGATCCATGTGATACCAGAAAGCTGTTTCCTAAACACATCACTAGAACTGGGGACTGTCCAGCATAGAGGACCCTTTATGGTGACATAACCTCCTGGTTTTTCTCTGTGGACTCATCCCTTTCCTATTCTCAAACTATGTGGGTTTAGTTGGAATGAACCCCACTGCCATTTCCCAGCATGGGTCTTGATTGCTTTAAAATGACCAGTGTATTTATCATCCAACCCCAATCCCCAATGGCCATTGTGATTGGCTCAGGGATAGGCACATTAACCAATCAGAGCCAATGATGACTTTTGCTGGGCATTCTGAGAAATAAGTTTGCCCTCTGTCTTGTGTGAGCAACCAAAAAAAAAAAAAAAAAAAAAAGAACCTCTCCCTTTCCTTAGAATGAGTAGTAGGAGAATGTTAGATCTGGAAGGAAGTGTGGCAGCCGTGTTGATGAGAAAAGCCGAGAGCCCAGAGCTGCTGAGGCTAGGGTATTGGGGGGGTTGGCACAGAACCCTGTGGAGCCTAAAGTCGAAGACAACATCACAGAAGCCAGCTTCTTTAGGCTGGAGATGGGGAGACCTGAGTCCCGGGAACATGGTGTGAGCTTTTGGATCAAACTTCACCTGAATCGGTCACAACTCTAGACTTCTCACCCACTGAGTCAGTACATTTCCTTTAATGTTTGTCAGTCTGGGTTGCTTTTTTTGTTACCTGCACCATAAGGAGCCCTAAACCATGAAGGGACAATAGCCTAAACTGGATAGAAGCGTTTGGGCCCCAGAACGTGTATTTCCAGGAGCACCATGCTGCTACCTATACTACGATGGGGACTGGGAAGGAAATGGGCCAAAGCTAGGCTGTCAACCAGTAACACAGGTGAGACATTCATGGATGGCTTCCATGGTGATGCCAGGGAGACGGAAAAGAAGAAACCAAAGACACAGCTTGGGAGTTGGGAGTTCTTGCTCAGGCATGCGGGGGTTAGGGGGTGGTGCTGAGTTGGCACCACTGTTTTTCAGCAGTGGCTGAATAGTAGTCATGTATTTGTGAATTAAAGTCTCCCTGGTTCTCACAATCGGTTGGTAAGTTAATTACGAAAAGTTTTCTAGTTGATAGAAAAAAAATGGTTATTAATGGAAACTGCAGTCTTCATGTTTTAAGAAAGAGTGCTTATTTTCAATGCAGATAAAATAGATATACTTTGCAAAAAAAAGGCATAATAATAAGTGTCTATTTTTCAGGTTATTCTCATCAGTGGATGCTAAAGAATGGTAAACCGCTCTTAAATAAGCACTGTATTTGTTCATTTATCATTTTGGAGTCTCTCATTCAGTAAATAGTAATTTTGTTAAACTTTAAGGGTCACAGTTAAATGTTTAGCCTTGATTTTAATATTAGATCAGAGTCATTTTCCATGGTTTGCTCTTTTTCACAAATTATTGCTTTGCCTTTTAAATAAAATTGAAAGGAAATAGAATGAGACCAGGGTGGGCAGGGAAACATTTCTTTAGCTTATTTTGAGAAAAAGAATATTCTTTCTTTGTCCATTCTGAACTTAGAAAATCTATTTTTTCTGTATGATACTGAAATATTTAACAATTCATAAAAAACATAGCATTTACATTAAAATACCACCTTAAATACAGCCCTGTAATTTTCACCAGGAACCTTGTAAAATATCATGAATATACATGCATGAATACTAAAACAAGAAAGACCACTCAAAATTCACACGGAAATGCAGCATTTCACACAACATATTAAATATCCAGGATATCAAATCCACAAATTGATCATTATTCTGATTTAGATTCTTTTTTCCAGTTAAGACTTTTACTGTATAATTTATTATAATAACCTTACAAGTTAAACATAACTAATTGAGAACAGAATTCAACTAATCTGACTGCTGAAATAGCACGATTGTCGATATATTGCCGCATATTTTAATTTACAACATATAAAGCTGCCATTTTGGCAGGAAATGCACATCCATATAACTAACTGCTCAGTGAACTTCTTTTTCAATGTATGAAAAAATGTCAAAGTTAATAGTATGAAAGGAAACAGAAGCTAATATTATTTCTGAGATAATTTTATTGCCTTAGCTCTTGGGCTTTGGCAAAAAATATCTTAAGTTTCAATATATATCATATAACTTAAGAACATTATTTACAAAATATTAAAAAATTTAACAAAATACTGTACAAAATACTGTCTTTACACATTTAAAGGGTGCTTTTCCTTACAATGTACGAGTGCCCTTTATATTTCTACCTCTGATTTTCCCACATGCTTTCAGGATCCCTTCCTCCAGTATTTCAGAGCTGAGTTTTTAATAGTGGAAGCTGGTCTATAATGAAAGTGTGAAGCCAAAGATAAAGGTTGCTGTATACCTTACTGATACTCTTCTAGATCAATTCTCCTGGTTAAAAGTCACTTAAACTCCAAATCATACATTTTGCTTTTTACATTTTGCTTCTTACATCTTGCTTCTTTTGTTTTGTCACGAAATATCGCTAACAAACATGTTTTAGGGGTGTTATATCACTTATGAAGATTCTTTCTTCTGAAATGAATGAAAGTGTTAAGTAGGCACCCACCACTTCTGTTAACCTGTCCCAACACCTTCTGTTTCTATGCACCAACACTTAGTATGATTTCTTCATAAAAAGTACTCAGAGAATGAGATTCATGTTTACTGCTCCTTGCTGCTCTAATAGATGTCTTTTAAAAATGACTAATATTCACCCACCGCTATTGAGTTCCATAACCGAGTTCCATAGTCAAGGATCTTATCCTGAGTATGGACCAGGTCTCTCGGCATGAAGGCTCTTTCCTGTTCTTTCTTGCTTACGAGACAGTTTATCTTCCTTGCCCCTCAATATCTGTTCCCTAAACCACCAACATATGAACTCAAACTTTTTCAGTTTTAGAATCCCAAGAAATCTACATGCCTAGTGTGTGACATTGACATCGATCAGGTAAAGGGACTTCTGAGAGAGCCTCGAGGATCTGGGAATTCTGAGGAGGCAGGTGTCAGGCTCCCCAGCCCAGCACAGTGGGAGCCGCTCCCGTTGTACGTCTGTCACTGGGGACTCTTGCCCAAGGCTGGCTGGAGTGGTTACTTGCAAGTGTGGACATCAGTCATGCTTTCACACCTCCTGCAGCGGACATAGCAGCACCAGATAAACTTGCACTCGCATCGCTCCACGTGCCTGACCACGTGGGTGTTGTAGCCCCTGCCGCAGCAGAGGAGGTTGCAGCCGTCTGCGCCCTCTGACGTGCGGTTGCACTCTCTGCCTTGGGTCCCTGGGATCCCGAGTTTCTTATCCTCTACACAGTAATTAGGAGACTTATTAACGTAGAGCAGATCATCCTTGTGGATTGGTATTTTCCTCTGATCTTTCTCTCTCCTGTGCATTTTCCTCTTTATTTTGTCTGAGATTTGGACACTGTTTTCATATTTATCCTTCAACAGACGGCCAATCTTTTCGAAAGAAGACATGGTTTTCCAGCATGTTTTCACAGCACAGGAGCCGGAAACTCCGTGACACCGGCACTCTAATGACATCAACTTGGCGACAGCCTGAAACCAACAGGAATTGAGTGAAACATTGTTCATGAAGTGTTTTACTCAACAACAGAAGCACTACCAGCCTAATCACTTAACTTTCTGGATCTGTTTACTCCTGTATAAAAACGATGGTTATATACTTCAATTAAAATTAAATAAAATAATTATAGTTTTAAAAATACTTCAATTAAATAATAGAAATAAAATAATAATAATTTTTAAAAATAAGGATGATTTTGCACGTAAAGGATCTTTTAGGTTGCTTAGAACAAACCTTTCTGAGTCTAATTTAAAGCTGCAGACCAGGCTAATAATGTTAACAGAGATTAGCTGAGATAACAAAGGGAAGCTACTTTTATTTCTAATCTCTCATTTAGTTTTGGGTGCGAGAGGATGTTCATTAGTGCCTCTATGTTCCTGATACCGTTCATTTTAGCATCTTGCTACTCAGAGTGTGGTTCATGGGCCAATAGCACCAGCATCACTTGTGAGAGATACAGACTCTCAGGCCCCTCACCAAACCTGCGGAATCAAAATCTGCATTTTAATAAGATCCTCCGGTGACTTGTACGCACACAGAAACACCTGTGAAACTTTACAAATAACCCCTGAGATTCTTATTTAATTTGTCAAGGTGGGGTCCAGGCAATGACTTCTACAAAGCTGCTCAGATGATTCCAAGAGCATTTAAGGATGAGAGCTACTGAACTGACAGTTCTCAGGTTTGATCACTGCAAAAGTCAGTTATATTCACAGGGGTTTGGGGGGATATGCTATCCCCTGGTCACAGACCACATGAGAAATCCTGACTAATCAACTTAAGTTGGTCAAAAGAAGGGGCTGGAGAGTGCGGTGGCTCCCAGCCAATTCTTCCCCTCTTCTGGAAAATTAATTCAAAACATACGTCCTATTCTTGAAGGATCAGTAGCACCCTCCTAACATAGAAAAGGTATAATATTTATACGATTTTTCAATTCTAAGTGACGAGTTATTCTGTTCCGATGGAGGAATTCAATGAGATTACATACGTGGGTTAGAATCCATTGCCTGACACACATTAAGGTCAAAATAAATGCCCCCTGTCCCTGAAGAAGAAGGTACGGTAAGAGTTGAGATAAAATTTCAAATGGGGCTAACCGTGCAAAAACAACACAGAGATTTCTAACATAAAAGTTTATAGTTCTAATTTCTTACATACCGGCCAGTCAGCATAACTTCCTTCAGTCCCCAGAGGATGGCAGAGCAGATTAATAAATCGTCAGGACTAACTGGAGAGTTGACATTCTGTCAACAGGCTGGGTAAAAATAAAAAACGGATCTAGCCATTCGATAACTTGGAAATTATGTGTGTAATCTCGCCAAAGAAAGGAAAAACCCCACCGCTTAAATTCCACTTAAAGTTCTTATCAAAACTATAAAATGACAGGGGTTTCTACTTTGTTATTTTGTACCACAGTTGACATTGACATGTTTGTGGAATGTTACATTTCCTAACAAATTAACTAAAGTTTCTGAACTATCTAATGAGACAGAGTATTTCAAACAATTTGTTATATTTGCAGCCTTGAATGAGAGCATATGGTATTGATTTGTGTAATATTCAATACTTTTTATTAGTGTTTAAAATAATAAACCGAACAACATTTAAACACTGTCTTTTATAGGATACGACACATATGCTTGTTTTGAACTCATGAAACTAAGAAGCGAGTAGATATGTCTATTTCTTATTATCTCAGGTAAAATTTACCTTTCAATTGAAAACAATTTGGCACACAGGCTTATTTGGTTAAATTTATGGCATTTGATATTCACAAAGCCCTCCATTTTTAAAACATCTCCAGGCAAATAAATGTTCAAATTAATGCGATCTGCCTACTTTTGTTCAGATTTTAAGTGCCCAAAGGATATGAGAAAAAGAGAGCTCAATCAATGCCAGGTAACAACAAAACAAATTGTGCAAAGAAAGCCAAACATCTAAGAATGTAAGTTTATGTGTTTAAACCTGATCAACGCTCGTTACAGTCATCACTTAGTGATTTAGAGCTGCCTCTCGCTCAGATTCTTGACTGAGGAGCTGACTTTTTCTTTTATTAACCAGTTCAGACATCACCTATGGTGTTGCCAATTTGCAAAGCATGGAGGACAGAATAGACGCTCACCAAATACTCATTGAATGGTTAGTCTAGCTCACTTGAACAGTTTTAACTCATCCTCTGTTGGTAATCTGAATCAAGAGGAAGTAATAAAGACCACTTTCTTCAACAAAAGAGTCACTGCCAGGAAGTCAATGATATTGGGAGACCCTGATCTGGCTGGGTTTTCCTCCAATTCCTCAGCCCACAACAGTGCTAGGACACAAGAGTGACACACTACTTACTGCACGGGTGTGAAGGATAAGAGGGAAGACTGATTTTGAATCCAGGGATACCACCTGCTGAATTTGTATCCGAATTTTGGGGAGATTTTCCTGCCACAGAAAACTAGAAACTTCTAAACTTTTTACGTGGAGTTAACTAAACTTTCTAGAGATATTTTTAAGGAAGTTAATTCTATTATCTTTCAATTCCATTACCTTTTTGTCTTTAACGATAAGTATAAGAAAAGAAATAGTATTTTTATTATATATGTGAATACTATTCACATTGATATTCTAGGATAGAAAGACAAAGAACTTGACATGCAGTTTAAATGATTATACCCTTGTAAGACTCCAAGGAAGAAACTTGGACAAATAGGGATAAAATAAAGCAATGCAACCACCACTAGGAGAATGTGATGAAATGCAGAGTTCAAGGGTAGATAACATGTACACACACACACACACACAGAATTTAACTCTCAGAGCACATTTTCATAAATTATTTTACTTCATTTAGTTTTATAGGAAGAAATGCCTTGCATATAGTAGGTAGGTAGTTCATGAACATGTACTTGCTTATTATTCCAATTTGACAGAAAAATAAATAGCCTGGTTGAGACACTTGTCTTCCATAAGGATAGATGGTAATATATGATATAAAGTCTTTATATGCAGCAGGATAATTTTGGTAGAACAGAGAAAAATGAAAGTGGAAAGTACAAATATATTTAAGAAAATTGCATGAACACTCCAAAAATATATATTCTGGAGCTTTTCAGCTAGGATTCTTAATTGATGTCAAATAGCCGTTCTGAGCTGCAGTGATAGCATAGTGATTTTCTAACAGGAAATGTAAGAGAATAGCAAGCGAATGAGTTGTGTGTGGTTATGAGAAAATTCCTTTCTCTACTTCGCTGAGTTGTTAAGGTTTATAACGATATTAAGAGAGGAATGTTTTGTTAATTATTGCAAACAGATGTGCACATTTTGGTGGAATATTTTTAAACAATGGGAGAGCAATTAGGAGCATAGCATTTAATCTACTGGGCTCCCTATGTTAAATTTTGGTTTGATAAATTTCTGATGAAGTGAAATAGGAAAGATGTTTCATTAACACTTAATGTAAAACTAGAAACTGTTTGAGAAGTGGTCTAAGGAGTTAGTTTTGACTCAGAGGTAACACAGCCGGAGGTGATTGTTTTTCGGTAGGTTGCTTTATCCAAACTTTACAGAAATGACTAAAAAAAAAAAAAACTGTTATGGAACATTTTGTGACATTTCATTTGTCAAGTATCAGATGATCTGTTTAAGTTTTTATGAAAACGGTGACACAAATTGGATGGCTAATTGTAGTCTTCCTATTTCTCTGACCCATTTTGTCCCTTTCAGTCCAAAAATATATATGAACCTGCTGAAAAGCAAAACACTTGTGTGTTGTTCAAGTGCTTGTAAATATTCTTGAAACAGGTTAATGAAATTTAGGGGTGGGGCCCATGCCACTTTTTTGAGTTACTCATCATAAAACAAATTATGGGGTAGGGAAACGTAAAAGTTTATGAGGTGGACATGGGAAGAATGGAAATATTTTAAGCACACCAAAAGAAATACCCACAAATATTCCAAGTCACATTATTCTCGGAAGTTCTGCCCCTGGAAGACATCACATCTTTCTGTTAGACAATCACCATTTGGCAACATTATTCTTGGAGTCATAACTTTAGGAATGGTGTCAGAAACCAAGTGGGAATTAGAGTATTTAAGGTCAGCGGTTAGAAAATCATCTATTCTGCTCACAGCACTACTAAGCGCCAGTACCCACATTTCTCTGAACGCTTTCCTACGTTTTGAGTTTGGGATTTTGAGATGAGGAAAATCAACTCAACTGAATGCAGACCTTGAACCTTACTCAGAAGGATATACCTATTAGATTAAACTCCTAATTGCCAATATTGAAAATGTAGTATTTTGTTCTTCCATGTTAGGTAATATCTTGGAAACCTGGTTGATTTTTGTTGTTGTTCCGGTGCTGGTGGTGGTGTTGGGGTTTTTTTGTTTTTTTTTTTAACCACCAATGGAAAGAAAAATATTAAAATGTTTTGAATTGTAATAGTTCATGAGAAAAGACCAACGAAAACATCAGTGTAGTACCCTCAAAATATCCGGGTAATATTTTGTAATATTTTAAGCTTCCATCTAGACCAATGTGGAAAAAAAAAAAAGATTCAGTAGAGAAAACTGAAATTTACACAAAATGTGTATATACCTAAAGGCTGAATTTTTTTGGCGTAATTAGAATAATAGGGAAAACCTCAGTAAAGTGAGGAGATTGTTTTATTGCCAACAAACAGTGGATTAAAATTGATGCTGAATAGTTGTATGTTTCTTTAAAAAAAATCAGAATATAAATAGATCAAAGTTAATAGTTACAGAGGCAAATATTGCTACCTAATTTGAAAAAAAGCCACATAAGACGGAATAAAACTAAATAGCTGTCTAATATTGCTAATAAAAATACATTTTAGAATACTTTAGGACTTTTCATAAGTCTGGAGATAACTTTATTTAAAAGAATGAATTATAACATGAGTTTGAGGTTTTGTTTTCTGATTAAAGTTTTTTAGTCTCTACCAAATTATTTAAAGAATGACTAAAGAAGATTTAAGGTCTAAGGTGATACTAAATATTCATTCAATTGTTTTCTTGTTTTTAAAATGTATTAATTTGACTTGATGTTTTTCTCTAGTTTAGACTTTTAAAGAACAAATGTTAATTACCTTTAACCTCTTTTATATTAATATGTTAGAAATAATAAAAATTCCTTTATTGGATATTATTTAAATTGAAGCAAAAACTCATTCATTTAATTTTTTTTTAATGTAAAATTTTATCAAGAAGAGACCTGTGCATAACTATGGTGTTAGCAGGAGTTACTTTAGTGAGATAAATTAACTTAAAATTTCAAAACAAAAAAATGAAAAGCTTACATAGCTATATACTGACTTTCCTATTTTCTAATCTTCCGTTTTGAATCAATATTCAAATAGAACTGAATAGTCAAATTTGAATTTGAAGTGTTATGGTGATATATTTATTGAGTTTTCGGTTTTTGTATTTTAAACCAAAGTGGTTAAGTAAAGAAAACTGGCTGAAACTTGCAACTACTCCAAGCAAGTTCCATTTATTCACTTTCCAAAAATGTAAAACAAATGCAGCATATACTTTAAATATTCCTAAGAGATACCGCAACTCGTTTTAATTTATTGCAGGGGAATGTGGCAGATTGCAATGACTACTTTGGGACCTTTACAGGTTATTGAATATTTACAATAATATAGGATATGTGGTGATATTCCCATCCTGAAAAGATTATTAAAAAATAGAAAATCTATATTCCTAAGAGAGGTTTTGACTGTTTTTGGAAAGTCACTATGAATTACCAAGTAATTCAACTATGTTGTAGAACTCAAAGCTTATTGTGTCAATACTCATTAAGGTAAATACATAAAAGTTAAATTAAGCTACAAATTTACTCCATTTTAAGAAAATTTAGCATTAAAAAATTCACAAAGAGGTTAATTAGATGTGATTCTTCAAATTTCCCTCTCCCTAGATCTTTAATATATCTATATTTTTAAATATCAAAATATTTAATGTATCTATAGTTGCTTTACATTTATCTGTATTTATCAGTTTTTACAGTGAATCTACATTGCTTTACAATAACATAACTAATTCCCTTAAATAAATTTTGTTTTACAAAAAATATTGAGTTGTGTATTCTCTAATGTATTCAAGAAGGTTTTGCTAGAGAAAGTAAGGACAGAACTGATAACTTCTTTAGATGCTATTGCCTAGTAAAATATAGATTTAAAAATATAATGAAAATTCAAATTTGAAAAAATGAAATTTGATTCAGTCCCGTTAGAAAGGCAGATACTGTAAGTCTTATTCTGGCTCTGCAACTAACCATCTAAGAGGGTGGAATAAAATGACCCAACAGGCACTTGTACTTCTGTTATTTTATAATTGGTGTTTTAGGTATACGAAATATACGATCACAAATATATTCTATAACCAGATTCAACTCACATCAGATGGAAACTTAAACTAAATCAATATGGTCAGTACAGGCTCATGAAATAATATGTATATATATCTATATATATAGATATATATATAGATATAT
This sequence comes from Eubalaena glacialis, assembly GCF_028564815.1. Classification (NCBI taxonomy): domain Eukaryota; kingdom Metazoa; phylum Chordata; class Mammalia; order Artiodactyla; family Balaenidae; genus Eubalaena; species Eubalaena glacialis. The sequence continues at coordinate 99,334,653 of NC_083723.1, read as the reverse complement.
ATACTCGCTGTTATACATATACAATAAACACACATATAATTTTACATATATATATATATACACACACACACACACACACACACACACATATATATTCTTAGCCTGCATTCGTTTGGTTTTTAAACCATTTGGTCAGATTGATCCAGAAGTGTAATCCTAGTGTTATTTACCTAAAGGCACTGGATTTCTATTCCATTTTCTAATACATACCTGCCTTCCAGCTTCATTGTTATGTAGGTTCATTGCTAATAGTGCTTTGCTTTCTTTTCCCGTGGTGTTTCTGATGGGGAAATCTAGGAACTTTCTGCTGAACCACATGCCATACTGGACATCATCAGAGCAGCCCCCCCAGTGCCAGCCTTCACTTGCTGAGCCGCCGTTCTGTAAGGTGGTGTCACAGGAACACTCAGTCATGTTGCCTGCACTGCATGACCTGGTCACAGAATGCACCAGGCCTGCAGCCATCACAGCATAAATAAATGCTGTTTCCTTGGTGCCTAGAATAAAACATAAGTTGCTAAATGAATGTCATACCGTTCTCTGTTTATGTTCATAACAAAGCCTTCTACTTATCTTCTTATCAGGGAAGCAACTTTTCAATGGATGCTTTAATGAGTACATATTTAAGAAAGGACAATTTCATATTATTCTCAGCTTTTAAAAAAGCAACATTAATTTTCAGTATGATTTTCCTATATTGTATATCATAAATTGTCCTCATACCTTAATATCATCTGTTTATTTTTAAAATTTGAAATGTATGTCAGCATCCAGCTCAGCACTTAACAGACAATAAAAATTCTATAAATACACGTTGAATTTAAAATCCCTCGTATGGATATGTAAATAGTGATACAATGCCCAAAGGAGTCCCGCTTACCCTTCTCGTTAAATTTAAAATGTGTTATCAGAAAACACAAGCTGAAAAATTTGGTATGACTTTTGTTGTATAAAAAATACACGTCAGAATGCAAATTAAAATTAAGCAAAGACCAAAGCAATTAGGAGATAAATGTTGCAGTTTCCTTTCACATCAAAGACTGATTTTTTAAGGATATCCTGAAAAACAATATTAATATGAAAGTTAAATACTATAGAAATATTCTTATGTACAGTATTATATCCTCTTACAGTATTAAAGGCAGTTAAAGATAATTGAAATGTCATCAGCAAAAAAAAAAAAAAAAAGAATTGTTACGGAAAACAATTGAATATTGAATATGGATAACACACCTGCAATAGGTCTTGAGCTAAAATCTTTGCAAATTAAAGTCCCATTAAAACAGTAATAAAATGGTCTAGAAGGGACTCAGCAGGCGACTTTTTTTCCCCCCCTTTGGAGATGTTTAGATTGGAGTAGAAACGTTATCACGTCGTTGTCCAATAAACCCTTTCAACAGCAGATGCCTCCACATTTCAGCAACTGTGAAGAACGCATCCTCTTCTTCTTTTCTTTTTTTTCTGCAGGGAGTCAGGGCTCTTTCGGAAGGGTGTGCCGGCCAAAGCGCAGCGGGGCAAAAGCGATGCTTTGGCGGCGGCGAGTGTAGGGACCCGGCGGGGAAGGGTCAAAGGTGGAGGGGGAACCGAAATGAATGTGAAAAACAACTAAGGATCTTTCAGCGCCCAGGGCCTGAAATTCTTTGAATCTGCTGATACCTCTGTACCTTTATCCTTACCAAGTCACTGCTAGGCCGGTGGAAGTGGAACTTTGTTTTACTGCAGCTTCCCGCGCCGCGGCTGTGCGCACAGGAGGAAAAAGGTAGAAGGAAAGGAATAGAGGGGAGAACTAAAGTAGTGCTCGAGTTAGCCTCACGTGGGGCTGTCCGGGACAGTCCCTTTAAAATCGCCATTATTCCGTCTTCCCGGTGCTGTGAGGAGCCAACCAACTTGAGGCTTCGCTGCAATTAGCCAGTGCGCGGTGCGCAGCGGAGCTGCTTAAATCAAAGCAGATGCGGCAGCGGCATTCCCTGCAGCCGACATCATGTTTCTCCAGCTGGTCACCCACGTAGGGGGGCGCTACGGGGTCCGAGGGGTCGGCGGGGTGGAGTGTCAGCCTTTCCCCAACTCCGGCCGGGCGCCGCGGGAAGGAGGAAGAGCTACAGCTCCACGCGCCCCGCTCGGGACCTGGGGTGTCACCCCCTCCAGGACCGCACCTGCACCCCGGGTCTGGCTTCCGTCGCCCCTAATTTCATTGCACTAAAGGACCTCTCTGGGGATTTAGGGAGCGACGGGACCACGCAAGCACTCTCTATTTACAAGAATTGGAGGACCTGCCCTCCGTCCCGCGCCAGCTGAGAGCGTCCCGGGACTCACCGCTGCTCAGCTCGTAGCCAAAGAGAGGGCTGGTGTCCGGCGGGGCGGCGGCGGCCACCAGGCAGTTCCATCTCTCGTATCTGAACTGGCTCCTGCACTCCTGAATGCCCAGCCGGGCGCCCTCGCAGATGCTCGGCAGCAGGTACGGTTTCCTCTTGCACAGCTCCTTCTGGCGGCTGTTCAGCGGCAAGTTGGCGCAGCCCAGCTTCTCCGGAACCCCAAAGGAGGCGATGCCCAACCACCTGTAAGACACGGCCGCCCCTAGCGTCAGCCGCTGCCCTGCTCTCCTCCCCAATCCCAGATGTTTACCCGAAATTTAGGTCGCCCGCCCTAGGGTCCCGCCTCTCCTCTCCAGCCTCAGCTGAAAGTTCCCTGAGGCTGGGCATCCCTTTTGCCACAAACCCCGTGCGCCCCTGCTGCCCCCATACTCACATCCAGTTTCCTTGGGCTCCGCAGGGGAACAGTGCGAGCAGGGCTGCCCACAGCGCGCACAGGCGGGACAGTCCCAGGAGCGCTGCTCTGTCCATGGCCCCCGCATGGAGTCCCCCAGGCCCAGCCACTCCTCTTCGACCCTCCCCAGCCAGAGGCCCACCAGGACAGAGGTCAGTTCCCCAGCACCAAGGTGTCCCTCGCCTCCTTTCTCCCTGCAGACAACGTAAAAAGAAGGCCAGCCGTGGTAGGGGCTCTCAGCAGCCTTCTCCTCGCGAGCTGGGAGCAGCGTGAGGAAGTTGGGAAAGTAGCTTGGGGCACTCCTCCCGAAACGAGTCGAAGATGTGCAGGAGATGCGGGAGCGCCCCCTCGCATTCCAAGGTGAGAAACTTCTGTTGATGTAGCTCTGTCTCCATCGCCCCCGGCCTCTCCTCCCATCTCCTCCCCCTGGCCGCGCCTGGAGCCTGATTGGCCCAGCAGCGGCCCCTCATCTCATCATCCCGGGACCTCAGGCTCCCATTGGCTGAGAGCAGGCTCCGCGGGGGGCGCTCGGGCCCGCTGTTCCCCGACAGCCGGTCCAGATCATGTGTTCCTGACCTTTCCTCCTGTCACAGTTTCCTGAGAGCGGGTCTCTGCGGGAGGGGTATTGATTCAACCCGAAGATTGATAGGGGCGCTTCTGTCTTAACAACGCTCGGTGAAGGTGTGGGTTGAATGGGCGATGTTTGAGTTCCACCCACCCCAGTCTCATTTGGATTAATTACCCTCTGGGTGGAGTGGATGGAAAAATCTCACTGCCCCCGTTTCTTTCCTCTACTTCACCTCACAGGAGAATAATCTTTTTGAGTCAGAGTTGGTACCAAAAAATTGACCTTTCAACACCCTGCTTGAGGTCTCAACGTGTCAGGAGACTTTAGAGAATGAGTGGAATACTTGTCAAGCTTGAGATCGATCATCATCTGTGCAGGCATTTCCTTTTAACGAAAGGGAAGATTCCAGCCTAGCATCTAATCTACCATATTTAAATTGTGTTAGGTGATTTCGTTTTACGGTTTTGCTTATTTTCTGTAGGCTTTGAGACTGTCAGAAGGTGGAGGACACAGAAAGAATGTGAGTGAGAGCTGTCTGGAGAGCTCTAGAAAAATGAGGGTTGTGTTCTTTCCCTTCTCTCCAATGCACACTATGTCTCTCTTGGAGACTTTGGACAGGGCTACACATTGAAGACAAATTTTAAAAGCTTACTTATGAAACACCTACTGTGTGTCCACTATTGTGAGAATTTATGAAGATCCCTTCCCTTAAAGGCACAGCCTTTCTGGCCTTGTCTCCAGCCATGGAGACAAGTCTGAAACAAAATAATTTGAGATTATCAGTAAAGGAAAGTATAGAATCCAGCAAGTTACTGTTTGGAGCCAAAGAGTTCGGAAACAGGAGAATGTTCTGGTGCCCGGAAGTTTAGAGAATTTAGTTAACCAGTGTTTTCCAGGATAGAAGATCTCTGGGGAGAACTCTGAATTCAGGCGGCACATGCTTAGCTGTGGTATCAGAAAACCCTGTCTCACCTAGTTGGTGACAGGAAATGTTTATGAGAGGCATCACCTGCTCCTCAGAGGACATCTGAAATGTTAGTAAGCTCTCAGGGTATACCACCTTAGTGGGTTCCAAAATCTAGACTTACTCAAGTTAAAGATTTACTTTATTAGCTTTATCCTCAAATAAATGATTTTATTTGCTGCATGTCTCTTATATCAGCCCAGAGCAATAAAAGCTCACTGGAATTCCCATCCTATCCCATTCATTCCTTTATCCAACAAATATCTATTGAGTGAATGCTATGTACCAGGTCCTAAAGCCACATTGTAATTTTTAGAGAGTCAAGATGATGATAGGGTGTAGTTACTGATCCAGAAATATTTTGGCTAATGGCTAGTGGCCTCTCTGAAAATCAGAGGCTTCATCCAAGCTCACTTTATTCTGTGAGCCTCTGCATGAGGGATAGTGGAGCATTCCCTGCTGAACTCCTGCCATGGGGCCCAGTACACGAGATCCTGGTTTTGAACACAATTTACTGAACAGATTAACAACGTGGTGAGGAACATCCCGAGCAGATATCTAAGTGGCCCAAATGGTGAAACTAGAGAAGAGGCTTCCTCTGCAGGGGTATTGGGGAAGAACTGGGGGAGTGGAGAACACGAATACTTTAGGTTGATTTTTCGAGCCAACGATGGTAGATGTTTTAAGGAAGTTGCTGGACTTTTTTCCTTTAGGAAGATATACTGAGCCTCCGTTATGGGTTAAAAAGTGGGGATAGCACTGAGTTAAATGGTAGTGGAGTTTATAGCCCAGTTGGCAAGACAGACAAGGGGGCAGGCAATCACAGCCAGAGCAATGAATGCATTGGGGAAGTATTGTGCGCCGGGAACACACACTGTAGGATTACTTAATCTAGTTTGGGAGTGGGGTCATTTGAATATTGCCTTTGTTGTTAGTCTAGGGATCAAACACTGTCCAGGCGTCCAGATAAACCTTTAGAGGGGCACTCACAGTATTCTATTCTTAGAGTCTAAGACCACTGGGTCAACTAGTTTCAAATCCAAGGCACAGTTTCAGGGCCTGAGTGGTCCTGCATCTTTTCTGTGTGGTCTAGGGCCTTAGGGGTCATTCTGTTCATATCTCTAAAGCAAAGGAGACTTACTTCCAGGAGATGGTCCAGCTGAAGAATTAAGCTTCTTATTCAACAAGCAGACATTTGAGTGCCTATTTTGTGTCATGCACTGAGAGCCTACATGCCCCCTGTGTTTTCTCTCTTACTCTCTGTCTGTCTCTTCTCACTCCATGCAAAGATTCAAACCCCTCAAATTGGTGCTCATTTTATAGATAAAGAAATGAATTTGGAGAGACTAAGAAACTTGCTCAAGGCCACTCAGCTAGAAGATAGTAGAGTCAAAAATCGATCTTATTTTAGAGGTCTTGTTCTTCCTACCACAGCGTACTGCTGCAGAACTTGATTAAAACGCACTGCTTTTTTTTTTTTTTTTCCTTTTTTCGACCAAATGCCAGGTATCTGGCCTCAAGGTCTAAATTCCTCTTTTGTGTCCCGTGGATCTTTATATCACAGTTCACAGATCTCTCCATCAAAAGAGATGTTCTGTTCTGTGAAGATAAACAAAAACCCACAATGGGTGGGTGGGTCTCCTGAGGAGGTCTCCCTGAAGTCGGGTCTCTCAGAGGCAGATGGCGGTCTGCATGGATGCCCTTCCGTTCCACACCCCCCCTCTCACTTTGCTGTCTGGTTTTTGTGGACTGGGAAGAACAGTGGAAAGAGCACTGGGCTGAGTTGAGTGACTGGGTTTCCGGTCAGCAGGTTATAATCTTGGGCAATCAATTTCACTTTTGATCCTCAGTTTTCTCACCTGTAAAATGATCAAAAGCTCTTTCGGATCTGAATCTCTTACTGGAGTTTCCACAGGGCTGGAGGGAGGGAGACGGTAGGCATGCTGGGTACGTGTATGTGGTGGGGTGGGGAGACTGCATTTGCTAGTGAATTTGCACTCCTAGGAGGAGGAAGC